>NC_090650.1:270454601-271054601 GCF_040937935.1 Hyperolius riggenbachi | reverse complement strand
ATGGTGTTTTGATAATTACTTTGTACTGTAGTGTTGAGGCCTAGTTGTTGGTGCTCAGTTGCTTTGCAGATTAATTCTATAGGTCAACTCACTGAACATACAATTCTATTGGCCTGTTCACAGTACCGCGTGGTAACTGATCCCGTTATTCTAACTGGCTGTGTATGCAGGCTTTCTATTAAAGTCTATATCCATTGCAGTTCACACATATTCTACCGTCTGGACTATGCAACTGACCACTGTGAATCCAGTCTGAAATGCATGCTTTAAGGTGCTGGGAAATTAGGGTGCAAGGTAAAGCCGAAAAAAATTCTCACCCTGCTCCTGCAAAAGTCCCGGTGACGTTAATTACTATTTTCCCCTCCAGGCCGCCATTGACACAGGAGAAATGCGTATTTCGGCTATTGCTGGCTGCCGAATTGCGCTTTTTTTATTGTAACAAAATTACTGACTGAGCTCCACTGTAGACGTAATTTACACTATGGCCTATGGCAGCACCCAAATTTCCTGCTCCAGTTCTGCCTGATTCAGCCTGAATGTGTTTCTTGAAAATAATTTGTGGGATACCTGTGCACTAGATTCTCAACAGAGATGGCCCTCAATTAGCACCTTGACAGAGTTCACATGTATGCAGGGCCGGATTTAAGCCAAGGCCAAATAGGCCATGGCCTAGGGCACCACAGGATCAAGGGCGGCTGGGTAGCAGGCTACACTGGAGAAAGGGGGGTCATCAGGCTATCTAATCTGGAGGGGAAGGGTTATCTGGCTCCCTATACTAGAGGGAAGAGTCAACGGGCTCCCTATACTGCGAGGAGGGGGAAGGGTCATGTGGCTACCTATAGTGAAGGGGTGCTACTGCTGACAGTGGCCTTGGGCGGTAAAGAGTACAAATCCGGCCCTGCGTGTATACCATACAAACTGTGTATGCACAACTTTGCACAAACTGTGTATGCGTGTGAACACATTTGTGTGCATACACACACACACACATATATACACACAGAGATTACCCTTTCTGTTTTTTCAGGATTATGCTGTGAGCACAAGCACTTTACTCACCCAATACTATACCTTATTGCATATTTTTAGGGGGGGGGGGGGGGGGAGAATTGTAAGGGATATTATACTACTACTATTTACACGGTTTACTGTGGATCTCCTGGTTCATGCATCATGCAGAGTTCATGCAGAGTTCACGTGTACATTTCAAAAAATGTGAGGATGAAACGTCTAGTTTTTTTTTTTTTTAATTATTAGAAACATAGTATCACCAGGACAACCAGGAAACTGGCATTGTTTAAAAGGAACTACACTACACTCACTACAAGGTCACTTCAACGGCCTGCAGAGAAGATGCTGCATAACTGTAAAGTATAAAACATTTTGCTGAATACTTTTGTGCACTGGACTCTTACTCAATACACAATTTCAAGCTTGTCCTATAACTCTTGTGTATGAAGTCTTCATTCTTAATGCTGCATACTAAATTTTACAGAACAAATCTACTGCAAACTACTTAAACACAATTCTGCGCGCACACACACACACACACACACACACACACACACACACACACACACACACAAAACTGATTCATCATCATATTTAAAAAATGAATACCAACAGAAAACCACAACATGTAAAACTGTCTCAGGACCCCTGGTAACATTCTATTTTCAGGCTAGGCCGCTATTTAAAAAAAAAAAAAAAGTTTAAAAAGCTTTCATCAAGACGTACTGCAAGCTGAGACCTGGAGGCTTTCACAATTTTTTTTTAGAAACTGACAGATATTGCCAGCAAATGCTTCAGCAGTTGTGTTGTAACATTAAACAGGCTTCTAACCCATTCTGATGACAACATGATCATGCTACTTGAAGTGTACAAAAACCAGACCTCACGTTTGGAGCACCTGGCCTAACAAGAACTCACTACATGACTAAGAAGCTAAAGAAAAAGCAAACAGATGAGATCACATGACAAAAGTAAATAACAGTTAAAAAGTTTATATGGAGACCAACTGCATTGGTAAACAGATCAGAAAAAGCAGCGTGCTGGATCATTTTACCAGTGATGTAATCATTCCACAAACTCATTTTCACAAGGCATTTGCTGGCTAGGTATAAAGTCATATTGAGAGGCAAGCCTTTCATGAAAAACATTATGAAAGGGGCAGCACTGCTAATACGAGAGCACAACTTATTAACAAGGCATCCAATGTACACAAAAAAAAGTAATTATAGTTTATTACACTAAATTCATATAACACAGAGGGACCAGATTACTGTCCTCCAATCTGCAGGAGCATTGACACAACCCCACCCAACCTGGGCAGCACGGTGGCGTAGTGGTTAGTGCTCTCGCCTTACAGCGCTGGGTCCCTGGTTCGAATCCCAATAATGTCGACATCTGCAAGGTGTTTGTATGTTCTTCCCGTGTCTTTGTGGGTTTACTCTGGACACCCTGGTTTCCCCCCACATCCCCAAAACATACAGAAAAGTTAATTTGCTTCCCCCTAAATTGGCCCTAGACTATGATACATACACTACACTATACAGTACATACATAGACATATGACTATGGCAGGGATTCGATTGCGAGCCCCCTCTGAGGGACAGTTAAGTGACAAGACAAATTCTGTACAGCGCTGCGGAATATGATGGCGCTATATAAACACAAAAATAATAATAATAAACATTGTGCCCCCTTGGTTTTTTTTTTTTGCTCCTTTTTACAGTATTCACACTTAACACTCTTTGTGTTTAAAAGTATGGACTACATTCAAAAAAATTGAAAGTTTAAAGTTTAGTATACAAGCGTATTAGTGGATAAACCACTGTTTGTCTGTCCTTGATCTTGTTGGCCGTTTAAAAGCATCATTCAGGGATCTAATATGGGAGCAGTTTGAACTGCCTCTGATGAAACAAGGGTGATCCTTGGGAAAGCATCAGGCCACTGCTTGCATTTAGCTTTTTTTTTTGGGGGGGGGGGGGGGGGGAGGGGCTTTGAGTGACACAGTAACAAAGTAAACCTGAGGAGGAGGGAAGGGTCCCATTTTACTAACCTAGGGTTTCTTCCAGCCCTGATGTTGCCTCACAGGTCCCCCAGTTTCTTCCTAGTCTGCTCTGTGGTGCTGCTGTGCCCCTCCAAAAGCTCGCCGACTGGACACTAGAGCATGGATCACAGAGGCCCACAACCCGGGCCACATATGCGCCAATTAGCCTGCAATGGGTGATCTTTCAGAGGGGCACAGCAGTACAACGGATCCAACCAAATCCAAGGGGAAACCGAGGGACCTGTTAGGTTACGAGGAGGGGGGACCCTCAGGTAAGTAAAACAGAACTTGTTCCCGCCGTCTCAGGTTTACTGAAAGGACAACTGTAACGAGAGGTATATGGAGGCTGACATATTTATTTCCTTTTAAGCAGTTGCCTGGCAACCCCGCCGATCCTTTCCCTCTAATACTTTTTGCCATAGACTCTGAACAAGCATGCAGCAGATCAGGTGTTTCTGACATTATTACTGATAGAATAAGTACCTCTGGGAGCCAATGGGGAAATAGCTCATTGGCTCCCAGAGGTACTTATTCTATCAGGCCGGGTCAGATGCCGCCTTCTTTTAATCCATAGACGCGTACTCCGCGCTTGGAATCATCGCTGTATACTCAGCCCTATTTTTAAACAGGTACTATATAGGGTATTTTTCCTATGGAAAGCTTGCCCCTTATTTACACCATAGTGGTTGTTTATTATTACTGAGCTACATGGGATCACTGGCATTATATTGCAGGCATGTAATCACTGCACGAGTATTTATTGTCTTTCATATGGATGTTTGGGGAGAGTAAGTTTCACTCTTTCTTTCTTGTATAACCTATGCAGTGTATGTTATGTATAAGGATGATGCTGTAGATTGGTCCTATGGACAGTTTGATTTTGCTGACATTTATACAGCTACACTGCATTAGGTTTTATGCACAATGGGTATAGAATGAGCAGTATTGATGAGGATTTTAGCTGGCCTGGTGATTAGTACGTTATATAACTTGCACTGGTGTATTATGATTTACTATAATGGTATTATGGGTCCTTATGCCTGTTTTGGGGCTTGGTTGGTTAAGTGGATACACTTTTCTACCTCAGTCTTTCACTATATTTTTTTGGTAGCTAGATTATTTATTGGAATACATTTGCATTTTTTTTTAGATTGCGGCTTCATATGGTCCACAGTTGGTAAGATAATTTTTTTTATATTAGCTGTCATATCCTAACATGCGCATCTCTCTTGAATTGGTATGAATCTGATCCATACGGTTTATATTGTATGTTTTTAACAGATGTTAAACAGTGTGCCTCTGAGGAAACCGCTTTTTGACCGTGAAACACGTGTCAGGCTAATCTCTGATTGATTTGAAATTCTGTATTGATGTTTATACGTGTAGTCCGCAACTCTGAAGACGAACTCAATTGAAGAATAAACAGAGGATTTGTTCATATAAAACCCCGTATTGTGTAAAAAGATTAGCTGCATGCTTGTTTCTAGTGTTATTCAGACACTACTGCAGTCTCCATATTTTTCTTACTTCAGTTGTCCTTCAAGGTGAAACCATCTGGGCAGCTTGCATTTCAGCCAATACTGTAAACACAAGACAGCACATGGCTGAAAAAGAGTAAGAATGCAAAAGAACACCTATGACTGAGTGATGAAAGGTTGATTGCTACCAGCACATTACTGCCACATGCACAGTACTCACAACGCAAGTTCTATATTGTTTACAAGGTCACCTCTTACAACATGAACATATATGCTTGAAAGTAGGGCTGCACGATTTTGGGTAAAAATCAAAATCGCGATTTTTCTGTTAGAAATTGAGATTTCGATGTATTCACAATTTTTTTTTTAAAACAAGCTTTAGCGGGGGGGGGGTTCAGGAGCCTAGCTATGGCGGGCTCTGTGTCAGAAAATGTTGCTGTGCATTCGCATTGCATTTCAGGCAATGCACATTTATAAAGTCTGAAGCCCTCTGTGATGACCCCTCGGCTTAATGTGCGTGCGGTACTACTACTAATGTGCGGCGTACGGGACTCTTATGAGCCGGGCAGCGGTGGGCGGATCCACTGACAGAAGCAGTGCATATTCATGATGCTAATGAGCCAGGCGGCGGGGGGGGGGGGCGAGTCCAGTCCGGAGCGGCACACACAGCTTCACCAATCAATGGATAGCGATGGTATGACGGCAGCGGTAGGCGGAGCTGTACAGAGCGTACAACTCCGCCTACCGCCTCCGTCATTCCATTGCTTTCCAGTGATTGGAGAAGCTCTGTGCCGCTCTGGACTGGACTCGCCCGACTCCCCCTCCCCCCGGCTCATTTACATATGGAATATGCACTACGGCGTCTCCCCTCGGCGCGTAGCGGTAGGCGGACCATGCGGCCAAGCACGGGCACTAAACCGAAAACCGCCGGATACTGACGATCCCTAGATCGTCTTCTCAGGAACCGCGGTTTCGGTTTAAAACCGGAAAATCGTGCAGCCCTACTTGAAAGGCATGCTTAAAGAATTGTAAACACACACGAAGCAGGGCTGTGGAGTCGGTACAAAAATCCACCGACTCCGAAGTTTAGGATTCCACCGACTCCGACTCCTCTAATTTGCATATTACAAGCTTGTTGATTGAAAGTATGTAACATGAAATTCGTCTCTTAACTGCCAACGCTTAGGAATTTTAAAAGACAACTGAAGTGAGAAGGATATGGATACTGCCATATTTATTCCCTTTAGTCATAGACTAAAACTAGTCTTTGGTAAGAGTACTTGTAAAAAGGTACAGACCGGAACAAAGAACATCTATCAGGCCCTAGGCAATGTAACTGTGGGTACATGTAAGAATGATGAGCAGGTACTCTGCAGGGGAATAAGGAGATTCTTCCTCCATTACACATTCTTCAGGCACAATCTGAACCAGGTTTATGGGTGATAGACAACACCTCTGTGTTCAATGTGCACAACATTCTCAGTGGATTCCCTGCAGCTCTGTGGAGAGTGCATATGTAATGAAATTAAAGTTTTATACATACCTGGGGCTTCCTCCAGCCCCCTTCATGCTAATCAGTCCCTCGCTGTCCTCCTCCGCCACCTGGATCTTCTGCTATGAGTCCAGGTACTTGAGCCAGTCTGGCGTAGTGCGCATGCACACACTCCACCGCCGGGAGCGTACTACACCTGCGCAGCACTATTGCGCAGGTGCAGAACGCTCCTGGCTGTGGAAGCGGCACGCGGCCGGACTGTGCTGACTGGCTGAATTACCAGGACTCATAGCAGAAGATCCAGGTGGTGGAGGTGGACAGCGAGGGACTGATTAGCCTGAAGGGGACTGGAAGAAGGCCCAGGTATGTATAAAACTTTTCATCCTTCTCAGGTACCATTTAATTCATAGTCATAAAACCAAATTTTAACAACATATCAAATTATTTGATTTCATGAGCAAAGAGTACATTTGCATAAATCAGAATCAACGCAGAATTATTTCCATCTCATTGACCATCTCTATTAGTGACACGGCTACACATCAGGCTTTATACTTACAGCATAGATGTTATTTAGTATATATGTTACGGCCAGAACCCGAAGTGTGGGCACTTCTAGTTCTGGCCAGCCACTTCGGGTTCTGGCCGGCCAATGTGCAAAGTGGCCGCAGCGCAGCGGCCAATGTTAGAAATGGAAAGTTTACATTTATTTTACAGCCGTCTCGCTGCGGCCAAATGTATTAAAAGTTGCTTAATTTAATTAAATATAGCCGGCGGCGATGTGATAGATGAAGCCGCCGGCTTTCGCACTGCCTCCTCCTCCTCTCCTCCTCCCCCCCGCCTCTCTCCTCTCCCCTGCCTCCTATACGACATACGGAGCAGCCGGGCGGGGACACGCGTGTCCCCGAGAGTCGTTCGTCGCGGCAGGGGAATCCTGCCGTTCCTGCAGAGCGGGCGCTGGCAGAAGCAATGTCTGCAGCCTCCCCGCTCTGCTTCCCCTGCCGCGACGAACGACTCTCCCGGCGGCTCCGTATTGTATGGAAGGCGGGGACAAGGAGAGAGGCGGGGGGGGGGGGGGGGTGAGAGAATCGGGGGGGGGGGAGGCAGTGCGAAAGCCGCCGGCTATATTTAATTAAATTTAAGCAACTTTTAATACATTTGGCCGCAGCGAGACGGCCGTAAAATAAGTGTAACTTTGCATTTCTAACATTGGCCGCTGCGCTGCGGCCACTTCGCAAATTGGCCGGCCAGAACCCGAAGTGGCCGGCCAGAACTAGAAGTGGCCACACTTCGGGTTCTGGCCGTAACATATATAAGAGATTCCTGTGTACACATCATATATACAGTCACAATCAGATGTGTATATCTGACTTTAAAAATACGGGGACTGCTTTATTGAAGCAGCACAAGTAACTAATTTGGTTTTTTTCATTTTTGTGGACTAAGCACAGCTATTACTGTATATATAAATTATTTATGATGACCATTATCTGAGAAATAGAACATTTTATCATATTTTCTATTTTAATTACAGTTTAAATTCATTAGCATTTTTTCCCGACTCCAGGCACCCAAAATTGCCCCGACTCCACAACTCCGACTCCACAGCCCTGACACGAAGTGCAGGGTGCAAGCATCACTGCAGGAAAAAAAATCGTGGCTATTAGTATGCAGATCTACAGTATATCACAAAAGTGAATACAACTCTCACATGTTTTTTAAAGTATTTTATTATATCCTTTAAGGCAGGGCTGCCCAATAGGTCGATCGCGATCTACCGGTAGATCGCGACCGCCTTCCCGGTAGATCGCGGCCTCATGGCCGCGTCTCATTAAATGTTGCGGCGGCAGCTATATATCATCACGTTTTGCTGCCGGCCAATAAGGATGCAGGGAAAGAGAGAGGTGGCGAAGAGAGAGGGAGGCGAGAGGCGGCGCGGCGGCGACGTCATGGCTGGGGGCGGTTACAAGCAGTGCGTGCTGAGGGTCTGGACTACGGCGTGAATGGATTAGTATCTGCACAGTACCCCTAATCACCTTCACCCAGGTAACCGGATGCCAAGCGCTGCCAGTTTCCTTCACTGAAGTATGTGACTTGCCCTCTGTGGATTCTTATCATGCAAATATGCAAGATCTTGTTTGCTAAGCACCATCGAGAGGTGCTTCTGTGCTGAATTGCCTGTTTTTATGCCTTTGGAAAAGTAAATGATTGAAGCCTGAAGGGTCTGATTTTGGAGAGAACGACTGGTAGATAGTTTGAACTTTTACCACTTGCATTACAGTTAGGTGAAGCTGTGTTAGATTTTTGAGGTGTGTAGTCTTCGCGGTGTAAGTTGCACACATGTGTCGACAAGACTGTAATTTAAGATCGAGTGGATTTTGTGAAATTTGTTACCCAAGTAGGATTTTTAGAATGTGTTAACAGCTCTTTAAGTGTTGTCTTTTGGTGTTGCCAAATGTTCCTGATGGTCTTGTTGTCCCTGGCAAGTTTTCTGCTCAGGTAAAATTATAGGTTTTAGATTTAAAGGGGATTTGGCACAGAGAAAATAAAGTAAACCAAAAAAACAAATCGTGGATCTGCAAGGTCTTCCAGATGATCCCTGGTCAGGTATTCAGGTAGCCATGACGCTGCCGTCTGCCCCATAACCTGCCAGAGCGCTCCTGGACCCTGAGCCGCCGAATTGAGGTAGCTATATACTACCTCCTATACTGCGGGCACGTATACCTGGCTAACCTATACTGAGGGCATGTATACCTGGCTAACCTATACTGAGGGCACGTATGCCTGGCTAACCTATACTGAGGGCACGTATGCCTGGCTAACCTATACTGATGGCACATATACCTGGCTAACCTATACTGATGGCACATATACCTGGCTAACCTATACTGATGGCACGTATACCTGGCTAACCTATACTGAGGGCATGTATGCCTGGCTAACCTATACTGAGGGCATGTATGCCTGGCTAACCTATATTGAGGGCATGTATGCCTGGCTAACCTATACTGAGGGCATGTATGCCTGGCTAACCTATACTGAGGCATGTATGCATGGCTAACCTATACTGCGGGCACGTATGCCTGGCTAACCTATACTGCGGGCACGTATGCCTGGCTAACCTATACTGCGGGCACATATACCTGGCTAACCTATACTGATGGCACATATAACTGGCTAACCTATACGGGGGGGGGGGGGGGGGGGGCGCTGCGCTAAGCGTAGCATTTGAAACATTGGTAGATCTCCTGGCCTCGGCAAATTTTAAAGTAGCTCGCGACCCGAAAAAGTGTGGGCACCCCTGCTTTAAGGGGATAACACTGAAAGACATGACACTTTGATAAACGTAGTCAGTGTACACTTTGTATAACAGTGTGTCAATTTTATGTCCCATCAAAATAGAACACAGCCATTAATATCTAACCCACTGGCAACAAGTGAAGAATGTCAAAATACTGCCAAAGTGTCAATGTTTTGTGACTGTAAATTTACACTTTTAGCTGTGCACTGACCACTTTACCTTATATCAAAGTGTCATATCTTCAGTGTCATTCCATGAAAAGAAATAATAAAATAATAACATTTATAAAGTATTTACAAAGACATGAAAAGTCCACACTACTAGTACCATGGCCGGTGAAAATGCACACGCCACTGTCAATGGAACATTGCACGGACTTTGCTGTTATGATGTTATGACATGTCTTGCTGAGGAGGGATTAACTGTGGTGACCACCTTGTTGTTCTGTACCAAATTTTACTAATTTACTATATAGAATAAACTTTTTTTTTTTTGTTTTTTTGTTTCCAATACTTTTCAGACTGTTAATTTCCCTTTGCATACTAAAGTTGGAAAAGTCGTGCACTGTTGTAAGTTTATTATCATTTAGTATTTATATAGCGCCGACATATACATATTACGCAGCGCTGTACAGTGTGTATATATATATATATATATATATATATATATATATATATATATATATATATATTGTCACTAACTGTCCCTCAAAGGAGCTCTCACAATCTAATCCCTACCATTGCCATATGTCTATATTATGTAGTGTAAGTACTGTAGTCTAGGGCCAATTTTTAGGGGGAGCCAATTAACTTATCCGTATGTTTTTGGAATGTGGGAGGAAACCGGAGTGCCCAGAGGAAACCCACGCAGACACGGAGAGAACATACAAACTCTTTGCAGATAGTGCCCTGGCTGGGATTCGAACTCGGGACCCAGCGCTGCAAGGCGAGAGAGCTAACCACTACGTCACCGTGCTGCCCTGTTTACATTCTGTCACCACAGACATGTGTGAACAGATCCTATATTTAATGTAGGATCTCTCTCTCTATGACTGCTGTTCTGTTGTGTTTCATTGCAGAAAACTGAATGTTTTGGCATTCTAATCAGATTCCATTAGAGATAGATCTGTCAGCTGCCAATACACCGCAGGCCGATTCCCAATTCATTTTACAATTTCATGCTGAAATTGATCCGTAATCGGCCTTGTGACGTAGCATCCCACTGCTTGCTGACCCGGCCCTGTCCGCCCTATTAACCTCTTGAGGACCATGGGCTTCAACCTCCCGAAAGACCAGACCATATTTTACAAAATGGTCCACTGCAGCTTTAAGGCCAAGTTGCAGGGCCGCACAACACAGCACACAAGTTAACCCCCCCCCCCTTCCTTTTCGTCCCCACCAACAGAGCTCTCTGTTGGTGGAGTCTGATCACCCCCCCCCCCCCCCCCCCCCCCCCCGTGTTTTTTGTTTTGTTTTTTTTTTGCAAATATTTTTCTTTATTTATTAGTAAATATGCCTATTTTTTCCCCCTTCCCTCCCTCCCTCTCCCCAGCCGGCCAATGAGAGCCGATCGCTCTCTAGTGCCCTAGGCTAGGGGGGCAGCCGTGTCACATTGGGGGGCAGCGCGGGGGGTTTCATTGCATTCGTCGCTCATCCCAATATCGCTCACCGTTACCGCCGCACACCCAATCGAGCAAGCTGGCCTTACATCTTGCCGCATGTCCGATCGATTAATGCATTGTCAGTCAGGCATACACTTTCATCCGATTATAATTATTCGTATTGAATCAGAAAGGTCGACCGGCCGCCACGTCGCCTGATGTGTGGCCACCTTTAGAGTGAATGAGGCCTAAGAAGGAAAGTGGCAACATCTCTAGTCATGTGATGCGATACTGTTGGCAGGGTAACCTTTTTCCACAGGGTATGCATTCATGTGGTTTTTGGAGTGCATGCGATTTGCAGATTGCAATGACACTTACATAATCAGACAAATCGCAGTGCTCCCTTTCTGCTGTTTGCTTTGCAATCTAGAACAGCTTTTACTGGGAGAGAGATAAAATGGCAGCCCTGTGTTTCATTTGTGAGCAACACGGATGGTCAGAAATGCCAATTCTGATTTCTGCTAATGCGAAAGCCTGTAAATGGGCTAAAATAACCAAGTTGCGATGTTGCTGTATTTCTGCAGAAACCAGATTTCCTCTTTCCAATTTTTGAGGAGACTTTTGTTGATCGTTTTTTGCATCCTCTGATTGGCCAAATACTTCTGAGTTGACTCTGCATTCTCTGATTGGTCCAATGCTTCGGAGTTCTGTGATTGGCCTAAAATGACCAAGTCGCAGTAATGCAGTATTTCTATGAAAATCTGATTTTCATTTTCTGATTGGAAATGAGTAAAATATGAATGAGCCTCCCTAGTGAGGAACATTTGAGCTCATTACCCAAAGCAACCACTCATACCTTTTGTTTCCTTCAAAATCCAATATAGTAAAACAGCAGTTGGTTCCCCTGAAATGTTGTCCTGCCACCAACAGTCAATGGCCTCAATTCACTAAGCTTATCTCTGTCTTTAATAAAGTTGCTAGAGGTATCACCATGGTGATGAGGCATGTCCTATTCAAGAAACATTTTACCTCAGGCAAACCTAAAGTTAGCTCTTCAATGCTTAAAATAACTCCAGAATTCTAACATTAAAGACAGGCTGTTTATTAACTGCGTGTGAAAATAACTACAGAGGAGGTAACTTAACCTTTTCGGGACCGGCCACCTACCCCCCCCTTAAGGACCAGGCATTTTTGGCGGGAAGGGGGTGCGCGCGTTTGGGGGGGTCAGGCGGCCGGATCCCGTGTGTGGCTGCCGGGCATTGTGTCCCCCCCTTGGTGGCCTGGGCCCCCCCTTCTGCCAGCAGCCTTCACTTACCTTCCAGGCTCCAGCGATGAGCCGCACGGGACCCTCTTCTCCGGCCGGCATCTCCGCTTCATCTGACGAGCAGTTCCGGGTCGCGGCTTGATGACGTCATCAAGCCGGGACCCGGCGCTGACGTCAGATGAAGCGGAGATGCCGGCCAGAGCGGAGGGGGGCGCCGATCGTCGCTGGAACGGCAGGGAGGTGAGTGGATCCTCTTCTTTCCCCCCCTGCCGCCGCAGCTGTCAAACAGATCACTACGATCCGACGGCGATCGTAGTGATCGTGTGATCAGCAGCCATACGCGATGGCTGCTGATCACTCGGGGGAGATGTCGGCTGTCATATGACAGCTTGATCTCCCCCTCCGGGTGCGCACGATCGCGTCGGGAGCGGAAATTTCGGGCCGGCGTAGATCCTACGCCGCATCAGGCTAGAACAGCCACAAGTGCGGCGTAGGATCTCATGCACATGGTCCCGAAAAGGTTAAAGAGGAACTTCAGCCTAAATAAACATACTGTCATTAACCACTTCACCACTGAGGGGTTTTACCCCCTGACCACCAGAGCAATTTTCACCTTTCAGCGCTCCTTCCATTCATTCGTCTATAACTTTATCATTACTTATCGCAATGAAATGAACTATATCTTGTTTTTTCCGCCACCAATTAGGCTTTCTTTAGGTGGGACATTATGCCAAGAATTATTTTTTTCTAAATGTGTTTTAATGGGAAAATAGGAAAAATGTGGGGAAAAAAAAAATTATTTTTCAGTTTTCGGCCATTATAGTTTTTAAATAATGCATGCTACTGTAATTAAAACCCATGAAATTTATGTGCCCTTTTGTCCCGGTTATAAAACCGTTTAAATTATGTCCCTATCACAATGTTTGGCGCCAATATTTCATTTGGAAATAAAGGTGCATTTTTTTCAGTTTTGCGTCCATCCCTAATTACAAGCCCATAGTTTATAAAGTAACAGTGTTATACCTTCTTGACTTAAATATTTAAAAAGTTCAGTCCCTAAGGTAACTAATTATGTATTTTTTTTAATTGTAAATTTTTGAATTTTTTTTTAATTACAAAAAAAAAAAAAAATGGGGAGTGTGGGAGGTAATGAGTTAATTTTTTGTGTAAAAGTCATTTATTTGTATGTGAAAAATGTGTAGGGTGTAGTTTACTATTTGGCCACAAGATGGCCACAGTAACTTTTTGCTTTATTGCGACCTCCAAGCCTCCTTCCGGAAGCTTGGAGGAAGAATAAGGAGGCTGGACACGTGAGTTTCTTCTCACAATGATCGCGCTGCCCATAGGAGAGCAGCGGGTCATTGTGGGGCTTAGATCAACGAACGGGAATGGATTTTCCCGTTCATTGATCTCCGGGCGAGCGGGCGGCGGCGGTTTTACTAGCGGCGGGCGGCGTGTTTACGAGCGGGAGCGCGGACAGCGTCGGGAACGCGGAAAGTACGTGTTTCTCCGTCCCTGGTTTTTAAAGGATGGAAAAAGGGGCGGAGAAATACGTACGCGCGGGGGTAAAGTGGTTAAGTTACATTAGTTATGTCAATTAAAATAGATAGGCAATATAATCTCTTACCCACCCTGTTTTGAAAGAACAGGCAAATGTTTGATTTCATGAGGGCAGCCATCTTTTTGGTTGAAAGGAGGTGACAGGGAGCCTGAGACACAGTTCCAACTGTCCTGTGTCCTGAGCAGCCCTCCCAGTTGCCAGGCAACGTAAATAATAACATAGGAAATCCCATCATGCTTTGCACAGCATCAGGGAAAAAAGCCCGGGCAGTTTTACTTGATGGGTGGAGCTTAGCTAAAAATGCAGCTAAAAATGATGCTTTGGTAAGAAAAACAAAGTTCTGATGCTGTGAAACTATTTAAGAAACACCAAGCCTTTTCAGTTCTGCTGAGTATATTTTTAGTCCAGAGGTTCACTTTAAGTGAACCTCCAGACTAAAAATCTACTCAGCAGCACTGAAAAGGCTTGTTGTTTCTTTAACAGTTTCACAGCATCAAAACTTTTTGTTACCCAAGCCTCATTTTTAGCTGTATGGAAGAAAATTGCCCAGGCATTTTTCCAGAGATGCTGTGCAAAGCATGATGTGATTTCTGATGTTGTTCTCCTTCTGCTGTTTTGGCGCAATTTTTTTAATTTTTTTTTTCATTTTGAATTTGAAATTTGAAGCCTAGCGCGCACAGCTGGGAGGGGTGATCAGGACACAGGACAGTTGGAACGGTCTCATGCTCCCCGTCACCTCCTTTCAACCAAAAAGATGGCTGCCCCCATGAAACATATGGCTGCCCCCATGAAATCACAAACCTTTTCCAGTTCCTTTAAAACAGGGTGGGTAAGAGATTATATTACCTATCTATTTTAATTAACATAAGTAATGCAACTTAATGACAGTATGTTTGTTTAAGCTGAAGTTCCCCTTTAACTATTCCACAGTGAGAGAGTTATCTTATCTCTTCATTCCTTAAGTTTTCTCTTGCCTTATCTCTAGCATGATCTTTGTGAATTGAGGCCATTGTCACTATTCACTGAGGAAAACAAATGCAGAACAAAAGATCCACATACAGTACTTCTTGTAGACCCATGAGAAATTGGGAAAAAATCTACACACCACAAATTAGAAAACGTAAGTCACACAAGTCCTTATCGCCTATTGTATCTGCACATCAATTCAGCTTACTACACTCCTTTTTTAAATAGGTTTTCTTCAAGCACTGCCTTTTTAAGAGTTTTATCCATAGAAGCAGTGTGACATTTCACTGGTGGCCTGGTACTGCATACTATGTCCAGGCTGTGACTAAAACAAAGCAGTACTCCTGCCTAAACCTATGGGAAGCCATCACGAAAACACCACATTCACAGCATCTTTGCAAACTAAGCTCTAGGGAGGTATTGAGTGTAAGGACCCATTTACACTTATTCAGTCGCTCTCAGTAATAACTGAATGGACAACTAATTTTCAAAGTAAAGCCCATGTTTTCCTATGGCACAGATCACTCTATACGCGTTTAAAATGCCAAAAAGATTTTAATGAATGTAGGCTGGTTGAATTATTATTAGTATTATTGATTTATAAAGCGCCAACATATTCGGTTTCGCTGTAAATGTAATAATGTTGTATTCCATCAAGCAGCACAAAATCATACATGGTGGAGATTCAAATGATTCCAACCACCCTTCTGCTGAAATCTGACCAAAACATGTGGCTGCCGGCCTGCCGCATCTAATACTCCTTTATTAGTATGTTCTTTTACCAGGTAGGTAAGGTACTAAAGTGAGACAGTGGAAAGTCATTATTTCTGTGAATCAGAGTTGTGAGCTATGTGTGAGCTGTGCCACTGCAGATCTCTGCCCTGTGTATAACAACAACAATAACAATAAGAATAATATTTATATAGCGCTTTTCTCCCTGGGGACTCAAAGCGCTGTGACCCTCCGTTATAAAGTCTCAAAGGCTTGGGAAAAGAGGTGAGTTTTTAGCATTTTTTAAAGCTGTCCAGAGAGGGAGCCTCTCGTACTGATTGTGGAAGTGAGTTCCATAGAGTAGGGGCTGCATAGGAAAAGGCCCGAGCACCAAATGTTAAGTGTAACCTGGGATTAACCAGCTTCATCTTGTTGGCAGAGCAGAGGGTGCGTGGAGGGGCATAAAGTTCCAATAGATCCGCTATGTATTTGGGACCCATGTGGTGTAGAGCCTTGAATGTCAGCAGGCAGATCTTAAAATTGATTCTCCATTTTACTGGCAACCAGTGAAGAGTTTGCAGTACTGGGGTGATGTGTGAGCTGCAAGAGGCATTGGCTAGGAGTCTGGCTGCAGCATTCTGTACTAGCTGTAAGGGGCGCAGAACCTTATCTGTAGATCCGATGAACAGGGCGTTGCAGTAGTCTAGGCGGGAGGATACAAATGCATGAACCAGGGCAGGTAGGTCTTCAGCTGGGATAACACAGGCCTAAAGGAACCCGAGGTATGAGACATATGGAAGCTGCCATATTGATTTCCTGTTTAACAATACCCCACCATCTTGCCATTGAAGCCATTAAGTATCACCTCACTAGATATTCTGCCTATCCTGAGGATCTTCAGACCTTTATCTGCAGCTATGATTAAGGACCACCTGGTCTGAAACATGTCAGCTGGAGATGTGTGATTGTGTGTGCTGATTCTCTGGATACGTCTATAATAAAGGACTTCGTTTAGGACAACGTGCGGGCCTTCCTCTTCCTTTAACAATACCAGTTGCCTGGCAGTCCTGCTGATCTTTCTTGTCAGTAGGATCTAAATCGCACACCTGAAACAAGCATGCAGCTAATCTTTCCAGCTTTGTCAAAGACATCTGGTCTGCATGCTTGTTCGTAGCTTTAAGTATTAGTGGCAGAGGACAAGCAAGACAGCCAGGCAATGTACATTATTTAAAAGGAAATAAACATGTTAGCCTTCATATCCCTCTCACCTCAAACCTTTCAGTGCTTCTAGTGAAGTGAATACAAGTAAAACTTCAGTTTGTTTGTTTTTTTTCAAGGATTTCCATAAACTGTAATTAAGACTTTTTTTTGTTACGATTTACACTACAAGAGCTTTTTAACCCTCCTGGCGGTCTATTAAAAACCGCCAGGGGGCAGCACAGCAGGTTTTTTTTTAATTATTTTTTTTAAACCATGTAGCGAGCCTAGGGCTGTGCAGCGGCATCCCCCCCACCCGCTTCGATCAGGAAATCCCGTTCAAAGAACGGGATTTCCTGGAGGGCTTCCCCCATCGCCATGGCGACGGGCGGGATGATGTCACTGACGTCATCGGGAGTCCCGATCCACCCCTCAGAGCTGCCTGCCGCTGATAGGCTAGGCTGCGCAAGGGGTCTGAGGAGGGGGCGGCACGGCGGGTAGCGGCAAATCGGCGAGGAGTGCCGGCGATCGGTGTGCACACGCAGCTAGCAAAGTTAGGGTTTTTTCGCCTTCCTCTGGATCAACAGGGATATGTGAGGGAGCAGGCTGGTGTTGTACTTTATACTGGTTGAACTCGATGGACGTATGTCTTTTTTCAACCAAAATAACTATGTAACTATGTAAAAGTGCTAGCTGCGTGTAGCAAAAAAAAAAAAAAAATTATGCAAATCGGCCCAGCAGGGCCTGAGAAATCTTCCTGCGCGGCTTACCCCGAACTAAGTTCGGGGTTACCGCCAGGAAGGTTAAAGGAGTCATCAGGGAAATTGTAATAAAATAAGTGCTACTTACTGGGGGCTTCCTCCAGCCCCAAGCTCGCAGCATGTCCCTCGCCACAGCTCTCCCCGGAGCCATTCCCCGGCGATGTCAGGGCGACATCCAGGTCGGCCTGTACTACGCCTGCGCGAGCGGCGCTGTCAGTCACCGCCACATGGGCCAGAGCGGACTGCACAGGCGTAGTAGTTCTGCGCCTGCGCAGTCCGCTCCGGCCCACATGGCGGTGATTGACAGCGACTTGGAGGTCGCCCTGCCATCATCGCCGGGGACCGGGACGGAGCTTCGGCGAACGGCTGCGGGGAGAGCTGCGATGAGGGAAATGCTGGGAGCTTGGGGCTGGAGGAAGCCCCCCGGTAAGTAGCACTTATTTTATTACAATTTCCCTGATGACTCCTTTAAGTGCTAGAGATTTGTAAAGCTCATGCTAATGCAAAGCTATGGGGGATTTTTACAAAATCACATCACTCCAGTGTGAATACACACAGGATAACATTAGCAAAAGCTTTTAAAATCACAAAGCTCTTAAGCCTCGTACACACAAGGCACACATGTAGCCAGGGAAATAAAAAAAAAAAAAAAAGCAGCGCCAGCTCTTTGCCAGGTCCCTCTGTGCAACAGTCGTACACACAGCGCACAGAGGGACACAGATTCGGCGGAAGCTGTTGCGGAAGGTCGTAACCCCCCCCCCCCCCCCCCCCGCCGCCGGAAGCTCCATTCATTGTGTATGGAGTTGCTGTCGCTAGTCCGCATACACACGGCGGACTAGCGACAGTTGCGGCGAAGTTGCGGCGACAGCTGTTGCCGGCGATTGACCAAGTCAATTGCCTGGCAACAGCTCTGACAAGTGACGGTTCAGGGCGCGCACATCATACACACGGACGACCTGTCACTGCAACACGCGCGTGCCACATGGTTGCGGCGACAGTTGTAGCCCGTGTGTATGTAGCTTAAGAAAAGCTCTTGTAGTGTGAACGAACCCTAAAGGTCATCAATGCTGTGGAGCAGAGGGTAAGTTCTGAGTTTGGTTCCATTTTCACCAGCAATTTAATGTACAATTATAATAAAATGTAATAACCTTTTGTGGACAAACATAATTTCCAGTAAAGGAAAGTAAATTAATTTTTATATGACCCCGCAAACAATTACAGATAATCACTAGAAAACGGAAACACAGAGAGCACAGCTCTTTTGACATAACACTTGATTTTTTTCAAATATATACTCACATATAGTATAAAAGTTACATTTATTTGATGTCTGGCCTCTGGTGAGCTTAACCCTACTAATTATATTCAACCCTACTAATGATATCCTTTAAAGGGCATTTCTGTCAACACAAGATACTTTACTCAACTTCCTCAATAATTAAGAAGCACGGAAGGCTACACTCAAAGCAAGAGTCCACTACAGTCAATTTTTGTACTAAAGAACTGTGTGCCTTAAAATGACAACTTTGCAATAATTCATCTTGTAAAGAATACAAGCAACCTTGCATGCTATGATGACTGAGTACCAACTTTACCTACCTCATTTACCTGTAAGGACCTGGTTGGTTTTTTGAATATCCAAAAATGTGTAGAATATTTAGTCTCCATGAAAATAGTGCTATTGCTAAGGTTGATATCCAGGACACTTATCAAGAGGACCAACCAGCTTCTTTGGAGGTTAAAACCCTGCCAATTATCCCTTAAAATGCCTCCTCTGGCTGCTCAGCTGACCATGTGTCTCTTTAGAACCAGTCATGTTTACCTCAGAGTATGGATTCAGGTTTGCTTAGAAGCACTCCAGTTACAAAATATCTCAGTTTACATGGAAAGCATTACACACAAACAGATCACATTACTATTCGAATTATCTTTTTCATGTGTCACATAAGAAATGGTAGGGTGTGACCACTGCGTCAAATGGCTGTCAGTGCTGTGTGACAAAACATTAGTTGATACAGTAGATGTAATGAGTGGAGGTAGTGAGACACCACCACAATCTTTTGAGCCAGCTGCAGGGGCAAGAAAAACCACTCCAGCAGAATAACCCAGTGTGCCACCTACCACCCTAACATTAGTTGATACAGGTTCAGAGCCCTGTACATTAATCCAAACACAAGTAACCGTGAAAAGAGCTACACACCGTTTTCTCACTGGCCCATCTTCTGAATCTGAAGATGTTACACTACTGGTTTGTGAAGACCCTTGAGATGTATCATCCTTCTCATTTTCTGAGGACTGCACTGATCCTTTAGATTGTCCATTAAGACGGCCTGTTTAAAAAAAAAAACACAAAAAAAAACAAAAACAAAGCAATATTAGTATTGTATTCATTTCTAAAAAGTGCATAATTATGTATTGTATGACTTCTTCAACATGGGATAATACAGGATTGTTTGGAACAGGAAGGGCAAGCCTTGATACGTCAAACAGACAGTGTTTCCTGGTTTAATACCTTGGCTCTGTAACTAGGCCTACTTACTGAAAGAAGCAGTCAAGAACACTCATGTCATAAAGAGTATTGATGCTAAAGGAAAAAATACAATGTTTCAAGAGTAATCTTATTTAACAAAAACATAAGAAAATGTTTTAAGCATTCAGAATCACCTATGTTCAAATAATGCACTCTAGTGATGCATTGCAAAACAGAGCTATGTGTAGATGAGGCAAAACTGCTTTGTTCGCCGCCTCTATACGCAGTCTTTTTTACCTGCAGCACAAAAGACAGCACTAGGTGATTATTTTTAAATGTCAACACTTTGTTCTGATGGGTTTGTTCTGGCCACATTCATTCCATAGAGTGAAAATATGTTGTCATTTATAACAGAGTGGAAACATTTCTGCTTCCGTTATCTTGCCTTCGCTAATGCACTATATTGGAAGCAGCATAATAGCATTCAGAATGATAGAAAATGAATGTGAAGGGGCCATTTATTGCAGCAGCCATTGCACTGTGTTAAAGTCAGCATTGTTCATTTAGATATTACTAAGGCCAATTCTGAAGGGTGGGAAAGGGGGTGTTTGTTTGCCAAAAGGTGTATTTTGGCCTTGGGGGGCTTAATTAGGGTGTTGGCATTCACATTTTATATAGCTGAAACATTGGCTATCAAGACTCTACACCAAATGCCTGGATTTGGAGTTGGGAAAAGGATAGGGGCAGGGATACTAAAAAGTGAGTATCAGATAACTTGTTAGAGTTAGGCACATTTCTATATGGTTAGAGTTAGGGGGATAGGGAAGGATAGTTTTACCGGTTAGGTTTGGGATGAAAGCGATAGGAGCGATTTTAGGTTCAGACATCAGGAAAGGGTCGACGTTATGTGCGTGAGGTTGAGGTTAAGTTACTACGTATTTTAATTTTGTGACACCCAAAAAATGGTTATTGATGGTTTCAAGTGACAATTCAGCAATAAATGGTATATGAATATGTTGATTGCCTCTATGCTGTTCTGCACAATAACAGTAATAACGACCTTGTCAATGGCATGAGCGAATACCTGCACACACTAGATTTTCACCCAAAACTATCACTAACTTGTATTGGGCACTGAAAATGTAAGATGTAGAACTAGTTTTAGGTTGCGAGAAGTGTAGATTTCATTTTGGGTATACAGACAGATAAGCAATGGAGGAAAACCCCACTAAAACTTCTGCCGCAAAGCTAATGTGCAGTTCTGTCCTCAAAGTGAACAAAGCCAAAATGAAACATATCTGCTCTCTGTGATGGACCAAAACAACTTACCACTGAAAACAGTGGTGAAAGTGACACTAGTGTACATAGCTTGCTCTTCTCACCTGGCATTGTACAGGTCCTTCTCAAAAAATTAGCATATTGTGATAAAGTTCATTATTTTCTGTAATGTACTGATAAACATTAGACTTTCATATATTTTAGATTCATTACACACAACTGAAGTAGTTCAAGCCTTTTATTGTTTTAATATTAGGAATTTTGGGTTTTCATGAGCCAAAATCATCAATATTAAAACAATAAAAGGCTTGAACTACTTCAGTTGTGTGTAATGAATCTAAAATATATGAAAGTCTAATGTTTATCAGTACATTACAAAAAATAACGAACTTTATCACAATATGCTAATTTTTTGATAGGAATTTTGGGTTTTCATGAGCCAAAATCATCATAAAAAAATTAGCATATTTCATCCGGCCAATAAAAGAAAAGTGTTTTTAAAACAAAAAAAGTCAACCTTCAAATAATTATGTTCAGTTATGCACTCAATACTTGGTCGGGAATCCTTTTGCAGAAATGACTGCTTCAATGCGGCGTGGCATGAAGGCAATCAGTCTGTGGCACTGCTCAGGTGTTATGGAGGCCCAGGATGCTTCGATAGCGGCCTTAAGCTCATCCAGAATGTTGGGTCTTGCGTCTAAACATTCTCTTCACAATATCCCACAGATTCTCCATGGGGTTCTGGTTAGGAGAGTTGGCAGGCCAATTGAGCACAGTAATACCATGGTCAGTAAACCATTTACCAGTGGTTTTGGCACTGTGAGCAGGTGCCAGGTCATGCTGAAAAATGAAATCTTCATCTCCATAAAACTTTTCAGCAGATGGAAGCATGAAGTGCTCCAAAATCTGATAGCTAGCTGCATTGAACCTGCCCTTGATAAAACACAGTGGACCGACACCAGCAGCTGGCATTTTGGCATTTCCCTCCAGACTCTGGCACCTTGATTTCCGAATGACATGCAAAAGTTGCTTTCATCCAAAAAAAGTACTTTGAACCACTGAGCAACAGTCCAGTGCTGCTTCTCTGTAGCCCATGTCAGGCGCTTCTGCCACTGTTTCTGGTTCAAAAGTGGCTTGACCTGGGGAATGCGGCACCTGTAGCCCATTTCCTGCACATGCCTGTACACGGTGGCTCTGGATGTTTCTACTCCAGACTTAGTCCACTGCTTCCGCAGGTCGCCCAAGGTCTGGAATCAGTCCTTCTCCACAATCTTCCTCAGGATCCGGTCACCTCTTCTCGTTGTGCAGCGTTTCTGCCACACTTTTTCCTTCCCACAGACTTCCCACTGAGGTGCCTTTATACAGCACTCTGGGAACAGCCTATTCGTTCAGAAATGTATTTCTGTGTCTTACCCTCTTGCTTGAGGGTGTCAATGATGGCCTTCTGGACAGAAGTCAGGTCGTCAGTCTTACCCATGATTGCGGTTTTGAGTTATGAACCAGGCTGGGAGTTTTTAAAAGCCTCAGGAATCTTTTGCAGGTGTTTAGAGTTAATTAGTTGATTCAGATGATTAGGTTAATAGCTCGTTTAGAGAACCTTTTCATTATATGCTAATTTTTTGAGATAGGAATTTTGGGTTTTCATGAGCTGTATGCCAAAATCATCAATATTAAAACAATAAAAGGCTTGAACTACTTCAGTTGTGTGTAATGAATCTAAAATATATGAAAGTCTAATGTTTATCAGTACATTACAGAAAATAATGAACTTTAGCACAATATGCTAATTTTTTTAGAAGGACCTGTACATGAGTCGAATGTGAAGAGAAGCTTTATCGTTTGCCCTTTCCCACTGCTCATTGCAGGGCACTGCAAAATAAAGCTTCAGCCTAGGTATGTTTAGGTCTGTGTTTTGTTTGATGACTGATCATCAGTCTAATAGAAAAACATTGTTTCCTGCCTGTCATTCTTTTTGTCACTATTTATGCTCTCAATATATATGCACTGGTTAAAATGTTTTTGCAGTGTTTATGAATAATAATAAAATGTACTAAGTGCTCATTTATTATAACAAGCAAAACTCCCATCTGCTGCTAGAGAGATTGGTGCACTGCTATGTGTACAACAGTGTAATACAAGTGTGTATCCTACGGTATAAGCTAGCTGCTGACCTGTGTGCAGAGGATGGCTGCTCCCTCATATTCTCCACAATAGCCAGCTGGTGAGTGACAGAATGAGGTGGCCCAATCTGACTGCATGCAGATTAGTGTCAGTGTGTGGAGATGATCATATTTGGTAGACACAGTGACAGATGGTTGCAGCAGGAGGGTGGGGGTGTATTTAACTGAAAGACCAGTCAGCTGATTTCCTGCAGGTAGTGGAGGGCTACATTGGAAACTTTGTTGTTGAATGTGTGTGCGCTTTAAAAAAAAAAATGAATCACTTAGCTGCTAGAGAACACTAAGGATACCCATACATGACTTGATTTTTGGCATCAATATCCAGCTGATTCAATGATCATGATTGAATCTGGCAGAGATCGATGCTGCAACATGGTCACCTGCTTAATTGCTGAGATTCTGTGCCTGGCGTTGGCACCCTTCAATCTTCCGACGACCGATGGACCTAATGGTCCCCTGGCCAGTTTCCCCTAATGTGTACGTTTAACTCCCCCTCCCGGTGAGTGTTGCTGGCGCCACTCCTGGCCTCCTTTTGTGTCCTGCGTCTTCTTGAATTGCCACTGTGAGCACAGGTACCCCTTGACACAGCTGCATGTTTTCACAATCACACAAATACAACAGGATTTCCATGACTATCACCAACCCCACACAAAGTACCATTTCCTAGTACCCAATAATTCAGCTTTCTGGGGCTTGCTGTTACATATTTTTCCAGTAGCTGCAGAGGGTGGTTTAATGACACTGGTTAAAAATGTTCTGAATGCATCTTAAATTGTATGTTTTTAAGGCATTTACATAAAAAGCCCATGTTAAGTAGTGTTGAAAAGCCCTTGTTTGAATAAACTAAGATGTCTTTCACATGAATGGCTGAACTGAACATGCTTTCCATGCGGTTCAGCTGCTGGTCTGTCGCAGCACGAATGGCAGTAACCACAAGGGTCAGGTGACAAAAATTACGGTTAATGCACAGAAACAAACCACCACGTATTAGGTCTAATGAACGTCTGCCTCCTAATCAGATGTACGCACAGAGAATGAATGCCACCACCTTGCCAATGTGGCATGCTTGCAGCTTCCTGTGACTGGTAATACCGTATTTCTCCAGGGGAATCTATTACAACTTTCTCAAAGTAAGGCATACGGAAAAATAATTTTCTCTGTCCCCCCCTCTCTATGGGAAATGTAATGTTCTATCAGTAGGCATGCAACTGCTGCTCACTCAGCTTAGGACTGACAAGTTCAACAACCTGGCAGTCCAAGCCACACCCTTCCCTAATAAAGCACTGCGAAGCGTTTAAGGTGCACAAGACCCATCAGAGGCCAACACACAAGGGTAATGGTAGTTATCCAATTGCAAATACATCTAAATAATCATACAAACTTTATGTGTTGGCATACATATTTCAGCAATGCATGAAGTATGTAATAAGCAAGCAAATCAGAAGTGTATAGACTTCACTGCCTGATGTTCCCATTGATGCAATGCATCATTGGATTTATATGTCTGTAAGGTAGTGCTGTCCTATTCAGGGAATGAGATCAGCATTGCAATACTGAACATAGCTACCATGCGTCGCTGTATCACGCACAGCCCCCTGCATTGTACAGTGAGTGTGTATAAACCCTTAAAGCAAACCTAAAGTCAAAAAAATAAAAAAAAACCATTTAACTCACCTGGGGCTTCTACTGGCCCCCTGCAGCCGCCCTGTGCCTGTACTGTCACTGAACGTCCTTCGGTCCCCCACATTGACTTTGATATCAGCGACAGAGCCAGTCGTTGGCCACTGCAGGTATACGTTTTCTCGTACTGCGCATGCACAGAAAGCTCCCGGCGATGAGAGTGTAATCAAGGCCAGGGCCGCGCAAAAGCAGTTGCCAGCAACTGGCTCTGTCACCAAAATGAACTTCAGGTTTCCTTTAAAGATCAGCTTTGGGAAAAGGACTAATATAACTACATTGTTCGGGGAAAGGGGAGATAGAAGTGATTATTTTCTAGCAAAATTCAGCTTTAAGAAAAAAAAAAAAAAAAAAAAGAAAGAAAGAAAGAAAGAAAAAGACGTACCAATCGGACCCAGCTACATTCCTGGCTGTTATGCTCATCCTGGATTTACTACTTACTGGGTCAATACCTTGAAAAGAGCATGCAGGACAGGACTGTCAGACTTAACTGGCTTCACACTTGTTCCAGGTCACTGGTTCATTAAGCAGTTTTCTGCTCATGCTGCAGGACTGTGAGCTTTCCCAGGAAGCAGCTGGTGGCGGTATACAGTATTATATTATGCTACAGCACTGCACTATGGATGGATGTCTAAGCACTGTAGCATGGGAGGAGCTCATATACTGAATGGGAATATCAAAATGAGGTATTGCAAGGCTGCAGGCAGTTAGGAGTTCCTTGGCACTGGAACACACTGAAGGGGGAGGACTGGCTCTTTAATGAAATCATTTAAAGAGGCATTTTATAGCCTTGTAACCTGATATACCTATGAAAGAGAGATAATTCCTTTAGGCATGACTGGTTCCCTTTGTTAAATCACCTAATGATATTTATGTAAAGCAAATATTAAAGGCTCCTGAACACTATACAAACATTATTGAAAAGGCTATTTGGCAGAAAGATTCTAATTTTAACTGCTGTCATCGAGTCGACAAAAATGAATTTAGTATTCACAGAAGAGTAGTTAGGTCCTTTATTACCCGCAATATTTTATAATAAGACTGTAGATCAGAGCATTAACCAAAAGAAAGCCATCTGAAAGCTCAGCACTCCAACCTCAGTTATTAAAGAGCTGGCTCCAAATACCACTGAAATATTAGTATCTGGGAATACTCCAGCTTCACAGCTCAACAAAATAACCACAAGTACCAGCGGCAGTCTGCACTAACTGACAAAGCATTCAAGGCTGCACTACTTATTTATACCTGTGCTTTATTCTAGGAAGGCAGAAAAACAGTGTAAATGGCAGAAGTATATAAGAATTAACAGGCAAAGGAGAAAGCAGAAAACCCGTGCAAAAAAACAGAAATACTATATATAAGAATGAACAGGCAAAGGAGCTGTATAGTTGCCACTCTCATAATTCACCCTGTATAAGCCCTGTACACACCAGGGGATTTCTGTCGCCTGGCAGGGATCAGTGCCCAATCCCATGGGCAATAGTACAGTGCCAGCACTTTAAAGACGCATCATCAGCCTCCAGGCTAGCGACACGTCTGCAGCTATATTTTTAATGACATTTTGAGCACTAAATCCTGAGATTTTTATCATAGTGAGATTTCTATTTGGGGATATTTCTCCTCCATTCATTTCAAAGTGACGAGGCCATGGAAAACAAGTGAAGTGGAATTTCTCCAATCAGGACATAGACTGCTCTAAGGAAAATTGTGACAATGTGATGTTTTTACTGCTGTGTGTAACTTTAAGTATTACTAATGGCATTTTCAAGGAAAGGTGTAAAGATCTGTCCTGGCACCCTGCGGTGCACGCTGTAGTCTGCCTCTAGTGTTTGATGTGTTTTACTGCTCTCAGGTTCACCTTCAAAAAGACTGTTCCTTTTGGAATGTATAGGACAGTGTTCAAACCCTTTACTATTTTACAGCCCACCAACAGCCTAAAGAGGAAAGGGAACCTTTAAAAGCATGCTTGTAAATGTGTAATGCAGCTACAGTTCAAGCACAGGGCTGTAACTGCTCTATTTATCCTGTTTTCATTGTTGCAACCATAAAAAGAGAGGAGACGTTGAAGAAACAGAAGCTTGAGCTGTGTAGAGACACTAGACAGTCTCCAGAATCATTCCATTTATGGTTACTGGGTAACAGTCATATTTCTATATGTGCCTCACCCAGCTCCTAGAACTAGACCAACACAACAGAACAGCAATAGCTCACAATACTTTTTTTGGGGTAATCCCTATTCTGGTGGAGGTAAGAGACCTCACCCAGTGGCTAAATACTTTAGAGACTGGGTGAGATCTCTCTTACCTCCACCAGTATAAGCATCCTGGCCATTTCTTTTAATATCTGTCAGTTATCCAAGAGTCTACTGGGCTTTACAAAGACAAAAATCACGGATTTTCAGGTGATCCAATATTATGTGCACTGTCAGGAAAAGGCAATCTGAAATATACTGTGTGTTAAATATATTAACCCTGTAAACCCGCGATTCTCAAAAGCATTGCACACCACAACCGCCAGAGAGTCCCCTTCCAAGATTCTCAAAAGAATTGCACAACACATCTGCCACAGACCACTCCCCACCCACAGCCTGCTTGCACACCAGTGCCTGCCCACCGTGCGGCAGCTGCACCCATGTCGTTCTGTCTGGGAGTTGTATTAACGTCTACATCTCCTAACATCTACTAACAGTCGGTGCCACTACATCAACTGACATTCACTAGAGACCATCGACCCTACATCAGCTAGCATGCACCAGTGGCCAAAGACACACTCAACATCACGGGGACTTCAAACCTCCGGGTCTGTGGCACAGCAAGAATATGGATGCCCTCGTATAGAGGTGGGCTACAGAGCAGCCCCTTGTAGGTAAGTAAATCAACTCTATCCCCCACAAAGCACACAATTTACGAGCCTCCCTTAAGGGGAGGTTCATTTTAGATATTTTGACATAAGATTTGCTCCATTGCCTTTAAGAGGAGTGATTGAGGTGGAGAAGATGAATAAATGGAAAGGTGATAGGAGGGAACATTACGGCAAGCTTGCCTGTTCCTGTCTGAAAATTCTACTTACCGGTAAGCTTAAAAAAAATAAATAAAATAAAAAAAAAAAATGAAGAGACAACACACAGAGGTATGTAAATTTAGGTTGAACAGACCCAGAGCTTACCTTAAGTAACTTTGAATCAGGTATACTTTAGCAGTGTTCCCCAACCCCGTCCTCAAGGCCCACCAACAGTGCATGTTTTGTGGAAATCCAGATGTAGTTAATCAGCTCTGCTGAAACACTGATTACCTCACCTGTGGTTTTCTGCAAAACATGTACTGTTGGTGGGCCCCGAGGACAGGGTTGGGGAACTCTGCTTTAAAGGATGCCCGAGGCTAGTGAATTTGCAGAAACGGTGGGTGCAGCCATGTATGGGCAACAGTCCTCATGCCCACTGCTCCCTGCTCACCTTCATCCCCCTGCGTTACTTAGCAAGATTCGCCAGCATCTCTCGCCTGGTTGGCAAGGATGCGCACTACTGTGCAAGTCCTTGATCATGTTCACATGGCTGGGAGCGCTCTGCATGCACTAGGAGTGGTTAAGTAGTGCACATGCACAGAGCGCTCTCATCCACGGGCGCACAATCAAAGACGTGCTTCTGCTGGGCCAGCACACAGTAGTGCTCAACCTCAAGAGCTTTTGCTAAGTTACGGAGGGGGACGGAGGTGAATGGGGTAGCGGTGGGCATGGGGCCCATACATGCTTGCTCCCCACATTTCTGAAAATTCGCTCACCTCTCGTATCCTTAAAGGATAGGACTAGAATGGGCTCAGCACACATCCACAATGCAAACAAGAGTCAGTGCAGCAAGCTTGTACATAAGCATAGTGGGCATGTGAAATATCTTTTGGGCTATTTGCCACTACACACGTTATGTTTTAAAAATGCATGACACATTATTTAGGACCTTACACTTGTCTGTGTTGCATTCCTGCAGTGCAGTCATGTTTTTTTTTAAATGCACTGTATGTTGCATTTTTAGTTGAAGATGCATGTTTTGTTTGTATGCATAATAAATAGAAAAACGATGCACACACAGGACAAAAATTCTATATATATGCACGGCTATACACGTAGGGCAAGCATATACAATTTTTGCATGTGCATCCACTATGCTGTAGCATGAAGGATCCTTTAAATAAGCAAGTTTTTGATATACAAGTTTGCATTACTGATCAGGGGTCACTTTTTAAAAACAAAAGATTTTTTAAAAACAAAAGACAACTGTAAATGTTCATTGAATTTTGCTTACTAATAAACTTTTCTATAATGATTACAACCAAAACATGGGGGGTTGCAGCTTTTGTGCAGGCCTCATCTTACTATTCTTCCTGCTGCAAACTTGGGAACCAGACAAGTGTCTGCACTTTGTTATAGTATCCAAGGGGATTGTTTGTGCTCCACTTTGTAATGCAATTTTGCTGGCAAGAGATCCATAAATCTTGTATGTAAATACTACCCAAGCCCCTGAAATAATGCATACATTCCAGTGTGCTTAAATGGTAATAGGTGTTGGCAGAAGCTTTGCCTTGATTTATGACTTGCAGGCCTGGTTATTTATACTGAGCCAAAGATGAGGACAAATAACTTGGTGCAAAGTATTCCCCTCTCTCCTCTGCAGTCATTTCTAGGGGTAAACCAGGTCAGCAGTCTAGTACAAACTAGAAGAGCAGCAACAATGAATCTAAATGTACAACTTTCCACACTTCAATTTGCACATTGCATCTAACAACATAAGTTTCAATATTAAAAGATTTGTACTGGAAATATATTATGAACTAAATTCCACCAGGAAGATGGGGCGGTGCACAGCTGAATAGAGGAGAACAATGCACTTGGCCAAGACGGTCCAACACTCCAGATCTCTCAGCAATGCATTGAGGACACCATGCACATGCTAGATTCACAGCAGAGAAAGCCCCAACCTTAATTTACAAACAGTGACATTACTTGTATCTAGTGTAATGCTGGGAATACACAATGAGATTTTTCAATCAAAGTATAATAGCAAAAATCCACTGAGCTCTCACTTCAATCAATATAAGCTAGGGATAGGAAAACTGTACATCGCGTAATCCTGCATTTAACAGTCCACACACTACAAACACTTCAAAAGCCATGCAGTGTGAATCACAGTACCCTCACTCGTGACACCACCACCCGTAATCAGAGAGGCTCTCTGGATCCAAACCACCTTGTTTTTTCAGGTGGAGCGCTCGCTTAATGTTAGTTGGTGCGCTTCTCGCACCAACTAACTACTTACAAGCTCCAAAGAAGTAAAAGGCATATCATAGCGGTGTTCCTAGGGCCCTCATTCGCGTATAGATGGCTTCCCACTCTCTCAAAGTCCCCACGCTGTTTGGGCTCCCACTCGCACGCCACCACTACTCCCAGAACGTGCTTGCGTCACGCGTACTGGCTCCGACCAGTACGCGTGGGGACTTTCAGAGAGCGGTACGCCACCCGGAAGCCATCTATACGCCAATGAGGGCCCCAGGAACATCGCTATGATATGCCTTTTACTTTTGAGTAGTTAGTTGGCACGAGAAGCGCTGTTGTAAGCCAATTGTAACAACATACTGCGCAATTAAGTTTTATTGTGTTTTTTATTGACTTTTAACGTAGAAATAAAAAAGTTTTGTACCAGCAATGCGTTATGGTTCACTAAGGCACCCTAGTGAAGCAGAACATTAAGCGAGAGCTCCACCTGAAAAAACGAGGTGGTTTGGATCCGGAGAGCCTCTCTGATTACGGGTGGTGGTGTCATGAGTGAGGGCCCTTTGATTCACACTGCACGGGCTTTTGAAGTGTTTGTAGTGTGTGGACTGTTAAATACAGGATTGCACAATGTACAGCTTGTTTCCTATCCATTCGTTATATTGATTGGAGTGAGAGTGCAGTGGATTTTTTCTATTATACTTCTACTGAACGGAATATCCCCACAATGAACTCACAGGACTTTTAGGGTGTTAGAGATATTGGTGACTTTTAAATAAGGTGGCGCAGCCTGTGGTAACATATAGAGATTTTTCAATCGATTTACTGTCCGATCTTATTTTCTATCGATTTTCTATCAATTTTCTTATCTTTTCTGATCAATTTCCATCCACTTCTATGAGAAATTGATCAGAAAAACAATTGAAAATAAGATCGGACATGTCGGAAATTATCTATCGAACCATCTATCTGCTGAAAAACTTATGGTGTATTCCCAGCATTACACCCTTGCAATATATGTTTATATCCAATCTCTTTTTATCCATCCATTTGCATGCTGTTATGTTCGGAGCCAGAGTGGAGGACCTGCGCTACTACAGTAGAATCCTTTTATAGTAAACGCCAAGGGACCAGGAAAAGTTGTTTATTATATCAGAAGTTTACTATATATGAATTGCACTGTTTATTTATACAGATACATTTGCTGGGACCTAAGAACTGAGTTTAATCATTTAATGACAATCGCATGTATTAAAACATCATGCTTTAGCCTGTTAACGGCAACGTGACGTTTTAATACGTCGCGTGTTTCCGTCGCTGCTCCGCACATGTGCACGCCGCTACCGCTGCCATTTTCATCAGGATCCCGTGTTAAGTGATTGGGGAAGAGGACCGAGTGGTCCTCTACCCAATCGCAATGCCTGGAGTGCCACCAGTGCCTGAAAACTGTCACAGTTTAACAAACTGTAAAAAAGAAAAAAAAAAAAAAATCAAATCACTTCCTATAACGGGAGAGTGTTCACTAGCGCCATCTTGCGGCCAAAAAGTATATTACATATACTATGTACATACACACTATTAATACAATTAATAAATTACACTTCCAACGCTTCAAACCCCCCCCCCCCCCCCCCCACCACCACCCCCCAACAAAAAGAGCACTTGTAAAAAAAAATCAGCTTAAAATAAATAGATAAATAGTTGCCTTAGGGACTCAGCTTTTTTTAATCTATATCTTATGAGGGAAAATTAATTTTACTTTACTACATAGGGGCTTGTAATTATGGCCAGAACAAAAAAAAACAAACAAACAAAAAAAAAACCTGAAAAATAACACCTATATTTCAAAATAATATATTGTTGCCATACACTGTGATAGGGACATAATTTAAACGGTTTATTAAACGGGACAACTGGGCAAATTAAATGTATTGGTTTTATCCACAGGAGAATGTTTAATTTTAAAACTAGAATGACTGAAAACTGAGAAATAATTTTTTTCCATTATTTTTGTATTTTTCCCATTAAACCGCATTTAGAATAAAAAAATTCTTAGCAAAATGTACTACCCACAGAAACACCCAGTCAATAGTCAATACAGTCAATAGTACAGCATTATGGAAGATGTTGGTGCTATATAAATCAATTTTAACATGTATGTACCTTATATGAAATAAAAGCATACCTGATCTTGCAATAAAATTTTGATTTTTACTTACCTGTAGGTTCTTACAGCCCCCTGTAATGTGTCAGGTCCCTCTGCATCTTCTGGCTCCCCTCCAGCTCCAAAATATCTGCAACTGGAGCTCCAGTTGCACTTACTGCGCAAGTGTAGTCCCATCCGTGCCCCCCACGTTTGCGTTCCAGTAACTGGGAGCATTCCGTACATGCACGGTTCATTCTTCTTACTGCGTATGAGCAGAACACTCCCAATGATGGAAGCACAATCGTGGATGTGTGTGGATGGGACCGTGCATGCACAGTAGGTGTGATTGGAGCTCCAGTTGCAGATACTTCGGAACTGGAAGCGGCGCAATGGAGGAGATCCAGAGGACGCCAAAGGACCTAACACATTTCAGGGGGCTGGAAAAAGCCCTAGCTAAGTAAAAATCCAATTTTTGGGGACAAGTCAATCATTTGATGAGCAAACGAGCAAAAAAAATCAAGTTCAGGTGTGCTTTAAAAGAATTCTAGAGTGAGGGGGATATGATGATTGCCAAATCTGTTTTCTTTTTAATATTCAACCTTGACTTGACTCCCTGTTGTGGTTGTTATTTGCATATAATGTTATCAGACTCCCTGATCCAGAACACATATTCCGATCATTATCTGACTGCCCTGGGTACATGCTTTTTGCAGGTGTGACTGTAGCTTTAGTGATGGTAAAGCAAATAGATTGCTTTGCAATTAATTTGATCTGTTACTAAAATATATGAGGACCTCAGGGCTCTTTCACATCAAAGCCCTTTTCGTTCTTTGCGTTAACCAAGGTAAAATGAAAGTCCATAGACTTTCATTTCATCTTTCACACCCGACGCTGCGTTTCGGTGCGTTGCGGTTCGACGCACCCAGGAGCGTTGATCCCCAGGGAGCTGGCGTTTTTCTTCGGGTTCAGCTGTAGCTACCGCCGCTGATTGCGTTGCACCGCAGATTCCCAACGACACGCCGCAGGGCATATAACGCGTGCAGGAAACGGCTCCTGCACGTGTTGATAGATGTGAAAGAGCCCTCAGTCCTCAAGGACTGGAGTTGCACAGTACTGTGGTAGACCATCTCAGCACTAATTGCCACTGTAATTGAGCAGATCGACACCTTTTGTTAACATGTGACCTCAAAGGTGCAATCTGAATGAAAACAAAGAAGTAGCAAACTGCAATAAAGTTGCCACTTTGTAAAAGGACCTTATATTTTTTGTCATCTTAAATCATCCTGATCAGCTTTGGTGAAAATCTAGAAGGAGCACACAATTTTACCACAGCATTGCTAAGAAGATTATCTGCAGCGCGGCACCTCCAGTTTACCATGCACTTTTTTTTTTTCTTTACACTAAAGAACAAAACACCTGCTCAATGGAAAGCCAAAATATATATAGGAATTGTCCCTGAACGGTCACCCAAAAAGATAGTTTCCGGTTACTACATTTGAAAGGGTGTGCATAGCTTATGTATTGGCATTACTGACTTTACTGAGGTGAGGTGAGATAGGAGGGGTAGCTGCAATTAGGTTTATGAGGGCAAAGTAAGTTTCTGTAAATAGAAACATGGACTAAGAAGTATGGTCTTAGGACAATTTTAGATACTGGAGTTTCCCAAAAACAAATAAAAAACACATAAAACACTGTAATTTGTGGTAAGAACATCCGAAAATAACACACGGTTTAGGAAATAAGGGAGTACAGACCAAGAGCAGGGAAAATGCAACAGAGTTTTCTAGGAGAAATCTCAGTCATGACTGCTAGAAGTAGATTTTACTTTCTGCTGCAGCTAGTATAAAGTAGTGTGCAGTTAGAGTAGTTAGTACACAGTTACCACAGACACTATGGCCTCAATTCACTAAGAGCAGTTCCGTAAAACAATTTAAGGTCAGTAAAATACTGCATTTGGTATTTTCCACTTTTTCCCACTAATTCACTAAGATTTCCAGTTTGCGGTAGAAATTCTGTAAAATACAGAAAAAACATGCTTCAATTCACTAAGTCCTGTTCGGTAGTCTCACCAGCTGTGGAGCACGTCAGGCAGCAAGCTATCAATCTTCTCTTACAAGTCTGTGCATGGGCCGTTCTATTTCCTGTCCAGTGCATCTATAACTAGTGGGAACTCTTCTGTGCATCAGTATACAGATATGCACATCTTAAGGGATACAGACAAGCCTTTATAAATGTCTCTCTCTCTGCCATTCTGAAGTCCTGTCCTCCAGAGTATCGGATCAAATGGTGTGAGAAGCAGGGCTGTGTAGCGCTCCCTATTGGCTGTCTGCTACATCGGTCAACATTTACCACATGGAGATTGTGAGTTACCGGCTGGTCAGAGCTGGAGATAAATACCAAACTCTATTACTTGATTTACTGTTAGTTTTAATCTACGTGAATTGCAATTTCTTGAGGCATTTACCGCACAGGCCGGTAATTTACCTCACTAGGCAGTAATTTTACTTTTGAGTGCAGCAATAGGTTTAGTGAATTGACATTTGGCAAGGTGATTGGTAAAATCAGCCGTTTTATGCATTACCGAATGTGGTAATGCTTAGTGAATTGAATTCTATGAAAAGTTGGGCTACAGCACAACTGCAGTTACCACAAACACTATGTCTAAAATAATTGCCCTACATTCCCTAATAGCGGGAAAAAAATGGCACTGCAAAAATAAAGGTTTTGAAAATAAGAAGCGATAATTTTTCTTTGGTCACATGGTTATGCTTACTGGAAGCTGTATACTCAGATGCATGCACATGTAAAACACTAATACAACTCTGTAATGAGTGTGATATGGAGGCTGCCATATTTATTTTTGGTTAAATAATGCAAGTTGCCTGGCAGTCCAGTGGATCTTTGTGACTTCAGCAGTGTCTGAATTACACACCTGAAACAGGAATGTGGTCATTGTGGTCAGACTTTAGCAACCTGATCTGCATTTTTGTTCTGGGTCAGGGTTTGAAAATATTAGAGGCAGAAGCCAGGTATTGCGCATTGATTGAAGGAAATAATTATGGCAGCCTTCATCTCTCTCTGACTACAGGGTCACTTGAAGCTCTCTCTCAGTGTGCAAGTAAGGGCTGGTCCAGATGAATGGCTGAGGCATCTCCTTTTCGCTGAGGTCAGTGCTGATGCTACTAAGCAGAAAAGTGTTTGGCATGGTTTCCCGTTGGTTCATTGTTGCGTTGCACTTTAAGCCCCTGGGGGGGACACAGAGCCGCAAACGCAGCCAGTGCTATAAGCTACATTGACCACAGCGCTTGCGCAATCGACGGTAAACGCATTGAGATGAGCACTTCCATTCATCTCGATGTGGGAAATGGTGGATCCTGGCAGTAAATGATGTGCACAGACACCGGCAACCATCTGTCTGAACTGGTCCTTCGTCAACTGCTTCCTGAAATCATAATCTTGTGACCACTCAGTGAAAATGAATGCAAGACTGTGGAGTTGACATATATCAACACTGACTCCATTAATTATAATTCAATACAGGAAATAAATTATAGCTATAGTATATTAATTATATATTTCCAATACTGATTACAAGCCTACAACATGCAAGGTATGTTATCATGGACAATGTGAATCATCAAATCCTCAGATGGCTTTTTAGAACATTGATCTGTCAAAGTTTAGGCCTAAAGGCTAAGGCAAATCTGGCCATTTATTTTATAAAAACAATGCAGACATTTAACAAACTTATAATTTTAACAATTGACAAAAATGTAAGCATAGCGGTTATATTTTTTTAATGAAAAGACTGTAAAGTTACAAAGGATATAAATTAAAAACTACAAAAGAAAATAAACACCTTTCTTTCCTTGTACAAAAATCTTAAGTACATCCTTAGACATTACTAGGAAAAAAACAAAAACAAAAAAAACAAACTTAAAATGAAACAACCTGAAGATACTATAAAAATAAAATAAAACGTTTCACCTACCAGGGGCTTCTGCCAGCCCCCGGCAGCTGCCCTGTGCCCACGCTGTCCTGCAATGATCCTCCAGTCCCCTTCCGGAGCTAAGTTTTGTTTCACTGGCCACTCGCATCCTCGCTCATGTCGCCGTCCTGCGCATGTGCTGCAGGAAGAGAAATCTCTTCCTGCGCATGCGCAGGACGGTGAAGTGAGCAAGAGCGAGGACGTGTGCAGCCAGGGCCACGCAGGTGCAGTGGCCCTCTAATTGCAAGTCGGCGACACTGAAACTTAGCCGCGGTGGAGGACCAGGGATCGTTCCCCAGGTAAGTTAAACATTTTTTTTTTTTTTAAGTACTGTATTTTTCAAACTATAAGACGCACCTAGGTTTAGAGGACAAAACTATAGGGGAAAAGATATATACTAAACCTGGTGCATCCATGGTGAAGAGGCATCTTGTGGATTATGCCCCCTTTGTACCTCCTGCTCCCTTGTACCTCTTGTCTCCCTGTGTCCTCCTCTGTCCTCCTGTGTCCCCCATTGTCCTTCATGTGTCCTCCTCGATGCCCCTTTGTGTCCCCCTGTGTCCTCCTCTATGCCCCTTTGTATCCCCATGTCCTCCTTTGCATGGGCACAGTACAGGGAGTCCATGACATTGCGGCGGGTTGGAGGTTAGTACTGGCAGGCGTTCACAAGTCAGGAACTTCCTGCATTTGGACTATAGGACGCAGTGACTTTTCCCCCCTAAGTTTTGAGATAAACAATTGCATCTATGCTCCTACTAAAATGACTTTTAGATATCCCACAGTTTTATATTATGTTTTAAAACAAAGTTTTTTCATTGTTTTGTCTCAGCTCAATGAAACAGTCTGTCCCTGTGTCTCGGAGTGCTCAAATATTTGAACTATGGACCTTTTTTTAATCGATTCTCTCCTGGCAGAGAACAAGATTTCTGAAAGCAAAGTATTTTATAGCTGTAATTCCTTATCAGTAAGGGCCACTATAGACCAACTGGAGAAAAACTATCAGTTGCATAGCTCAATATTAACTCATTCAGGCAGAAAAGGAAGGAAAGCATCACAGCATAATTGTGTGCTTGGCACTGTACATACACATGACTATTTCATCCTGTCCAGGTCTGTGGAGTTGGAGACATGTTTGGGTACCTGGAGACAGGCCTGGTGCACACCAAAAACCGCTAGCAGATCCGCAAAATTCTAGCAGATTTTGAAACGCTTTTTTCTTCTTTTTCTGTAGCGTTTCAGCTAGCGTTTGGCGGTTTTGTGTAGCGGTTTTGGTGTAGTAGATTTAATATATTGTTACAGTAAAGCGGTTACTGAACAGCTTCTGTAACAAAAACGCCGGCAAAACCGCTCTGAACAGGCTATTTCAGAGCGATTTGCGTTTTTCCTATACTTAACATTGAGGCAGAAACGCAACCACAATCCAAAAAATGCCTCACCCCGGGAGTATGCGTTTCTCCAAAACGCCTCCCACTCTGGTGTGCACCAGACCATTGAAATACATTACCCAAGCGTATCCGCAGCCGCAAGCGGATCGCAAAACGCAGCCGAACCGCTGTGGTGTGCACTAGGCCTCAGAGTCCGTGGTTTCATAAACTGAGGAGTGGGATGATTTTTGTTCCAACACCACAGCCTTGATCCTGTCACATGTCACTTAAAGAGAACCCGAGGTGGGATTTTATTATGCTAGTGGGGCACAGAGGCTGGTTGTGCACACTAACACCAGCCTCTGTTGCCCAAAGCTGTGCCTCCAAGACCCCCCCTGCGCGCCGCTATACCCCCCGCAGTGCTGGCGACACGCAGCGTGTCGCCAGCACAACGTTTACCTAAGCGCTGTCTGTCAGCGCCGCTCCCCCGCCTCCCCCGTATCGGTGCTACCTACCTGTGTCCCTTCCCTCCCGCTGATTGGAGGGAAGTGATGCAGCGGGTAGCGCCGATACGGAGGAGGCGGGGGAGCGGCGCTGACAGACAGCGCTTAGGTAAACATTGTGCTGGCGACACACTGCGTGTCGTCAGCACTGCGGGGGGTATAGCGGCGCACAGCGGGGTCTTGGAGGCACACCATGGGGCAACAGAGGCTGGTGTTAGTGTGCACAACCAGCCTCTGTGCCCCACTAGCATAATAAAATCCCACCTCGGGTTCTCTTTAAGCTTCCCTTTAACAAATTGCCATTTAAAAGAAATTAACTTAGTTTGGAGCACAAACCTTCCTTTTTGAGATTTGAATGAGATTTTTAGATTATAGCAAAGCCAAATATTGCATCTGATTCCGCAGCCCTGAATAAAGCTTCTAAACCAAACGTACTTTTGTTGTCCAATATTTTTTATGCTTAAAATTGCCAGGCATTTATATTAGAAACAACATATGCTTTCCTTTTGAAGTGAAATGTTTGGATGTACCAGAAGGGACACACAAATCTGTCCATTACCTTTTGGAGTTTTGAAGCTCCCGTTAATACAGTCATCACTTTGTCTTTTTTGCGCGGTCTTGAATTCTTTAAGGGACAGGTATAGCACCTTGCGCACCACCCTTTCTTCTGACCATGGGATACCATCACTGTCATCCTAGAAAAGGCAGAAACATATGCTTAGATTATTTTGATATTACTGGAAATTGCATGTTCAGCAAACAATTCTACAAAGCATAAATTCTGGTACAGTTTTATAAACATGTAAAGCCCCTTTCAAGGATTTTTTTTTCTGCCTCACAAGCTGTGTACTTGCTACAAGACAGAAAGCTCACTCACGAAGCTGATTAATATGAAGGTCACTCCACTTTGATCAGAATGCATCTTGGCAAAGCTAATGCTGCCTCCACTAGGCAAAATTCCCTGTAAAGACTATACAAAGCCATATACCTAATTTTATTGAATCAGTCTTCCTTTCCATATAATCCTTAGATAGAAAATTCTTGTATTTTTGGGAGTGCACCACATATTCTGAGTTGTCATCAATGCAATGTTCACCCACAATAATCACCGATATGGTAACTTCATTTCGGCCATATTTGAAAACTGCAGTTCAAAAACAGATTTGTGGCATCTCCCTCTGGTGGTCACCTGCATGCGAGTTGCCACTAGCTGCATCTTTGATGAATTTACTGCTCGTATCGACTGCATACAGGTCTGCGTTTTTATTGCACGTAAAAACACATTAGGTCATGACAGTCCATGTTAATCAATATCCTGGCAGTGGTTCCATCTAATGCATGTATATTGCTCGTGCACACACAAACAGACAGCCTGTTGCTTCCTTTCAGAAGCCATCTGCATTTTCCCTATTATATTGTACGGCTGAGGAAACCATGCGCTTTTCAAAATAAAATTTTTAAAAATACCTTTCTCCCATAGGACTCAAAGTGCATAGATATATCTTAGATCAATGAATAGTTTTGAGGTGGAATGTGTTACAGAGGACAAAGTTATCTGTTCATAAATGCCAAAATAAACAGGTGGCTTTTCAGTTTGGAATTAACCACTTCCAGGTTTGGAGCTGTCTTAATTGGCAAGGAGTTCCAAAGGGTATGGACAGTGTGACAGAAGGTTTTGAGGTAAACTCTGTGTGTGGTCAAGTTATTAGATCCTGTTGATCTGAGGTTGTGGGAGTCATGACACAGTTGCAACAAACCCTTGAGCTACCCAGGGCCAAAACTGCGTAGAGTTTTGAATGTTAGTAGACATGGCCACGGTGGGGTTGGTTGGTTGGTCAGCAGCCTTGCAGCAGCATCCAGTACTGGCTGCAGGCAGTTCAGGTCACTATTTGTAAGACCAGTATAAATGTAATCTCAACAGTCCAGCTGCCATGTGATAAAGGTGTGAACTAGAGTTTGAAGATCTGGAGGTATGAGGTGCTTCATTTTTGCAATGTCCCAATGTGAAAAAAGGAATGTTTTACAAGAGCTGAGATTTGGTTCCTGAAATGTAATACCCCATTAATCAGTACCCCCAAGCTGCACACAAAGACAGCACTGTTTAGGTCTGTGCACCCTACCTCCAGTGTTGCTGCCAAAATAATGTGTATGGTAATGTGCACAGTAAGTGTTGCATTATGTAACCGTTGTAGCACAGGCATTACACAACGCACAGAGTGAACTTATCCTAAATGTATAAAGGAGGAGTAAACCCCTCAAACATCTTGTTGACATTATTGCACATTCAACTGTGGCATCAGTTTGCTTGGTTATTTTTTAGGAGTGGTTATTACCATGATGCCCTAGAGCAGTGTTCCCCAAACCTGTCCTCAAAGGCCACAAACAGTGCATGTTTTGTGAAAATCCACAGAGGTAGTTAATCAGCTCTGCTGAGACACCAATTACCCCACCTGTGCAGGTTTGTGGTTTTCTACAAACATGTACTGTTGGTGGGCCTTGAGGACAGGGTTGGGGAACTCTGCCCTAGAGAATGGTTAAAAGATGTCACATGCAGCCATCCACCACAGATGAAACCTATCGAATGTCAAACACTGATGTGAACGACGTCATAGAAATATTTAGCTAGCACACCTGCACCTGAGGGAGGAATAAGAACTGTTTATACTAATGTACTTGATTGACATTACTTTTTCATTAATTTGTGCTCTGCTTTGCCATCTATCTGTAAAAGACTTTCCAGTTGATGTAACGTATTTGGCAACAGTTTAACTTCATGGCTGAAAACAAAGCAGGACAAATTGAATCTTATTTATTCATGTACACAGCTACTAGGCCAGGAGTAGCGTTCACATTATTTAACAACATACTCATTGTTATCACTTAACCCCGTGATCTAACCCCAATTCCTTGGTCTGGCTGCAATCCAAGCTCTGTGTTGTGTCTTCACTTGTCAAGAAGCCTCTGACATTAGAGTCCTCTCAATCAGACAGGGAAAATTGGATAAATAATTGCACACTCAGCGCAGATGACCAGCTGGAAACAATTCAAAAGGTATATCTGCTTTATACGATGTGCCAACTAATCTCAGAAGTAAACAGAAGGACAGCATAAGAGACTGGCATGCAAATAAGCAACTCTGAGGCCACGGGAGAAAAATAAATAGTAATCTGCACTGCCAAAAAATCCATAGCCAAATGTACAAAGTCATAACAAAATAAAAATAAAAACAATTTTTATATGACGGTTGTACACTTGAAATTCTGATCATTCAAAGGGTTTCTGAACATGCCAAAAACATATGTAGGGCTTGATGGATATTCTACAAGTCAAACAAACACTAACGTTCGGTGTTCTTTGAGCTACTTGTGAGTCTACGTTTGCGTGTGGCTGTTTTAGGTTTCCTGTCTGAAGATCTAATAAAGGATGCATAGCAGAACAACTTCTAACTTAGAAATAGCAACGCTGCCATAGACAAAGGTTTCTATTTAGCTGGACAATAGCAAGTAACTTTTAAACATTTTTGTTTTGTGCCACGGACAATTTTAAATGTATACTAAACCACTATATATTTTTATATACTGTATGTACATTTGCATTCAGAGCAGATAAAATACATTTGGGCCACCAGATATTTGATATACTACAGTGGGAGATAAGGCAAATGAATCCTCAGAATCAACATGGAGAAGTGGTGTTTACGGTTTTTGGCATGGTGCTGGGCAAAGACAGGCCAGCAATTCACTTAGAGCACTTGTATGTTCAACCAAAGCCAACAATAAGTTTGGGGCAGCAAATAAAATGTTACACAACAATGTTATCAGTTATAATGCCATTGCCAACATGCCATGCGTATTTAAATATTTCAATAAATCTTATTTGCATACAAATGATAACAGCAGAGCATGCACATGTACACACTAATGTGAGAGCTAGGACTGCATTGGATAAAATAACTAGAATTAGTCTTTATAACTATTATTAGTCTTTATAAGTCGGTGCCTGAGGAATAGCAAGATAAAAGAAAATGCAAAAGTGGTCATCCATTCCTTGCAGCAAATCACTACTGAACACCTGTACTGATGCTAGGTTAGACTGGAGATGATCACAAACCATCACCTTGAGTGAGACAAGTCTATAAGTAGCGTTAAGCCTTGTATCCATGCTATACCTTGCTGAGGTATGAGTTACATGGCGCAGTCCCAGAAAAAAACTAATGTGTGTACAGGGGGGTCCCACAAGGTTGAGTAAAGATCTGACATTCTAAATCCTTAAGCAACAGTAATAGGTGAGCACATTATTCTCTCCCTACCCCGCTTTTTGGAGGCCACACCATTGTGTTCCCTCTTCCCCTCCCAATAGCAACAGTACACGTTTGGTTGTAGGAGGATGTGTTTATAGGAGCTTGTCTTAATATGCTAGGGCGTGTATGTGCCGGGATTGGAAAATTCTACATTTTTCATAATTTACAATAATGCCTCATGGGCTTAAAGAGACCCTGTAACAAAATTTTAAGCCTTATTTCTTCTATCCTATAAGTTCCTATTACTGTTCTAATATGGTCTGTCTTACTGCAGCCTTTCCTACTTGCACTGTCTCTGTAATAAATCTTATCTCCTTTCCTCTGTCGTGGTGAGGCTGGAATGTGTAGAAGCTCTGCATGAGTCACACAGTAAGCTAGTTCTCAGCCTATGATACTCTGGTTAAAAGCCAGTCTTTTTTGTTTGTAAACACTGCCTAAAACTGTTCATTACAAACCAGGATTGCAGCAGGGAGTGGCAGAAACAGCACAGAGGGGCACAGGAGAAAATAAGTAATAGAACGGTATGCTTTTTATTGTAAGAATATTAGAGTACAGATTCTCTTTAAAGGGATACTGTAGGGGGAGCGGGGGAAAAGGAGTTGTACTTACCCAGGGCTTCTAATGGTCCCCCGCAAAAATCCTGCGCCCGCGCAGCCACTCACCGGTGCTCCAGCCCTGCCTCCAATTCACTTCTGGAATTTCAGACTTTAATGTCTGAAAACCACTGCGCCTGCGTTGCCGTGTCCTCGCTCCCGCTGATGCCACCAGGAGCATACTGCGCAGGAACAGTATGGTCTGTGCCTGCGCAGTACTCTCCTGGTGACATCAGCGGGAGCGAGGACATGGCAACGCAGGAGCAGTGGTTTTCAGACTTTAAAGTCTGAAATTCCAGAGGTGAACCAGAGGCGGGGCCGGAGCATCGGTGAGTGGCTGCGCGGGCACAGGACTTCTGCGGGGGACCATTAGAAGCCCCGGCAAAGTTCAACTCATTTTCCCCCGACCCCTACAGTATCCCTTTAAGTATTAAATGCCACAGATTATATATGGCATAGTGAAGAAATCTAACTTTTGAGTTTTTTCTAAATGTTGACATGGAGCCGATGCCTAAGAGTTTCCTGCCGGCTTTGGTATTGGACTGATTGGCTGCTTGGTTTTCATTTTAATGTTTTCATGCTTCTAGATATATCTCTATGTGCAAGCCCAGCAAATTCCTAGCAAGTTATACTGAACACAAAAACAAATTCAACCTTGTAATAGTGTGCCAGCAAACACATGTATGTTTCATAAGCAGCTCAAATCAATTTCCCAAGCTTTTGGTTGGCTTCCATTGACCTAGAGAAAACCCTTTAGAAGATGATTACGTATGACACCATGAAAGCCGTTTTGCAAAACCGCTGTAACTATTCCCGAACTATGAAAATATTTGCCAGGAAAAGCAAAGAGAAGGAAGAAATCACTAAATAAAATTTAGTTTGTCCAATGCCTAAAAGTTATACCACTACTTCTGCTGGCCATAAATGTTTCAGCTACATAAACAGTATATTTTAAGACAATTACAGTAAAACCTTGGATTGAGAGTAACTTGGTTTAAGAGCACTTTGTAATACAAGCAAAAATGTGTGTGAAATTTTGACTTGATATACAAGCAAATAAAAAGTATACATGCACAACGTCATCACAACTGAGTTGATAGTTTTTCTCCCTTTGGTCCTGCAGGATTGTACTTAATCTGAGTGTAGAGACTGTGCAGTCTGTAAGCCGGCGACATCGATGCAGTGCGTCACTTCTGCCACACCGGTCTGCCAGAACCAGGGCTGTGGGGAATACCGCGTTACTACGCGGTATTCCCCATCTGGCATTGGGTCAAGCAGGAAGTGACGAACGCTTGTGGTCACTTCCTGCTTTTAGGGTATGCGTAAGTGCATGGAAGCCTATTGTAAAAATACGCTTCCACACATGCACGCCGCCACAACGGTAATTTAAGAATCCCTGCGTTGCCATAAACTAACATGACTTCTGGGCCGCAGATTTACGCAGCTCAACGCAGAAGCCGGTAACGTTGTTCTGGACCTATGACGGGGATGTGGCAAAACAGTCACTTCCGCCACGTCGCGCCGTAACGTGGCAGTAGGAGTCTCCATAGACTTTCATTGCCTGGCGGAGGGGTGCGGTAAAAATTCCGCACCGCCTTGGTATGAAAGGGCCCTCAAAAATAACACAACACACACAAAAAAGGTTGGGAGAAGCCAACAGATGGCAATGATTCTGTTAGTTATAGTGAAAGTCTTGTTTACATTTTTATTTTATACAATTTTACTATATTTTATACAATTTTACTATAACTGTTTTTGGATTGTGAAATTAATCAACTGGGTTTCCATTAATTCTTATGGGAAATGTACTTTAATATAAGAGTGCTTTGGATTACAAGCATGTTTCTGGCATGAATTATGTTTGCAAACCCAGGTTCCACTGTATTTTAATTTGTGTAGCACATACAAGTTTTTCAGCACAAAAGAGAAGGTGAGCCTTCAGAATGGTCTCTTTCCCCACAGAAGCTCAAGATCTAATGTCCCTATCATAACTGCGCAGACAAACATAATCATTTCTTTCTGAATTGGAGGAGCAGATCAAGGCTCCTGCAGAAAACCATTGCAATCATTGGGAGACCATCAAATCTGATTCCGCTGGTGCCCCCAGCAGTGCAAAAACACAATATTAAAACCACAATCTAAGGCAAAGTTTTTTTTTATATAACTTTACTGGAACATAAATCATGCATAAACAAAAAGTTAATTTTATGCAAAGTTTGAAAATGTTGTTAATGTTATGCAATTGTATGCAGCTTGCAATTTGTTTTAACCTGCATTTATTTAATGTTATTAGCATCACATTGACCATCTTTAATAGTGGCTTAATGCAAATATATAGCTCCAGTAAATGCGCCATATCATTAGTAATTCCAAGGATTTGTTCATGCTATGCAAGTCATTTCAATGTTTATTCAGCAGGCTGGTGGAGTGGCTTTGCCCATTGTGATGCCTAAATGCAGAGGAGAAAAACAAGGGCACGGAGCTACCCATACCAGCTGTTCTAAGTTTTGCTTAACCATTTCAGCCGCACAGACGTGAGTCCCACGTCGGCAGCTGCTGCTGCTACAGCCGCATAGAGGTGAGACTCATGTCCGTGCACACTTTGCGGGGATGCGCACAAGATTGCTCATGCAGAAGTGCGCAATGGTCCCAGAGACAGGGGGAAATAGTGGCAGGGGACAGAAGTCCCCTGAGCCAATTCTTGCTTATGCAGCGAGAATGATCACTGTTTTTGTTCAAAAACATTGATCATTCTCAGTAGATATAGGAGTGATCGTGCCCCCACGCTCTTTCCCTCTACTGATCGTTAGAGGGGAGATGATTGAACAGTTCCTATTCATTAAGTTAAGTCCCCTTGATTGACGGCATCAATGAGATGCCTGTGTCACTTCCAAAGTAACATGTCCACGTATTACTTCCTATTTGTGAACTTATAGTACGCTAATAAGAAATAATGCACAAGGACATCTTGTGGCCAAATAGTAAACTTACACATACATACATTAGGGACTGAGTTTTTTTTTTTTATAAGGATGTCAAGAAGGTATATTACTGTTATTTTTTTAATCATGTGCTTGTAATTAGTGATGGACATAAAACTGAAAAAATGCACCTTTATTTCCCCATACATTGTACTAAGGTATATATTTTAAACGTTGCAATAACCGGGAAAAATGGGCAAATAAAATGTGTGGCTTTTATCCACAATAGAATGTTTTATTTTAAAACTATAATGGCCGAAAACTGAGCAATAATGCCATTTTTTCTTATTTTTCCTATTAAAATGTGTTTAGGTTAAAATAATTTTTAGCAAAAAGTACCACCCAAAGAAAACCTAATTGGTGGCTAAAAAAAACAAGGTATAGATAATTTCATTGTGATAAGTAGTGATCTTTATCACTACTTATCACAATACATATAGGTAGAAAAAAACAACGTTTTGTAAAAAATAATACATTTTAATGCCTAACTAATAGAGTTAAATGATGCAAGCTTTCTGGGATCTAGTCGCATTCTTCAGGCATATTTCCAGATGTAAGCTGAAGTAAATATAGTACTATAAAGTACTTATCACAATGAAATGATCTATACCTTGTTGATTGGGGAATGAAAGGGAGAAGCGCTGAAATGTGAAAATTCCTCTCGTCTATACGGTGAAAACAACCTGCGGTCTGAAAGGTTTAAAGGACAACTGAAGTAAGAGGCATTTGGAGGCTGCCTTTGTATTTCCTTTTAGGCAATACCAGTTGCCTGGCTATTCTGCTGATCCTCTGTCTCTAATACTTTTAGCCTCAGACCCTGAATAAGCATATGCACATCAGGTGTTTGACAGGATCGTCAGATTTGACAAGATTAGCTGTATTACTTGTTTTTGGTGTTCAAGTATTACTGCAGCCAAATAGACCAACATGGCTGCCAGCTAACTGGTATTTTTTAAAAGGAAATAAATATGTCAGACTTCATATTCTTCTCACTTCAGTTGTCCTGAAAAGAGAAGAATCATAGGACAGATGTACATACTACTTGGCAGAAAAGACATTTCATATATTAGTAATATTTAGTATTTATATAGCACGGACATCTTTCGCATCGCCTTACACAGTATATACCAGTGTTTCTCAAACCTTCTCTCGTGACTCCCCAATGGTGCATGTTTTGCAGCCAACCTCATCTATGCACAGATGGGGTAATTAGTGTCTCAGCTACATGGAATCCACCTAGCCGAGATACCAATTACCCCACCTGTGCATAAGTGAGGTTTCTTGCAAAACATGCACCATTGGGGAGTGATGAGGGAAGGTTTGAGAAACACTGGTATATAGACTTGTAAGTAACTCTCCCTCAAATGAGCTGGTAATCCCTACCATAGTATTTCTTAAATTTATCACAGGCTAATGCCAATTATACAAAGATATTCAGATTATAATGTTCCCAGGTACACAAGTTTACCTTCTGCTACAGCAGCCTTGTGACAAGAACGACCTAAAGCTAGGGGCTGATAGATACTTAGAATGCATGCAAGTCCTCCATGATGTTGATGTATTCAGTGAAGCTGATGGAAGCACTGAAAGTAAGATGAAAATGTATGTTAAACTGAGAGCTCACTACAATTGTCTCCACCTTTGTCCCATCACCTTGTGACACACCGAGTGTTATCTGAAAATCTGAGGTCTGGCCTCTTCTGCAGGGTTTTTTCCCCCCTCCCCTCCTGCATCAACTGGATCTAGAAGCTACAGCTGCAGTCGCTTCTGTCTATACGTAGATGTAGGCCCTTCAGGTCTGAGCCTATATCAACTTTACGGGTGTAACTGGAGCTGAACACCATACTTCCTGTGTGTTGCTAAATAATTTCAACTTATTAAGATAGCGCATACCAGAGAAACTACCTTAGCAAGAGGTCTTGCAGATACTCAGTCACCAGGTTTCCTTACATGGTTGCCTTGCCAAAGGTTTTGCACTATCTGTCCAGACTTTTTTTTTTATCTCTGTAAGCTTCTCTCATACTTTGTCCAGGAGAGTTCTGCCAATGCTGATTCAATCTACACAAACTGACCTTTGAAACTCCATCCTATGCTTGTGCCGTTCCAGCTAGCTCTCAATTAGGGCCCAGGGAGTCACACTTTGGTGTGCAATTGCAGGTGGCCATGCAGTTAACAGTGCCGACCCCATTTAACTAAACCGAAAGGGACAGTGCTATATTGAGCACAAAATGCATGTAGCAAAGCGTAAGAACACAGTGCTGGATAGCGCATAAGTGTGCCCAACAAACAGTGCTGTCTGTGCCCTGACCGAGGTACTTGCATATCACACAGTGAACTGTGTTGCTAACACCCACAGTGGTAGTCAGGGAGAAGCTAGAAGGGCATACTACAAGCTAGAAGGGCATACCAGCCAGACATACAGACACACACACTTCCTTCTATATGCACCGAAGGAGGCAGAGGGGAGCATGATCAGATGATGGAATAAGTTCCCACTCATTCTGCTGACAGCTCTATACTTTGTGCTTAGACCTCTGGGCCACATAATATACATTTCCAGGGAATGTCTCTGGAACAGCTGCATCAAACATGAAAACTGTATACTAACAATCTGGGAGTATCAATGACTAGAGGAGTTTATATTCCCAAAGATAAATGACTAAAGGAATTTATGACTTGTGGAGTTTGTAAGCCCCAAGATAAATGACTGGTGGACTTTATATTTGTAAAGATCAATTACTTGTGGAGTTTATATGCCCCAAGACTAGTGGAGTTTGTATGCATAAAGATCAATGACTACCGGAGTTTATGTAGAGAATTGCAGCTGTATGTTTTATAACAAAAAGATATATGTGAGAAATGCACATTAAAGAATAACTGTTGGGCATAAAATCAAAAATCAATTCTTTATTTTTATCTGGTAAACAAGTAACAAGGATGCTAACCAGGCAATCCAAAAGTTAAAATCAGGCCTGGAATCCACTACAAAACGCTATCGCTAATTGCAATCGCTAGCGTTTTGTATGAGCAGTTTGTAAGAGATTTCATGAGCATTTTAGGGAGCGATTTTAAAAAGTGTAAGCAATTTGCCAGCGGTTGTGTAGCAATTAGCGTTTTAAAGTCTGATTGGTCCTTTCAATTAATTTTAATTTTGTTACAGTGTGCAGTAACTTTAAAACACTAGCAAAATCGCTCCGTGCAGGTTTTGATGAGCGATTACGCCAGCGATTATATACTTTACATTGAAGCGCAAACGCTAACAAAATGCTGCATGTCCTGCGTTTGCGATTTTGCTAATCGCAATTGCTTCTGTGGAATTTGCACCATCCATTTACATTGGCAGAGCGTTTAGGGAAATCGCTAGCGATTTATCACGCTCCCTAAACGCAAAAAAAAATAAATAAATAAAATAAAAAAAATAAAAAAATAAATAAATAAAAATCGCTCTAGTGGGTTCAAGCCCTCACTATTACTTTTCTTGTTGATAAATGATCATTCCCCAGTTTATCTGACTCTTCTTTGGTACACACAAAATTTGGTACACAAAAAGGAAGTTGCAGGGCATGCTGGGTTGTCTTTTTTTGTTTCTGTACTTCCCCGCAGACTTGACTAATGCAGCTTGATTGGCTTAAGCCGCTTTCCCCTCTAACACCGCTGTTTCTCTCTGATTGGCCAATATTTCTCATGCTGAGACAATGCACTTTCTATAGTGAAGGGCAGGCAAATAAGGCAGAGGAGACTAAGGTAGGAAATTACACCAGAATTGGCTTCAAAATGGCCACAGTTAAAATGGGAAATGCTAAGAAGGATTTTCTCTTTCTTAAAATATGTATTGCACTGTCCACGTTTTGATTTTAGTGATTTTTCTACAGTTATGTAAGTAGAGCAAGTATTTATCTACTTATATATGAGGGCTTATTTCCTGAGATAGTACGCCTGACAGCTCATCTTTAAAAGGACAGGCTTGGCCGATTCCATCACCCCTGTAATAAACCTCTATTGATCCCGGTTTAGAGCGAGAACCCTGCAGAATTCTTACCTGCTGAACTAAAATTTTCTCTGGGCTGATTGTCCCAACTCATGCTAAATAAAGTGGTGCAGTGTTATTGCAACAGAATGGGTAGAGTAGAATATTTAAAGCATGGTTTAAATATTTAATTGAAAAATAAAAATGATTTGACCCACATCTCTATCTTTTACAGAAAATAACAGGGGGAAAAAAAAGCGAGTTTCCTCCGATGTTACTCTTTCATTTTGTTGAGTGTTGTGTGTATGATGCTTGCAATTGGGGAATGGAGGTTGGGTTATAGTTGCTTCCAAAGTGGCTTTTTTGAGGCTGCTGTTTGAGAGAGGAGGACTGGCTCTGTATAGCCCCACCATGGATAACTTTGCTCCCCTGCTGGAGCTTTGTGATAAGTAAAGATGGTCAATGAGATGCTAATCGTTTTAGAAGATGCAAAATTATCCATCTATGCATTTCTGTTTCTTGGTATAATGCAGAATACTCAATACTTAAATGTGGACTCCAGTGGAAGAAACTCAACTGAACTCTGGCGCCATGCCCTCCTTTTAGGCCATTATCTGGTAAAGGGCAGGAATACAGATGCAAGAACTACTCTCTTTATTAAAAAAAAAGAAGAAGAAAAAACACCCTTTGCATTTAAAACAGATGAAAAAAATGATCTCTACAAAGCCAGTCCTTGAATTTCAGTTTTTAGTAGTGCTTCAAAATCTCACACAACCTATACGAATTCCATCCAGCTCTTTTCAGGTATAAAATAAAGAAAACACTGATGTAGCTTTTTCTGCTGTAAAAGTCTATGCCACATCCAAGTCAATAAATGGTGTTCTAAAATAGGTGTTTAATGTTCCTCTGATTCAGTTCCACTACAACCACTTCAGGAAGAGCGGTTTACTGAAATGGAAACCTTATTTTTCTTGGCTTCTGTACTGGATAGTGTTGCTCTCTGTCTACCATAAACACAGTCACGTTTTATCCTCCATGTACAAAGCTCAATTGCCTATTATATTTATCAGTGCACCTTATCGCTGCTGTCATATTGTAGCATTGGAAATATGACTACACTTTTATACAGACAGGTAAATACTGCTGCTCATTTGCCAAGTATGCCATGCCCTGGCGCACGTCTATATGGAAAGAGAAGCTGTGACTGTTGCTACTGAAATGTATTACAGCTCATCTATGCTCATTTATACATTGAGAAGAATTTTGCTGTTTTTATGCTTTTACATATATATAAAAAGTTTAAAAATCGTAAATAATTTTAATTCATACTCCGCAAGTTCATTTTTTTGGTATCTCACATTCAGTTAAAAGCCCTAGTTCAGTCTTCCATTTTGTAAGGCAGGGGTCACATTTCCCAAAATTGGCATTCTTTTCCAAAATGTGATCAGAAGCTTAAAAAAAATCCCAAAACAATTGCTTTGGCGAGCAAAAAAAATAGCGCCTATATGGGATTTTAGCTTGCCAGATTTTAACTGTAAAATGAAGAACTGGCTAAACTAGCTTAACATGCATTGTAATTAATTTAACAACAAAAACTTGGTATACAAATTCAGATTATATTTACTAATGCCTGGCATGCTAATTATAGAAACAAAACATCTGATTTGTTGCCATCCGCAGCAGTCAAATGGCCTTTTGTTTTAATAGTGTTTATGTCTACCACTGTGTGTGAAGGTTCTTATTTATCCAGGCTATAATACACTGCATTCAGAAAGTATTCAGGACCCTTCACTTTTCCTAAAGTCACAAATGTATTTAATAAGGTACTAAGTGTAAACAGAATTTTAACATTTTCTCCTTTTTATAAAAAGTAGAAATATTAGGGCGACTTTAGTATTCAGATCCTTTACTATGCCACTTGGAATTATCGAAATAAGTTATTTCCAAAGTTTTAGTATTTACTATATAGTGCTGACATCTTACATAGTCTTGTCACTAACTGTGCCTTTACCAGCTAAGTCACTATAATCCCTTCCACAGTCAAATGTCCATGGTAGTCTAGGGCCAATTTCTAGGACGAAGCCAATGAACTAATGTTTTTGGTTATGAAAGAGGAGACCAGAGTGCCTGGAGAAATCCAATGCAATACAAACTCCATGCAGATAAAGCCATGGCTGGAATTTGAACCAAGAAGCAAGCGCTGCAAGGCAAGAGGGCAATCCACTATGCCACCATGCTGCCTCATGACATTCCAAGTCACAATGATTAGCAGAGCAAACACAAACTATGAAGTTAAAGAGAAGCTGTCAGCCATACTATCTCAGACACCCCCCCCCCCCCCCCCCCCACACACACACACACACACACACACACACACACACACACACACACACACACACACACACACACACACACACACACACACATATAAGTAGGTAAATGCTTGTTCTATTTACATAACATGTATTGCACTGTTCACATTTTTATTTTAGTGTTTAAGATTCTCTATTTTAACTGTGTCTATCTTGAAACCAATCCTGATGTCATTTCCTCCCTTACTCTCCTCTGCCTGATTGTGTATGCATTGTCCTCCCTCCTCCCGGTCTTCAGGCACTCCCACCCAGCTCTGCAATATAAAGTGCATTGTCTCAGCTTGAGAAACATTGGACAATTAGAGAGGAACAGATGTGGGAGGGGAAAACAGGAGGGAAAGAGGCATGACAACCCAGCATGCCCTGCAGCTTCTTTTGTGCGGCAATGTACCAAATAAGAGTCAGGTAACCTGTGGAATGATCATTTATCAACAAGTAATAGTGATTTTAACTTTTGGATTGCCTCGTTAGCATCCTTATTACTGGTTTACCAGATAAAAATAAAGAATTGATTTTTGACTTTATGCCAACAGTTACACTTTAAATGAACTGCCTGCAGAGCTTAGAGGTGGGATTACATTGAGGAACAGATGTGGTGAAGGCTAAAAGAAATAGAGATAACACTAATTGGTAGCGAAGTTAAATAAGAATATTGTTTTACGGTTATGTTAGACAAAATCATAATAGAGTTGTATAAATATACTGCAAAATACAGAAATCATTCTGACACAAAATAAAAATATGCAAACACTCTGTTGCAAATATCTGTATCACTAAGTAAGCAAGCCCTGCAAACAGAAGTGTGTGATTGCAATTGCTCAGCATAACAAGAAACAGTTACATTACAGTAGCTTGTGATGTGGATTTGACATGGCGGATTCTTTTCTGTGTGAGTCACAGCACAATCATATGCGAGGGCCTGAATTTACAAGTCAGCAAGTCTTTTGTAAACAGTCAGCAGGCCTCCCGTGCTGCGGATTTAAATGGCCAAGGCTGCTGATGTAAGCAAAAAGGGGATGCTGGCTCCCACCTGTGATAAATAAAGCACAAGAAAAAAAGATCTAGGAACCAATCTAACACACACACACACACGGGATGATGACATTCACACAAATCTACTGAATCCCCCGTGGTTATAGGTACTAGCATACCATCCCTTCCTAAACACCAGGCTTAACACGCTGCCCTTTGTTTCCCCTAAAATAAGGCATAGCTGTGGGCCTGGTCTCTCGTTTCTCCATAGATGCAGACATGCACATGAAACCAGCATCTAGGTGTATTTTCAGTATTTTCATTTTTTACATTGATGGTTGTGGCAAGCTAATGGACAAGACAATAAGGCTTTAACCAGCATACGCTAGCGGCACATAAGCTACAAACTGTGCCAGTATCAAGTAGATAGATTGCCAAAGCTCAGTCAAATGGTATTTGCTGTCCTACTTCCCACATACGCAGCAGAGAATTCTAGCCAGTTGCACAGAGAATACACACACACACATCCACACACTTTCTAACACTGCCCACCCCCCAACAAGTGACCAATATGCCGCATTTGTCTCTTTTGTTTAAAATGTCAGAACAGCATTTTGACTTTTCAAACAAAGGAATATGAGAGCTGAAAAACATGTGTTTCTACTTACAAAATCTCATGAATACCTTCATTGCTCTCTAAAAACACAGAGAGGGTGAGACTGACTGAGAGGCTTCCATTTACAAGGTCAGACCCTACTACAATAAAACTAGACCAGGGAACAGTTCCAGCCTGACAGACACTTGGCGAGTTCAGGAATGCAGCTGATTCCACGCTGTTCACAGCGCCAGCATTACTGGACTTCGATATTATTCATAGCAGTACAATCAACGCCCCCGTTGTTCTTCCATTTTGACTACATCTGATCAAACACATGAATGGGCCACGGTTGTATCATAAATATCTGTATTCTTGATGTAGGTTTATTTTTAATACGTAGATAGCAGGCTATTCTGAAAAAAACGGCCTGCTTTAATCTCGAAAAAGCAACATTTATATTAGAGGCATACAGTATAAGACAGGACAGAGGGTAAAATGTCAGCTTTCACTATTCAGAGAGCCACGATCAGAAAACACAGATAAGCAAAGCATCATGGGAAACTCTGCAGCTGAAAATAAAGGCGAAAGCAAAAAACAAAAGTACTACCAAAGGTTTCCATCAGGAATGTCACAGAGCATCAATTTTACAGCAATTCACAACAGTGGTTCCCCATAAATTTAAAAAAAGCCAACTTGTGCATACCCAGAGAAAAGGAATCCCTCGACTGGCTTGTCTTACTGGGCATGCATGGGCCACAAGGATTAGTAGGCGAGATCGAGATTCAGTTTCACCTACCACAAAACTGAACCAATGTGTTAGTGGGTGTAGGCCTAGGCAAAGAGGGCTAAATTACATATGATGAATGGCTGTAGAGACGGAAGTGTGAAGAAGATGGAGAGCCATGTGCAGAGCATTGGCGAGAGGTGGCGATATAGGTAGTTAACCCTCTCTGCCGCGGCCCACACCCACTAATACATTGGTTCAGTTTTGCACCATGCAAAACTGAATTTTGCCCTCACCTGCTCATCATTGTTCATGAAGAATAGAACTACGCTCACTCAGACAGAAGAATCCACCAAAAGTGGCAAGAGCCTCCATACACTTCTATAAACACCCCCAGGTATTGAAGTAAAATAAAAATTCAAGTACACTTAAAATAAATCAAAAATTGTAATTGGGATGGGATCTTACTTCACTTACATGGCACCATAATTTTCTCTGATGGTTTACAGAGTTTAAAATAGACAACTGCAGGTACCAAATACATACATAGTCCCTGCCTAGCACAGTAGGAACATCTTATTGTACTATGCATGTATGTCTTTATGTGATTGCATTTGAACAGCCAACAATACAAGTATATGCTGCTTACACAAAGAAACAGTCTGGAAGAGGGGAGCTCTGCTTTACCAACTAGCACCACAATAATACCTCCTGCCCATCTACACATGAGATGGCGCTTTCAGCTGCACACTAATGTGTGATAGATAAGGTAAATGATAAATATTTGCTCAATATCAATTGTTTACTAGCTCAACTGCTTAGCACCATTGATATTATTATACTTCTGCAGAAAGGTCATGGATGTCATGCTTCATTAACAGCGTTTCCTTAACAACTCTAGCAGCTGTATCATACTGCTTTGACTAATAACTCCACCGATGCACAAGATAGACTGCCTCCAACATGTGCACTGCTAGTGTCACTTGAGAACATTTTGGGTAAACGCTGTCCAAGCTGTGTAGAAAGCTATTGCTTGTGATGGAAAATGTTACTGGCCTTACATGTTAAAGGCTAATTACATGATTTTTTTAAACTGACCTTCTCCCTTCTTTACAATTAAGCTTAGGCTACACCCCAATAACCCCCTTTACTCACCTTTGAGAGTCTTCTTTGAGCAGCCAGTTTATTGATCACCTTTGATTTGCTTCAACTCTGACTGGCATGGTCCTGGCTCCTCCTCAGACACAAGCCTTTGTAGATATCCTAAGATCTCCCCATTGCCATGTTCCCAATATATCACATTGCTGCAACCACAACCCCTCTCCCACCGTACTAAGCTATCAGAATATAGATTTACCAGTAAATGTTTCCCGGTAGATGGACTGGAGCCTTGGGTAAAGCCTCATACAAACGCCCTAAGACACATGAGGATTTGGTAGGGGGGGGTTTAGAGGCAGCATTGCAGGAATTTGTGTCTTACGGTGGGTGGGGTAGATGTGGACAACAATACCCTCATCCATCGCTTAGCCAAAGACACCCACTAGGCATATTACTGGCCGAGTGGCTGATGGGGTCGGTGGCTACTGTACATACACTGGTTTCTCGTCAGAGGAGGTAGTTCTTAATTGCCCCACCCAAGCTTCATCTAGCGTGTGTACAGAGCTTTAGATACTGAGTTTGGCCAGCCCTGCCTTAAAGACTGTTATACTGACATGGCAAGTGTCCACTATTGCCCCTAAACTGGCTCCCTGTAAGACACAAAGCTGAACACTTCATTAGCTGTACTTGATTCCTGGGCGGCTTACCAAGTTCTTGAGCACCAGCAATACCACCTGCCCAAGGTGGTCAGTCTGTCTCCCTACCATACAAAAACTAATGTTAACAGAGGATGTCTATCAAAACTTGGCACAACCTGTGACACATGAACAAAACTCAAAAATGAATACGTTGACTAAGCATTGGAACTTCTGGGACTGTACCCTACAGCACAACAGAGATACTTTTGTGTTTGTGTATTAGTACAGTTCTGGGACTGTCCCAACAGTAATAAACCACTCACTACTTCCATCACGGAGCAAAGTTATGTCATATCAGTCTACTTGCATTCTAAAACCATACGTAATGTATTATCCATTAGAATTTCCAAATGCTTTGATATTCAATTATTAGATTGTGGTCCATTTCTTTGAGATACTTGAAAAATTAAGTATTCTTCTAAAAAAAAAGGGGGGGGGGTGATGGGGGAGGAATTGCACTGAATGATTTTGACATTTGTGAATCAAAATACTTGAGGGTAATCTCTCTATTAGCTTAAAGCGGATCCGAGATGAACATTTACTCATTGCATAATTGTGTTCCTTTCCTATTTTTTATAGGGCATTCCTCAAGCCAAATACTTTTTTGTTTTTGTTTTAATACTCTAATTCCCTATAAACTAAACAAGCCACGCCAATAGGTTTACAGAGAGCCAAGGCACTTTCAGACAGTAGCAAGGGCTCATGGGAGCTCAGTCTGGGCAGGAGGAGGGGGAGGTATTACTAGTCAGAGATTTCAGAGGCAGAGGGGAGGAGGGAGGAGGAGGGGGGGATGGGTTAGTTTTTTTTTTGCTCAAGATGCAGATAAGCCTGCCTCTGTGTAATGTTTACAAACAACATGGCTGCTGTCGTATCACAGGAAGAAATAATCATATACTTTTAAAGCGGTTTGCAGCTAGATTTGCTGTGTAACCTATCTAAACTTTATGTCTATATAAGATATATAGACAAGTTACTTGTTATTGTTCGTTTTTCATCTCGGATCCGCTTTAAGCTGTACACAAATGCTCGATTTTTGTCACCCAAAATGATTTTTCATGATTATTTTGGGAGACAATTTACCAAGTGTAAGAGCGTCACGGTGGTCAGCAGCCTCCCCTACAGCGATCCACTGATGTTATTTAACGTATCATGGAGCTTTTTTAAAGCCATCTGATGAACCACTAAAGCAATCCTCGTCAATCCATTTCAAGGCTAACGTTGTACCAAACCCCAACTTGACCTGGACATAAATCACTCAGTAGAACAATGAAACCCAGTTTATCAATAGTCAAACTAAAAGAAAAATAAAGACAATAACCCCCCAAAAAATGAGGTGACGGAACAATACTTCAAATTCATTTTCACATTAACCAGAACTCAATATCCCACACTGCTGCGCCTTTCACCAAAATTGTTCCACAAAATATCATCGCTCTTACAAACAAGCATGAAACAAGCCAGGGCCATTTACAGCCAAATAGGAGAACTGATATTTTAGTCACGTAACCAACATGTGGAGCGGTTATAGAAAGCAAAGAATGAAACAAAAGTGAGTGTGGTGAGGGAGGGGCTGAAGCATCTGTGGCAATTACTGACTCGGGAGATTGAAGGGGAAGCTGGATTCTGTAGAAGGAATAAGTCTTTGTGTATATTTCCACAAGTCCAGCACAGGCTGCACAGTGGGAAGGAAGGCTTTTCACACCACCCTGTATACAGGTGCAGACACAAAATGTAGTGAAGGGAGAAAAATACAAGTAGAAAGAATGGAAACTTTGAAAGCGTGTTAATCTGCTCAACAAGCCATGAACTTAATCAGCACCCTAATTAGAACAGGCATCTTGCAACACCAAACAATATGAGGTGACACAAGAGCAAGCAACAAAACGGGGGACTCATGATTTAATGACCCTGACTGTACAAGCACATGGCCACATTAAAGAGACTCTGTAACAAATTGTTTATCTTTATTTCTTCTATGCTATAAGTTCCTATGCCTTTTCTAATGTGGTCTGGCTTACTGCAGCTTTTCCTAATTGCACAGTAGCTGTGTTATCTCTGTTATATGATCTAATCTTCTCTCTATAGTCGGCACAGTCAGGCTGAGGCAGTCAGACTGGAATGTGCAGGGCTGCTTGTGATTAGCTAGAAGCTGTACACACCCCCTGCAGGCTCTGTGTGACTAACACACTCTGCTTAGCTGAGCCTATTAGAAGCTGGTTAGTTTGTTTGTAAACACTGCCTAAAACTGGCAATTACAAGCCAGGTTTGCAGCAGAGAATGGCAGAAACAGCACAGAGGGGACCAGGAGCACATAATGAATAGAATGGTATGCTTTTTATTGTAAGAATTTCAGAGTACAGATTCTCTTTAAATAACGGCTAATCAGCAGGGGAAATCTGGAGACGCCTGCACAGAACTAAGCACCAAACAGGCTTCCATTGCAGATTATGGTGTATTCAAGACCTGATTTACAGACAATTTATCTTACATATTTCTTGTGTGTTTATCGATATAAATGTATGATACTGGACAACATGAAGTACAACCCAACTAAGATTCTATCTGCTCAATGATCATTACAAAGCCCCGTACACTCGGCAGAGTGGAGACCAACTCTGAAGGCAAATAGTCCAAGGCCAAAAAAATTAGTTTATCACACATTTGGATGAGTTTTAATGTGCAATTGCATTTGCAGCGGTTACATGAAGCAAGACACTGGTAGAATTGTAAAAGCGGGAATCCTGTGAGGAAAACGGGTCATGTGTGTCACTGGAGGCTAGAAGGATCACTTCACCCCTCCACTTCAATGCATACTCTGCATGATAGGGGGGCTCTCTGGCTACCTATTCACTGGAGGGCCCTCTCTCGCTACCTTATATTTGGTGTTCCTCTGGCTACCTACACTGGGGATGGGTCTCTCTGGCTACCCAATACTTCTGGTGCGCTATACTTGGGGTCACATCTGGCTACCTATACTGGGGAAAGGCAGGCCCCTCTCTGGCTACTCAAGGGGCTCCTCCAGCTACCTATACTGGGGGTCACAGCTGGCTACCTAGACTGGCATTATGTTATTTTCAGTACAGTTCTATGCAGGCCTTTCAAATAAAGGCTTTCACTGCCTGCAGCTAGTACAGAATGCTGCAACAAGACATCAATTATTTACGCACTATACTGGTTACCCATAAGATAGAAATGCTTTTCAAAATTGGCGTGCCATCATTGAAATCCCTACATGACCTAGGACCCGGATACCTGAAGGATTTGTTGCAACTGCATTACACCTCCCGCAACCTTGACCAGTTCCAGAGTCCAACTAAAAATCTTTGGAGCCAGAGTTTTCTGTCGTGCTGCCTCTACTCTTTGGAATGCCTTGCCACATTTACTCAAGACAGCTCCAACCCTTGACACCTTTAAATCAAAACTGAAAAGTCACCTGTTTAGTCTGGCACTTATGATCGCATAACTTTTTCTCCTGTACATGTCACTATGTCCTAACCTGACAAGCTTATGCGCTTTTGCTTTTGTTATATGCAGGATTAATCTAAAATATGCATTAACTTAATAAGATGCCAGGCCAAAATATGAAGTACCCTTTGAACCTCTTGTAATGAATTTTTCAGAATTTCATACAGTATTAATTATATCACAAAGAGGCCGAAGTACTAGTAGTCAGTACATGTACAATATATCACTCCACTATAATGTGTTTTACACTGAAATCAATGGTAAACTTAGGTGTGCAAAAAAATGCATCTAGAAAGTACAAAAATGAGAATGAGTGCACTATGACTGCTGACAGAGATTCAGTATTGTGATAAACTATGCACAATGCTACCAATACAGCTGCTCCAATAAGCTTGTGTACATGCTTAACCTAAACTCAGTTCAAAAATGTGTTTATCAGTTTATGCAGATTGCACAGTGTATGAATAGCAGCAGTTTGGTGTAACTATACTTTGTAAAACTGAACGCTAAGAATAAGGAGTACTACTACACAGTCACTATTGGCATTGTGCTTCTGAAAATTGGCTGACTGATAAAGTTCTTTATTTTCCCCATAGACAATGAATGCCAGGGTCCAGAGTCATGTGATCTCTGCAGCAGCAATGTGGAGCTCTGGAGACAGAATGTCTGGAAACATGACTGGAGTGAAAATAATCTGTCCGGTTACATCATATATGGGTAATATACAAATACCCATACCATTAAACTCTTTCCTGACCTTACAGAACACTCCAGTCCAGATCCTAGGCATGCAATTCCAATATAGAATGCTATGATGCTTTACAAGTCAGGTTCCTTTTACAATGTCTAACACAAAATGCAGATGCAGACATGCCTGTGTTTTATTTTGTGTTGGCAATCAGTTGTGTTTGTTTCTCCCTCCTATCAATTACATTTAAAGAGAAATTCCGACCAAGAATTGCACTTTATCCTAATCAGTAGCTGATACCCCCTTTTACATGAGAAATTTATTCCTTTTCACAAACAGATCATCAGTGGGCGCTGTATGGCTGATATTGTGGTGAAACCCCTCCCACAAGAAACCAGAAAAGTACGTACTCTTGGCAGTTTCCTGTCTGTGAACCTCTCTGCATTGTGGGAAATAGCTGTTTACAGCAGTTTCCAACTGCCAAAAAAAACATGCAGCAGCTACATCATCTGCCAACAGTAAAAATGTCATCATGTAATAAATGTCAAAATGTAAATCAGGGATTTAAAAGATTTTACAATGGGCAAACACTGACTAAATCATTTATACATAATTATTGTAAAAATGAAGCACCTTTTTACATTTTCACTGGAGTTCCTCTTTAAGAACATCAATTTTCCAGAAAAAGCTCACTACAGGCGCCAACACAGCATGACGCATGGTGTAAATGCTGCAGTGGCGTTCTAAGACAAATCAAATGTATATGCAATTTGCCAAACTCATACATTTATGAACTGCATGCATACAAGTCAGTAAAAAAAAAGATCCCCAAGGTACCAGGGGCTTCTTCTTTCCTCCTCTTCTTGCCTCCAGGGAGATACATGATGTGGTATGTGCAAAGCAGATCTATAGCCATTTACAGAGCGCATTAAGGTTGCCATAGACTTGACACTTATGGGCAGATTCGACAAAGACAAATTTATCTCTAATCAAATCTGATTAGAGATAAAATGTGTCTCTAGTCGTAGCTGCCCATAAATTACAGGACATTTCCCAACAGATTTCAGCATGAAATCTTCATAGAATCGGCTGAGCCCGCCGCTGCCCCCGATGTGTAAATGTGCACTTCCAGTGTGTGCATTTATACATTACCGGTCCTGTAGCAGCCTCCACGCATTGACCGACCATGCTGGGTAACAGCCGCATACACACTAACGGTGCATAGCATCCAACGTCGGATGCTATGCGCCGCTAGCGTGTACGACTGTATACGGAATGTGGCGAGATGGATGGACACCGCGGGGAGGCTGACACCGGACAGGTAATGTTTAAATGCACACACGGGACACACACATTGTAGCGGCGGGGGTTTCGTTGCTCGTTCCAAAATCTGCTGCCGTACACCCAACCAACCAACTTCAGCCCGACATCTTGCAGCGTGCGCAATTGACAATGCAACCAATTTCCATCCCGAAATTGGTCACTTTGTCAGTCGGGCATGCACTTGGCAGCACCAATTTTATTCCAATTCGATTGTAATAATTGAATTGGATGGTCAATCGGCTGCCAAGTCGCCTGATGTATGGCCAACTTAATGGCTAGGCATCAGGATTTTCCATTGCAATTTGTAAAAAAAAACAACTGTAAAGCATTGTTGTCTTTTCAGGAAACTTCCAACAGACAGCTGCCTCAGAAACGGCCATATTTTATGTAGCCCATCTCTTAAAGGGAACCTGAAGCGAGGAAAATTATTTAAAATAAACACACGACGTAGCTGCAAATGAATATTACATATTAACCTCACCATCAGTTCCTCTCAGAAATTCATCATTTTCTTCTTACTGTGATCCCTTCCAGTTCTGACAATATTTTGTCAGAACTGAAATATACCAGTTGCTGTCAGTTATATATCAGCAGCTGTCAGTTATAACTGAATGTGCAAGGTAATGTCCATGTTTCCCTATGGCTCAAGTGGGCGATATTACAGTTTAACAGTGTGGTGACCAGACAGCTGTTAGGGGGTAATTGCCATTTTTAAAATGGAGGACGGAGAAATCCATTGATCACAGTGGACAAACAGGACGCAGGAGAGGAGAAGGAGATTAATGTGTGGACTATAGGTAAGTATGACCTGTGTATGGTTATTTTGACTTTTTATTTTCAGTTCAGGTTCTCTTTAAGCTTTTATGGAAAGGACTGAAGTGGACTTAGAGAGCAAGATGATGAAGTCAGTGAATACATTTTATTTTCAAAAGGTCAGGGCTATTCAGAAGGTGCATTACCCGCAGCGGTATTGATTTTGACTTCAACTAAAAGGCACAGACAGAACAATTGCTTATAGGCCTGTGGGCCCATATACAGCTGTCACTTTCAATTACGGATATATACTGTATATTGAATTATAGACGATAGCGCAACATTTCTCATTGCTTATTTGGTGCATAAAATTGTCATACAACCTTTTTATACTTTGACCATTTTTATTTATTTACTGGCTACTTACCCAGGCACCTACCTAAGACAAGCTCTAACTGCCAAGTAACCATTTGTAGTGTAAAAATTCTGTCTGTACATGAAGCAGCTGTCAGCCATTGACTTGCAAGGTGTATTTGTTAATGTCAAAACCATTTACTACTTGTTAATGGATTCGTTAGCAAAACCCCTGACAACCAGAACTGGCAAACAAGCAGGTACAATGTGCCAAGATCAATGTGCGCTGGTCTGCTTCATCTCTAGAGGATCTGACACAAGTTGTGCCAGAGAGACCATGGGTAAGAGATAGGGCAGCTAACACGGATGTCCCTGCTGTTCCTGCCATAGCAATGCTTGTCAGTCAGTCACCAGTACTACAGATGCATTTATTCTAAATCATAGTTAGTCAGCCAACCTACTCAGTGCTGATTAAGAAGCAGATTTGTGTTTTCATTTACTGTTTGAACATCAAAGTCCTTTTTTGCAACAGATTGACCGATAATGATTAGTTTTGTTGCTGGGAACATACGTAATTCTCATCAACAATATGTAATAAACATCACAAAATCTGCAGATAAACAGGAGGGTGAATGAATCTCATTGCAATAAGTCTGATACAAAAGTCTAGACAGGAATCAAAGTATACATGGATGGTATGTGCACAGGTGCATAGTCATAAAATAATAGCTACAACACACTGTAGAGATACAATAGACAATACTGAATTCTTGTATAACTAGATTAAGCTGTTGGGTAGCTTATACTCCCTTTTGTGTCATTCATTCTATATAGTGACTGATATTTCCTGTTCCATCTAGTATTACACACTTGCAATTTGGTGTAAATGTGCGTTTGCCGGGTCTCATAGGATTACACTGACAATTCCTGAGGAGATTTCAGGCAAAGAGCAGATCTACTCCCCTACATGGTAATTTACATATTCTGCAGTGCTCCCCAGTGACTTGCTGGCCGCAGGGCTAAAACATATGGCATTAACTCTACTATACTGTGGCTTATCCACACATCACAGCTATTATAACTAACACTAAGAAGGATACTAAGCTTTGCGAATAACATTCTATACTACTGACATAAGCATTACCCAGTTCTAGAACACCTGGTGAAATAATCACTTTTCCAATATAAGCACATGCATCCAAGTAAATGGATTAAGAATGATACGCTTTTGCGAATCAGTGTTCTGTGGGAGCTTAATATAAATCAGAATGCATATGTGTAGAATGAGAGAAAATTTGTGCCACAGACATTGCTGTAAGTTTCTGGGATCTGACAGTATAGAAAACATCCTTGCATGCATCAAGGATTCCTAAATTGTTTTGGCTGGTCACATGTAATCTAACGAACACAGGGATATCACATCTATTTCATGAATGGTATTATGTGATATGTTAGATCTAGTTACCCTAGATGCAACACTTATAAAAGCTCTTCCGGTGTTCCTCCAGGGACCAGTCGTAAGCAGAGTGGAACAAAAAAAAAAAAAAAACTTAATGAACATGCAAATTTCTATTGAACAGGAAAAGGAAGTAATGTGGCATCAGCTGGATGAAAGCCAAGATCTGCCCGTTTCATCTAACACAGCTACCAGTGAACTGATTAGCCGCTTCTGCTTTGATTTGCTTGATGCCACTCCCGTTCCTGGTTGAACTAAAATGTACATATTCTGCAAATGTTCATCCATCACAGTCCATTTTCTTCAAGAAAAAAACAGAACACAATCTTTACCATATCATCTTTAAACATTGCAAGTTGTATTACAATGACATACCCGGCAGTGTGACTTGTACTTGCTGGTCACATAGCCCTCCACGAGAAATGGAATAGAGTGAAATTAACCAGAAATTGAAAGTACTTAATAGTTAACATCATACTGCCAGTGCTGTTTTCTTGTCTACAAAACCTCTTTAAATACCCTTAATCTGTGGCCTACTGCAATTGGAAATAGTGATCCTACCTATGATTCAGTAGAAGATCCTGATGAACCTGAGACATCACTGAAACAATTATTGAATCATTTAATTACAAAAGTTGGAAACAGGAAGCGTTGGCCTTTACTGTAAAACAGGCAAACAGAAGGGCTTAGTTTATTATGCAGTTTTCTACTTAAAATGCGGTAACATGGATGCTTCAGACAACGGTTACTGGAAAAACATCTGAGCTGTCCTTTGATGCAATTAAATGTATTTTTTTCCCCTCTGCAGTCATACCTTTGATGTACACCTTCTAGATTTGAGTATGACTGATCATATTCTGTTACCGTCCAAAATTACATCACACCTTCGCTATACCGACAACTAGAACATACAATCTTGTACTAACTAGACTTTTTTTAGTCTTGGACTTTTTCAGATATCTTGCAGATTTTACTAGTCCATTTGCAATTCACTTCTTTGCCAGCCGATTAAGTAGTTAACCATATTTTGGTTAGCAACATTGGTTAAGATACCCTTATCTGTATATAATCAATTTGTGAAATGCAGCAATAATTTTCAATCAAAATGTTTATTATTTTCCTAATTAGTAGCTCAACAGATAATATTTTCAGTCTCTGCCGCTCTCATAGAAGTCTTTAGAGTGTGTGAAAAAGTTCCTTGATGTCACAAAGAATCACCATGGACAGCACATGCACACATAAAACTGCCAATTGACTCAACTGCAAGTGAACTGGAGGACAATCATGTACCATCTATACACTGCTTATTTCTAACATGGATTACTCCTAAGAACCAATCAAAACAAGCTTGTACCAATCTGCCTTCCATAATGTGAACTTTGATCTCTTCTTGGTTTTTGTTGGTTTAGCATTTTGAGCCTTGTCCAGTTCATCATAATACTAGGGAAAAATAATCCCAGGGAATGCCCAGACAGTCTAACACCTTAATTTAAAAAAAAAAAAAAACGTAAATACTGGTAAAAGGCAATAAGTAACTGCAGGTGATCGGTATTGTGGGAAAGAAGCCAGTGCTGAAATCGTTTGTATATTACGGATATTCTAGTATTGGTTGCTGGACAATGCAGATAGTACAATTACAGATTTTCAACAATTGCTTTACCTAACCTTCCTTACAGTAACCCCCCCCCCCCCCCCCCTCCAAAAAAAACAAAAACACCACATTAACCTACCCCTACCGATGTCTACCCTCCCACATACGGCAGCTTTGCTTTTTCAATTACAAGCGTGCTGCCATCACTATTTATTGCTGTAGCCTCTATAATCGCTTTGCCTTAGCCACTAACTTTTCTGTGCTCCCAAATTTGTCTTGGCGCCCTCTTGTCACTGATTAACATTATACTCAATAGTATAGTGCCCAAATTGTCTGCTTCTGTTTTTGTGAGTCAAATTGCTCTTCTGTCAGTACCCCACCCAGTCTTTCTCAAGGCCATTGATGAACAGAAAGATGGGATGGCCAGTGGGAATGATTTGGCTTCTGTACTTTCTCAGACACGGAGAAATGCTAATGTTAAGTTGAAAAACACTCAAGAGCATCTGCAGACTTATTTTTTTGACTGATGCCCCAAAACACAATTGACTGGACAAGAATGCCAAATCAACAAAAACAAATGTATGTTGGCTTTCTTGTCTGATCTATAGTCCTCATCAAATTCCCTTGGGTGTACGCAGGGGAGCCCAGGGAATATGGCTAAAAGCAGGAAGAGAAGCCAAGGCCAGACTCGCCAGCACCATGTAGCTGCCAAGCATTCAGACATGACTCAATGTGCCCAGCCTTCATGACCACATTCACTGACTAATCGTGCATAGGACTGATTAATATTTGCCAACATGCAACAAGGGACCACTTGCTTATAAGTAATTTTTATCATTCTGTGGCAGCGTTCACATCAAATCATCAGATAATCTGATCCTTTTGAACAGGTAGTTCTTGCATCGCTCATGAAGAGCAGATCATATGTGCACAACCTGAGATGTTCAAAGCTCAATTTTGATTGCTGTTCTTACACACCTTAATTTATGTGTAAAATGTTGTGCACAACACAAGAGCATGTTTATACTGAATCTGCATCACCTGCTTTATATCTATATTTCAATGGAATGAGGCACGCTACCCCAGAATACAGCTGCAGTCAGGATGTTTACAAGACATGAAACAGCTGATTGCAGCCATAGACTGAAAAAAAACCTCATCCCATTTTAAAGAGCCCTGTCACGCATTACCAAGACAGCTCATGGTGGCCCAGATCCACTTGGAAGGTATAAAGGGCTTAAAGAGACCAAAAAGTCCACTATTAAAAAGCAATGGTAAAGAAGGCAAGATGACAATTGAGATGGCAACAGCAGGTCATAAAGTGCACAGTGCATGAAACCAAATTTAAATTGGAGGTAGGACACCATCTGCAAGAAGTAGGTACTGCAGTGAATCTGCACTGGTTTTGATCACGGCACAGATTAGCAGCAAAGTTGATGTTTCAGATACTCAGTGCTAAACTCTTCCTAAACACTAACTTTTCCCTGACACCTATCCCTAATTAAACTTCTCCCAAGTCCCTTACCTTGACTGTTAAAGCGGGCCTGAACTCAGAACTTCCTCGCTTGCTCGAACATATACTCAGCATAATAACATTTACAAGGACAATATTTCTTTGTTACAGCGGATACAAATTCTGCAATAAATCTGCAGTGTGTCTACTTCCTGCTTTCATGGAAGCAGACATTAACATTCTGGGTTTACAAATTAGCTGCTCTGCCGTGGCAGAGGAGATTCCTGAGCTGACACGGCAAAGAGATCAAATTACATTGGTAATTAGTCACAGATGACTGAGGCCATTTTGATTGACTGAGGTCATAGTTTTGAATAGTTTTTTTTTTTTATTATTAAAAACAAGCAAAATCTAATTGATTATACCTATAAATCTGGTGAGAACCAGATGTTTCTGTGCACTAGGATGTTGCACTAAAAACAGCAAGCATAAATAGTTACAAATGGCATAAAACAGTAGCCAAGATGTGTGCATACAATATGAACTAGCAGATCAAATCGTTTGTGTGTGTTTACATGTACATAAAAACTTGCCAGCGCACAGAGTTTATTTCATGAATGGTGGTTGACAATGATGGATCTGGCCGCACAAGTGGTTGACACAATGCAAAAAGCCTGCAGGATACAGACAAGGTGCTAGCAAGAAGCAAGTGGAAACTCAATAAAAACAATCCAAGGCCACACAAGATGAAAATAATTAAACCAAATCAAAGTTGAGGGAAATCGAACCTTATTACTCTAACTTCTGCTATGTAACCAGATTGACAAAAATACAAATTAGGCAACGATGAATCAATCTGCAAGAGAGAGCTGCCAATAGAATCATGCCATTCTTACCCACAAAACAGTGAAATCCATTCACAAACCCTAGACAGGTCCACAACCAGACTCACCACATAATCCCACAGCATACAGACCTCTTACCACAGCTTAGCATTCTGGATAATCATGTTAACGACCACTCAGACTGCAAGCTGCTCTACTTTAATTCATTCATGTAAGCTAATATGTAATATAGGGTACATGAACAGCGTTGTGTAAGACTGCATGTTCAGCACATTTACTAATCATAAGCTAAAGCTTTCCACAGACAGCTGCCCAACCTCTGGACAGCAGTGCAAGAGAGCATAGTAAGAAGCAAAACTAACAATGGACATGTCACGTCATGAGAAGTTTCAGCTGTTAGTAGGTAAGACTGAAACCGGCCATCTGACCATGCCTACCAAGACTGCTACAGAATGACTAAAAGCAACTGAAACAATAAAAATGTATCCAGACAGGATTAGTCTGTCAGCACTTCATGTACAGTGGAGGAAATTATTATTTGACCCCTCACTGATTTTGTAAGTTTGTCCAATGACAAAGAAATGAAAAGTCTCAGAACAGTATCATTTCAATTGTAGGTTTATTTTAACAGTGGCAGATAGCACATCAAAAGGAAAATCGAAAAAATAACCTTAAATAAAAGATAGCAACTGATTTGCATTTCATTGAGTGAAATAAGTTTTTGAACCCTCTAACAATAAAAGACTTAATACTTAGTGGAAAAACCCTTGTTTGCAAGCACAGAGGTCAAACGTTTCTTGTAATTGATGACCAAGTTTGCACACATTTTAGGAGGAATGTTGGTCCACTCCTCTTTGCAGATCATCTCTAAATCCCTAAGGTTTCGAGGCTGTCTCTGTGCAACTCTGAGCTTGAGCTCCCTCCATTGGTTTTCTATTGGATTAAGGTCCGGAGACTGACTAGGCCACTCCATGACCTTAATGTGCTTCTTCTTGAGCCACTCCTTTGTTGCCTTTGCTGTATGTTTTGGGTCATTGTCGTGCTGGAACACCCATCCACGACCCATTTTCAGTTTCCTGGCAGAGGGAAGGAGGTTGTCGTTCAGGATTTCACGATACATGGCTCCGTCCATTTTCCCGTTAATGCGATTAAGTTGTCCTGTGCCCTTAGCAGAAAAACTTCTGTACACAAAGATAGACCGGGCACTGTCACTTATACGCTTTATTGCCTTTACAGCCATACATGCATTTCATCTTCATGTGAAAAATACATTGCGTCTGCCATACAATATGAAGCAATCAAACCTGGTGCGTCTGGTGCTGGGGATAGTGGTGACCATGGGGAGAAAAGGACGGCACAACAGCCGTTTCACGCCCGACTGGCGCTTGTTCACGTGTGTGTCCTGTGTGTTTTAGACGAGTAAGACCCCATTAAAAAGGCTGGGGGTTAGGTTGCGTGCCTAAAAGGATATACAGGGGCATAATTCCCCAATCGCTGGTGTATGGACCACTTCATTCTCTCTGCCCTTCTTTATTTTATAATTATAGAAGGGGACCTTTTGTTAAGGTGAAGGAAGACCGGGTCACCTGGCCCCGGGCTCCAAAGACAGGGAGGGCCTTACAAAAAAGGCTGCAGGGGTCACATAATGACCTCATTATTTACCGGGGGGGGGGAAGGGAAAGAAGCACACCCGTGATGAACTCCACAAGAAGACAAGAACCGAGGGTCACCAGAACAGTTCCTTCCCCTGGATGCCGAGGGGGATGGGGCCCACTTTGTCCCTGTCTTGATCTACATGGACTATGGCTTATTTCGCCATAGAGCCCCTGGTATATACCCCGGGCAGTGTGTTTGAAGGGATAGAAGAAGAGAAAGAAACACATCAGGTTAGCCCTCCCGGGTCCCCTTTGCACTAGGACCCATATATCGATGGGGGGCTTTTTGGATAACAAAAGGTATGTTAATTGGTCCACACTGATGTGTCTCATCCTCATCCCCTCATCACACATGTCATGTATGTGTCCAATTTGAGTTGCGACACAGGACACACACGTGAACAAGCGCCAGTCGGGCGTGAAACGGCTGTTGTGCCGTCCTTTTCTCCCCATGGTCACCACTATCCCCAGCACCCCAGCACCAGACGCACCAGGTCTGATTGCTTTATATGGTATGGCAGACGCAATGTATTTTTCACATGAAGATGAAATGCATGTATGGCTGTAAAGGCAATAAAGCGTATAAGTGACAGTGCCCGGTCTATCTTTGTGTACAGAAGAATTGATGAAGTGTTTTCTATTCCATGTTTCCGGCTGCACGTCGGTACAGGTGCTGCATAGGGGTGCGAGTTACGAAACCACCACAGGTGCTGTTTCACCTCCTCTTTCCTCCCCTCACTCTCGAGAATCGCCCCCCCCCCCCCCAGTTGATGAAAAGGTATTGTTTACTTCTAGGTAATAACTGACCTGGGTGCTGAAAATGGTGCTCACTGCACTTTAAGCCAGTATAAATAACACCTAGTCACCCAGAATGCTCAGAGAGGAGAATTCTACAATCTATATGATAAAACAAGCCTACACTGTGATATCACTGGGAGGGTAGGGTTACATACCAATATACAGCAATATATAGATATAGGAAGGGTTTCTGATGCTGAAACCATGATTATTAATGTAAAAGTGGGTATCCTGAATAATTTACTACATTGTACTATATGTCCATATGGTGCCTTTTAAGTAGTGAATGGAGCTTCTCTGTTCAGCAATAGAGAGATGCTATGGATAAGCAGGGCCGGTTTAAGCAACAATGGGGCCCCAGGGCATAATAAACCTGGGGGGCCCCCCCAACAGATACCCCGCAGCAAAAATTGGTATTAAGGGACCTTTTTTGCAGCTGGTATAGTCAGGGTTTGAAGCTCCAATCGGTCGGAGCTCCACATTCTGGCTACCCCAGCCTGCATGGGGGACAAGGGGTTAAAAAGTTTCAGGATGGGGGACCCCACATAATTTAAAAAAAACAAATTCCCACACTCTAAACATAAAAAAAAAAAAAAAAATTGGGAAAATAGGAAAAAAATGCCAGGGATCTTCATACAGCCATATTGCGGCTGTATAGTGATCCCTGGCCAAAGCGCTGCGGCTGTGTATGGACCCCCTGGAAACCCTGTCAGGAAATGTATTGCTCTTTCTTTTGATACATGTAAAATTACCCTACCGTTAGGTACTAAAAGTGACATTTACCACATTTAAAAGTATACTTTTTTCCTTCGAAACTTTAAAATCGATTTTCTCAAAAACTATAAGGTCTTTTTGAAAAATTGTTTTTTCCTCTTATTCCCAATGATCTCCTTAACATATCCTGCAAATTTAGGGTTTCTAGAATTTAAGGTGGATTTGCTATTAACCATTAAAGTCGGCTAGTTTTTAAATATGTATTTTTTTTCCTTTGAAACTTTAAAATCGATTTTCTCAGGAACTATAAGGCCGATTTGTAGCCACTGGGGGCCCCTACAAGCTCTGGGGCCCTGGGGCAGCTGCCTCCTTTGCCTTAATGGTAGCACCGGCCCTGTGGATAAGAGAAGCTAGCCCAATGCCTTCCTCGGCTGGAAATCACTTCTTCCAGAGGAATGGTTGAACGATGAACCGTTTGTTCAGCAGATAAATGAAAATGGCAGATACAAGCATTTCAGCCAATCAAAATATGCCCACGGATACCTTATATAGGGATATAAAGCATATGGTTAAAACAACTTACCGGTATGTACAACATAGAGTAATGACCGCATGGTACAATACTGGGAAAAAGCAAGTGCTTATTTGACCACAGCTTACACAATCAAATACTTACTATTAAAGTCATCTTGCCACAGGAAAACAAATAGACCTCTTAATCACAGCAAAAAGATGACCAAATTGAAATTTCCTGACAAGCTTGAAGAATTAAAATTTACTATGGAAAATTTACTATGGAATACATTAGCAACCCACAGATTGACTTTCAATGTTCATATATCAATGAAACAATTAAAGAGAAATGTAGCAATTGTTTCTCCAGATGATGCTGTGTTTACTCTAAATCTGCGCTGCTGATGTTTCAGAAGCCCGGGAACCATTATTCCTAAAATTTAGAGTAGACAAATAATAAGGACATGTCTTCAGCAGTGAAACAGAAGAGAGTTCAGCTGGCAGATACTGCTCTCAGCTCTGCTTCTGTGTCTGCTGGAGTGCGCTCTGCATAGCATTTCATTTTCTGCACATGATCTCACCTCTCAAGAGCTGAATAAAGACCCTCCCGCACCCCCCGACAGGAGTTCAGCAATGAAAGGAACATGATTCATAAAGTAATGATGTTATCCATGAAGTAAAAATATTACCAAACAGATTAAATTTATCTAACCAAGATCAGATCAGACATGCTCAAATCAACCCCCCTCCCCCAATACACACGCAAACAAACTTCCACCACATCACAGATGGCCTAATTAATTTGCCAACTACCATATTACAGACTAAATTAATTCAAACTACAGCTCCATTATAACCTTGTTACACCAATCTGCTCTCCATTGCCAATATAATTACTTCAAAAAGAGTCCTGTACCTGAATGAGGCACACCTCCCGCATTTCTGTAGGTTGATCCTCCTGCAGTGAAGAACATATAAAAATTGGACTATTACCAGGGACAGTGAATTTTCTACAAGCACTGTTGGGCCTCAGACAATTCAGCTTCAGCAGCAGACACATTCTGGGTGGAAAACAACCATCCGAGTTGGATTAACTGACTGTTGCTTTAGAATTCACCCCAACAGAGATTATCTGCTTCTCCTTCATTCCCTCATAACAGAACGTGGTGATCTGCCAGGTGGAGCCTGCATGTCTGTTGCAGACTGCTGGGTACCCGGTCACATGAAATAACCCCTAATAGTTATTTTAGGGCCATATAAGCAAAATGTTTATCTGATCCTTTTACAGTACAGTAAACGGGAGAGGTATGAAATAAGAGAAACGTCTTTCTCTTGTCTTCTTCAATCGGGTGTGTCCAACAGAAAAGTAACTTTGAAAAAATACCTATGGCTACCATATTTGAGCTTGTGCTCCTCAGTATACAGATCTGTTCTGGTGCTCAGGGACATCTTTGTAGCTAAGAAGTTGCTGGAATTTGGAGTATAATTCCTATCCATATTTTCCACCGTATAAGATGCTCCTTAGTTTAGAGGGGAAAATATATACTAAACCTGGTGCGTTTATGTTCAAGGAGCGCCTTGTAGATGTTCTCCGCCAACTGGTGACCTCCTGTATCCCCCCTTCTGTCCAGTGTGTCTGCTCTGTCCCCTCCTTCCCTCCCCCGTATATGTATTGGAGTGTAGCAGCATGTCTTACCTAATCCAGCAGCTCCAGCGAGGATCGCCGATCTCTACTCCTCCGCACATCTCCCTCTAGTGTTGGCTCATGTTGATGAAGTTGTTGATCCTCACGGGAGATGCTGGATTAGGTAAGACATGCCGCTACACTCCAATACATATACAGGGGGAGCAGGAGAAATGGGGAAGGGAAGCAGAGGCGCGGGACCGAGCAGGAGCAGAAGGCAGGACAACACAGGGAATTCCAGACATGGTGGTGGTTTATATTGTAAGTGTTTGTAAGCCATGGATTCCCTGTATTTGCCATATAAGATGCAGGGACCTTTTGGTGGAGAAAAAGTGTGTCTTATACAGCGGCAAATATGGTAATTACTGAGTAATATATAAGGAGTGGATGCAAAGATCTGCAATAAGTAAATGCAACTGTAAAAGGATTCTGAGTTTATAGCTAGTTTACTCCTAACAACCATTATGCTAGGAATACACGATGAGTTTTTTCAGCAGAGAGATAATTTCCAACTAGTCCAATCTCATTTTCTATCGTTATTCTGATCGATTTGTATAGAAGTGTTTAGAAAATGGATCAGAAAAACAATCTAACTCAGATCGGACATGTCAGAAATTATCTATCGAGCCATCTATCTGCCAAAAAAACCTCGATTGAGTATTCCCTGCATAATGATTGTTAGGAGTAAACTAATGTAATGCTACTTGTGATCCCATTTGAGGGATGTGATTTTTTTTTTTTTTTTCAATTAGCAAATTTTTGTTCTGACACAGAACAAGAGAACAAAGGTAACAACATGATACAGTACATAATTAATGCAGTATACAGACCTTAGAAATGAATCAACAAACATGAAGTGTCAAACCTCGAACGGTAACAGAAAATTACCAAACGTAGCTGCCAACCAAAAAGAGACCCAATTATAGTAGGGCATCAGGAAATGTGCTGTGCCGCCCAGTCAGACCAGACTTCCCACACCTTATCAAAAGAGGGACTTGTTTCCCTAAGAACAGAGGTGACCTTCTCAAGAGAATAAGTATAGTTTATCCGGTTGAACAGTACAGAACTTGAAGGGTGAAGGGATTTCCACGATTTGGCTATAAGCACCTTAGAGGCATGACATATATGACCCAACATTTTGCTTAGACGCTTACACAGGTTGGGAAGAGGTCTATAAAAAAAGCGGTCCAGGGATCAGGTGAGACCTGTGTACCCAGCACCTCCGAAGCCAGCGATAAGGCCAAGGCCCAAAAGTCAGATACCCGAGGACAGCTCCACCAGCAGTGCAGCTGATCCGCTGGGTTGCCACACCCACGATAACAAAGGTTGGAGGATAGGAGGAGAGCGGTGTGATTTTTTTTTTTTTTAAATCACCATAACATTACACTAGCAAGAGCTTTTCAAATCACAAGCACTTAGAAAAGTGCTGCTAGTGGGTCCCAGGTCTAATATGCAGCCAATTCGCCACAGTTGTGTCATTCTTAATCTCTTTGCAAAATGGGTTCTAGTGACCCCCAACAGGACCTTAAAGAAATTTTGTAAAACTGACCAGATCTGAGAATGTCTTTAGGTGTGGTGTACACAACAGTGCCCGTGCAGTAAAAAAAAAAAACAGGGTTCAGTGCATCACAATGAATACAGTGGGCCTATTCTACTGCAGTGGAAATTGGGTGATGTGAGGTAAAATTAAGTGACAAACCTGTGCACTCAAACATAACACAGGAGATTAGTCTGAATGGACATTTGAAGCGCAACTAAAGTTGAAATTGGAGCTGATAAATTTTGGAATTAAGCAGGTTTAGTGTAAATTATAAATATTTTTGACAATGCTTTTTAAATTAAGAAATCTGTTTTTAAGCTGTGCCTATTTGTGCTTGTACTTCTTTCTGTACAGATACAAGACCCCGACACTCGCTGGTTTCCTGTTTAGAATATGAGGCTTGAAATTACGCTTCCTGTGAACTACTAGTCTATAGTAGGCTGTGTCAGAAGAGTTAGTGACAAGATACCACCCATCTATTGTGCAGATAACAGAATATGGATGAGATTGGCAGTGAGCTGTACAGAGAGAGCACAACAAGCAAACCCTTTCCATGCCCCACTCTAGATGCTGCCTCTGTCACCATCCTTTCCCACCACCTTTATTATCACAGGTTTTCTAGGAATGCTGGGAAATGAAGCTGAGCTCTTATTGTTCTTCTTACTTTTACAGTCCTATGGTCATTCCTGACTTGTGCCCACCCATAACCTGAGCACGCAAAGGCAATACAGAAAATTGTATGTGGGGGGGAAAGGAGGTGTCTGAAGGCGAGTCAAGGTAACTTGAAAAGAAAAAGGGCTGGGCTCATACCATGCTCACAGAGTACACTGCACAAGTAATCCCACTTCCCTCACATATTCTCTGAAAACTGTGTTGTCCAGAACCATAAATGTGATAGAAAATGTTCCCCAAAACTTGCAGTTGTGACTGAAGCCAAAGTTAGCTGTGACTCAAACCAGATACTGCATGTTCATTTTTTTAATTTTTTTTTATTTAAACTTTTTTACATAACAAAATATTATCAAAAGCCTCATGATAATGAATACGGTGACTTTCTGCTTCTCCTGTAGCCATCCACATAGCAGCAGCAGTGTAAAATACTTATACTTTGCACTATAAAACAAAATAATGTTCCATACAAGAGCCCCCTTGGGCTGGCTGTCATTAACCACAGAGTCACTCTGCTCATGCGTCTCCATGACAGAAAAGCTGAGCTGCATCCTGACTACACCAATTCCATTCCTGAGGTATTCTGAACTTCCATGTAGGGCTGGACCAAGGCACCTATACTTGGGAAGAGGACTATTTAATACTGGCTACACTTCCTATACTGAGGGTGAGCACAATTTGCGGGTGGGGGACACACTTTGGAATCTCTGCCTCTGGTGCAGAAGAACCTGGCCCAGGCTCTGCTTCCACGGCTTACAACAACCCTGTTTATAGGTAAAAAGTAATGGCCACCGATTTCTGCCTAACAGCTGAATGATGATGTGAGGTACTGTACTTGTCTTGTTACAGCATAGATACTGGAAACAATACTCGTATTTACAAATAATGTATTTTTACTGGAGACACAAGGTCAGATACCATACAGATTTGTTGTATCTGGAAACCCATGAGCCATAATAGGTTCACAAAAAAAGAATTTTCCTTTAATCGTGTTATATACACTGGTTTGGTGAGTCACAGTTTGTCTTTTACAGACCGCAAAAGGAGCAGCGACAAGCAATTTAGTAGTGTAGAATGTCAGGGACATTGCAGGTAAAACTGACAATTACATTCTAGCCAACATCCAGACGGAATTCTGAAGCTTATCCACTGCTTGTAAGATGGAAAATGTTATTGCAAAGCGCTTTAGAGTTATGATTTTTTAAAAAGACTTTAAAACATTGGACAGATGTGTTGATTATTGTTGCTCTGATTTCCTTCCATTGTGAGTGTGGCTAGACAGAACAACCCACGGGAGTGAGACAGCCTACAGCAAATGGCACATGGAACACCTTAAAACAAGCAGTGAAAGGTCCTGTAGAGAGAGGCATAATGAACGTGAATGGTAGACTACAGACTTGCAGGCACACAAACCCAGATCAGGGGTCATGGACAACAAATTTCCGTAATCCACTAATGATTATCAGCCCTGAAAAGGAAGTCTGTCTGGATGGCTTCCTTTCACCTTCATAATAATGGGAGCCGCAGGCAAAGAAATTGAAAACGAGGGTCTCTTGCATGCTTTTAACAATCCTGGGCCAGGACTACTGCAACTCCTGTCAGATCAAATAAGAAGCTGGTTTACAACATCCTGTGCACTCTAAAAAGCATTGTTCAGAAAAGTGCAAGGTAATCAACAAGAGTCATCAGTGGAAATCAATAGTACAACCTATTATTGCTTAGGGGCTTTTTAAAAGTGGACCTGAACTCAGAATTCCCCTCTGCTCTAAAGATACACTACAGCATAATAAGCTTTAAACAAAAAAGCATTTCTTTGTTACAGATGATACAAATCCTAAAATAAATCTGCACAGTTTCTACTTCCTGATTCATGGAAGCAGACATATGGTTTACAGCCTGTACTTTCAAATGGGCTTATCTGCCATAGGTAGTCATGTGACACCTGGGAGGGATCAAATTACAACTAGTGATTAGACACAAATGAGGGGGGATTACACAGGCTAAACTCTTTAAATACATACAGGGTGCATTTCTGTTATGTGTTCCTTCTGTCCTGTGCAAAAGTTCAGGTCCACTTTAATGGTGGATACACACCATGCGTTTCCGAGTTCGATGCGTCCGTCGATACGCATCGATTCGATTATTTCCGACATGTCCGATTCAAGCTTCGATGGATCGTTAGGTCGATTTGCTATACTTTATATGGCAAGCGACCTAAAAATCATCGAAATTCGTTCGGAAATGCTCGGAAATAATCGAATCGACGCGTATCGACGGACGCATTCAACACGGAAACGCATGGTGTGTATCCAGCATAAAGCATGTGGACCATTTCTCCTTGCTCCTCTATTTCATGCACGCATTTGAATTACGGTTTTAAAATCCATTGGTGTATGACCACCTTTAGGGGTGAGTGCTCACTGAAGAATACATCTAGCTTTCATGAAAGGGTTTGTAATCCCTTGATCACCGAATGTGGGCAGATAATCAGAGAGCAAGATGGTTAGAGAATAGCTAAAAGCCTGTAACCTGTTGTAAATGGGGAAGGACGCCGCAATGGCGTCTGTGTTTATGAATTAAGGAAAATCGCTTGCTTAATGAAATTTTCTACAGCAAGGTCAGCATGAGCTCATTCACAGCATTTCCCGATTTGGTACCATTTATGGCTGCTGCACATATGCAAGATTACTCAGGCATAATTTAAGAGGTTATTCATTAACAGAATTTTTTTTTTCTTTTTACAGAAAATAAAAATCTTCCAGTTGTCAGGGGAGGAGGAGAACGTGAGGATACACAGCTGCAATAATCTGATGTAGAAAAATGTTCAGCTGAGTTCATGAACAAGAATTCCAGGAAAAACACCAACACTACAACATACATTCAAATAGATCACTAATTAAAGTTCTTAAAGGCAACTCAGCACGTAAATCTGAAAACATTAAAAAAAAAATGAACCTCCCATATGGATGAGAGGCCAGAGAAGCAGGCCACCATAAGTAAATAATGCCAATAACCTCCCCCCCCCCCCCCCCCATAAAGAGGATACCAGAGCAGAAACATACACTAAAAACGTGCTAATGCCAACAGCTCCCCTCCCCCGTTCTCCTCTGTCCCCTTGTTGGCTATTTGTGCATAGTAGTGATGTCATGTGCAAAACGCTACTGGAGGCAGGTGTGCCATCAAAAACGCATGCAGCGAGGACAGTTCATTCATGCCCAACTCGGCAGATCAGGAAGTAGCAGCGGGGGGCATTCGAAAAAAAGAGGAGGAGGAGAACACAGGGAGCGGTGGACATAATGACTGCTTCATATACATGCCTGCTGTATTTTTTACTGTATTCGGCTGTAATTTTTACTGTATGGTTCAACCCTGGTATCCTATTAAGTACACCTGAATGAAGAGGAATATGGTGACTGCCATACTTATTTCCTTTTAAACAATACCAGTTGCCAGGCAGCCCTGCTTTGGCTGCAGGAGTGGCTGAATCACACACCTGAAACATGCATGTGGCTAATCCAGTCAGACTTTAGTCAGAGCACCTGTTCTGCTGCATGCTTGTTCAGGGTCTATGGCTAAAAAGTATTAAGCTGGCCATACACTAGGCCGATTACTTGCCGATCGATAGCAGATTCGATCACTGGGATCGAATCTGCTGTCACATCGTTCACGCTAAACGCTAAATTTCGATCTATTTCGTCCTGAAATAGATCGATCCCGTCGATCGCTCCGTGCGGGAAATTACCGGCGATCGCCCGCGGGTAGGGAGTGCGTCGCTAGCGGCGTACGATCGACGCAGGTATACATTACCTGAAGCTGGCTCCCGGCATCTTCTCCGCATCACCTCCCGGCTCCCAGCTGGCATCTTCTCTGCAGCATCACCTTCTAGATCACGGCATCCGGCGGCATCGTGTATAACTTCCTGTGTCGCTGCAGAGACAGCGGAAGTAGAAATACAGGGCGCTCTATTTGAACGTCCGCTGTCACTGGAGTGACAAAGTTATACGCGGATGCCGGATGTCGGGATGCGGAAGCTGATGGGAGAAGATGCCAGCCGGGAGTCAATGCGGAGAAGATGCCCGGGACAAAGTTTCAGGTAATGTATGCGGGGGGGGGGGGGGGGAATATGCTCAGCAGACTGTGAATCGGTTTCAGGCTGAAATCTATTCACAATCTGTTTGCAGTAAAGGCAGCCATACGATCCCTCTCTGATCAGATTCGATCAGAGGGATCTATCTGTTGGTCGAATCTGATGGCAAATCGACCAGTGTATGGCTACCTTTAGAGGCAGAGGCTCAGTCAAGCAATTTGCATAGTTTGAAAGGAAATAAATATGTCAGCCTCCAAATCCCTCTCAGTTCAGTTGTACTGTACTTGAAATGACTGATCCATAAACGGTCATCAACCAATCATTAACTGAAAAAACAACCGAATGATGTAAAAAGAAAAAATGAGCAAGAGCAGTTCTCAGGCACAATGGCAGATCTATCCGGACAGATTCATTTGGGAGATTATTGTTCATGAGACGATGTGTACAAATATTGTTAGATCATGAATGGCTATTGGTGTGAGAACACAAGCACCCTTGTTTCTCCATGCTCTGCGAAGGACTGTATAGTTGCAGTATATACACATCACAAGGTTTGTAGATGATGTTGGGAATAGTTCCTATGCAATGATTTTATCTTGCATGTGTGCTTACCTTTACTCTTTCAAAGCATCTTGTATTGATGTATACAAAAGAAAAATTACAAACAAACCATTAATCCTCTTCGGTGTACGCCAACTCCACATAACACTACAATTATCAGTGGCACAAGAAGCTTCCTCTGTAATTATGAAATATACACGACTGTTAATGAGCATGTACTCCTCCTCTAGTGGTGGAGCTTTTTACCAGGCCGGTAGGATGAAACAAGCAGGAAGCAAACTAGGTATACCCTTATAATTCAGGTTTAACCAGGCAAGTCCAAAAATGTTGGTGTTGTGATGACAGCAGTGTGTGTGCTTGGCGCCAACCACCATTAATGGTAATCTTGTAATGCTATCTTTGGCATGATAACCGAGTGCTGATCAAAACAAGCCAGAAAAAAACTGCCTGTTGAACTAGGTTTAGCTTACTCACATAATGAGCAAAGTGTGCCTCAGGAAGTGACAAAACATTGTTAAATGGAACTCATGAGAGAACTACTCCTACAAGCACAATAAAACAAGACTCACTATTCAGTTTCACAATGACAGATGGTATTCAAATGACAACAGTACTATAATTATGGACACACAGGTAAACAATAAGTCATGACAATCTCGCTATCCATACTGCAGCAAAAAAAAAAAAAAAAAAAAAAAAAAAAAGTGCTTCTATTGTTGCTAATATTACAGGCAGTCCCCTATTCACAAAAAACTAAAGTTACATTTCAGAGATACAAAGTTGTCTTCATGTACAAAATATGCAATACTTTTTTTTATTACATATTTTTGTTGTTCTATGTGACAGCTTGATATAAACTATTATAAGTAGTTTAAAACCCTTTAAAAGCACATTGAAAACAACCAAAAACAGTTAATTCTATATGTCCAAATCCAGAGTTGCCCTAAAGAAAATCATTTATCCACGTTTCGCCATGTTTAAAGTGTACCTGAGATGGGCACTTAAGAAAACAATATACATACATGGGGCTTCCTCCAGGCTTATCGCTCCATCGCCAATCCTCCACGCCTCCTGGTTCCTCTGCAACTGGCCCTAGAGAGTTCTCCGTTCCGAGGCCAATTGCGCATGTGCGGCCCGGTCCCGCACGCTCCTGTTGCCGGGAGCATTCTGGGCCTTGCACTGGTGCAGAATGCTGTGTCTGTGCTGACTGGCCCCGACTGAAGGATTTCCAGGGCCAGTTATGGACAAACAAGGTGGAGTTTCGTCAATGATGACTCATCAGGAGCATAGATAACATGCTCCTGATGAGTCATCATTGACGAAACTAGTCGGGCGGAGTTAGCCACAGAGGAAGACGCTGAGCCATGTGGATGTTTCTTGTGATATGCGCATTTTAATACGAATCTTGTGAGTGCACTTTTAATTCATTTTAACTGGAATAAAAACGGTATTACGCTATGCTAGTCTCTGTTTAAAGTTCAAGGGGCTGAGGAAAGATTGGGAACTGCAAAAACAGATACAAGGTGGTTTCACCAAAGCGCTTATGCTGGTCTAACTGGTCAGCCATGCTATCTGGTAAGAGGCTATGTGTTGCAGTGTCTGTATGAAGAGGAGAGCAAAGGTGTTGGGTGTGTGAAAACGTGGTCTTTTGAGCACTTTGTGGTGAGGATATTTAACATACTACGCCATAGAGGCTTCTTTCTTGTTTTCACACATGAATGGGACTCGGCTGAAGATGCACAGGAGGATCCATTGAGGTTACTGGCTGGGCCGCTTGCGCTGTATGCCAACTGTCATAATTGGCACGGTTATCTGGTGAGCATATTTGTTTTTCTGGAAAAGGATATCATCTGCTGTTATATCAAGCATTAAGAATCAACTATTTGGGACTCTAGGCTGGATTTAGAGTTTTAAAATTTGGGACTTTTAAACTTGGACTTTTGCTGGTTTTACAATATGCACTAATGTGTTTTTTGGAATAAGGTTCTGAACCAATTCACTCTTTGTACATAACCTAGAGGTTGTGGAGAAAAGTTTGAGACGGTGTTCTAATTTAGGTCTTGCATACTAGGCCATTTAATATTTTAGGGTTACCATTCATTTACGGATGATGTCTATTGTTAGATTTTAACCAGTTAAAAGGTTGTTTATGGCATAATTCATCTGCTATAAGTCCTGTTGAGCGCTAACATCATTTTTAATATAAAAATTAATATAGATTGCCGGGACAAAAATGTCTTATTACAATGCACCACACTGATGAGAACATCATGGTCTTTATGGAATGTCAGATGTCTGGGTATATCAAGCACCGTGTACAATGTAATGTACTGCAAAAAATGTTAAAGGTTTCAAATCTGTCTTCACAAAATGTTATATACCAGACCTTGATCAATAAAGCAAGTACTGGATATTCCTCTATTGAATTTGCACCTTTAAGTGTAATACTTCTAGGCAGCTATGTCTCAGCTAAATCACACTAGTGATTAAAAGAATGTGAAGTATTTATCAATATGAATACTTGGCAAACGCTCCCAAAATCCTTATATGAACTCAGACTGTAATATTAGCCTCTTGCAATTAGACTAAAGCCATGTACACACACAAAATTATGGACTTCTGAAAAGATTGTTAGGGCCATTTTGCAATACAAATTACAAAATGCACAGGAAAAATAATTTTTTAACTCCCATTTTTATCTGAGCAGAGAAAATACAACCCAAACACTTTTTCTTGCATCCCAAAATTGCTGTTACAGATCAGCAGAAAAGAAACAATCTGCTATATGGGGAGATTCTCAGTCTTATCTTCTGCACAGCATTGTCCTATTTCCCCCAACCCACTGAATGCAGCAGTCTATTCACAAGGGGATATGTTTAGGGGACTCCGATGAGAACAATGAACCTTTAGTGGCTTTAATAAGGAGACACTTTCCACAATCCCAACACTAAAAAGTTCTAAAATGGAGACCATTTGTTGGCTGTATTGGTACGAACAAAATAGCCAAGTCCCCTCTTGCCACATTATGGCCAATTAACGCAATGTTCACACCTGTGCAATCCACAAACAATAGGGAACGTTAGAACTGGAAATAATTCAGGTCCCTCCCAGTTTTGGTTCTACTGAGCTGATCATGTAATGGTGACAGAAAATGTAAAGATATTTTTGTTTTATGCAAGAGGAAAATAGTCTATTGACTTTAAAGCGGGATTGACACCATAAAAATCAAATTTCAACAGCAACTGGTCTTAAGTGATAAAGATGCTAATCCTGCATTCAAAACTTTTTCTGCTGTTATGGTTTAGAGTTATCACATACCTTAGGAGCACTGGCCCTTTAATTGCCATTGCCATTCAGTTGCATGCTGGGGGTTCTTTTTATCTATAATATAGTCCTCCTCTACCCTTTATTTCCTGCCTAGCTGCTTAGCTGAAACATGATCCCCTGCTCACTTGTGTTTACAAGCAAGGCTGAGGTGACTCAGCGATTGAGGCTAAATACTGATATAATTTCTTCCCTTAACATTTTTTTTCCTTCTCTCCTCCAAACGGCGGGCAAAAGACATGGTTCCCACCAGGAACAGAATTATCTTCATTTACTATATAAAATTCACTGAAATCAAAACGTGGACAGTACAATACATTTTATGTAAGTAGATCAAGTATTTATCTACTTAGATATATGTGGGTTTTTTTTTCCTTGCCTTAGTATGGCTAATCCTCCTGCTTTAAAGAAAACCTGTAACAAAAAAAAAAAAAAAAAAGTTATCCTTGGGGGTACTCACCGCGGGTGGGGAAAGCCTCCGGATCTGATCGAGGCTTCCCCCGTCCAACTGTGTCCCACGGCGTCCTTGCTGTGCCCCTCTGAATAGCGAGGATGTAAATATTTACCTTAACGGCTCCAGCGCAGGCGCGGTATCGGCTCTCCGCTCGGAGATAGGCGAAAATAGCTGATCGTTGTCTGTCCGCTCTACTGCACAGGCGCAAGTCTCCTGCACCTGCGTAGTAGAGCGGACCGAGAGCTGCAACAGCACCCCCGCTGGAGCCAGGGAAGGTAAATAAATCAGCGCTTGTCCGGCTGTCGGGGGAGGATTCCGGGACGCTTCAGAGGAGCCAGCACTGGACTGCCTGCAGCTACAGGAATGGGCAAGCCTCATTGGGACACTGAGGCTTCCCCCTCCCGAGGCGAGTACCCCCCAGGGGATGTTTTTTTTTGTTACAGAGTCTCTTTAAAGGTTAACACCTCCTGAACAAGGAAGGGGGACCAAAGGAAATGGGGAAGAGTAGCGTTTCCTCTCTGAAGTTAGATCCTTACCATTTTCTTGTAGTTGGGCTTTAATTTCAGGCAATGCCCGGTTACTGGTAGATGAGTAACCTGTTTGTCATGTCATTTTTGAAGATGACTTATCATTCAGCTTCCTCTTGTTTGAAGAAAAAAAATATATATCCCATCACTTCCCTCTCAATGTTTCTACAGGTTGTTCAGTGGATCACCTGACTCTACAGTATATTAACAGCAGTCACCAAGTTTTCTGCACAACAAAACCTATTGTGATGCTTGCATTAAGAAGGACATTCAGCAAACATTACCTAGGCTCTGTCCACACAGATGAATAACAAAAAGTGTATGTGCCATGGAAGTTCTTGCCTCTTTATTTTTAATTTGAGAAAATGGCAAAGTCCTGATAGGAATTAGTGAGATTGTACATTTTAAAAAAACATTGCAGTAATTTGCAGGTTGTTTGTGGGCTCAGAAGCTGTAATTGAAGTCCATGGAATCATCTTTCAGATTGCCTAAAAAGCCCCAACTCGTCATTCTACTGGTGCCTGGGAATGCATTCTTTAGCACTCAGGAGAACTAGTATATAGGGAATTCCAGGAATGAATTAAAATTTGCTATAAACACCAAACACTTATCAAACAACATTAACTCAAAGCTGCTCAAACATCGTAGTGAATGCGCAACATAGCTGCATAATGTATTTCTCCATGTATTTATCTTTTTTTCATGTATATGAGCCCTTAAAGCTACAGCAATCAATAACCAGCACTAGCAGGCCTGGGCTGGGCTGGCGCCTGGCTTTGCAGTATTTGCTCTGAGATAGGGCTTAGATTTGTATTACTAGAGTGCCTTAATGGTATTTCCAAATAAAGGAGTTGCAATCCACTGCTCAACACAGATGCAGATAAATTCAACAAGCTTTATTTCTCCCAGTATTATCTGACAATCAATGCATTCCAGAAGAAAGTAATTATAACAATACCTCCCACTGCCTCTTTGTAGAAACCAGAGATTGGGATTTTTCTTTCCCCAATGACCTAACTCTGGCAAGAATACGGGAAGGCCAAACAATGTGCTGGCTTGTTGATTAAGGTACTGCAGACCACTGATGACAATAAAAGTGCCTTTACATGTGTTGACTAAAATGGATACATAAAAGACTTTTTTCCTGTATGGAACAGGCCACACAAGTGCAATCCAACCTGGACCACACAAGAACGCAATAAAATAATTATTTAATGTATATTCAACACCTCGATAAACAAAAATACTTCAGCAGAGAATCTATTTGTTTACCATAATGAAATACAGAAATTACAAGTTGCCTAAATGAAAGACAGACTTTTAAGAGCAAAACAAAACTATATGTTTAGGCTAGGCTTACATGGAATGTGCTGCATCAGCTTATATGTTGTCGCCCACATGATTGCCATTCCTCTGAGAAAAAGCATAAAATCTGTGTCTGCGATGGCTATGCTGACACCGCACACTTGGTATAGACCAGCCCAATTGTAAGCAAAATGGGATGATCAATGCGATGCAATTCATTTAAGTTGATGCAGCTTTTATACTACATTTTAGGCAAATTCATGCAGCTTGAAAACAGACCAATTGAATTAAGCTACTCAAGAATTTGATTGGTCCAATTTTAAGCAGCATAATTTTGAATAAAAATTAGCATAAAATGTGCATTAACTCAGAATTATTTGCATCTCATTGACTATACCTAGTTGAATGTATCTGGTATTCAGGGTTTGCCCAGAATGTGCATGTGGTGCATAATTAAAGAGAACCTGAGGCGGAACCCAACTGTAAAATATACACCCTCCCTGGTTCATTTGTGACATTTTTCACCAGTCTCCATTTGTTCTCCAGGTTGAATTGAAAACTGTGTTTTGTGAAGCAAAAAAATGTTTACTAGGTAGTCACATTCCCAAGTCGAGAAATCTAGACTAGGCAATAGCAATGACAAGTGCTTCACAGTTGCTTTACAGCAAGCCCAGTTAACCATAAGAATCATCCCTGTTAGGTTCTTGGGAATCTTCGCAATCACTTTGCCTTGCCAGAATACAACTAGGAAGTACTTTATCTCCCTTAACTCCTTGGGGACCACAAGTAGTCAAATCTACGCTATGCTTGTGGATGTTTAACCCTAACAAGATGTAGATCTTACTACATAGGCTCCTGCACAATCATGTGCACCTACTGTCACTGAGTTTCGTGCACTAAACTAAACCTGTGATCACTTTAAGCCAATCACAATGATCACAGAGCAACATTTTTTTTCAAAGGATTGGTCCTTAAGGAGACAGAGACCAAGACAAAACATTTACATCGCTCTTTTCTCCTGGTGGACTCAAAGTGCCAGAGCTGCAGCCACTAGCACACGCTCTATAGGCAGTAGTAGTGTTAGGGAGTCTTGCCCAAAGTATCCTACTGAATAGGTGCTGGCTTACTGAACAGGCAAAGTCGAGATTCGAGCTCTCGTTGCCTGAATCAGAGGCAGAGCGGTTAACTAGTACACTATCCAGCCACTCAGTCCTAAGGTGGGTAAAGTTTCCAGACTAGTGATAGTGGTAAAAAAAAGTTTCATAAATGCAAAATCTCTACTGAGGCGTCCGAAATGAAATGGTAATGTAAGTCAATGGAATTTCCCACGGGGGAAAGAAACAAGCAGCCTGCAGGAGAATACTGCACACTGCATGTAATTACAATAGCGAAATTCAGCTGCAATCAGCTGATTGTGGGTGATGTTGGCATGAGATATGGGTCATGATCTCAACTGATAGACCAATTGCTATTAAATCAGCTGATTACTGTAGTTGCAAGCTAACTACAGTAATCAGCTGATATAATAGCAATTGGTCTATTGGTCTATAGAAAATTACTGTAGATGAGACTGCAGCTTCTGATGTATTGCAGTACATACAGTAGGCTGTGACCCAAAACAAACATAATGGACTATAAACACAACGAGCATATAGCTGAAAGCATACCTGAATTGGATTTAAAATTTGTAAAATAGGGTCCTTTCACACTGCATCAGTTGTGCTACAGAATAATTCTGCATGTCAGCTCACTGCCCATCCAATTCTATGGGCCTGTTCACACTTATGCATTGTAACGGATAGTGTTGTTCTAACTCACTGCATGCAATCTGTGAAACATCTATGTGCTGTCACCATTGCAGGTTACACACAGCGCATGCATTATACAATGCACACAGTGTGAATCAAGCCTTATGTATATATAGTAATCTGCAGAACAGTGGAACAATTCCCTCTGGCAGGCTCAGAGCAAAACCAACTGTAAGGGCCCATTCACACTTAAAAGCGCAAAATAGGAGTGCTTAGTGCTACAGTTTTGCGCAAATGATTTTACTGCGATTAGCGCGGTAAAATCACTGTACACTTCCGTGATTCAGAACAATTGCGAACAGCGCTTTATGAAGCACTGTACCGTGATCTCTCCAGAATTGTGGCAAAATGGTGCAGGTAACACAATCGCAGCAGTGAGATCGCTGCCATAGGGTTAGAATAGCACAAATGCTTCAGCGATTAGTGGGAATTGCCCGCATGTCGCCATAGTGAGACAAGTCCCCACCCACCTCCTGGCCACTGCATCATGCATATATCAGCAGACACTAGGGTTAAACAGCTGTTCTTCCCTGGCATATAGACAAAGGCAATTGAAATGAATTGCAAGAACTCACTGAACCTGTTTTATTATTGTATTTCCTGCATCACAGACTTATTTAAACGGTTTTGTTCCTTGTAAGTTCACACACAAACACATTACCGTATATACTGTATTTTGTTCCTCAACTCTATTTACATATTATAGAGTGCATACTTGCAGAAACTTAATGCAAGCATACACACATAAATGGTTGTTTACACTGTATATATAGTAAGTAGGTAATGAGTAAACCACATTCACATATCCTATAAACACTCATCGACACATTGCCCTGATTACAGTAGATGGTTTGTGCAAATGCAGTCTATTTTAAGGCAGAAAAGAGGTAAAGCAAAGTCTTTAGCTCTACAGCTGATAGAAAGCCAACATTTACTTTGGCATGAAGCAGCAGCAGTGAGTGAAACACATTTCTGTTGCAGTATGAAGGATTGTGTGTTTACATTGACCCACTCCTCTAGTTTCCTTCTTTTATCCCCAGTGATGTTTTACTGCTAACCAGGGAAAGTTGTGGAAACATGTTGTCCTTGCTGCTGTGTCCTGAGTGAGGGGTCAAGATATTTATGCACAGAATGGAGCTTTAGCATTGCTGTAAACGGCACACATAGGCAACTGGCATATTATCAATAGCACAGATAATGGACTACACCTCGCCAAATGTTTGCTACCATGATTACTACATGTAGGCGCTTGGCAGATACACAGGGATGCCCAGCTACAAAACATTCCCAGGCCACACTGCTGTGATGAGCTAAAAAGTGTGCAAAAATACCCATCTATATACTCACACAGGAATGAGTAATGCTAGGTAAACATTTGAAACAATATCTACCTGGTATCAATCATTTACCACCTTGTCACACTGCCCCATTCCATAATACCTGGTACACACCATGCAATTTCCCATCAGATAGACAGTCGAATAGATATTTTCCGGCACGTCTGATATGATTTTCCGATCGTTTTTTCTGATCGATTTTCAGATCAATTCAATACAAAATGAATCAGAAAAACGATCGGAAATCAGATCGGACCTGTCAGAGATTGTCTGTTCGACTATCTGATGGGAAATTGCATGGCGTGTACCAGGCATAATGGATCAGGCTTCAGCTGAGATCTGCTGCAGCCACTGTTGGTTGCTCTTATGCTGCTCCTGGCTAAAGGTGCCCACTTATCATACAATCTGTGTTTCTAATCTTTCCATTTCTATATAATATGAGGGACTACCCAAATATCAAAAATGTTGACTGCAGCTTTTACGTTTTGGTAGATGATGTACTTTATTTGTTCCCACAGTACACAGGGGTGTGGTCTTGGAATTCAATAATTATCCTGTTTAAACATCCCACTGCAACTTGTCTGACACAGCAGCCTCAGGCTGCAGCTGGGCTCATTTTTGTGCTAAATAAAGACATTGTTCTCAGACACAACCTGCCGTGTTTGCATAAATGGTTGTAGAGTGTACATAGCCTTGACAACCATTTTGATGAATATGCTTATGAGCATTCATGCTGGGCTCAGGTGAGAGGAGGGGTCAGAAGAGCAAAAGACCTTAACAGACGTAAGCAGACCTCGGTACAAACAGACCATCACTTGCTTCAACTATCATCAGCTAAATCAGGAACCAGTCATAACATCTGTATCCACCTTAAAGAGACACTGAAGCGAAAAAAAAAATTATGATATTATGATTTGTATGTGTAGTACAGCTAAGAAATAAAACATTAAGATCAGATACATCAGTCTAATTGTTTCCAGTACAGGAGGAGTTAAGAAACTCCAGTTGTTATCTCTATGCAAAAAAGCCATTAAGCTCTACGACTTTTAAAGTCATGGAGAGGGCTGTTTTCTAACTTTTATTATATCAACTGTTTCTGAACTATTTACTTTTTTCTGCCAGAGGAGAGGTCATTAGTTCACAGACTGCTCTGAAATAATCATTTTGAATGCTGAGTGTTGTGTAATCTGCACATATTATAGAATGATGCAATGTTAGAAAACACTATATACCTGAAAATAAAAATATGAGAATATTTTCTTTGCTGCTAATCATCTAGTAATTATTCATAGTACACAACCAATTCACTATATCATTTTTTTTTTTGCTTCAGTGTCTCTTTAAGGGCTAGTTCACGGTGCTCAGTTGCGTTGCAGAATAATTCTACAAGTCAACTCAATGCCCATACAATTCTATAGGCCTGTTCATGGTACTGCATAATGTATTGCGTTATTCTAGCTCGCTTCATGTAGGCATTGTATTAAAGTCTATGTCCAGTCTCCATTGCAGTGCACAAACATAATGTGTGCGTTATGCAACTGACCACTGTCAATCCAGCCTTGATCCAAGAACAGCAGCACTTTTTTTTTTTTTTTTTTGCAAGAAAATAAATGAAACTACATTTTTAGAAGAACAGCGTGTATACGTGTGTTCAACTGTATTGCAAACCTGAGAGAACAACAGCATTCAGGAAAAATGCACTAAGTCAGTTAGAAATGTACAATAAAAAAAAATTAAAAAAGTACCATTCCACACGTCAAAGGCTTTATCTACTGCAAGCTGCATGCCATCAATAACAACCCCTGCTACATGTGATCATGAATCTCCTGAAGAAAATTAGTTTCCGTTAGATATAAAAGCCGATTCTGGACTGGGCAGGAAATAGTGGAATAGAGGGCAGGAAGGAATTACCACATTTTCAGGTTGAAATGTTTCTCAATTAACATTTTGAAACATAACTCCCAGCAGTTCCACTCTGCTTGCTACACAGACAATAAGGTCTCCCGGAGGCAAGAGACACACATGTTCATAAACCAGTAACATTAGCCTTTGAAGTTTAAAGCAGCCTGACATGCTGTGGTAAGCAAAACAGAGATCCCAGAGGCATGGATGTGTTCATTAACATGCAAATACCTAGCATTCAAATTAAACTGCACTGCAATACCCCCTACATGTGGAAAAACAAATGGCATGGCCCATCTCTGTGACCAAGGTCAGCACATCTTCTAGAAACTGTTTTTGGACAATAGAAAGCTAGTGTGCTAATTTATACTGAAAAACACCAGATATAAGTCCTTGGATGCTGCCCCTCTATGCTGATCCCTCCCATTGGCTGCCAATCACACAGGGAGTCAATTTCAACCCAATGCTCCATATGCTGGACACATTTCCTCACTTAGTATCAGAATCAGTTTTATTTCGCCAAGTACAGCAGAGCTGTAATCGGAATTATTTGTGGTACACATGGCATAGACAGAGTAAAGACAGACAGAGTATAGCCAGACGCACAAAAACACATACAAAAATAAAATGCAATAGACAGTTCGTAGCGGCCATTTCACTGCTGTGCAGTACAGTCCGGTGAGAATAAGAAGGTGCTGGTGAAAGGCCAGGCCATTTACGGATAAAGAACCAGGGCAGGCAGCGGCGGGAACCGGGTGACCAGCCCAGCAGTTAGAAATGCAGGCCGGGCCAGGGAAGGTTGGAGTTCAGTAGCCGAACAGCTTGGGGGAAGAAGGTGTTCTTCCGCCTGGTAGTTTTGGATGGTATAGTCCTGTAGCGGCGGCCCAATGGGAGGAGCCTGAAGTAATGGCTGCCTGGGTGAGAGGGGTCGCAGGAGATCATGGTTGCACTCTTCCTCATCCTAGAGGAGTGGAGGAGATCAAGAGGTGGAAGAGGAGAACCGATGATCTTCTCCGCGTCAGTTATGACTCTCTGCAGCTTGTGTTTGTCGCTTGCCGCTGCGCCCGCATACCAGACAATTACAGAGGATACAGTTTCAGATGCCATATCACTTGAAATCTTTGCTCCAAATACAGAACCCCCCTATCACTCACTCTGGACACCTACTCTTATTCTGGTATCCAGGACTTTTTCAAGTTTCATCCTGCCTTTGAAACTATTTACATATCTCATCCACTATACTATACTATAAGGCTTTCAACATTCAAGTGCATGCAGCAACACAGGCGTACAACATGTCACAGTCCAACTTCAGAATACCCAATTAGCTCATGGAGAGCCCTCTTACTAAATATGAATAGAATTTTGCTTTTTTAAAAGATAAAGTATTTGCAATAATTCAGATTTAAAGGGAAGGTCCAAGCAAAATAAAAAAATGAGTTTCACTTACATGGGGCTTCTACCAGCCCCATGCAGTCATCCTGTGCTCTCGTAGTCACTCACTGCTGCTCCAGTCCCCCGCTGGCAGCTTGCCGACCTCGGAGGTCGGCGGGACGCATTGCGTACATTTTTACGCATTCCCGCTAGTGCAGGAACATTAACACATACATTTTTACGCATTACTGGTTCAATGCGTAAAAATGTACGCATTGAACCAGTAATGCGTAAAAATGCATGTGAATGTTCCTGCACTAGCGAGAATGCGTAAAAATGTACGCAATGCGGCCCGCCGATCTCCGAGGTCGGCAAGCTGCCAGCGGGGGACTGGAGCAGCAGTGAGTGACTACAAGGGTGACTACAGGATGACTGCATGGGGCTGGTAGAAGCCCCAGGTAAGTGAAACTCTTTTTATTTTGCTTGGACCTTCTCTTTAAAGAGGAACTTTAACCCAGGTTAGAACTTAATCCCAATCAATAGCGGATACCCCCTTTCCCATGAGAAATGTTTACATTTTCTCAAATAGATCGGGGGTACGTGTGGCTGATATTGTGGTAAAACCCCTCCCACAGTGTGAGGTCATAACCATGGCCCTCACAGTTTCAGACTGTGAACCTCGTTTAATTGTGCACTGTGGCTTTTTCCAACTGCCAAGCAAGCAATATCCCCCTCTGTGCATAGAACTCCCAATAAATGAACATTCAGTACAGATCACCTGGCAGAACTAAAGATGTCACCACCAGTGATACATTTCAGAATGTAAATCAGGGAGAGGAAAAATTTCACAATGAACAAAGACTGGGTAAGTGCAATCAGACGACGGACTCCGGCACACTCCATAAATTTCTTCTTTATTCAGCCACGACACGCAGTACAAACAAATGCCCCCTGTCTACAGCTGTTTCGCGTGTGAGCACGCCTCCTCAGGACACGTGGGGCCTGCCTCATCCACCATTCTTTCACCTATATATAGGTTTTTGTGCCCACCCACTCACTACCCAGAGGGAGGGGAGGTAACGGGGAAATAAGGAAAGGTGGAGGTAGACAGCAATAAAAAATCGTATAGATAAAAATTACAGGACTACCTTATCTAAAAATGCATTGATCTCGTTTCTATCATTAAAACCAAGATTCCCCATTGCATCAGTACATGCAATCATAAAAGACTGGGTAAGTAATTTATTAGTGAATATTGTAAAGTGAGCAACTGTGGTTTCCCATGATGCATCACTCCCAAATACGCATATCATCTCTTTATGCCCCTGAAAGCCAGGCACACATCCAGAACCGCTGGTGTATGGTGAGCCTATAGCTTATACATTTTACAAAGCAACATGCATACAGCCTGTTTCAGACTTTATAGTCCTCATCAGTGCATGGATTGATATGGCTCATGGGAACACAGTTGCTTACTTAAAACTGAATTATTACAAATACCTTCTGTTTTAAATAGGCAAAATTATATTCAATGTTGCTTTTGTGTCTCTATTAGCCGCTTATACTTCCCTATTAGTCCTGGGTCACCACCAACAATCTGAATGGTCTGTAGTACTTATAAGCTATAGCCTCACAATACATCAGCGGTTCTGGATGCGTGTCTGGCTTTCAGTGGCATAAAGGCCTGGTGCACACCAAAAAACGCTAGCAGATCCGCAAAATGCTAGCAGATTTTGAAACGCTTTTTCTTATTTTTCTGTAGCGTTTCAGCTAGCATTTTGCGGTTTTGTGAAGCGTTTTTAGTGTAGTAGATTTCATGTATTGTTACAGTAAAGCTGTTACTGAACAGCTACTGTAACAAAAAACGCCTGGCAAACCGCTCTGAAGTGCCGTTTTTCAGAGCGGTTTGCGTTTTTCCTATACTTAACATTGAGGCAGAAACGCATCCGCAATCCAAAATCTGCAGCAGCCTGGGAGTATGCGTTTCTGCAAAACGCCTCCCGCTCTGGTGTGCACCAGCCCATTGAAATACATTACCCTAGCCGATCCGCACCCGCAAGCGGATCGCAAACCGCAGCAGAACCGCTCTGGTGTGCACTAGGCCATAGAGATGATTTGCATCACAACAGTTGCTCACTTAAAGCTGAAGGGTCACAGATATGATCTGTTTTAAGAAGGTAACATATTGTATGATATATTTACCAAAGAGTCCCTTTTTAGGATGTTTAAGTTTATTGAATACATCCTTCTAAAAAGGTAGGGTTCAACTAAAAATCTACCATTAAGCCATAGCTATTTCTCTGGAGGAAGTGAAGTCACAAAACAAGTTGAGTATGAATTTTATAGCATACATTACAAAAATAAATAACTGCAATATTGTTGCCCCCCCTCCAATATGTTTTGATTTATCTGTAACAGTGGGGCTTTACCTGATAAAATCCCTAAAATGTAGGGCATTATAAAAATGGATCAATAACAATGCATAAGAAAAGTGTTATCAGATAAAAATGTGTGAGCATTGTTGTTTTTAAACATTTTGTTTGTGATTTGTAGTAAATTTGAATAAAATTGAGTTTATGTAAACCGATGAACTACCCTCATAAAAACGCACCCACTCGTGACTTTTTGGCACCGTTGCGTTGCAATGGTATCACAACACAATGTGCACAGTTGGAAAGGATCCTACTGCACAATTAAGATCACACATAAAATACACCACAGCCTTCAACTTATCCATGTTTCTCAAAGATATTATTAAGGCATACATCCAGTACTCCTGGATACGGGTTGAAATCTGCAGAAATTAGACTGTGCTGAGACTTGCAGGCATAATCAGACTATCCTGAGGGCTTCTGCTGGCACACAAAACGAGCGTTTGGCCTATATTAATGTTCATGCTGAAGGATGGAAATAGTTATGATCTCCAGCCTTGAAGAATATTAGTAAATCAGGGCCTTAGATTTTCCCAACACATTGTATTCCATAGCACACTGCATATCAAACCTGCATGACTGCAGTAATCATGGACGTCTGCAGCATAGGGCAAGATGTGGCAACGGCTATCCCCAATTCTCCCGAACTTGGAAGTATGGCAGCGCAGGCGCGTAGCTTGCATGACACTGGTGTGGCAGGGCATTAAAGAGTCAGAGTGTGTCCCCAGGCGCTGAATCCTGGGTGCTCAGCGTAGTGTGACTGTTTGTTTTGTCTGTATTTTTTATTCTAGTCTAGCGACTAGTCCGGTGTGGCGTGACCACACACCTGAACCATGCGCATGCACTCGCGCGGAAGCGGCCAGAGCCATTCGCTGACTGTAGCGACGGTTTGGCGAGGAGGCTGAGACTTCAAAGGAAGTCGCCAGGGTCGGTGGGGAATGTCCCATCTGCGACTGTGGGGGGGGGCGGAGTAAAGTGGAGCCAGCCAAGTTGTCTCTGCAAATGCAGAGGCAAGCAAGAATGTAAGTGTTCCTCCACCCCCTCAAAGGAAAAATTATTGGTGGCGTGCATGCCGCATAGTAAGGCAGGCAAGGAGGATCGGATGCACGGTGTGCACCATTAGCTGTGAGGCTCCGCCCCTCTATCTTTTGCCATTGGTGCAGCCTGCCAGGTAGAAAGACCCAGCATCATCCAGTTTCAGCTGGTCAGGGAGCACATAGAGTGAGCTGAGCTGCCATTTTAGGTAGATATTTCACAAATGTCTTTCATGCACCACTGCTTTTGACGCCAAAGGTAAAGACTTAAGTTAGTTTATTACAATAAAACAGGAGTTGTGTAGTGTGTACTGTAAGGTCTCGGATAAAAATAGAATGCCAGCTTAGCTAACTGTATTTATGTAGCCACCCACTTGGTGATACTTGGCCAAGACCTCCACGCTAGACACATTAAATGCTTCTCTAATAGGATACTGCAGCAGTAACCAGAAAACCCTTAGAAACCTCCATTACAGTCCCCCTTTCAGCACTAGATGAGGACAACCAAGTAGTAACAACTTGCAGAAATAGGCAGCGGCTAGAAGTGGATAGCTAAGGTGACAACCAGATGAATCGTAGGAAAAGCAGAGATGGAAATACAATCCTGCTCTCAATTATGAATCACGTAACTGAAACAATCTGCAGGTAATTAAGTAATGAAGAAGCCCTGCCAAACATTGCAAGCACAATACCTTTTCAAAGGTTCATCATCTTGTTCAACAAGGACACAGAAAGCCAGATCAATAAAGCTACTCCTGTTACCAGGCAGAGGAAAGCAAGGAAGGTGCAGCAAGACAGGAAAGAAGGGCGGAAAAGAATCCATCCATCCATTAGCCTTTAATGGAGGAAAAGATTTCTGCAGCATTACCTCATTGAATCAGTCAATTAGACTGGAAAATGCTGAAACAACTGGCTCAACTAATTCTGTCATCGTCAGTCAGATAAACAAACATGGCTGACACAGCACAGGGCAAGATGACAATTATCTATCAGCGAGCATTCATACACTACAGCTTCATACGGTGTTTAATACATATTGATCGTAAGATTTCTTTGTGACTAACTTACTGGTACATGATAACCTGACAGCTGGCAAACCATTATAAACAGCATGGTTCATTCACACAAATATTTATACCAGGCTCCTGTCCTACACAGGAAAACAGCTGAAGAAAGAAGGACATAAGGCCTAATTGTCAAAAAGCCCTGAAATACACATGACAGGCTGAGGCAGATGAGGCGCCTGATCATTGTTTCAATGAATACGTTCACTCATTATTCTGGAACACTGACACACAGCTGGTATGTGAGACAGGTCACTATGTAGCAAGAACAAAGGCTTTCTGATCAAACCTTACAAGGGGCAACCTTATGCAAAACAACGAACAACAGCCTAGTTCAAGGTGAACCTGTTGCTAAAGCTGGAAGCTGCCATTTCCTGAGCTAAGATAGTAACACTTGTGATAACACTGCACCAGTTATTAATTTTACCCTTCATTTACAAACCACCAACATATTACACGCAGCTGCACATTATAATACAAACAGGCACTGTTACTACTACCACTATCAAGTTTAAAGAAGTAGAACAAAAGTACAGGAGAAAAAGATTACCGTATATACTCGCATATAAGCCCACCTACATATAAGCCGACCCCCCAACTTTCACCTCAGATATCAGGATAAAGTGATTGACTAGCATATAGGCTTAGGGTAGGACATTGCAACAGCCACCCATAAAATGAAACTATCACCCCATGTGAAATGCATGAATCACTCCAGTATAACTGGCATAAGGTTTCTATAACCCCCAAATTGCAACAACCACCCAAAATGAAGCTATCACCTCTATGCGCAATGTAAGGAACAAATGTCTGCAGCACCTAACAGCAGTACTGTAATAAGATCTATTAAAAGTACCTGTATGAGCACAAGAGCAGTTATGAGGCTGACAGGCAGCTGTGGAGATACACACACACACAGGCACACATCATGGTCACGCTTACTTGCTCCCAGTGCTTACCGGTAGCTCATACAGATACAGGACATCTGTCCCGCCTACTTTTTCCCTACTTTCACAGGACAGCTATTCTGCCTGCTTTTGTCCCCCCTAGTCGGAGCAGTGCTTTTCAGCGCTGCTAGATATGGGCGCAGCCAGTGCCGCCATAGACTGTAATGGGAATCAGTCTATAGCAGCGCTCAGTGAGTAACGTCTTGCTTAAAAAACACAATAATTCGGCCTCCAGCAATCGCTGGAAGCCGAATTATTTCATTCCCCCACTATCCATGGCGGCCTGGAGGGGGAATAGTAATTAAAACAGCCCAGACTTGTGCAGAAGCAGGATCAGCCATATACCGCTGTATCCTGCGCCCAAGTCTACCCGGCGCCGATTTCAAATGTACTCCCCCTAGTGGCCTTGTGTGCAGGATTGCCTAATTTTGTCCCCCCCCCAGGTGGCTGTATGGGTTCAGGCTTGTCTGCTTTTGTTCCCCTGAGTGGCCATATGTGCAGGCTCACCTGTTCAGGATCTGCGCCTGCAGGATCCATGGATTATCACGCTGGAAAGCGGGACATGAGCTCCTCCATTTGCGCATCCAGCGGGTCCAGGCCAGGGCACTTGAAGAATCTGATCGGAGGAGCAGAGAAAAAGAGAGAACAGGACGAGTGCCGCACCATTCAAATGACTGTTCGCTCGTCCATTCGTCACCGCCGCACCGCGTCACCGTGAGCAGTGTCCCACATATGCTTCGTGCCCAGCCAATGGGAGAAGCATATGTGGGACACTGCTCACTGTGATGCGGTGCGGCGGTGACGAATGGACGAGCGCAGTGGAGGAGCTCATGTCCCGCTTTCCAGTGCTATAATCTATGGATCCTTCAGGCGCCGATCCTGAACAGGTGAGCCTGCACATACGGCCACTCGGAGGGACAAAAGCAGGCAAGCCTGAACACATACACATACAGCCACCCGGGGGGACAAAATTAGGCAATCATGCACACACGGCCACTCGGGGGGACAAAAGCTGGCAAGCCTGAATGCATACAGCCACTCGGGGGGGCGGCGACACTGGACTGGACACTTTGTTGACTCGCATATAATCAGAGGGAGCACTTTTAAGCACATTTTTTTGTGCTCAAAAATTTGGCTTATATGCGAGTATATATATGTCCTAAAATGTAAGAAGTGGCTATAAACCAGTGTATGTGCATAAAGGGAAATCTGGCATATTCCACCCATGGTCCTGAAGGGACACATTATGGGTGTTGCGCCTCAAACTTGTGGAGGCAAGACCCATGTGAAGGATGACATCATATGCATCACACTGGGGAATAGCGTGGAGGCTAGACCCATGTGAAAAATGACATCACATGCATCACACTGGGGAATAGTGTGGAGGCAAGTCCCATGCGAAGGATGACATCACATGCATCACACTGGGGAATAGTGTGGAGGCTAGACCCATGTGGAGAATGACATCACATGCATCACAGTGGGAAAAGTCAGGGCCTGACTGCCTGTTCTGACATTTCCACCTCACCCTTCACACCAATGCAAGAACAAAGGAAAAACTGCATGAGGCTGGGACAACCTTGCTGTGCATCATTCAGAAGCATGGCCGGACTTGAGACAAAGCTACAAAGGCCATGGTCTAGGGTGCCAGGAAGCAAGGGGGCGGGCAGCAGGCTGGCATACTAAGGCAGTTGAACTGCCAAACGTGTAAACCACAGCAGTCACAAACCCAGTCCGTAACTGCCCTACTTCCAAAGGGGTGAGCAGTGGAGCACTGGTCCTGTGCTCCACCTCCCCAAGTACAGTCTAGAATGAGGGCAGCACAGGACCAAGTAAGTAGACAGGATGGGGGAGCAAGGGCCGAGAGCATAGGACCAGGGGAACAAATGAGACAAGGGGAGCACACCGGACGAGGGTGCACATAACTGGGTAGTTGGGGGGTGAGGTTGGTGACAGTGGACCTTGGGCAGTAAAATGCGGCAACTGTAAATGAAGCTGTAGCAACAGACTGGCACTTTAACGGCAATGCTAAGAAGACAGTAAGTACCTAAGAATAGCTTTCTCACCCCTCATCAGACCTAATATGGCAGATATATATATAGGCAAAATGAAAGCAGTGCAGATCAGCAAAAATACCTATCCAGGAGTGATCCCCATTCCCTCCAGTGATTCAGATTCCCATATCCCTCTCTACGGAATGTTTGCTTTTTTGATTAGCCACTATTAACAAATCATCAGAAAATTAAAAAGGTAATTATTTAAAATAACTCATATTTTATAAGGATAGGCACAACAGGCCACATAAATATGTTATACATATGCAATTTGTGCTAGAGCAGATACACAATCAATATCCTCCCGACACGGTTTACCTGGTCTGATACCTTGCACCAGGAGACATTAGACAAGATTCTAGTACTGTATTAAGCCGCATCTACACGCGTAGATGCGGCCGCGACGTTCCTTATCAATCGAGCCGCTGATGTGGCTCGATTGATAAAATCCGACAGGACGGATCTTGCTTCCGCCGATTCCCTGCTCGCTCCCCGCGAGGGGACAATGGCAGGGAATCGAGCGGAAGATAAGCGGCGCTGGCGGGGACTCGAATCCGGCGGGGACGCGGAAGAGGCGATCCGGCGGCTAATCAAGCCGCCGGATCGCCGCCTCATCTACAAGTGTAGATGAGGCTTTAAACTTGTCTACCAATCACACCACTGCAGCTATTAGCTTTGTACTGCCTGATGTAGAACTAAAATGCAATCATTATTCGGAATCAACTGGGAAAATAAGTGGCACGTTCAACCAATATACAACTGATACCGTATTTTGTGCCCAGGTTTTAAACCGATTTTCATTGAATTCCATGGTTATGGTGAATCTAACATCTCATCTGTTTAGAGATATTGGTCCAATTGACCAATTGATTTTTTTCTCCTGAGTTTTCTCCAGGGGGTAATTTTTCATCCTTTATTTAGAATAACTTTTCAGGATTTTGCATTGAAAAAAGTACCAAAAAGTAGGTGAAAAAGCACAATCAAAACTATTTTTTGGTATGTTTTTGTTTTAAATGTCATTTTGTTGAACATTTTGAAAATATCACCTAGGAGAAAACTCAGGAGAAAAGGTTAATTGCATTATGTAGTGTATGCCTGCCTTTAGAAGTGAATCTATATAAAGGCTGTTTACATTTTTTCTTTTAAATCTGCCTCCTTTATAGGCTTGAAAAGCGCAAAGAAAATTAAAATGCACACTCAATTGTGCATTTGCAACATTTTGGGGTCACTGTTCTCATTTTACTAATGTCCTTCATCTTATAATACTAATCACTCATCAATAACTTGAAAATCTCCTGCAAAAAAGAAAAGGGTAACTGTCTGAAAAATAATGTTTCCTGATATTAACTATAACCCTTGCAGACCATAGCCAACTGAGCAAAATAATACATTTGGGAAAAAAAAGACAAAGAATTCCAGTACAAAATGTGGAATGCCGTGTATTCTCATAGTCCTCTGCTGAGTGGACATCTTGCAGCATTAGCTGATAATGATTAGCACTACAGAGGTCTCTCTTAGAGGTTTGCATTTCTGTGGTTAGCAGAACATTCTGTGAACCCTGATGCATCTACACATACTATCACAGCTGAGGCTATGAAAGTAAACAGAGCTAAAATTAAGAAAAGAAGGCTGTCCAGTATCTATTCGCTATCTGATTGTACCTGTGACATTGCAGCCTAGTAACGTCAATTTTTCTGGTTGGTTCAATTACTTTGATCAAAACATGAATGAATTTGCACTATTATACAAGTAAGCAAGGAAGGTTCCGCAAACCAGACAAAGGTTGAAGGAAAAGCTGGCATTCTTTATTGGAAACTACACAAGACAAGTAGAATTTACAAATCCAGGACACGTTAGATCTATTAATCAGGACTGTGGAGTGGGAGTCGAGGAGTCGCAGTAATTTGGGGTACCCGGAGTCACTCTGACTCTGGGTACCCAAAATTACTGCGACTCCTCGACTGGAGTCGGTGACTTCATAAACGGAGGAGTCGGATGATTCTTGCACAAAATCCACAGCCCTGGTAAGCAGGTATTATCTCCGACGTTAATGACGAGTAATTACTCATGATTCAAATGAGCGCAGGGATTGGAGGGGTTATTTACCCATAAATATGCGTCCTTCCCGCGCTCCATATAGGTTTATGTGTCCTAATAGCAGCATTCCAAGCCTCGCTGCCGTCCCTTCCTCCTTCAAGCCGGAAGGAGGAAGTGACGGCAGCGAGGCTTGGAACGCTATTAGGACGCATAAACCTATATGGAGCACATGGAGGACGCGGATTTATGGGTAAACAACCCTTCCAATCCTAGTGTTCAGCGGCAGTAATTAATCCTCCTTTGAATCACGAGACCGTCGCTTAGCATCGCGTGGCAATAACGACCATCACGGCAGATCGGATCTTTATGATCCCCCGGCGACTCCGCGCAAAGTACCGCGATTGCTTGACTTCCCGTTTGCACCTGTTGTGTAACGTTGCGTGCAAGAAAAGGCATCTCTTAACGACCGTCGTCAAGGGAATGTCGCTGGACCTGTCTTATGGCGAGTACAAGGTTTAAGCCTCAGACAACATAGATTTTGCACTGCATGGTCCCGCAACAATTGCACGCACACGAGACCGGATATTAAGATGACAATTGAACGTGCAGACCATCATCAACTGACAGCTTAATCTCCTGGCATTAACCAGGAGCCACGCTGATTGGCTCCTGATCACTACAATCGCCAGTGGTCATAGTGATCACACTGCAAACAAATCACACTCGGCAGCTCACGACCGTCCTTCTTAGACATCCAGCCCTGTACTGACTAAAGTATGGGTCCCAAGCTTGATGATGTCATCAAGCCAGGACCCCGTACTTGGGTCAGTACAGGGCTGGCTGCTGTGAAGGCAGGTCTACTGCTGCTTGGCGCTGGAGCGAGGAGGAAGGTAAGTAATACTTACCCAGCCTGGGGAGGGGGAGGAAAGACACTAGACTACCAGGGATTATATCATAAAGGGTGAGGTAGGGAGCCACTAGAGACTGCTCTGGTCCTTCAAGAGGCCAAAAGTAGGCAGTCCTGAAGGGCTTAAGATGTTAAAGTCCCAATAGGTTGCCCAAAATATCCCCATAAACTTTCCATTACACTGTGGAAATCATCATCACTATTTTGAAACACAGAATCACTTGTAACAAAACAGGTATCAGTAAAGGCTTAACGGGGAGAAATCAAACTTTCACCATGTTTCTTTCAAATGAGAAAAAAAAAAAAACGTTGTCAACATGTCACTTGGTAATGCTGGAAAGAGAAAAGATGTTTTGCATCTCACCATGGACCAGTTAGAAACGGTGATAGGATGCTAATCAAAGAGAATCTGTACGGTCCGACACGTGTGTGTGTGTGTGTGTGTGTGTGTGTGTGTGTGTGTGTGTGTGTGTGTGTGTGTGTGTGTGTGTGTGTGTGTGTGTGTGTGTGTGTGTGTGTGTATCATGTTACTATATAGTACAAGTTTTTATTACATAGTGACCCTCCTGTCAGGGATTCTCACGGTTTCACAGCATGGGCAGCTCCCTTTCCCTCAGACAAGCTGAAATTGAGAGCAGAGACCGCCTGGGACTAATAAACAAAGCACGCGCACGCACGCACGCACGCACGCACGCACACACACACACACACACACCCTGCAGGGGGTGTGCATACCTTCTCCCTATCACAGCAGAGTCAGTGCATTCCTCTCTGGGTCGACAAAGTTGACAAAGAAAATAAGATTAGATAGATTACAGTGTAACTAGAAAAGGCTGCAGTAATCAGGTATAGAACCTTATAGGATAGAAGAAAAAAGGCTGAAAATGTTGTTAGAGTCTCTATAATGCAAACCAGAACTGAAAATAAACTGGTAAGATAAACAAAATGTATACTCCTAAATATGACTTTTTTTAGAATCCCACATTTACAAGCAAAAAAAAAAAAAAAAAATATTGGTTTGGGTTCTCTTTCCACTTGGCACCCATGCTGCTGCGAAGCCTCAGCCAAAATCACTATAGCTGTGCCATGACCAGCTATAGAGGTCCAGGTGTGTGCAGCAGTAAAGTGCAGCATGCCATTCAGAATCATAACAGCCCATCAGACCTGGTCCAACAGTGGATTATTACTCTCCAGCTTCAAGGAGAAATACAGCTACTGCTGGAGGCACCCTCATCAGATCCAGCATGGCATTAGCCCCTTTGGATAAAAGAGTTCCCTTTATCAGTCTTATTAATGTCTAGTTTCAGATTATTTTTTTTTTACTGGGTTCTGGATAGAGTGGAGAGGGGTTATAACATTTTGGGGGTTATTGCTATTGTCTGTGTCCAGACTGCAGAGATTTTGCTTCAAGAGAGGGCCCCTTTCCACTTGTGTGGTGCGAATCGCCGCAGTAAAAATTTGCATGCGGATGCGAATTTCGCATGCGGTTGTATGCGAATTTTCGTGCGAATTTGCATGAAAATGCGCATGGATGACGCTGTATGCGAATTTAACCATGGCAGTGCCGGTGTGCTTTTCCATTGATTTCCTTGCGAATTCGCATGAAAATTCGCATACCAAAGCCGCAGGCGATTTCTCTATTAAATACATTAGTGGCAATTCGCATGCATTCCACACGCAGGCGAATTCTGAGGGCTCTGCCGTGCAGAAAAATCCTGCACAGAAAAACGCTCAGGAAAACTGACAAGTGGAAACAGGCCCATCCACTTGTATTGGCTGTGCGAATCTGCATGCAGGAAACGCATGCAGATTCGCGATAGTGGAAACGGGCCCATAAACCAAACTATATGAAACAGCTTTGAATACACTGCACCCACAGCATTATAAATAGAAAAGACAACAAACTAGCCAAACCTTACCCACTGTTGAAAATTTGACAAGTGGGCTGCTGGATCAAATTCAGACTACCACCATCTTGAAGATGCAAACAGCCAATGCATACAATTTTTCTACATCTACAATTTTGGGAGCCTCCTGAAGAGGTGCTCTCACGAGCACTTGCAATCCTGGAACGGTGCAGCAGTTGGAGAGATGGGGAGAGGCTACATTACCTAATAAGGTAATAGGAGGGATAATAAAAAACAAAAACACAGTTTAAGGGGCGAGAATTGACTACATAATATATGTAAGTAGGCCATTAGTAACAATCCCACATTTTATGTCATATGCATTTTCACTTCCCTAATTTGGGAACTCTAAGGAGCTGTCTACAGCATTACAGCTGGTTCACACTTTGAGCTTTTTATTTTATTTATTTACTTTTTTTATTATTATTATTATTATTATTATTATTATTATTATTATTATTATTATTATTATTATTATTATTATTATTATTAATTGCTAGCATTTCCAAAAATCGTTATAAAAGCTCCTTTTGTAATAAAATCCTATGTGAGTTTTTTCGCATGAGCTTTTTTTTTTTACCATTCAAAAACGCGGGTTTTGCACCATTTTCTGGGCGATTGCGTTTCAATGCAAGGTATAGGGAAAATAGCAAATTGCTTCTCTGGGCCAAAGAATGCACTACTTTGTCTGCACACAAAATCTCACATCACAAAACAAAAAAAACGCATATAAAATCACTTGCAAAAAACACAAATTGTGCAAAAAAACGCTGGTAATTGCTTCACAAAAGCACTTAGCGCTTGCGATTTGTAGTGTGAACTAGGCCTTACGAGAACAGAAAAATGAGAGATAAGCAAGCAAAATTCAGCTCGCTGTATTTGTCAGTAAAGATGTAAACTGGGCTTAGCAGAAATAATAAGTACTAGGTCAAGTACTGTAGCTACCTCAAAACATGCATAGAATAGTGTGGCTTCCTACATACATCATAACCAATCCTATATAAAAAAAAAAAAACCACAAACATAAAGAACCCTAACGACACCCCCAATCAGGTTTCCAGCATATGTGCACCACTGTCCTGTGGATTCCTAAACTTGGCCCCATCACATGTGTCGCTGATGAACAAACACTGACAGCTTTTTTGCATTTGTAAAGGCCCTACAGCAGCTGTGGTGATCCCACCATGGAGCAATGAATTAAGCTTGCAACCCAGCTGGACCTTTACAGAGCACTGTTCAGCACAATGCAGTAAGGCCATCATTGTCAACCAGAGCACTTGTACCCTCCCCCTCCAAATATCCTGCATTACATTAGTGGGCACTTCTTTAGAAAGCCATAAAGTTGACTCTAATGAGCATTTGAGCAACTTGCAAAGCCACACAGAGGCAAAAATAATTACATACTCCAATGTTAAGTTTCGAAAGGACAGACTTTTCATAAACATAGACTCCAAAATGTAATTATACTCACATAGCATATGTAAATTACAAGAAAGAAGACAATTCTTGCTTGTAAACATCTGACTTTACAGTATGTAATATGTGGGGAGTGTTCCACAAATAACTTGATAGGCAAGCCTGATACAAAGTATTCTTATAAATAAGTGGAAGTTCAAAAAAAGAAAAGATGTAAGCATAACTTAGTACACGGTAACTAAGAATAGACAGGTTAAGCAGGAGCCATCAAGCATGCAATGATGTAAGCTGTTACCACATAAAGGATATTATGGCATGTGTTATTTAAAGAGAATCTGTATTGTTAAAATCGCACAAAAGTAAACATACCAGTGTGTTAGGGGACATATCCTATTACCCTCTGTCACAATTTCGCCACTCCCCGCCGCATTAAAAGTAGTCAAAAACAGTTTTAAAAAGTTTGTTTATAAACAAACAAAATGGCCACCAAAACAGGAAGTAGATTGATGTACAATATGTCCATACATAGAAAATACATCCATACACAAGCAGGCTGTATACAGCTTTCCTTTTGAATCTCAAAAGATCATTTGTGTGTTTACCTTCTGTTCCCTTCTTCTCTCATGCACTGAACATTACAGGCTTCCTGCAGACAGCTCTGCCTGTGCCTGTGTTTGTAATTCCTCAGTATGTGTCAGCCAGCTACTTTCACAGCCTAACAGAGGAGGATTTTTATCCAGCTCTCTTCTATCACTGATAAGATAGCAGAGAAGCTGCTGGCTTATGTAAATAAAACACACACTGGAGTGTGCATAGAGGAACAGACCAGCACGGAAGAGTTGGCAGCCTTCCAGACACAGGCCGACAAGTCTGACAGGGGAAAGATACATTGATTTATTACAGAGACTGTAATAGTACAAAGTGCTGCAGTGAGCCAGAACACATTAGAATAGGTTTAGGAATGTGTAGGATGGTAGAAAAAACGTTGTAATTTTTGTTACAGAGTCACTTTAAGCGATACCTCTGCTCAAGTTTGGTAACAAAGTAACAGTAATGCTGCAGCTCATATTAGCTTTCCAGCCAAGACGAGATAAGGAGCTATTGCTTCAGTGTAGCCCAGCCTTTCTCAAACTTTTTATCCTGGAGGAACCCTGCAAATAACTTTTGGATTTCAATGAACCCCTGCAAACAATGTTTTTAATTTCAAGAAAACCCTGCATTTATTTTTTTCCGGAGGCATGGTCTTTAAAAGTAGTTGAGGCTGTTAACTTCACTAACTCCTATTACACTGCCACTCATTATGCTGTGCTCATTATTATTCTGACCCCCAATTTAGTGCTTCTTTTTACAGTACCCCCTATAAAATGCCAAGGAACCCTGCAGAGTCCTCAAGGAACCCTGGTTGAGAAAGCCTGGTGTAGCCTGTTGCAACTTACTTAGTACTTGCTAAACAAGCATTCGTGATCATTTTGAGCATCTTTGAATAGTAGGTACTAATGTATACTGATACCTACTATGCAAAGATGCAGGTGGGTAATAGTGTCTCCTGATGCCCACCAACTATTTATTGATGATGATCGCACGCACTTAAAAACCCTGTCCAATCACTATTATTATTCTCCATCCCCAGGGGATCCCCATCACCTCTTCGTAACATGCTAGCACAAAAGGCTGTCCAAAACAAGTACGTAACTACTTGATTCCACAGTGACAATCTCTGCACACCATGTCACAGCATGCCACAGACTGAGAGGAGCATACTCTGGCCCGATTTCCCGCCGATCGACAGCAGATTCGATCACTGTGATCGAATCTGCTGTCAAATCGTTCACACAACACGCTAATTTTCGATCTATTTCGGCCAAAATAGATCAGTCCCGTCGATTGCGCCGTGCGGAAAATTTCCGTCGATCGCCGCGGGTAAGTAGCGCATCGCTAGCGGCGTACGACCGACGCAGGTATACATTACCTAAAGCTGGCTCCCGGCATCTTCTCCGCATCAGCTTCCGCATCCCGGCATCCAGCATAACTTCCTGTGTCACTGCAGTGACAGCGGAAGTACAAATAGAGGGCGCTCTATTTGAACTTCCGCTGTCACTGGAGTGACAGAAAGTTATGCCGGAAGCCGGGATGCGGAGAAGATGCCCGGGACCAGGCTTCAGGTAATGTATGCGGGGGCCCGGAGGGCGACAGCGGCAGCTCAGCAGATTGTGAACGGTTTCAGGCTGAAATCGATTCACAATCTGTTTGCAGTAAAGGCAGTCATACGATCCCTCTCTGATCAGATTCAATCAGAGAGGGATCTATCTGTTGGTCGAATCTGATGGCAAATCGACCAGTGTATGGCCACCTTTAACCTAAAAATGTCCACAGACTGATTAGCCATTGTCCCCCTACTCCACACCCTTCCGTGTCCCCCTTTTCCTCCTGCTTTGGCAATACCTGTATGGTCATGCCAATAAAGCGATCTTTGATTTGTTTTGATTTAAACGACTACTAAACTATGTCAGCCAAATAACTGAAAACATTGTCCACATTATGACAAAAGAACACAGTCTCATGTAATAGCAGGAATGTTTATATGCTCCAGGGAAGGAACAATTTAGTTTAAGAATAAATAAAGCATGCACACTAACACAAGCCTTGCTAAACAAATCTAGCCTCAATCTCATTACATGTGAGGAAAAAAAAGCCACTTCAAATTAGTAATTAGTATTAACAAAGCACAAAAAAGCCTAAACAAGTTAACTTCTACTTCAAGAGAAATCTCAGTATCATTTTATTGCAAATACCCACAACACATTGATTTCATTTTTAGTTCATACGGATTCAGCTTCATAAAATGTATTAACTACATAATTAAGCACTTTGTAACACTATCAAATGCTCCAATTACAGCTGCTCAGAGTAGATGTGGAATCTAAGTACTGGAACAGATCCTTTAAATCTTGCAAGCTGCAGGTATGGGCTCCATGGATGGGGCATTTTTTTCTGCACATGACACAGATGGTAGATTGGTTTGAGAACTGGGGGATTTTGAGGCAAACAAATCCATTCCCTAGTTGTTCCTGCATATCCAACATATAAAAAAAGATGAACATGCACCAGACATGAGCTAAAAGCAAGCAATTTTCATAAGATCAGAGTACCTTCCATTGCTCCAAGTTCCAATTCTGACACTCATTACAACAGGCTTTCTCAACCAGGGTTCCTCGAGTACTCTGCAAGGGTTACTTGGCATTTTCCCTCATTGTGGGGGTAGTATAATAGAGCACATTATAATAGGTGATACTTCAACAAGAAGCACTAAATTGGGGGGTCAGCAGACAGTATAATGAGTGGTAGTGTAATAGGGGTAGTGAAATAAACAGCCACACATACTTTTAAAGACCATGCCTCCTCCAAAATAAATGCAGGGGTTCCTCGAGATCAAAAAAATTGTTTGCAAGGGTTCCCTGATATCCCAAAGTTATTTGCAGGGTTCCTCCAGGGTAGAAAGGTTGAGAAAGGCTGCATTACAATATAAGGAGCTTTCAGCACTGGACAGTGTTCCACTCAACAAGACCTGCCATTCTGATGATGCTCTGACACAACTGTCTAGCCATCAGATAGTTTTTTTTCATTAACCAAAGGTGGTTATTAAAAAAATGTAGTAGCATTGAATTTCACAGCATCAATAAGGTACACAACAATCAGGAGTAGAATACAAAAGAAATGCAGTTCGTAAACAAAATAAATAAAAAGAGCATAATAGTCATGGACAGTTGGCAACAAGCACTACTACAATATAGAGCAATATGGAAAGGGGACTCTTATAGGTGAGGGTTTGTTAGCTATTTATCAAAAATACAGGAACATTTCTTGGGGCAACCCCTATGCTTGTAAACCAGTTTTTTTTTTTTTTTTTTTTGTTAAAGCCTATGCCCTAATCTACCTCCACTATCTTCGCCTTGTGTGGCGCGTCCCTGCTTGAGCAGGAGACTTTGTAGCGTCTGACTTCAGTTACACCCAGGCCTTAATGCGCAAGGTATAGGGACTGAAGGCCGTAAGGCAGGGGGGTACCACCAATACCTACTTAGCAAGGATAAAAGGCAAGTAATTGTAGTCAAACCATTCCAAATCATACACAGGTATCAGATGAGTCAATCACAATCGTATACAATCTCGCAGTGAGCAAGCTAAAAGGTCATACACATAGATCAGATACAAGGTAGAGACATAACAGTGGTCAAGTAGGCATGAGTCAGTCCAGGCAGCAGGTAATAGAATGGTCAAGAAACAGGCAAGGATACAGACAGTGTACCCAGCAGCTAGCTCTAGCAACTTAACGCTATCACAGGCCCAGAGCTACTGCAGCATCCAACCTTTTATACACCAAGCCTCCAATTAGGAGGTCTCACAGCAGTAGCCTGCCAATGGACCCTAGACCCACACCTTCAGTGACTGACTCAGGATAGTAAATAACTTCCTGGTTCGTCGGTGGTGCCGGTGAGCATATGCCGATCGCCCCCATCGCCTGGGAACCACAGTGGAGATCCGTCCATGCAAGGCAGCAGGAGAGATGCCCCTCGCTGCTTGTCCACCCACACTGGCTCTTGAAAGCAGGTGACACCTTCACTCTGGCTGGACTTCCAATCTTCAAGGGAAGGACAGAATGGGGATAACCACTGAAAGGCAACAAATGACTTCGTAGCAAAACAAGGATTCTATAATAATTGAAGTGTCATACTTGGGTTAACCTTTCTCTGTAATATTTAAAATACAAATCTTGAAGTCTTAAGAGACTGGAGAACCCATGGCATCATGTAGAAAGATGATCACCTGCCTCCAGAAGTGTGCTAAGGAAAGGGGGAAGGGGCATTGCCACATGAGGTGGAGAAAGAAATAATTCAGAAGAGAATGTTTAGGGCAGAATGCAGAGGTGTTGGGCGAGTGCTTAACACATTTTAAGTTGTGAAGCAGTAAGGCAGCTCTGATGCAAAGTATAGAATTGGGCGAGTCTCTAAGACAGAAAGAAACTTCATGAGCTGTGAGCAGACAGTCTTCCAATTCCTTGGCGTAAATCTGAACACCAAGTTAGGTCCACTTAGCCTAAAAACCTTCAATTAAAGACAGAGCTTGATGCTCAACAGATTATACGTTTTCAATGTGGTGTTTTTCCTGGCCATTCTTTATGCTTTCAAGTACCAAGGAGGTAGTGGTGAGCGGTATACCCTGAGGGAATTCTGCCTTAAGGGCATGGAAGAGTTGCAGGTAAACTGATGTGCCTTGGAGAAAGTATATTCCTATGCAGTACAGTACATAAAATAATTTTATTATAATGGATAATTTAACCCAAGTATACGATGCCCCTATCAGCCCACAAAGTAGTATTCTGCTAGCTTAGGGTCTTGCAACAAGAAAGTGAGGTACTACCAGGTAGACGCAGAAAATAATTTAGAGAAGGGAGGTTGCAGGACCTATCATGAGCAAAAAAATAACAAAAAAAAAACAGAAGTTCAGAGGGCAAGCCATCAGATATTAGTTAGTATACAAGCTGCACTGGTTCTTATGCCAGTCCATTTCTCTAAAACACAATATATACCAACCCCTTCAAAGATGCTATTATACCAATATAAAAATCAATGTCATTTAGTTTTAATGCTGTGGCACACTGAGGTATCTCAATGTGTCAAGATTAATGGGCTTCCCTTTGGAACAAGAGGTCCCAAATCACATGTATAGGAACAGATGCTTCTGAGCTACATGGACACCTAAAAAGGATCCCAGATCATTTTAACCTCATACTAAAGGATCTAAATTCTTGAGTGTTATGTTGTTCCTCCAGCATCTATACTAAACTTCACTACAGAATGAGAATGCAACTGGTGGAATCGGAGCTCTGGTCTTGCAATAAATATTCTTTGTAATGTGGCACTGGAATGGGCTGGAGAACTCTTATCAATACCATGCTATCTTCACACTTTAATTGGTGTATTTGTTTTGTGTTGCTGTAGGTTTCTGAAGCATTTTTGAAGGATCTTGAGAACAGCATGCTTGAATTTTGAGACATCCCATTGTGTGTCTTTTCTTCTCGTATCGCTGTCAACAGGAATGCTTTGTAAATGCATGGCAAACCCATTATAGATCCTTTGTGAATGCATTGTAAAAGCAATCCACTTTCCCTGAAATCATGCTTTCTTCTCGCTGCATTTAACTATGCTTTGAGCTTGATGCTTTTGTACATTTACACATAAAAAAAGCTAGTGAAGAAAAGTATACAGGATATTAACAAAGATGAAGATAAGCCATACATGTGGCAATTATAAGCCAAGAAAGGTCAAACTAGGTTCAAATGGAATCTGAAGACAAGCGGCACATTTTCGTGGACGAAGCCCCTCTGCCCAGTTATTGGCTTGGATATTATACAGATGGAACAGTGAAAGTAAATGTACCCATAAAGTACTTACAGATTCAGTAGTTTACTATCTGGTCTAAAAATCTAGTCCGACACAGCGTCAGGCTACTCGGATCAAGTGTTCACTTATGTTTTTTTTTTTTCTGAAATAGTATGGCTGGCAGTTCCTCTTTAAAGAGGAACGCCAGCCTAAACAAACATACTGTCATTAAGTTACATTAGTTATGTTAATTAAAATAGATAGGTAATATAATATCATACCCCCCCCCCCCCCCCCCTGTTTTAAAAGAAGAGGCAAATGTGATTTCATGATGACAGCCATCTTTTTGGTTGAAAGGAGGTGACAGGGAGCATGAGACACAGTTCCAACTGTCCTGTGTCCTGAGCACCCCTTCCAGTTGCTAGGCAACATGAACAACATAGGAAATCCCATCATGCTCTGCACAGCATCAGGGGAAAAAAGCCATGGCTTTTTTTTTTTCTTTGATGGGTGGAGCTTAGATAAAAATGCAGCTAAAAATGATGCTTTGGTAAGAAAAACAAAGTTCTGATGCTGTGAAACTGTTAAAGAAACACCAAGCCTTTTCAGTTCTGCTAAGTAGATTTTTAGTCCGGAGGTTCACTTTAAGAAGCCAATTGACTGGTTAATTACTGTAGGTGTGTTTTGAAAGCAAATATCCACTTGGGGCTAATATTTCTGACCACCCCATTTTTACTATAAGTGATATAAAACAAGCCTAAAAATTTATTTTATATTGCAAAATGTACCAAAAGCTACTAAGTAGAACTGGTGAATGTTTGATTATATCAAGTTTCATCAATGCTACAAACATTGGGAAGAAGTTTAGGAAAATGTTCCATAATTCCTGGGGGGGGGGGGGGGGGGGCTTATAATTTTGGCCTCAACTGTACATTACAGCACAAACTAGATGTAAATAGTGTTTTGTGAACATTTTCCATACGCGTGATGTTTCCAGTAGTACTCGTTCTTTACCAAAAGTAGACGTGTGTATTCTGCCACATAACATGACCCAGAAAAAAACAACACAGTTTTGTTTGCTAATAAAGGGGGAATAACGCAAGAAAAACCCCATGCAATCAGGAAATTCATGCAAATAAACATGCTCGCTGTTTTGCTTCCTACAATGGAAGACACTGATCAATATCTATCTTGCTATGAGCAGCAGCTTTAGGTAGTCCGTTGTTGGAGTTTACCTACAACTGCTGCTTTCTTTCAGCAAGCTCAAGCCACACTGGAAAATACATAAGCTGAGAACTTGCTGCAAATTTCTCGAGTACTAAAATAACTGCAGGGACCTATCTTTAGAATTTTACCTCTAACTGTCATGTCGGCATACATGCCACTATTGTCAGTATGGGGTAACCTCATAAAAATGGAACTGTTGTGGTTTTAGTTTTGACAGATTGTGGAATGGTTACACCATCTACCAGGTACTGCCTGTTTGTCCACCAAAAGATTCCATCACCTGCGATTCCCAAAAATGCTTTGCCAATGAAAGTGAGTTGTGTGGAATCCACAAGTGCGAATGGGGCAATTGCAGGGCATGCACCATTTTTAGCACATTTGCGCTCAATGCTGTGTACAGCAGTGCTGCAAAATCACTTTGAAAAGCAACTTTGCAGAGATCTGGGGGACAATCTACGGACACCTGGTACATATAATAAAGTTTAGTGAAAAATAAAAAACCCTGCAAATCGCTAATTGGAAGCGCTGCACAGTTTACAGTACAGAGCTTCCTGTCGACTGGAAACATGAGCACAATGGTCTTAAGAATCACTGCACACAGCACTGCAGCGATTTTAAAGGTCCCCCCCCCCCCCCCCAAGAAATAAATAAATCAAAATCTAAAATATTGCTCATTCAGGACGGAAAATCTAGGTCCACTGGGGGCAGGGCAGAAGCGGCAGTGGATTTCCCGCTGAAATGTATTTAAAATCTATTAAAAATCTGTCTTACCACAATGTTGTACTTTTTGAAGCAGTGCAATGCTACGGGCCCATTGATCTGCTGCCGCTTCTGACCCACCGCGGATCGATATCTTCTGTCCAGTACAATTGACCAATTTTGGCTGAAAAGCGATCGGTCTGGCATGTTGGGGCATTAATGTCTAGCAGATTCAATCAGATGACCAACAATAAAAATCGACCAGTGTACAGCAAGCTTTAAAGAGAATCTGTATTGTTAAAAATCGCACAAAAGTAAACATACCAGTTAGGAGACATCTCCTATTACCCTCTGTCACAATTTCACCGCTCCCTGCCGCATTAAAAGTAGTCAAAAACAGTTTTAAAAAGTTTGTTTATAAACAAACAAAATGGCCACCAAATCAGGAAGTAGGTTGATGTACAGTATGTCCACACATAGAAAATACATCCATACACAAGCAGGCTGTATACAGCCTTCCTTTTGAATCTCAAGAGATCATTTGTGTGTTTACCTTCTGCCCCCCTGCAGCTCTCACCCACTGAATACTAGTGACAGGCTGATCGTTCCTTCCTGCAGACAGCTCTGCCCTGTCTGTAATTCCTCAGTATGTGTCAGCCAGATCCTTTCACAGCCGAGGAGGATTTTTATCCAGCTCTCTTCTCTCACTGATAAGAGAGCAGAGACTCTGCTGGCTTATGTAAATAACACACACACAGGAGTATTCATAGAGGGGCCGGGAGAGGGGTGTGCATAACAGATCAGCACGGAAGAGTTGGCAGCCTTCCAGACACAGGACGACAAGTCCGACAGGGGAAAGATACATTGATTTATTATAGAGACGGTGATAGTAGAAAGTGCTGCAGTAAGCCAGAGCACATTAGAATAGGTTTAGGAACTTGTAGGATGGTAGAAAAAAGGATGACATTTTTGTTAGAGTCTCTTTAAGATCAGTCTTCAGTTGCAAATTCTGTCACCTTAAATCAGATCAACACAGTAAGCCGATAAAAATCTTACTGCTGGGAGTGGTAGGATTAAACGCCACAAGGTTTTCCAATCATTGCTTCTAAATGATTATTTCATTGTTTCCAAAAAAACAACACGTTGACACCTTAACATTCCCCCATACTAATAAAAACTGAAAAGAAAAATTGGACTTGAAATTTAAATTATACCTATATAACTATATACTGGTTACAGGTCATAATACTGTAATGGTGTAAAAAAAAAAAAAAAAAAAAAAAAAAAAAAATTTGTATTGCTCCCAACAGACAGCATAGCAGACAAGAAGAGTCCAGCAGCTGCAGCCTTAAATACTAGAGGTAAATGTCTGCACAATCGGGACTGCTCGAGGTTATCAGTTTTGTGCCTCAAAAGTGTGTGTGCAAGCGTGTTGTAACGTGATGTTCAGGTGGGAGGACACCACTGTTCATTTTAATGCTTGGTGAGGTGAACAGCATGCTACAGGAGTGTGCATGCATTCTATGCTCAGTATAAAGTGCTGGATAGCAGGTGTCAGCTGCATTCAGCAGCCAGAAAGGCCTGCCTATAAACCGGTGACTAACAAGAATTTTTGTTTAGTACTTCTATGAGAGATCATTTTACAAAGATAGGATCCCCATCATTCAAAAATCCACATGCACCAGGAAGATTCCTCTCTGCTAAAGCATATACTAAATGAAATGGTAAGAAACAGGTGCCGTTGTGAGAGACCTCTGAGAATAAGCAAGTGGGGGAGGGGAAAAGAGAAATGAATAATGGAACAGCTGGAAGAATTAGCAGTCGATGGATGCTTCTTTCTTCGAGTAGAAAATAAAAAGTCGCAGGAAATGTCTAATACACACACAACCAAACACAGAACAGAGGAAATAGAGGTAATAAAAAGCAATCCTGCACTAGACAATCTTAGCAATAATGCAACATGTCATGAATACAGAATGGAAAGAATCAACACAGCAGAGCTTGCTCCCATTTGACATGTCACTGAAAATGGGTTTGACACACACAAAACACAGGACTATTAATTTGATGACAATTTTAATAGCCTATCAGATATTAAATTACTTGTACACCTGAAGGATTTAATTAGGGGTGGGACGACGAATCCTGCGAATCCACGAATCCCTCGAATATTAGGAAATATTCGAGATTCGTGGATTCGAATCCCGACGCCATTTTCCACTATACGAATCCGCCGAATCCCGACGCCGCATCGCCGAGCGTTCCGCCGCTCGCATTAGTCCTCCTCCGACCCCCCCCCCCGCGCCTCCTCCGCTCGCCCCCCCCTGCCCGCATAGTTTCCATCCACTCACCTATCGCGGAGCGCAGAGCGGCAGACCTCTCGCCGACTTCCTGGTTCCCCCTAGTGACCGGCTCTTACAATGACGTCATCAGTAAGAGCCGGTCCAGCCACTAGAGGGAACAAAGAAGTAACGAAGAGGTCTGCCGCTCTGCGCTCCACGGGAAAGGCGAGTAGATTCTTGCAGGGGTGAGCGGAGGAGGCACGGGGGACGGAGGGGGCCGTGGGGGGGTTGGCGGGAGGGCGAGGGATTTCTACCTACCGACCTATCTACCTACCTACCACTATCCCTACCTACCTACAGGCCGCTATACCTACCTACCTACAGGCCGCTATACCTACCTACAGGCCCCTATACCTACCTAAAGGCCCCTATACCTACCTACCTAAAGGCCCCTATACCTACCTACCTACCTAAAGGCCCCTATACCTACCTACCTACAGGCCTCAATGCCTACCTACCCACCTACCTACAGGCCCCCTATACATACCTACCTACCTAAAGGCACCTATACCTACCTACCTAAAGGCACCTATACCTACCTACAGGCAACTATACCTACCTACAGACCACTATACCTACCTACCGGTGGTACTGCACAGGGGCGGATGTTCTCATGCAAGCACAGTACAACTGTGCTCACTCCTTGAAGAGGAGCGTGGCCCCTCTCAGAGTGCTGACAAGCCCTTGTCAATCTTTGGAGGCTCCACGAGTGGCAACGGCGTACTGGAGGACGCTGTGGAAAGCCTCATTAGGATCCCAACTTCTCCCTTTACTACCTAATGTAGGTTAGGATTAGAGATGGCAAATGCTTGTAATTCTGGCTTGCATGCACATTGAATGAAATTGGTCGTAGCTTGGAATTAGGGCAATCAAAATTAGCAGGAAATTCATTTGGTTGGCCCTGTTCCAAGCTGCACACAATCTGGATGCAAGACAGAATTATCTAATTGATCACCTCTTAAGGTGGCCATACACTTATAGATGGCCACCAGATCGACCTTAAATTCTTTTTCTGATCGAACCAGATCAGAGAGGGATTTATTGTCTTGGCTGCCAACATGCTGTACACAGATTTTCAATCGATTGCAACATGATATATGTGGAGCTGCTGCCGCCTGCCAGGTCACTCAGGTCTCCCCCATCTGTACTATCCCATGGCAGCAAAGCACTGACCTGTCCCATCGGTGCATGTCCTCCCATGTCCGGTGGTTTTGCTCCATGTTGTAGGGCACCTCCTCCCTGCATCTTCTCCTCTCTCCGTCATGTGGCACAAGCTAAAGTTCAAACACTACAGGTCCAGCGTGTACGCTGCCGAACCTCTAGTGTTTGAACTTCAGCTTGTGTCACATGACAGAGAGAGGAGAAGACGACACTGGGAGGTGGAGCCCCGCGGCATGGAGTAACACCACCAGACAAGGGAGGACACATGCCAGTGGGACAGGTGACAGCACTGCTAACACTCTGCATCAGTCGTGGTCAAATCAAGTGCAGCGAACGACGCACTCCCAACACTCCGCCGGGCAAGTAATTTCCGTCCTGTGCGATCAAACAATTCCAGACAGAAATCAATCATTTGGGCAATGTTTGCGTCAGCAGTTTCTGGCAGATTTGATTACATTGATCGAATCTGCCATATCTTGGACAGGTAATAACTTTTAGTGTGCATCTTTGTAAGCAGTAAAAACTACAGCACACTGCCTTCCTATCCAGAGGGGCACAGTGACAGTGATTCTGATTGAAACATTGTTAGTTTGAGCCTGGGTGCACCAACTACCCACGGGATATCACCAGCAAAATTAGCATGGGGCCCTGGGATCCCCACCCTGACACCATCACATAACTGAGCAGCGGTGCAGTGTAATATTTCCCCACTCCAGCAATGAGTCTCTTCTGTTCATCCCAGCAGCTGCACGCTCTGTGCTTCCACACCACCTTCTCCAGATCACATGACATGCTTCAGGAGCCAGAGGTATGCAGCATAGAGCATATGGCTGTCGTAAAGATCATAGGAGACTCAAAGCAGGTAAATAATACACTGCATTACTCTGCTGAAGGGGGAGGAGTTGGCCCCCACTGTCACTATAGTTACATCACTTAGTTTGAGACCATACTGGCCTGCAGATTAGACTATGTTTTAGATATTAGACCCTTATGTGATTGGGTTTGACACCCCTGGTCTAGGGCCAATTTTGGGGGAACTTAACTGTATGTTTATGGAATATTGGAAGAAGCCAGGAGTGCTTGATGGAAAAATTTCACCTGATAGCAAAAATGACTTGAGGTAAGGCCATCATTTCAGTTTTGATTGTTAGTAGATTGTAATATTTTCCAGTGTTAATAAAGTGTATGTGTAGATTGTAACATTTTCCACAAGTGTATGTGGGTTGTTGATGCCAAATCATTGTGCTGTTACGCTAGGTACACACAACAATTTTCTGGCAGATTTACCTGCCAGATTTCATTTTTTTACAGCATGCCCGAATTTGTCTGAATTTCGATAGATTTTCTGATCAATTTTCTAATCTATTTCCATAGAAGTGAACGGAAATCGCTCAGAAAAAAAATTTCTGACCAAAATTCAGATCGGACATGTTGGAAAAAATAAATCTGGCAGGTAAATCTGACAGAAAATTGTATCGTGTGTACCTAGCATAAGATAATGCACAAAAGCCATTATACAGGCATTGTGGTAGTACAAAAATAGGTAATGCACTCTACTGTAGCACTCACTTCTGCAAACAATTGTCAGTAAAAAGTGGTGTTATGCTGGGCATACACGGGTAGATAGTTTGGTATCAATCGAGCTGCTGAATGCTCGATTGATAGTTTCCGACATGTCCAATCACCGCGCAGATCGAGTCCCCGCTCGATACCCTTGGGCGGACAATAGTGGAAATCGAGTGGAAGATAAGGAAGCGCCTGCGGGGACGAGCGGAAATCGATCCGGGCAGCCGCGGTGTGAGTCGATCTGGCAGCTAATCGAGCCGCCGGATCTAACCGTGTATTCCCAGCATCAAGACACCACCAGATGTATAAAGAGAAAGAATGTTATGTGGCTTTAGTCAAAGCCTGCAAAGTGCCTGTGTACATCTGAAACATTTCGCAAATGAATGACTAAAATGTTTCAATTATGAATTTCGGTGCAAATGTATCATAAATGAGAATGCTGTGCTTCACATAAAATAACGTCACAACAGTTCAGTGGATATTTACTAACCTCTGGGTGGCACAACACTTTTACTGACATCTGTCATAAAAATGTTATTAGACCCATAAACTATATATAAACAGCTGGCTCCCTAGGTTAAAATGAGTTCTGAAAATGGCAAACGAAAGCCTATAAAATAAGCACTGTTAGTTAATGAACACTCACATTTTGTTTTCATCATTCCTACAAAACATACTACCTTCAGTCATTTTTCAGAAGTAATGGTGACATTGATTAACCTTCAATTCTCCAGGTAGCACAAAATGCATATTCTTTTAACTATGTGCAAGATACATTGTGTGATGTATCTGATACATTGTCTGGCTAGCTGATGTCATCTCAAAAGGGTACCTAGCTACTAATATACATAAATACTGGTGCCAACCTCTAAATTGTAAGCTCACAAGGACAGTCAGGGACCTCCCTTCTAGTGTTTCAGATTTCATATGAACATGCACACTGCAGTATTGGTGATGTTTCAAACCACACATCAACCATGTATGTATTTGTATGACTGGATGTCCTAATTGTATATGTATACATGTTCCCCACTATTTGTTTTGAACTTTGTATAGCATTACAAAAGATGTTGACACTATATAAATAAATAATAAGAAAAATCTGTCACCAATACTTCCAGATCAGAAATCACATAGCTTGAAGTGCTGTGATGTAACAACTATCATTACACATCTATCCCCCTCTTTTTTTATTTTTTATTTTTACAATTTCTAGGGGCAAGACTGGGCCATCCCGCCTCCACGATGACGTTCTATAGTTTCCACCAACTCCTCCTCTTAGACAGCGTGACGTCAGAATCAAATCGAACACAACTGTATCCAGACGTGGAGAGAGTGACGTCACAAAGCCAGAAGCGTTTCGTGCACAGCCCAGGCAAGCACCGGCAACGTCTGGTAGAACTGCTTGTCCAGTAAAACCTGTTGATCTGCCCGTGGTATAGAGGCAGGATACGGTGCTGGTGGAGGAGGAGAATGGAGGGAGGGGGGCAAGGCCAGCAGCGAGCAGACAGCAGCCATGCTTATGGCTGCAGAGTGAGAGGGAGGGGGCTGATTTATGGACCAGGGTCTGCTCAGCACAGCTATCCACATCAACTATACCTCCTTGCGCCCCCTTCCTTTCTCATCACACTCCCCCTCTCCAAACAAACACCACCCCCCGTCACCATTTGGGGGAGTTGAGATGTTGCCAGGCAGAATCTCTGCGACACGATTCCATGTAGGGTGGCACGAGTTAACGAATACAGAAGGGAGGGAGGAAGAGGGTGCGCGCACACACACACACACACACACACGGATCAATCCATACAAGTTTGCATTTATTATCCGATTGCTTCGATCAAACATACAAACAGCAATCAAAAGGGAGAATAACAATCAAATTGAACAAAGACAGCACTGCTATAGTTAACTGCACTGGAACTAAAAGTATTCCACAATCATAAGCAAACCCACTGCAATGCGGCTGGGCTTTAACACGCTTTGAACACGATCAAGTCATATTCTCAGCAAAATAAAATAAATAAAAATGTACTAGCATTGAGAGTCAGTTAAACAAAAAGCTTTTAAGAATAGGAATAAAGTGAGAAGGCGTGTTAAAACGACGAAAATAGCAGTATCCGGCTTGACAAAGGAAGAAGTTACGATCGCGTGTGATCCCTTTCTTCTAGCAGCAGCCTATACATCAAAGGCCGAGCCATTTAAACATGCTGCATTATCGTGCGGAAACGGGCTTTTCTAAACATAGTCCGGCACCGGATGACATTACATCAAAACAAAGGAAAACCTGATCAAGTCAGCAAGCGTGCTGAGGCATCATAAACTTAATCCAACGCCTGATTAGTAATGCCTCCGAGTGTAACCTGATCCCTAGCAGCGAGCGATCCCATCAGCCAGATCCCTAGAAAACGATCGCCATAATAACCAGAGGCTGGAAAGAGCACGCTGAGCACATTCATGTAGCCATTTAATTCAGCACATTCTTGATGGGGGCTATGACATCCGCCGTGCCCTTCTGTGACAACAGCTTTATGATTGTGTCATTTGAGGTCAGCACCTATAATCCATGGGCAACATATTTATTTAGGACGAGCGGTTTGATGCAGGACACCGGGGCAGGGACTGAAACACCCGACCGCCAGCTGCATCTGCTGATAAAGGGTTAAAGCCCATCTTCAGCACTACAAAAAGAAGTCAACCTTGGCATTTAAAGGTCCGCTTGGAAATGTGCCACTCACAACAATAACACGGCATAACGATCTCTACTTACATATTTCTTCTGGATGATATTCCTCTTGGGCCTTTCCTTGCTCATTCTGATCTCCTGATAGGGTCAGCAAAAGACGACAATTGACTCATGAATTAAAGCCCCGTCATATAAGGAAAAGCAGTCGCCAAACCCGAAATCCCGATTCTGCTGGTTTAGTGGTAGCTGGTAATTCGACTTTTGTGTAGTCTCCCTTTTACCTCGGTCGATTCACCTTGAAACAAATCCTTTGTGGGAGAAAGAAATCAAAGGCGGTCGATGCATAAAAAAAAATATCACTTTAATAAAACGACCATCTTTGAGATTTTTTTTTGTAATCGTCTTGAGAAGAGAGAAAAAGATTTAAAGAAAACGACGCCCTGTGCTTCTTTTTTGTTGTCGGTTTTCACAGTCTCCAATGCAAACAGAACATGGTTTTAGCTTGTAATCAGCAGCTACATCTTGCACAGTAATGTCACCAGGGGAGCTCGGGGGTAGCTAGGACTAACGAGGGGTGAAAGGGTGTGCATAAATAATATAATTATTAATAATAAAATAAAAAAGCAAACGTTGAAAGTCACGTTTCAGCTGCAGAACTCTAGCAGCAGTGAGCTCTGCACTGTATGTGTGTGTGTGTCTCCTCCAAGCTTTTTTCCTCGGCCTCCTCTAGCCAATAGCAGCAAGAGTAGGGTGGTGTCTAGTTCCCATGCAGAGAAAGAGTCAGTGATGTCGCCGTGACGTCAGCACATCACATGGCTCAGGCATGGGGAGGTCCTGCTCTAGGAGGCTGGACTCGCAGAAGCTGATTAGGAAGAAAATTGTGCCAGTAGGTTCAGCTTTAAATGCCGATTGCTGAATAGTTGAGCTGTGTGCATTCAGATGACACAATAATACACATAGCTGGTAGAGGGGTGAATTTTGAAGACTGGAACAAACTTCAGCATGCAAAGGAAACTGAACTAAAAATCAGTTGTAAAATTATTTAGAGAATGGAAATTAAAAGCTGGTTGGTTTCCCTAAAATTGTAATTTTCAGGATGGTAAAAAAAAATGCTGCTGAAAGCTGTTTTCATACATTTTGTTTCAATTGAAATGCTCATTAGACATATTGTATAATTCAGGCAGGGCAGCCATCAGGGGGGTATAATTGACACTGCAGTGAGGGGCCCAGGGCTTCTGGGGGCCCCAGGCCCCCCAAAGTGCTGGAAGGGCTGCATGCACTGGCTGCGGGCCTGTGGCTCACTAACCAGCACACCGCATTACAGCACTAAGAGAAGAGTGACATCAGCGCTTGAACGTGGGGAGCAGATGAGTGGGCCCGCTACTGCAGACTTTCTATACTGGGGCACCACCTATATCTGGCTACAGGCTGCCTATACTGGGCCATCATCTACACCTGGCTACCTATACTGGGGCTGGAACCAGCTATAACTAGCTACCTCTATTGGGGCACCACCTATACCTGACTACTTATACTGGAGCACCATCTATAACTAGCTACCTTTACTGAGGGCACCACCTGTACCTGGCTACCTATACTGGGGCACCACCTATATACTTGGCTACTTATACTGGGGCACCTATAACTTGCTACCTATACTGGGGGCACCTGTACCTAGCCAGGTACTGGTGCACCACTGGTACTGGTGCACCACCCATACCAGGCTACCTATACTGGGGGCAACAATACCAGGCTACCTATACCGGGGCACCACCTATAGTTGGCTACTTATACTGGGGGAACCTATACCGGGCTACCTATACGGGGGGCACCTATGCCTGGATACCTATACTGGGGCACCTATACCTGGCTAAGGCAGGGGGATGAGCTGAGACAGAAGGGGACAAGAGGTAACACAGGGGGATAAACAGAGGCACAGGGGTAACAGAGGCGGACAAAAGATGCACAGGGAGAAAAGAGATGAGACGGGAGCATGAGGTCACACAGAGGGACACAAAAGAGGCACAAACTGAGGTGAGACACAGGGAGACAAAAGAGGCACAGGAACAAAAGAAGGGGACAAAAGAGAACGGATAAAGGATAAGAACGGACCTACAAGTCCCTATCTCATTTGTTAACCGGGGTCTACCTGTATTTTCCTAGTATTTGGCTCCACCCACAACATGCCATGATCACGCCGACTTTTGCCGCAGCGCATTTCGCGCACAGACACGGGGTAGGGTGGCTAGTGGGCGGGCATGGCAACCAGTGGGTGAGCCCAAGGAGGGGGGGGAGGAGTCCAGCCCTGATGATGTGTCAGGGGCCCCAAAATTTCTGATGGCGGCCCTGAATTCAGGTGGCTGATTGCTCAATCCATTTTCCTCCCTCATCCAAAAAACATACAGGTAATGTCAGGCCCGGATTTACATCACAACAGCCTATAGGCACAGATGTCCTGGAACCCTAGACTTCGCCCTCCATGAACCTACAAACCCTCAAACCAAACTGCACTGCAAGTGCGCTGGCTGTCCCAGATGTTACTTCTTCCATACTTCTCTTGCCCATCATAGGTAGTTACAGGTGTCCCTTAGCATTAGGTAGTCAGAGGTACCCTCAGTATTAAGTAGCTAGCAGTGCCCCGGCTGAAGGGAGATCTCATCAGTGGAATTCAGAGAGCTGGATGAGTAACCTCTCATTTACACTCTCATCAGGACTCTGCATAGGGATGGAGCAGGGCCGAGCCTGGGCGGGTGCAAGGCACCCAGGCGCCTGCCTCTGAGAGGCGCTGCCCGGCCGCCGCTCTCCCCCTGTGGCCGAAGCTTGCTCGCTCCCTCTAGCCGCCGGCGCCGGCCGCGTCAGACCTCGATCAGGCGGGCGGGAGCTAGGACCTAGCACGCCGCACTGATATGCGGAAGTGACATCGCTTCCGCATATAGAGCGGGTGCGTCCAGCGCCCTCTCACTGGTCGGGTCGCCCGCTGATTGAGGTCTGAAGCTGCGGAAAGGTGAGGGGGGAGCGGCGGTGGCTAGAGGGGAGCGGAGCGCAGCGCTCCTGTCACTAACTACCTAAACGGGGACCCTATACCCCCTGGCTACCTAGACTGGGCACATATACCCCCCTGGCTACCTAGACTGGGCACATATACCCCCTGGCTACCTAGACTGGGCACATATACCCCCCTGGCTACCTAGACTGGGCACATATACCCCCCTGGCTACCTAGACTGGGCACATATACCCCCTGGCTACCTAGACTGGGCACATATACCCCCCTGGCTACCTAGACTGGGCACATATACCCCCTGGCTACCTAAACTGGGCACATATACCCCCTGGCTACCTAGACTGTCCACATATACCCCCTGGCTACCTAGACTGGGCACATATACCCCCCTGGCTACCTAGACTGGGCACATATACCCCCCTGGCTACCTAGACTGGGCACATATACCCCCCTGGCTACCTAGACTGGGCACATATACCCCCTGGCTACCTAAACTGGGCACATATACCCCCTGGCTACCTAGACTGTCCACATATACCCCCTGGCTACCTAAACTGGGCACATATACCCCCTGGCTACCTAAACTGGGCACATATACCCCCTGGCTACCTAGACTGGGCACATATACCCCCTGGCTACCTAAACTGGGCACATATACCCCCTGGCTACCTAAACTGGGCACATATACCCCCTGGCTACCTAAACTGGGCACATATACCCCCTGGCTACCTAGACTGGGCACATATACCCCCTGGCTACCTAAACTGGGCACATATACCCCCTGGCTACCTAGACTGGGCACATATACCCCCTGGCTACCTAAACTGGGCACATATACCCCCTGGCTACCTAGACTGGGCACATATACCCCCTGGCTACCTAGACTGGGCACATATACCCCCTGGCTACCTAAACTGGGCACATATACCCCCTGGCTACCTAGACTGGGCACATATACCCCCTGGCTACCTAAACTGGGCACATATACCCCCTGGCTACCTAAACTGGGCACATATACCCCCTGGCTACCTAAACTGGGCACATATACCCCCTGGCTACCTAGACTGGGCACATATACCCCCTGGCTAGCTAGACTGTCCACATATACCCCCTGGCTACCTAGACTGTCTACATATACCCCCTGGCTACCTAGACTGGGCACATATACCCCCTGGCTACCTAGACTGGGCACATATACCCCCCTGGCTACCTAGACTGGGCACATATACCCCCCTGGCTACCTAGACTGGGCACATATACCCCCTGGCTACCTAGACTGGGCACATATACCCCCCTGGCTACCTAGACTGGGCACATATACCCCCTGGCTACCTAAACTGGGCACATATACCCCCTGGCTACCTAGACTGTCCACATATACCCCCTGGCTACCTAGACTGGGCACATATACCCCCCTGGCTACCTAGACTGGGCACATATACCCCCCTGGCTACCTAGACTGGGCACATATACCCCCCTGGCTACCTAGACTGGGCACATATACCCCCTGGCTACCTAAACTGGGCACATATACCCCCTGGCTACCTAGACTGTCCACATATACCCCCTGGCTACCTAAACTGGGCACATATACCCCCTGGCTACCTAAACTGGGCACATATACCCCCTGGCTACCTAGACTGGGCACATATACCCCCTGGCTACCTAAACTGGGCACATATACCCCCTGGCTACCTAAACTGGGCACATATACCCCCTGGCTACCTAAACTGGGCACATATACCCCCTGGCTACCTAGACTGGGCACATATACCCCCTGGCTACCTAAACTGGGCACATATACCCCCTGGCTACCTAGACTGGGCACATATACCCCCTGGCTACCTAAACTGGGCACATATACCCCCTGGCTACCTAGACTGGGCACATATACCCCCTGGCTACCTAGACTGGGCACATATACCCCCTGGCTACCTAAACTGGGCACATATACCCCCTGGCTACCTAGACTGGGCACATATACCCCCTGGCTACCTAAACTGGGCACATATACCCCCTGGCTACCTAAACTGGGCACATATACCCCCTGGCTACCTAAACTGGGCACATATACCCCCTGGCTACCTAGACTGGGCACATATACCCCCTGGCTAGCTAGACTGTCCACATATACCCCCTGGCTACCTAGACTGTCTACATATACCCCCTGGCTACCTAGACTGGGCACATATACCCCCTGGCTACCTAGACTGGGCACATATACCCCCTGGCTACATATGCTGGGCACATATACCCCCTGGCTACATATGCTGGGCACATATACCCCCTGGTTACATATGCTGGGCACATATACCCCCTGGCTACATATGCTGGGCACATATACCCCCTGGCTACATATGCTGGGCACATATACCCCTGCCTTCATATACTGGGGACATATACCCCTGCCTACATATACTGGGGACATATACCCCTGCCTACATATACTGGGGACATATACCCCTGCCTACATATACAGGGGACATATACCCCTGCCTACATATACTGGGGACATATATCCCTGGCTATATATTCTGGGGACACTGGCTGTTTGTCATTATGTGCATTTACTGGTGAAAATCTGTCTCTTATTATGTGCATTTGCTGGTGAAAAGCTGTCTCTTCTGTGCATTTGCTGGTGAAAAGCTGTGTCTTCTGTGCATTTGCTGGTGAAAAGCTGTGTCTTCTGTGCATTTGCTGGTGAAAAGCTGTCTCTTCTGTGCATTTGCTGGTGAAAAGCTGTCTCTTCTGTGCATTTGCTGGTGAAAAGCTGTCTCTTCTGTGCATTTGCTGGTGAAAAACTGTCTCTTCTGTGCATTTGCTGGTGAAAATGTTATGGCGAGAACCAGTTGACCTTCCCACTGAGGAGAGGATCCCCCAAGAGTGTAGGATCTAAGTGCCCACGGGTGTTTACCAGAGCGCCCCGCAAGGGACGATGGACTTTCAGCGGCCTATTGTTCACCAGGTTACACTCAAGGAAGGACCCCAACAGTGAGTTAGAGAACAGGCCACACCAAGCGGTGAAGGGCTGGAGTCCCAGATGATGTTGAGGTAGGGAACACCTCGATGTGGAGGTTGGAGTGGAAGCTGAGAACAACTGAGAGTAATCCGTATCCAGGCTAGGGTCGAGGCAGGCGGCAGGCAAGAGTAATCCGTGTCCAGGCTAGGGTCAAGGCAGGCGGCAGGCAAGAGTAATCCGTATCCAGGCTAGGGTCGAGGCAGGCGGCAGGCAAGAGTAATCCGTGTCCAGGCTAGGATCAAGGCAGGCGGCAGGCAAGAGTAGTCGGGGTCACAAGCAGGGGTCAGATCAGCGGAGAGAATCGGAGTAGTCAGGCAGGCCGGGTCGCAACAGGAGTCTTAGCAAGAAAACCAGATAAGGTCACAGCAGGGAACACAGGAACCACACTAGCTGTCAGAACGAACAGCACCTGACTGCTGGAGGGACTGGCCTTTTATACAGGCAGGACGGCTGATTGGCTCGTACGTGTGTACGCCACGCATGCGTCCATACGGACGCCATACTCCGCGCATGCGTACGCAGAGTCGCGTCCGCCGTGACGCAAGCGCGCACACGCCCCCCATCACAGGCTTCAAGCTGCGGCGAGTGACGCGCGCGCGTACTACACGAGACGGAGGCCAACACCGAGCTGCAGGAGCGTGAGTATGACATTGCCCCCCCCCCCCTTAAGGGCAATCTCTGAGTGCCCTCAGGCTTGGGTTTTTCAGGAAATTTTTTGTGAAAGGAACTGACCAGTCGAGGGGCATGAATATTACGTGCAGGTTCCCATGAATTCTCCTCAGGACCAAATCCCAGCCACTTGACCAAGTACTGCACCATCCTTCCCCGTCTCCTGCTATCCAGAATCCTCTCAACTTCAAATTCCTCACTGCCATCGACCAAGACCGGTTGGGGAGGTTCCAGTGCTCTGCCCTGAAATGGATCCCGTACCACTGATTTCAAGCATGACACATGGAATACTGGATGTATACGTAAGGAATCAGGTAGATCCAGTTTAAAAGCAACATCATTAATCTGTTTAGAGATCGTATAAGGGCCAATAAACTTGTGGTCCAAGTTTCCTGGAAGGACAACGAAGTTTCAGGTTAGTTGTAGATAACCACACTTTATCTCCCGGCCTGAGGACAGGACTATCCCTTCTTTTCTTGTCGGACTGAAGCTTAGCCCTTGCCTGTGCCTTTGAAAGATTTTCTTGAAGATCTTTAAAGTTCTGTAACAACCAGGTAAGTCTTTCTTGGACCATCGAAAAAGAACTTACTGTCTTAATGTTCGGAAATGTCGTCGGATGAAATCCATAATTAGCAAAGAAGGGGGATTGACTTGTGGAGGAATGGACGGAATTGTTATATGCGAACTCCGCTAAAGGTAGTAAAGAGGACCACTCGTCCTGTGCTGCAGAAGAGAAACATCTTAAATATTGTTCCAAAGTCTGGTTGGTTCTCTCTGTCTGCCCGTTAGACTGTGGATGAAACCTGAGGATAAGGAGGAACCAATCTTTAACTTCTTACACAACTCCTGCCAGAATTTAGAAGTAAATTGTGATCCTCGATCAGAAACAATATCAGAAGGTAATCCATGGAGCCTCACTATTTCTGTAATAAAGGTCTCTGCTGTAACAGCCGCTGACGGAATCTTCTTCAATGCAATAAAGTGGGCCATCTTAGTAAGCCTATCCACCACCACGAAGATACAAGTATTCCCAGAGGATAATGGCAATTCAACGATAAAATCCATGGTAATCTTATCCCAAGGGCGGGAGGGGATGGGGAGCGGAGACAACAGCCCCCAAGGCTTCAACCTCAGACTCTTAGCCCTTGCACATGTAGAACAAGAGTTAACATACTCCACGCACTCCTTCCTCATTTCTGGCCAGTAGAAGTTTCTTTGAAGTAATTCAAGGGTCTTGGATATATCTCCATGGCCCGCTAACAAATGATCGTGACATGCCTGAAAGACCTTGACCCTGAGCTCCTGAGGGACGAAGATTTTGTCCTCTAGCACAGGTATACCTTCTTGTAAATACACCCCGGGAAGCTGATCCAGAGGAAGGGACATGGCGGCTTGTTTAATCTGTGAGAAAAGGTCAGATTGTATTATCAAGAAATGATTAGGTGAGAGAATAGTATCCGGAACTTGAGAAGAATCATTCCCAGGGAACATCCTTGATAGTGCATCTGATTTAGCATTCTTGGACCCAGGCCGGTAAGTCAAATGAAAATTGAATCTTGAGAAAAACAAAGCCCACCGAGCTTGACGAGGGCGGAGACGTTTTGCTGTTCGCAGGTACTCAAGGTTACGATGGTCTGTAAAGATAAGAACAGGGTGCTGTGCTCCCTCCAGTAGATATCGCCATTCCTCCAAAGCAAGCTTAATAGCCAACAATTCCCTATCTCCGATATCATAATTACTTTCAGCAGGGTTAAGTTCCCTTGAAAAGAAGGCTACGGGATGCAACAGAGATTTTGGCCTGAAATGTTGAGACAGAACTGCTCCAGTGGCGTTTTCAGAGGCATCAACTTCTAAAACAAATGGTTGACTAGGATCAGCATGACGAAGGATAGGGGCCGACGTAAATAATTTCTTTAGATGGTCGAATGCGGCTTGAGCTTCCGATGTCCACAGGAAGGACTGATGAGCTTTAGTGAGGCGAGTAATGGGAGCAACTACCGCGGAAAATCCCTTAATGAATTTGCGATAGAAATGAGCAAATCCTATGAATCGCTGAACTCCTTTCTTGTCCACAGGGGCTGGCTAGTCTAATATCGCTGCAATTTTTTGTGGATCCATGGATATTCCATCCGGAGAGATATGGAGACCTAAAAATTGAATTTGCTTCTTGTCAAACTCGCATTTTTCTGGCTTGGCATATAATCCATGTACTCTTAAACGACCCAGAACCTTTCGGACTTGTAGTCGATGCTCCTCCGGAGTGTTAGAATAGATCAAGATGTCATCCAAATAGACAATCATAAAATCTTCTAAGAAATCCCTAAAGATATCATTGACTAGGTGTTGAAAAGTTGCCGGGGCATTGCATAGTCCAAAGGGCATGACACAGTACTCATAGTGGCCGAATTTGGAACGAAAAGCTGTCTTCCATTCATCCCCTTCTCGAATTCGCACTAGATTGTATGCTCCTCGAAGATCCATTTTAGTGAAAATCTTAGCATCTCTCAATTTCTGGAAAAGATCAGGGATGAGGGGTAAAGGGTACCGATTCTTGACTGTGATTTTATTTAATTCTCGGTAGTCCACACAAGGCCGAAGTGATCCATCCTCCTTCTCTACAAAAAATATGCCTGCGCCTGCTGGAGATTTGGAGGGCCTGATGAATCCTTTTAGTACATTCTCATCAATATACGTCTTTAAAGCCTTGGTTTCAGGTTCAGATAGTGGATATGTACGGCCAAAGGGAAGTAGATCTATCGGACAGTCGTAGATTCTGTGTGGAGGAAGAGTATCTGCCCCCTTCTCATCAAATACATCCAGGAAGTCATGGTAAATGGAAGGGACAAGGTTCTTGGTAGCTTCATTCAAACAAAGAACATGACCGATCTCTGGGAGGCAGTAACGAGCACAGTAACTGGAAGGAAATGAAACTTCCCCTGAAGGCCAATCAATTTGAGGGTTGTGCGCCTGGAGCCAAGGCATTCCAAGAATAACAGGAAACAACGGAGAGGGAAGTAAATCCAGGCTGAGATATTCCTGATGTCCAGATTGGGTAACAGTAAGGAGAGGTAATGTTTCCTGAGCAACAGATCCGGTACTAATTGAAGAGCCATCGGCCAATAAAACAGGAAAGGGCCGGGTTTTGTTACGGAGAGGCAGTTCAAGTTGTTGAGCCAGTGAGATGTCGATAAAACATGAACATGCCCCTGAGTCGATGATGGCCTTAACTTCTTTCATTCCTCTTGGACCCTGCAAAGAGAGGAACAAGGATACATGAGCAGATGAACCCATCTGGACGTTACTAGAAATTTCACATACAGCATCGTTATCCTTACTTGAAGGCCTTGCAGGACAGGCCTGACGAAAGTGTCCAGCAGCTCCACAGTAAAGACATAAGTTAGCTGAGATGCGACGCTGACGTTCTTCAGCAGATAAAGAGGCTCTGGCTACCCCAATCTGCATGAGCTCTACCACATCACCAGAAGAACTTGCCGGAACTGAGACTGAAGGTGTCAGGAGAGGAGCCGGATAAGAAAGACCCCCAAGCAGAACGAGGACCTCCAGACCGCTCCAAACGTCTTTCCCGGAATCTTTGGTCAATAGAAATGGCCAATTGAATAAGATCCTTCAGGGAGTCCGGAATTCCTACTCGGGCCAACTCATCTTTCAGTTGATCGCTAAGACCTAGCCGAAATTGGAATTTTAAAGCTGCCTCATTCCACTGTGTCTCATTGCTCCATCGGCGAAAAAATCCGAAATGTAGTCCTCAACAGGCCGCTTTCCTTGTTGGAGAGCACATAGTGCTGCTTCAGCTGATGCCACACGACCAGGATCATCGTAAAGTTCGGCTAAGGCTTTGAAAAATTCCTCTACTGAAACAAGGGCAGGGTCATCTTGCTCTCTAAGTTGAAGGGCCCATGCCAGCGGCTCCCCTTGAAGAAGGGATATCACAGTTCCCACCTTAATATGTTCAGTAGTATAAGTCCGAGGTTGCAGCGAGAAGTAAAGAAGACATGCTCCCTTGAATACCCGGAATTTGCCACGGTCCCCGGAAAATCGATCCGGGAGGGGAATCTTAGGCTGAGGAGCTAGGTCTGGAGCATGTACCGGAGGAACCAGGACCTGAGGGGCTGAGGCAGGAGCTAAGTTCCCAATTTGTCCCTGAAGCTGATGATAACTCTGCTGAACTTGTTGTACCGAGATCCGTAATTCCGAAATCTGTTGACAGAGTTGTTCTATAGGAGATAGTCCGGTGTCAGAACCTCCAGAGGCGTTCATTGTAAAGGCTGTTCGTATCTGTTATGGCGAGAACCAGTTGACCTTCCCACTGAGGAGAGGATCCCCCAAGAGTGTAGGATCTAAGTGCCCACGGGTGTTCACCAGAGCGCCCCGCAAGGGACGATGGACTTTCAGCGGCCTATTGTTCACCAGGTTACACTCAAGGAAGGACCCCAACAGTGAGTTAGAGAACAGGCCACACCAAGCGGTGAAGGGCTGGAGTCCCAGATGATGCTGAGGTAGGGAACACCTCGATGTGGAGGTTGGAGTGGAAGCTGAGAACAACTGAGAGTAATCCGTATCCAGGCTAGGGTCGAGGCAGGCGGCAGGCAAGAGTAATCCGTGTCCAGGCTAGGGTCAAGGCAGGCGGCAGGCAAGAGTAATCCGTATCCAGGCTAGGGTCAAGGCAGGCGGCAGGCAAGAGTAATCCGTGTCCAGGCTAGGGTCAAGGCAGGCGGCAGGCAAGAGTAGTCGGGGTCACAAGCAGGGGTCAGATCAGCGGAGAGAATCGGAGTAGTCAGGCAGGCCGGGTCGCAACAGGAGTCTTAGCAAGAAAACCAGATAAGGTCACAGCAGGGAACACAGGAACCACACTAGCTGTCAGAACGAACAGCACCTGACTGCTGGAGGGACTGGCCTTTTATACAGGCAGGACGGCTGATTGGCTCGTTTGTGTGTACGCCACGCATGCGTCCATACGGACGCCATACTCCGCGCATGCGTACGCAGAGTCGCGTCCGCCGTGACGCAAGCGCGCACACGCCCCCCATCACAGGCTTCAAGCTGCGGCGAGTGACGCGCGCGCGTACTACACGAGACGGAGGCCAACACCGAGCTGCGGGAGCGTGAGTATGACAGAAAAGCGGTCTCTTGTTATGTGCACTTACTGGTGAAAAGCGGTCTCTTGTTATGTGCATTTACATGGGGAAAAGCGGTCTCTTGTTATGTGCATTTACATGGGGAAAAACGGTCTCTTGTTATGTGCATTTACATGGGGAAAAGCGGTCTCTTGTTATGTGCATTTACTGGTGAAAAGCGGTCTCTTGTTATGTGCATTTACATGGGGAAAAGCTGTCTCTTATGTGCATTTAGTGGGGGAATTTTGTCAGTAAAAATAATCTTTTGTCAGTAAATTTTTAGGTATTTGTCAGTAAAAATAACGTGAAAGGGTGGCAACACTGGCAGGCTGCGTGGCACAACGGGAAAGATATAGGTAGCCCACCTTGGGCTTGGCAGGGGGGAGGAGCCGACGTCAGCGAGCGAGAGTAGGGTGGCCGCAGGCAGCCATAAATACGCAGTGTGTGACTGCGTCGCACTCGCAGAGCCTCTCAGCCTGAATCAGTCCAGAGACTAGCAGACTCGCAGGAAGCCAAAGCCAGCCAGGAGCAAGCCCATGGAAGAGGGGTAGGAATGGGGTATCACATGCATGCGTAAAGAGGTGGAAGGTGTGGGTGTGATTAGGCAGGACATGGGTGTGGTTATGTGGTTGGGCGCGGTTAATTTAACCACTCCCATAGGTGCCAGAGGAAATCTTGCACCCAGGTGCCAGGCACCCCAGGCTCACCCCTGGGATGGAGGCATTAGGGGAGGGGAGTGAGCCGCCTTTCCATCATCAGGCGCCTGTAGGCACGTGCCTACAATGCATTATGGTAAATCCAGGCCTTGGGTAATGTCAAGTGGCACTCACTCAAAATCGGCATTAGAGTATGTTAAGGTGGCCATACATCAGACAACTTAGCCGCTGGTCAACCATCGGATTCAATTATAATTGAATGAAAATTGGTGCAGCCAAAATCATGCCCAATCAACAATGCAACTAATTTCTGGCCCACGTTACAGCATCAACCACATGGGGCGCATGTATAGGCGGCCCCCAAATGGAGCTACATCTGAGCATGGTGGTTGTCATCCTCAGATGCCACAAGTCACGTTTGTTTGCCACCGGGTAATGCTAACACGTGTAAAATGATGACCCACGTGGTATTACAAATGCTCCCAATGAGCTCCATGAAATTGCAGCCGAAAGGTGCTTATGGCCAGGAGTCAATAGGCTGAACCTCCCAGCAAGCGTGCAGTTCAGCCGTCTGTGGAATAGAGGCCTCGGAAGGGCATGTGACTATGTGGACATTCAATTGAATTCAATTCAATGTATGAGTGATCAGTCACCCTGAGTGAACCAGCTGCAAACAGGGTCTCATTTGAAAGAGGTATAGGGAAGCACCTTTTAATATCAGCCTGAGTGATTGGGGGAGGGGGTGCCCGAAAGCTTTTGCAAGCAATCAAGATCTGAAGGGAGGGGGCACAGTTTAGCATCTCTAAACAAGTCCCAACCATAGTGGTAGGGATTAAATTGTGAGCTTCTTTGAGGGATAGTAAGTATGTACTCTTTGAGGCACTGTGGAAGATGTCAGCGGTAAATAAATGCATAGTAACAGAATAATACGGTGCATTTCCTTGTAACGCTCAGATACCACAGAGCAGAGGTTTGCAAGTGTGTGAACATGTGCGGCCCTGACAAAAGTGATAAACTGAACAAAATGGCTTGGGGTCCCTGACCACAGGTATACCAGCTTCTGCTTCCAGGCATGAATGTTGAGACCCAGCGACTGTGTGACTTCTGGTACAGGAATGCAGCCAGCAATATCACATTGCAGTGCACTCCTGGAAACGTCTCACACTGCCTTCTATACAACTATAAGCTATGTACACATGTCCAACAAAGTGCCCGAACAACACCACGACATGACCAACACCAAGACAAACAGTTTATACGACTTCTATTTTCTGTGCACCAGCCAACTGAATGACCAAATCATTTATATACTGCACGCAAGCAGTGGCATACCTAGGGCATTTGACACCCTGTGCTGGGTATTAAATGACATACACACACCCCCGCCCCCAAAAATGGAAAGGAGTGAGTACGGTGTGCTAAGTGCACCACGGCAGGTAATGCCTGGTATAGGTGCCCCCAGTATAGGTAGCCTGGTATACATTCCTCCAGTATGGATAGCCTGGAATAGTTGCCCCCAGTATAAGTAGCCTGAAATAATTGCAACCAGTATAAGTAGCCTGAAATACATTCCCCCAGTATACGTAGCCTTGAATGGTTGCCCCCAGTATAAGTAGCCTGAAATAGTTTCCCCCAGTATAAGTAGCCTGAAATACTTGCCCCCAGTATAAATAGCCTGAAATACTTGCCCCCAGTATAAGTAGCCTGAAATAGTTTCCCCCAGTATAGGTAGCCTGAAATAGTTTCCCCCAGTATAAGTAGCATGAAATACTTGCCCCCAGTATAAGTAGCATGAAATAGTTGCCCCCAGTATAAGTAGCCTGAAATACTTGCCCCCAGTATAAGTAGCCTGAAATACTTGCATCCAGTATAAGTAGCCTGAAATAGTTTCCCCCAGTATAAGTAACCTGAAATAGTTGCCCTCAGTATAAACAGTAACAAAGCAAATATTAAATGGCCTCAAGCTCCATTTTATCCTGGTTCAAACAATGATAACTTTATTGCACAAACATTGATCAAGTCACAAGAAGGCTCCTTTAAGGAACCAATGCACAAATATTAATTAAAAAACTTTTTTCTGCGCAGAAAGTTTTTACATTAAAAACCACCAGAGCCTGCCCACATTACCCCTCTATAGATGCTAGGCTTGCGTGCATGGAGTCTGTCCTCAGACTATTATGCTCCATGCACTCAAGCCCAGACCACCTAACTGTCATCCAACAGCGCACCACCAAGCACACAGCAGCTGCCTCCCCCTTATGGGGACAAGTCCTTTCAGGATATAAAGCACAAAGCTGCAGCAAAATTTTAATAGCCGGCTTAAGCACAAGAAAGCATGTTAGTAGACTTAGCAAGCCACATAGAGACAATGCTGCCCGGACATCTTTCCTCCAGCGTTAATCATAAATCATTATACTTGCGTTAGTCCAAAGGGTATAGCTTCTCCCAACTGGATGCCAAAGCACTTTTTTCATCAGATGGTCTGTAGCTGTCACTGTTAAAGGAAGTCGCATACCAGATGTATTCCTTATATGGGAGCTCGGTTTTCTCTTAGTGCTTCCCAATGTTTCACCCCAGTGCTACCGCAAGCAGTATCTCCCTGTTTATGGGTTGTTTGCACTCGGCTGCCATCACCCTGTCAGATCTTGCGATCAGTGCTTGCTCTTGCCGGCTGGCTGTGTCAGCATAAGGTGGCGGGGGACGCTAGTACAGCGTGGTGTGGGATCAGGCTCCTCCCACCGACCAGTTTCGCGTCACATGACGCTTCATTAGGGCGTGTTAAATAGCCTGAAAAAGTTGCCCCCAGTATAAGTAGCCTGAAATAGTTGCCCCCAGTTTAGGTAAATTGGTGTCACGGTCGCGCAGACAGCCAGGCAGATTCCATCGTGTGAGTCACAGTGCCCACACACATGGCTGGCAAGAAAGAGGAGTGTGTTTGTCTCTCGTTATGCCACCGCCAAGTACCACACCGCTGCCGCTTTTCCACCATCCCAGCAGGCCGGGCGTCCACTCCTTCACTCATTACTTCCGGTCGGCGGCTCCCAGCATGCAACGGGGACATACAGGTTAGAGGAAGCCGGAAGCTGTCTGCAGCAGCTCACAGCTGCAAAATCTGCTATCAGCACAGGACAGGTGACGCGTGGCATCACCTCTATATGTATGTACTGGAATGAGCTGGCCTGTGTGACACCCCCCTCTCGATCTGTCACACGGAGCGCCACTCCCTCTCCCGCCCTATTAACCATATGCCACTACACGCAAGTGTGAGCTAATCCACCAGGCGGATAACAGGCAAACCACTTGTTATCAGTCACTCGTCTAGTCGTTTACTAGCATAAACATGACTGATTATCATCCAACAGAACAAAATCAGTCAACAATCAGGCGGTTTGGTTAAGCGTGTGTACAGGCTTAATAATTTAGCGATCAGATAAACAGGCTACAAGAGTACTGTGGCATAGATGGCGAGTTTCTCCAGTGGTTCACTCAGCCTTGGCTGGCAGAGCACAAAGGGTAGCCTTGGGGCCCTTCCTCTCCAACCCTGTACCACTAAATATGGTGTACTACAGGGCCCAATACTATCCCTGTTGCTGCTCACCATATACATGCTGCCACTTGGATAAATCGTCCAACAACATGACCTGACATATCATTGCTATGCTGATGACATCCAGCTATGTTTATCATTCAAACCTGGCGTAACAGACCCTCCCCCACAAATAAACGCGTTCTTAGCTGAGCCTCAGGAGTGGATGAATTAAATTTGCCTAAAAGTCAGTGCTCAACAGCAAAGCAGCTCCAGTTTCAGCTAGTACCACTAAGGATAGGGAGCTCAGACCTGAACAACTCAGACTTTGAGCGCCGCCTGGGTGTACTGACTGATGGAGAATTCACTTCAGGAATCAAATCTCACCTGTTGTGAAACATTTCATCTTTCACCTAAAGAACATTGCAAGGATTAAACACCTCATAACTCCAGCAGATCTTCCAAACTTAGTTCATACCTTCAAGACCTCATGGATAGACTACTGCAATGTTCTCTATACAGGCCTTCCAAAAAAATCCCTGCTTCGCTTGCAATTAGTACAGAATGCTGCTGCAAGGCTGTTAACAAGCCAATTCTGCCATTGTCACCTAATATCAACCATTCTCTCACTCCACTAGCTATTGATAAAATGAAGAATTCAGTTTAAAGGATACTCAAAGTGACATGTGACATGATGAGATAGACATGGGTATGTACAGTGCCTAGCATACAAATAACTATGCTGTATTCCTTTTTTTCTTTCTCTGCTTGAAAGAGTTTAATATCAGGTATGTAAGTGGCTGACTCAGTCCTGACTCAAGACAGGAAGTGACTACAGTGTGACCCTCACTGATAATAATTTCCAACTATAAAACACTTTCCTAGCAAAAAAAATGGCTTCTCAGAGCAAGAAAGAGATAAAAATGGGAATTACTTATCAGTGAGGGTCACACTGTAGTAACTTCCTGTCTGAATCAGGACTGAGTCAGCCACTTATATACCTGATATTTAACTCTTTCAAGCAGAGAAAGAAAAAAAGGAACACAGCATAGTTATTTGTGTGCTAGGCACTATACATACACATGTCTATCTCATCATGTCACATGTCACTTCGGGTATCCTTTAAGAATGGCTTATTGACATTCAAATCCTTGTACAATCTGGGCCCTGGATACCTGAAGGACTTATTGCAACTGCATCCCCCACCCACTCCAATCTTAGATCAAAAGGATCTAATAACTTGGTCAACCTCAAAACATTTGGAGACTGAGCCTTCTGTAATGTTGCGCCCCTACACTTTTGAACTCCCTACCAGACCCAATCAGGGCATCGCCATCACTGGAAATTTTTAAGTCCAAACTGAAAAGACACCTGTTTAGTCTGGCATTTATGAACTGTCTGCAACCCTGTATTAATCTGAGACATATCTATGTGCTTTTAATGCTGGAAATACACCATACAATTTTCTGTTAGATTTCCCTGCCAGATAGATAAAGTTCAACATGTTGGAAATGTATCTATCTTACCATCTATCTGCTGATCAATTAGTCATTGTTCTACTCAGCAGGAGATAAACTGAAGACAATACACTAGAGATAATGACCATTCTCTACAGAAAATAATCAAATTATGCATTCTTATGCTGGGATTACACCATACAATTTTCTATTAGATTTTTCTGTTAGATTCTCTAAAGGTAACCATACACTGGTCGATTTGCCATCAGATCGACCAACAGATAGATCCCTCTCTGATCGAATCTGATCAGAGAGGGATCGTATGTCTGCCTTTACTGCAAACAGATTGTGAATCGATTTCAGCATGAAACCGATCACAATCTATGAAGCTGCCGCCGGTCCCCCCTTCATACATTACCTGCTCTGGCCGGCGCGACTCCCCCGGTCTCCGCTATCTTCTTCTCCGCACTGGTCTCCGGGTCCGGCTGGCTTCACTGAACTTCCTGCCGGGGGAAGTTTAAACAGTAGAGGGCGCTCTACTGTTTAAACTTCCTGCTGGGACAGGAAGTCCAGTGAAGCCAAGCCAGCCGGACCCGGAGCCCAGCGTGGAGAAGAAGACAGCGGAGACCGGGGGAGTCGCGCCGGCCGGAGCAGGTAATGTATTGCCGCTAGGGTCGGTCGTCTGGCATTCGAACACCGATATCAACGCACTCCCAACCCGCCGGCGATCGAGCAAAATCTTCCGCACGGACGGATCAACGGGAACGATTGATTTCGGACGGAAATTGATCGTTCTGTCAGCGTTTGCGCAACTATTTCACAGCAGATTCGATCACAGTGATCGAATCTGCTGTATATCGGTGGGAAAATCGTTAGGTGTATGGGCCCCTTAAGTTTAACATGTTGGAAATGTATCTATCTTAACATCTATCTGCCGAGCAATTAGGCATTGTTCTACTCAGCAGGAGATGACCAGAAGACAATGCACCAGAGATAATGACCATTCTCTACAGAAAATAATCTAATTATGCATTCTAACAGAAAATCTAACAAAAAAAATCTAAAGCCCAATCTACACGATACGATTCTATTTACGATTCGATTAAATCCAACATGTCCGATGGATCGTAAATAGAATCGTATCGTGTAGATGGGACTTTACAGAATAATCTAATCTAATCTAGTCAGAGCAATTTTGGGTGCCTAGAGTCGGAGTCAGGAGAAAAAGCACTGACTCCGACTCCTAATGAATTTAAACTGTCATTAAAATAGAATATTTGATAAAATGTTCTATTTATCAGATAATAGTCATAAATAACTTATATATACAGTAATAGCAATGCTTAGTCCACAAAAATGAAATAAACCAATCAAAAAATAGTTACTTGTGCTGCTGCAATAAAGCAGTCACTGTATATTTAAAGTCAGGTATACATATCTGATTGTGACTGTATAGCTGATGTGCACACAGGAATCTTTGGCCCCCAGAGTTGTTTGTCGTGGCAGGGAATCCTGCTGTTCATTCCTGCAGAGCGGGGGCTGGTAGAAGCAATGTCTGCAGCCTTCCTGCTTTGCTTCCCCGCCTGCCTCGACAAATGACTCTGGCAGCCAGAGCTGAATAGGAGGTGGGCAGGGGAGGAGCCAGAGCTGAGGAGCCGGCATCATTTCTCACATTGGCACATTGGGAATCTAATATATGTCGCACATTGGTCGCAGTATGATGGCCACTTCTAGTTTTGACCGGCCAGAACCCGAAATGGCCAGACTTCGGGTTCTGGCTGTAACATATATAATAAATGACATCTCTGCTGTAATAATAAATCCTGAAGTGTAGCTGTGGCACTAATAGGGATGGTCAATGAGATGCAAATAATTCTGCATTGATGAAGGTTTATGCAAATTTTGTATGTGGACAGGCCCGACATGCGCAACTTCAGTTGTAGGGCTAGAGAAAGTCCATATTCCATTTATTTTCTCTGTTCAGGATCCTCTAAAGCAATATCCTAAGTTTAATTTAAATGCATCTCTGGTGTACATAAATACACAGAGGTACACTAATTCTTAAAAGTTAGAATGTCCCAACACATTGTCTGTTTCACAAGATTCACTGGAACCCCGTGTCAGCTGGGTTCTGGTGCATAGATCTGCCCCTTTGCAGAAATTGGCCCTGGCTTTATTTGTATTATGCCGGGCATACACGGCTCGTTTTATGCGCCGGATCAAGCCAGCGGCTCGATGCCGGCGCATCCACGCTCGTCCGCTCGTCCCCAGCGGCTCGATGCCGGCGCATCCACGCTCGTGCCGCTCGTCCCCGCGGGCGCTTTCTTATCACCGTGGGTGCGGGTTGAGCGGCATGATCGGGCCAGCTGAATATTATCAGCTGGCCGGATCAGCTGGTCGATACACGGTACAGAAACGTACCGTGTATCCCCAGCATTAGATATAGAAAAGGTAGAAACCTTTTTCCGCAAGGTGGCAGGGTTACACGCTGGAACCCAACATATGGGGCTCCAGTGAATCTTATTATACAGACATCATACTGGGGCATTCACACTGACAATGACAGGCCATGATGGCTGATAGGTTAAAGTGTAAGCTTCCTGGCCAGGAGCTTTTTGTTCCCAAAAGCAGATGCTATCTTAAAGCTTTAACGGACAACTCAGGTGATAAGAATATGGAGGCTGCCATATTTATTTCTTTTGAAACTATACCAGTTGCCTGGCAGCCCTGCGGGGGTCGATCCGGCGGCTAATCGGCCGCAGGATCGACCCGTGTATGCCCAGCATTACATACACTACACGATACATACATAGACATATGACTGTGGTAGGGATTACATTGTGAGGGACAGTTAGTGGCAAGACAGTATACTCTGTACAGCGCTGTGATAGATGTCAGCACTACATAAATAATAATGGCATCTACTGTAACTGATCAGAATGTGTGGATCAGTTCAATAGTTGAGATAAAAATTAGACTGGATTGTCTCCTGAAGTTTTCCATTGCTGTACATACTCAGAATGCTGACACCTTAAACTCCTGCAAACCACATACACAAGACCTTCTATATATCCTGAACCATTAATTTGCATCATTTTGGACAAATTATTGTTTGTCTCTGTATATATTTTATACTTATCTTCAAAGTCCAAAACAAGGAAAAAATGTTCTCCAAAGCCATATTCTCTCTAAAACCCTTCATTTGCATTTAAATGTCCTCACAACTACATTCTAAAAGGAATCTATCTAACACGGCACCTTTGATCTCAGCAGGACTTCCACATTCAAACTTGCTTGTTCTGTGTCAGTAATTATGTCCTCTTCTAAAGTCAAATACAGGTATTCAGCAAAACTGCTTGCCTCTACCTGCCTCCCAAAAATACTTTGCTTAATTGACCCATTTTCCAGCTAAAATATCTGAAGAGCCTCAGAAAAAACAAAAGGAAGCTCCTGTTGAGGTTCCAAAAATAATTTCTCACCACCTAGTATATATAAAACTACAGCAACAGTATCTACAGGGATAACCCAGTGGTGGTATGGAAAAATACCAGAATTCACAGAGTTGGTTGCAACCCGGAATGATATGCAGCATTGGGGCTGATGCACAAAAGTGTGGAGCACGGACAGTGCACAGCAACATTACTGTTACTACCGGCATCATGTACCGTGACTTATGCTATCAGCATGATCCATGGTACTCGAGTAGTGTGTGTTGCTACAGTAACACGTGTTAGTAATGAGCGTTACCATTAGTATCACTCATTACTGTAGCAACGATCGCGCTACTCAAGTACCGCGGGTCACGCTAATACTGTAACTCGTGGTACACGCTGCTGGTAGGAACAGTAATATTGCCGTGCGCTGTCTGTGCGAGGCAATATTACCACATTTTAGTGCATCAACCTCATGGTGAGATAAACAAGTGGACTTGAATTCTACTTTGAACTTGCCTGTGTTCCCCATTTCTCTTTCATTGCACAAGTTAAAACAGCAGTGCAACAAATCACAGTGTGTCTGCAGTCAGATAAAGTTGGACTGAATTGTAATTCTCCCTCATAAATAAGAATATGGGATTCTAGGTGGTCTTAATTAAGATTATTTCTACAGATCCAGGTTTTTTTGTCATTTCAGGCTCACTTTTAACCCCCAGAATTGCTTCATTAAAGCTATATTGCGCAAAGCTAGATTTGTAAACCAAGTCTTTTAATCTGGCCTACATAGCTAAAACCTGGTCTTATCAAAATGCAGGCCCCATTCCTGAAGCTTCCCTGCCTACAAATATTCTGTGTTACACTACAAAAGTCAAGACTGCAACTTGAACTATGCTTAAAATCTACTTTGAAGATCACACCCTTTACTATGGGTCTCCGTTACTATGGGTCGCCGTTGCTTGGCAGTTCAATTTTCAGGGTCTAATGCTGGATACACACGGTGCGTTCGCGCACTCGATTTTCCCATCGATTCCCGTCGATTCGTTTATTTCCAACATGTCCGATTTGGATTTCGATGGATCGTTAGGTCGATTCGCATGCAAAGTATGCCGAATCGACCTAACGATCCATCGAAATCCAAATCGGACATGTTGGAAATAAACGAATCGACGGGAAAATCGAGTGCGCGAACGCACCGTGTGTATCCAGCATTACCTTCCCAGATGGTTTAGCCTTTTTGTGGGAAACAGCAGAATTCCTATCTAGCTTAACACATCCTAATCAGACCAACATGGGAAATTTAAATGCATGGGAAGATGCCCACCATTCACAGCCTGAACTACATCATTCTATGAATGAACTGGAACATCCTCAATTGCTCTCGTACCCACAGCAAAAGGTAATTCTCTGTAACTTAAATTTCATACAGGATGTAATATCTTCTGTGAAAATAAATCCAGTTGTTTGTTCAGACCTTCACACCATCCACTGTTCCATCATAATACCAGCTGTAAAATGCAAACTCCTTCCTTATACCTACTCCCCCCCCCCCCCCCCCCCCCGACAATTTAAACTTCATCCTCTTGCCCAGTCCTGTGTCTTTCTTACAAGGGGTACTAGCTAATTCTCCCTTTTCCCACCCAAAAAACACCAAGTGAATTGCTGATGATTGCAGCAGCTCTTCAGACCCACCCTTTAAATGCATCAACCCCTAAATGTGTGATAAAGATTTCAGGACATATTGGAGATGAATCAATGAAAATCCTTAGCATCTAAAAGCACACTTATCTTGTAATTTTAATATGATCTAAGTAGATGTTGAGGAAAATTATGCTAATAAATTTCTCATACCTCAGAATGAATAGGAGGCAAAATTGCACAAAAATTATCTCCTTTTGTGATACCAGTCTATACAGGAGACCTTTTCTGCGGCCATCAGGTACATTTTCATGCTTGACATGGATCCGAGATAAACTTTTACTCATTGCATAATTGTGTTCCTTTCATATAGTTTATAGGGCATTCCTCAAGCCAAATACTTTTTTTGTTTTGTTTTAATACTCGAATTCCCTATAAACTAAACAAGCCTCGCCCACAGCTTTTTAGAGTGCCTTGGCACTGTAGCAAGGGCTTATGGGAGCTCAGTCTGGGCAGGAGGAGGGGGAGGTGTTACTAGCCAGAGATTTCAGAGGCAGAGGGGAGGAGGAGAGGGGACTGAATTTGTCACATTACACACAGGCAAGCTGATAGCATCTCCAGCCCTCAGCCTAAACAGAACATGGCTGCCCTCATTGTATCAGAGGAATAAATAATCATAAACTACTGAAGCTGTTTGCAGCTAGATTTGTTGTGTAAACTATCTAAACTTTATATAAGATATATAGACAATTTACTTGTTATAGTTAGTTTTTCATCTCGGATCTGCTTTAAGACCTGAACATAACAAGTGTCAACTAGTATTGCAACGCTCAGCTGCACTTTTATCATTTTCAGTAAATATTATTCTGCATGGATTTATTTTTCTTGATTACTGTTAATAATTATTTTAAAAGCTATATGAAATACTAGTTCATTAGCAGTACCAGGTCTGTACCCGTACATTAGTACTGTCAATAAACAGGAAAGTAACCTCTAGAAACACTAGTAGTCAGTAAGAAGACCGAAAACCCATTGGCCTCAATTCACTAAGATCATGTTGGAGATAATAAGGCAAGAGAAAACTTACCTCCACACAGTAAGAGAGCTATCTTATCTCTTCATTCTTTACGTTACCTCTTCTGTAGTTAATTTACCTCCTCTGTAGTTAGTTTACCTCCTCTGTAGTTAAGTTACCTCCTCTGTAGTTATTTTCACATGCAGTTAATGAACAGCCTGTCTTTAACTCTGGAGTTATTTTAAGGATTAAAGAGTTAACTTAAAGACAGAAGAGTTAACTTTAGGTTTGCCTGAGGTAAAATGTTTCCTGAATACTACATGCCTTATCACCATGGTAACAACTCTAGAAGAGTTATTAAAGACAGGAGATAAGCTTAGTGAATTGAGGCCAATGGCCTCAATTCACTAAGATCATGCTGGAGATAATAAGGCAAGAGAAAACTTACCTCCACACAGTAAGAGAGTTATCTTATCTCTTTATTCCTTACGTTACCTCTTCTGTAGTTAATTTGCCTCCTCTGTAGTTAAGTTACCTCCTCTGTAGTTAAGTTTCCTCCTCTGTAGTTATTTTCACATGCAGTTAATGAACAGCCTGTCTTTTAAGGATTAAAGAGTTAACTTAAAGACAGAAGAGTTAACTTTAGGTTTGCCTGAGGTAAAATGTTTCCTGAATACTACATGCCTTATCACCATGGTAACAACTCTAGAAGAGTTATTAAAGACAAGGGATAAGCTTAGTGAATTGAGGCCAATGGGAATTTGTGGGATATTGGACTTTACAGCCAAAAAGTAAAGATTTGTAGCTAAGCATGCTTCTCCAATGCTACATACATCCAGTATTCAGTCACACTGTTCCAGGGATTTTAGTCTGAATTTAGTTCAAGTTGCAATAAAAAACAATTTATGACTGCGGGTTCACTTTACTATCCTTTTTCAAAAGTGTTGCTAATAAAGATTTTTTTTGTTATTGGAACTTAGACGTGCTTTTATGAATTAATAAAGAGAATTGTAGAAAAAATGGTGTGTTTCTTTTGCAAAATTTAACATGACTTGGCTCCAATTTTCTTTGGCCTGGTTTTGACTATTGTGTCCCAAGAAAGAGAAAAAGCACACAGTTACTCCAGTAATAAGAAGCCTTTCCTAAGAGAAGCTGCCTTCCAGAAAGTACCTCGGAGTAATAAGAAGTCTTTCTTCAGAGAAGCTGCCTTCCAGAAAATAACGTAAATCTTCTCCAGGTCAGTCTGGACCACATTCATCAGGCTGTTAAAAAGAAATCACAGAAAAGAATCAAAATAACAAAAAACTTAATTGTCTATTTACATTCTGCACTATTCTGGGAATTTTTACAGATACTGCAAGTTATTTATTCAAGGTACTATCTTTTCCGTTCTCTGTCTCTTGAAGTGATGAATGGACCTAGAACCTTTTCTAATGTATCGCAGCTTCCTCCACATCTTCAAGATAAGGACTGTTACAAATGCTAGTCACATGGACAACTCTAGGTCAGTAAACATTCTTGCAACACCCCCCCCCCCTCCCCAAGAAAAAAAAAACATCCACACAAAAAAGCACACCTCCATCATAGTCTGGCACCCAGGTGCAACCGACAGGCGCAAACTTCAGAGAGTAATCAACACTGTAGAGGGGATCATCAGGTCGCCCTTTGCGGCTGCTAAACTCCCTCCACACATCAAGGATGTGGTCAAGGATGAAATGGGTACAAATATTATAAACAAACCCCTGCGCCCGCATATGCACAAATTCCTGGGTCTCTGAGTCCTTCCCCCTTGAAAGAGGTACGAGGCAGGGGTGCCCCCTGTCCCCTCTTTTATATGCTTTAGCAGCTGAACCCCTCGCATGTAGAATCAGAGATCATCCAAACATATATGGTCTTCGTACTACTCATACACACGAGAAAATATCCATGTTTGCGGATGACACCATCTTATATTTGGCTGATACGGGCTCCTCTCTTGACCTAGCATTAGATGTAATCCAGGAGTCCGGGTATTACTCAGGTCTTCAGCTAAACAAAGGTAAATCAGTAATCTTACTCATAGATCAGCCTGACCCAGAATCTCCTGTTCCTACCCCACCATTGCAAATTGTAACATCATTTAAGTATTTGGGAGTTACCATCCATCTGGATCCTAAACAATATATACAAAATGAGGTATACCCTCTTCTCCAACTGGTCAGAGATAAGAGCAGATCGTGGACCAAACTTCCCCTCTCAGTAACTGGTAGAGTGAACCTAGTAAAAATTATCCTTCTCCCCAAAATTTTATATGTCCAGCATCACTCTCCAGTATATATTACCCAACACTTTTTTAAACGCTTAAGGTCATTAATACTTAGTCTAGTATGGAATAAGGGGCGAGTGAAATTACGCTATACGCTAATGCAAAACCCTAATGGTGAAGGCGGACTGGCCCTACCCTCATTTCAAAAATACTATATTGCGGCACAGTTACAGCAAATAGCAGCATAGTTTTCCTCAGATATGTCTTATAACCCAGAATTATATGGCTATGATGGGGACCCTAGATGTGCTTCCCTTGCTCTAGACCTTATGTGGGGTAGTCTACCTCATGGCCCCGAAGCACATACCCTTCTTGACCAAGCAACTAAAGTATGGCAGTGGATCCTCCGATACTTCCCTACCACCCAAACGGAATCCCACACCCCCCATTGGAATAATCATCACCTCCTCGAATTCATGGGCCTCCCTGATGTCCACCTCTTGGTGTCAAAGGGTATAGTCTTCCTGGGTCAGATTTTGGAGAAAGGCAAGCTCCTCTCATTTGGGACTCTATCTTCCAGATTTGACCTCTCTTCTAAATTCTACTTTAGATATATCCAGTTATCCCATGCCTTCAAAGCCCAATTTGGTACTTCAACAGTAGCCACGCACACATCCCTCATTCTAGATAAGATTCATAATGGTCAGCAGAAACATATGGTGGGAGAACTATACTCAATTCTTATTCAACACAAGTCGGACATATACAACGACCCCTCTAGTGGAAAGTGGGTGGCATGTGGCCTTGAAATTAATGATGAAGACTGGGACGATATCCTTCAGGCGGCTAGACTTACTTCCCCTTCTATTAGAGAACGCCTTACTCAGGTGTATATTATTCACCAAGCCTACCTCACCCCCCTAAAGCTAGCTAAGTTGCACCCCAGTGTATCCCCTACCTGCCCTAAATGCTCCTCCACTACTCCTACTTTCTTTCACTTAATATGGGAATGTCCCCCTATTGCAATATTTTGGAAACAATTAATACAATTCTTACATGACAAAATGGGCTGCCCTGTGAAGATGGATCCGGCTATGTGCATCTTAGGTCTAATTACTGATGATTCTATGCCTAATAATACCAAAATACTTATTTCTCAAACCGTATTTCAAGCCAGACAAGAAATAGCTCAAAAATGGCTTGCAGCCGAATCTCCTACACTCCAAGCTTGGATAACTAGAATAGATCGCACTCTCTCATACAAGAAGCTTATCTATCTTCACAGAAACGCCATAAACAAATTTCATCTGGTATGGGATAGTTGGATAGAGAGATAGGCATTTTAAAGTTTTGGTCCTTCTCCGCCATAAGATGCTTCTCCACCTTTCATGCTCCCATCTGACCTTCAATATTATGAATACCTATCTGAAACCTTAGCCTTACTGTACCCATGCCCAAATTCTTAAACGTGTGTCTACAATTATTTGCTCTCATTGTTATTTGCACAATGCCCATTTTTATGCAGTATGTCCTTATTGTCTGATATTTGCACTGATCCCATGTGTACCACAAACTATCCCCGGTGCGACACCTGTCGTACTCAGCAAATAAAGTTGATTCTGGTTCTGATGCTCCTCTGCAGTATCTCCACAATCACCGGAAATCACCAAAACTACAGGAAATAACTGCACTCACTGTAATGACAGGATATGATCATAGCGTCAGAATTTCCCATAATTGAAGTAAACCTGTGAGGTTTGTGGGGAAAAAAACAGATACGTCGGGAGGGGAAGGCCTCTGGATCCGCATGCACAATAGCATGCACTCGATTGGCTTTGGCTTTTTCCACCAAAGCCTGAACAGGTTTGTAGCACTGCGCATGTGCAACCCGTTGACAAGCCCTCGTCAACAGTTTTCGTATGGGGACAGAGCTGGAATGGGCAGATGGAAGAGGACGGTGAAAACCTCTGGAGGATGCAGATGCTTCCCTGTACCGAGGCAAGTACCCGAATTGGGCACTTTTCTCCGCTACAGATTTCCTTTACAAATGCACACCAATTCCTTACCTCTATTATTTACAGCAATGCATAAGAAATATGGACTCAAATGCATATGTTGCATACTGCACACAGGGGTACATTAACTAAACTCTTTAAACGTGACATCTGCATGCAGAACACATTCAGTTTAAAGGGATTTACACAAATTAGTATGAATCTGGGTAAACTTCAATGTCTTCAATACCAAGCAGCAGCAGCTAAAGCAAATAAAATTATGGGGTGCATAAAATGGGAAAAAAAATATGAGATGCTAAGATACTACGCAGGCCTTAAAACCCCATCTGTTCATCATTAATTATACATCATCTTCATTGCTCCAGCCCCCACTCTTGGACATACACCCCCACCCATGTGTTCCTCTCCCACACCACAAGATGCATTGTAGAGAGTTGAGTCACTTCACTACCTAATAATGGGGATTCCTTAGGCTTCCTAAGCTGAAGTTACATCTGGCTTCCTATACTGAGGGGACTACCTTTGGCTACCTGATACTGGGGGCCCCTCTGGCTATCAACAATTTTTTTAAAATTAGTAATTATATAGCGCCAACATCTTTTGCAGCGCTTTACAGAGTAAATATAGCATAGTCGTTAACTGTCCCTTGGACAATCCCTATTATAGTCATATGTCCATCATCATAGTCTAGAGCTAATTTTAGGGGGAAGCCAATTAACTTATCTATATGTTTTGGGGATGTGGGAGGAAACCAGAGTGCCTGGAGAAAACCCACAGACACAGGGAGAACATACAAACTCCTTGCAGATGTTGACCTGGTTGAGATTTGAACCAGGGACCCAGTGTTGCAAGGCTAGAGGTTTACCCACTAAGCCATTGTGCTGCCCTGCTTGGGGGCTACTTCTGGCTACCTATACTAGGGACTACCTAATACTGGGGGTACCTCTGGCTACCAATTACTGGCTGGCTACCTATACTAGGGGAAACCTAATACTATTGGGGATCCTCTGGCTACCTATATTGGGGTTCACATAAGGCTAAATACGCTGGGGTGCTACCTTTGACTACCTAATAAAGCGGCTCCCTCTTGCTACCAACTACTGGGGGTACTTCAGGCTACCTATACTGGGAAGCTACCTCTGTCTATATATACTACAACAACAACAATAATACATTTGTAAAGCACTTTTCTCCAATAGGACCCAAAGTGCATAAGCTTGTGTCCAATCAGTACATAGTGATGTGTTACAGGCGAAAAAGTTGTGACCTTAAAGAGAATCTGTATTGTTAAAATCGCACAAAAGTAAACATACCAGTGCGTTAGGGGACATCTCCTATTACCCTCTGTCACAATTTCGCCGCTCCCCGCGCATTAAAAGTGGTTAAAAACAGTTTTAAAAAGTTTGTTTATAAACAAACAAAATGGCCACCAAAACAGGAAGTAGGTTGATGTACAGTATGTCCACACATAGAAAATACATCCATACACAAGCAGGCTGTATACAGCCTTCCTTTTGAATCTCAAGAGATCATTTGTGTGTTTCTTTCCCCCTTCTGCTCTCATGCACTGAAGTTTCAGGCTGCTCTTTTCTTCCTGCAAACAGCTTTGCCCTTGTCTGAATTTCCTCAGTATGTGAAAGCCCAGCCAGCTCAGAGGACACTTTATCCAGCTTGTAAAAGATACGAGAGCAGAGAGAAGCTGCACTTATCTAAATATCACACAGGCAGTGTGCAGAGAGGGGCCTGAAAGGGGGAGTTCATAGCAGAACCACAACACTGAAGAACTTGGCAGCCTTCCAGACACTGGCCGACAAGTCTGACAGGGGAAAGATACATTGATTTATTACAGAGACTGTGATAGCAGAAAGTGTTGCAGTAAGCCAGAACACATTAGAATAGCTTTTGGAACTTGTAGGATGATAAAAAACAGGATGCAATTTTTGTTACGGAGTCTCTTTAAATGCCAGACTAAACAGGTGGCTTTTCAGTTTTGATTTACAGGCCTCCGGGTTGGCAGTGTCTTGATATGGTGTGGCAAGGTGATCCAAACGGTAGGGGCAGCATGACAGAAGTCTCTGGCTTCAAAGATTTGTAGTTTTAGTTGACCACTAGGGGTGGTCAATTTATTAGATCCTATTGATCTGAAGTTGTGGGAGGTGTGACACAGTTGTGACAAATCCTTCAGGTATCCAGGGCCTAGGTTGTGTAGAGATATGAATATTAGCTTGTCAAGTCTGAAGATGAATCTCTATTTTTATGGGTAGCCAGTGGAGTGAGCAAAGGATTGGTGTTATGCGGCAATGGCGGGGCAACATTCTGTACTAGCTGCAGGCAGTGTCGGTCTTTATTTAGCAGGCCTGCATAGAGGGCATCGCAATAGTCCAGCCGTGATGTGATGAAGGCGTGAACTAGGTTTGAAAAATCCACTGACGACAGCTGAAGTTTGTTTCCTAAAGTTTAATCCCCAATCAATCAGTACACCCAAGCTGCACAGTGTTTGAGCCAGTAAGGTCTGAGTTCCCTATCCTCAGTAGAATTGAGGATAGGGAATTGAGTCTGGAACTGCCTTGGCGCTAGGTGCTGACCTCTGATGTCACGAGCCTCAGTTTTGTCAGCATTTGGTTTAAGTCAGTTGTCATTCATCTACTCCTGAAGCTCAGCTAAGCATGTGTTTATTTTTGGAATGGTGTCTGTCATACTGTGGGCTTTCTGCTACTGGTTGACACCTCTTGCTACTACATCCTTAAAATGAGTCTGTAGGGGAGGAAGGTTTTACACACTCGACTTATTTATTCTCAAAACTGCAGTGAAGCCATGCATTGATGTGCAGCTGCCTACTCAATATGGAGGCATTTGTGCCTTCCACACCTAACCAAAAGGAGCAGAAGCGCTGGGCACATCACAAACTCCCTGCCCACACCCATCAAGCCATGTAAGTAGCAGCCAGGATCACTGAGAAGCCAGAGGGTGAGAATGGCAGGATTGGCACTGTAGGCAACAGAACAGCTGATGTTCGTTTACCTGGATAAGTGTAAAAATCTAGGAAAGTAGGAGGGGTGGCCACCAAAGTCTAGATTTTCTCAGGCGTTGTGAAACCTAAGCCTGGCCATACTCACGTCTATTAATTTTTCTCAGCATGCTTTGAGTGTTGCCATCCACTTTAGTTTCTCATGTTCACTTTTTCTTTAAGAGCCCATTTCGACTTGAGCCGCACGCGTCTGTGAGACGCGCGGCGGCAATTTCGGGTCTGCGGCTACTAGGCCTGCACCATTTTAGGAGAAAAATGAATCACAATTTTTTCTGTCAAGAATTGTGATTTTGATTTTTTCACGATTTTCTTCAAATCAAGCTTTAGCATTAAATTCACAATGTACAGTAACATTTACAAACATGCATTTACAGAAAATTACATCATACTATCTCTACTGCATTGTGAATTTATCAAAACAGCTATTAATAAATGCTAAGCTGTGTACCACAGCAGATTCTGGGCAGTGGCCACGTACTGGGTAGTGGGGGTGATCCAAGTTGTTTGCTCGACAAGATACTGGAGAGATAATAGATCCTGGGCAGTGGCCACTTACTGGGCAGTGGTGTTGATCCAAGTTGTTTGCTTGACAGGATAGTGGAGAGAGAACAGATCCTGGGCAGTGGTCACTTACTAGGCAGTGGTGGTATCCAAGTTGTTTGCTCTACAGGATAGTGGAGAGATAACAGATCCTGGACAGTGAGCAAATGTACAATACACTGTGTGACCACAGGAGACAAGATGTAAGTGCAGAACAGCAGTGTCTGATGTACGGATCCTTCTGCTCCACAAGCAATGTGCTGGCCGCATTACACTACTTACTACCGCTCTGACTCCTTCTGGCCGGAAGGAGGAAGCATGCTGTGCGGCCAACACAATTTTACGCATGGAACATTTAAAATAATACGCGTAATAAGCCTGCACGCATAAAATTGTACGCATGAAAAAAATCACCACTTTGACGATTAGGAAATCGTCTTGCTGCAAATCGCGATATCGATTATAAAATGATATATCGTGCAGCCCTAGCGGTTACGCAGACGAATCCCATCAGCTGTGCCGTGCACGGCTATGGGATTCGCATCCTCACGCACCATTTCAGACGGCAATGTCGGCCGAATCACTAGCGCAAGCGATTTGGCCGGCGGCGCCATTGTACCCTATGGCAGAGTTTCCCCACGCGATTTGCCTGCGGGGAAACTCTGCGAATTCAGCACAGAAACCGTGCCAGTGGAAACGGGCCCTAAAAGTTCCCAGGTGACTTAGCAGTTAGTGGTAAAAAGGTAGTTACAGTTCAGTCTTCAGCTTCTTCAGCTTCCGTACTGTTTCGCTCTCTAATTGTTTTTAGATTTGTATAAATAAAGTATTATTCAAAAAAAAAAAAAAAAACCTATAGCAAGGGAAAAAAAAAGACTGAGATACTCACCTAAGAGAGGGAAGGCTTTGGATCCCATAGAGCCTTGCTGGTCCTCTCCCCATGTCCTCTTTCCAGCACTGTCCCCCCAGTGAAACGATTCGACCCACAGGTTGAATATGTCTTCGGCACTCCTTGGGCAGCCTTTGGAAGTACTCATCTCCCCAAGTATTTCTAAAGATAAGTTGATCTGTACTACACACACACCAGTGCTTATGAAGCCTTCCAAGGAGTCCTAAAGGTACAAATTTTGAATGGGGGCAGCGAGGAACGTTGAGATGGGGAGGACCAAACGATCTATGGTGAGGTGAGTATTATTATTTATTTATTTTATAGCGCCAACATCTTCTGCAGAACTGTACAAAGTATATTGTGTTGTCACTTAAAGTGGATCCGAGATGAACTTTTACTCATTGCATAATTGTGTTCCATTCCTATTGTTTATAGGGTATTCTTCAAGCCAAATACTTTTTTGGTTTTGTTTTTAAACTCTAATTCCCTATAAACTAAACAAGCCTCGTACACAGTTTTTCAGAGAGCCTTGGCATTTTCAGACAGTAGCAAGGGCTCATGGGAGCTCAGTCTGGGTGGGAGGAGGGGGAGGTATTACTAGCCAGAGATTTCAGAGGCAGAGGGGAGAAGGGGGGGGGGGGGTTAGGTTTTTTCACAGGCTGAGTGCTGAAGATGCAGATAAGCTTGCCTGTTTGTAATCTTTACAAACAACATGGGTGCTGTCGTATCACAGGAAGAAATAATCATATTCTATTGAAGCTGTTTGCAGCTCGATTTGCTGTGTTAACTATCTAAACTTTAGATAAGATATATAGACAAGTTACTTGTTATAGTTAGTTTTTCATCTCGGATTCGCTTTAACTGTCCCTCAGAGGGGCTCACAATCTAATCCCTACCATAATCGTATGTCTATGTATAAAAACAAGGAACACCAAGAGCCCCAATAGTGTAATATGTACTGGTAAATGGTTACTAGATAGAGTAAATATTAATACTCACAAACCAGGGTTACCATTAGGCAACCACTGTAAAGGCAGGTGGGGAGATTTTCCTGACCCCACTCCAGAGGCGTAGCTAGGGTTTTCAGCGCCCGGGGACAAAGACTATTAATGCGCCCCCTAAGGTGAAGGGTCGTGACCAAATGTGGGCGTGGTTATGGGTGCTCCACATTTGGTCACGCCCCTTCAAATGTACATGGAGTTTAGCAGGCTCACGCTCACCCACCCTCCCTCAGTATGTACCTTCCAGCATGTTCCAAGACAAATTCAGCAATCATGAGCCCCCCCCCATCAAGACAAATTCCGCAATCATGAGTAAACATGAGGCCCCCAACATGACCAACTCAGCAATCATGAGGCCCCCAACAAGACAAATTTAGCTATCCTGAGGCCCCCAACAAGACAAATTCAGCAATCATGAGGCCCCTAACAAGACAAATTCAGCAATCATGAGGCCCCTAACATGACAAATTCAGCGATCTTGAGGCCCCCAACAAATCATGAGGCCCCCAACAAGACAAATTCAGTAACCATGAGGCCCCCAACAAGACAAATTCAGCAGTCATGAGGCACATAAATAGACAGCATTTCACATAAATAGGCAGAATGCCCCCTTAATATGGTAGACACCTCTCACCTGGCAGCAGTTCCCCAAAATACACTCAATCTGACAGCAGTGCTTCCCCAAAAATAGGTAGCCCCAGGTCTATAGGTGTCCCCAGAATAGGTGGCCAGCAGTATAGATGTCCCCAGAACAGGTAGCCAGGGGTAGAGATGTCCACAGAACAGGTAGCCAGGGGTATATGTGCCCAGTATATGTAGGCAGGGGTATGTGTCCCCAGTATATGTAGCCAGAGGTATATGTGCCCAGTATATGTAGCCAGGGGTATATATGCCCAGTATATGTAGCCAGGGGTATATATGCCCAGTATATGTAGCCAGGGGTATATGTACCCAGTATATGTAGTTAGGGGTATATGTGCCCAGTATATGTAGGCAGGGGTATATGTGCCCAGAGTAGGTAGCCAGGGGTATATGCCCAGTATATGTAGGCAGGGGTATATGTGCCCAGAGTAGGTAGCCAGGGGTATGTGCCCAGAGTAGGTAGCCAGGGGAATATGTGCCCAGAGTAGGTAGCAAGGGGTATATGTGCCCAGAGTAGGTAGCCAGGGGTATATGCCCAGTATATGTAGGCAGGGGTATATGTGCCAAGAGTAGGTAGCCAGGGGTATATGTGCCCAGAGTAGGTAGCCAGGGGTATATGTGCCCAGAGTAGGTAGCCAGGGGTATATGTGCCCAGAGTAGGTAGCCAGGGGTATATGCCCAGTATATGTAGGCAGGGGTATATGTGCCCAGAGTAGGTAGCCAGGGGTATATGTGCCCAGAGTAGGTAGCCAGGGGTATATGCCCAGTATATGTAGGCAGGGGTATATGTGCCCAGAGTAGGTAGCCAGGGGTATATGTGCCCAGAGTAGGTAGCCAGGGGTATATGTGCCCAGAGTAGGTAGCCAGGGGTATATATGCCCAGAGTAGGTAGCCAGGGGTATATGTGCCCAGAGTAGGTAGCCAGGGGTATATGTGCCCAGAGTAGGTAGCCAGGGGTATATGTGCCCAGAGTAGGTAGCCAGGGGTATATGTGCCCAGAGTAGGTAGCCAGGGATATATGTCCAGTATATGTAGGCAGGGGTATATGTGCCCAGAGTAGGTAGCCAGGGGTATATGTGCCCAGAGTAGGTAGCCAGGGATATATGTCCAGTATATGTAGGCAGGGGTATATGTGCCCAGAGTAGGTAGCCAGGGGTATATGTGCCCAGAGTAGGTAGCCAGGGATATATGTCCAGTATATGTAGGCAGGGGTATATGTGCCCAGAGTAGGTAGCCAGGTCAGGTGTCCCCCTCCCCAGCAGGAGGGGAGCAGCGCAGAGAAGAGCTGCTCTCCCTTCCTCGCTGTCCCCTCCAATGTCCGGGTGGCTGGCAGCGGCGGGCGGAACTTACCTCCGTCTCGTCGCAGCGCCGGATGGATCTGCCACTACTCTGGTCTGGTCCAGACCAGAGCAGCGGCTGCGCACTCAAACTTCCGCCCGGCGCTGGAGCGAGACGGAGGTGAGTTCCGCCCGCCGCTGCCAGCCAAGAGCCACCCGGACATTGGAGGGGACAGCGAGGGAGGGAGAGAGCACCTAAGGTGAGGGAAGGAGGGGGGATATGGCCCCCCTTCCCCACCGTCCGCACAGCTCTCTCTTCTCTGCGCTGCTCCCCTCCCCTCAAAAAAAAAAAATAAAAAAAAAACCCGCAGCTCAGCCAGGCGGAGGGCGCCCTTGGGGACCAGGCGCCCCGGGGCACTTGTTCTACCCCGACCCCCCCTAGCTCCGCGCCTGCCCCACTCAGGAATAAGAAGTCGCTCTCTGTAGATGAGAAAAAGGGGTTCAACCCTCCACCCAGGGTGGACTCAATATTATGCAGGAGAACAGAGGCGCCAAAAGGATAAAAGGAAGCTAAATGAGCTTAAAAACCAAATTCTTGGTAAATAGAGGAGGTAGTGGTGGACTTACCTCCTCCAAGTAGACACACAACGACTGTAGTAAACACAGTCAATATATTTTATTTATGAACTCCAAATATGCAACGCGTTTCGCAGGTTTGATCCCGCTTCATCAGGCAATAACAACGGAGCAATAGCATATGTGGTCAGTAGAAGAGCCAGGCACCTCTGTCCACAGAGGTGCCTGGCTCTTCTACTGACCACATATGCTATTGCTCCGTTGTTATTGCCTGATGAAGCGGGATCAAACCTGCGAAACGCGTTGCATATTTGGAGTTCATAAATAAAATATATTGACTGTGTTTACTACAGTCGTTGTGTGTCTACTTGGAGGAGGTAAGTCCACCACTACCTCCTCTATTTACCAAGAATTTGGTTTTTAAGCTCATTTAGCTTCCTTTTATCCTTTTGGCGCCTCTGTTCTCCTGCATAGTATGTCTATGTATGTATTGCATCTATGTATGTCATAGTCTAGAGCCAATTTAGGGGGAAGCCAATTAATTTATATATATGTTTTGGGATGTGGACTTTTGCTTTCAGACCACTTTATGGTCACTTTCGGCTCTGTTACCTCTAGGGAGCCGCATCCGTGTCGATACAAAGTTGCATCCAACTCCTATGGGGATTCACAGGCATCCTATTGATTTTCAATAGGTTGTAATATTGTACCCAAAGTTGTGTGCAGGGAAATGGACAGAAATCACAGCAGTGAAAAAGTAGCCTTTAACTCCAAGTGTTTAGGGTGAGTTCACACTATGTGCATTGTTAAACTGCCAGGGACGCAACTTTGTCTCCCAGGACCCCCTTCCTACATTCAGCTTCCTCCCCCCTCCCCCTCCTGTGTCTTGGCAGCAGAGCCGCATCATCCACAAGGCAAAGCTAGGCAGTTGCCTAGGACCTAGGGCATGGAGAGAGTCTAATGTCCTGGTGGATGCTAGCTCCCACCAAACCCACTAAAAAAAAGCCAGGTGATAATTAGCGGATGGCAAAAACTGCTTCCTTGCCTAGGGCCCCATTTTATCTTAACCAGTTTCTGTTTGACAGGGCCTTTCTCCTCCTCCTCCAGACCTATAAATCAGCGTGATTAAGAGGTAAGTCCCGGCTGTCACTGCCACCATGCTGATCTCCGGGTCTGGATGAAAAATGCCAGGGTAGCACAGAAAGGTGGCCTGGTGAAGTAAGAAAGTATTTCAGCGCCCCCCCCCCCCCCCCCCTTCCCCCACGATTGCAGGTGCTGCTACCCCATAGTTACACTACTGTGCACTGCCAACACTATTATATGGGCACATTCACATCTTTTCATTGTGAAGGACCACATTATCATAACACATTTTCTACAATGCATTTCTGGATAATGTGTGCAATAATGAGCACATTACATAGCAATTCTTCATGCTATGAAAAACCAGAAAACCGATTATCAAAAGAATTGCACGTATGCACAGATGCAGCTGCACATGCACACAATGACATACTAAGCCACTGTCCTCACTAAGCTGCCGCCCACAGTCTATGCATACTTACAACCTTTGGTTAGTATGTAGGATAACTTGCAAGCTAGTGTACCCCGAGACATGACATAGTGTCTGATTTATACTTACCTGGGCCTCACGCCAGCCCCAGGTGGACCATGGGCTCCATGCCATCCTAAAAAAAAGTTTCACTTACCTGGGGCTTGTACCAGCCCTTTGCAGCCATCCTGTGCCCGTGCAGCCACTGGAAGTCGGCAGGCTACTGCGTCTGCGCAGCTCCTAACCCGCGGCGGGTGACCAGAGCATCAGCCAAAACTGTAACATTCCAGCCACTGCCAACCTCACCAGCATCAAAACATGGCGTAGATTTCAATTTGCGTTGTCCTTAAATGGTTAAATGTGTAAACTGTAGAGTATGTGTTGCATTATAGCACAACATAGTGTAAACTAAGGGCCCTTTTACACTTAGGGCTTGATTCACAAAAGGGTGCTAACACAGTTAGCACTCCTAAAAGCTTTGGACATGCAAACTAGGGTGCTAAGTAGTTTGCACGTAAAAAAGCTGTTACTGATCGCGCGTTAAATTGGTTCGCCTGAAACGTCGCACCGTTCGTGTGTAAAGTAGCTTTTCAGGCTATTTTGCACGTGAACGGTGAGCACCTTTGCGCGTGGAAACGCTAGCGCGCATATTAGTGTGTGAAGTGCCCGCTTTCGCGTCCTAAGTGCCTTTTCACTGGTGTGCTAACATTTAGCACCCTTTAGTGACTCGAGGCCTTAAAGGGATATTTAAAGTAGTGTTGTCCGGATCATGAACGATTCGGATCTCTCTTTTGTGAGTCAAATCATCCGGATCATCAAAATGAACGATTAGGATCACAAAGGGGGTGGAGCCAGGAGTGGCACGCCCCCCCCCCCCCCTCTCTCTCAGCGGGCAGGGGGGGGGGGGGGGTCCTGGAAGCAGAACAAAGATGAATCGCTCAGTTGGAGGGGAGCCAGTCTTGCAGGGACAGGTACATGAGAGAGAGGGGACATGGGTGCCACTGTCAGATATGTGTAGAGCACACGTACTGGCTATAATGTGCTGCTGATTTTAGGCTGTCTGTTCCATAGTGCAGTGCTGCATAGTGAACAAATGGGAAAGTTTTGGCTCAGAAGCACAGCTCAGTAACTTTGCAGACAGCGTGCTGGCAGTGGGCTAGAATGACAGGGCAGGCACTGTGATTGCAGTGCACTATGAACCTCCTGCACTCTGCTCTAAACAGCTGCACTTCACTTCTCCATAAATTTATGATGTGTTCGAGGTGAGAAAAGGGGGATGCTTTCCTTCACTGTGAGACGTTAGCATTCAAAGTATACAGATGCACATATAGGTGTAATATATTGAAAGCTATTGTATGATTGCAACATGTGGGTAATGTGTGCAATAAAACATTTCTCTCTGCTCACCCCTCTTCGCCCACCTCCTCCCTTCTCTGTCCGCTCCCTGCCCTCTGTCTATCTTCTCCCCTTCTCTGTCTGTCCACCCCTCTCCCCTTCTCTGTCCACTGCAGGGAAAGTCCTGTCCTGCTAGTCATTTCACCCCCGAATGCTTCCCTAGTAAAAATGATTCGAGATTCGGATCAAAGATCCGGATCTTTTCAATGATCCGATTCGAATCATCCGAATCATTGAAAAGATCCGAACTTCCCATCTTATTTAAAGGAGTCACCAAGCAACTAATGCTACCCAGAGTACTACTTACCCGGGGCTTCCTCCAGCCCCTGGTCCCTGACGGTGCGCAGGATGACCTCCAGGTCGTCCACTACTGCGCATGTGCGAGCCTCCACGTGGTCCAGAGTGTACTGTGCAGGCGCAGTAGTTCTGCGCCTGCGCAGTACGTTCTGGACCACGTGGAGGTGATTGACAGCGGCGTTCACACAGGCGCAGTAGAGGACTTCTGGCGAGGCACTGTTGGGGACTGGGACAGAGAGAGAGAGAGTGAAGTTGCGCTGAGTGACATAGCGGTTGCCAGGGGTTGGAGGAAGCCACGGGTAAGTAGTACTCTGGCTAGCATCAGTTGCTTGATGACTCCTTTAAGCCGGCTAAAAAAAAATAGATTCACTTACCTGGGGCTTCTACCAGCCCTCTGCAGCCGACCTGTGCCCTCGCAGCCACTCACTGATGCTCCAGTCTCTAACTGTCCCCTAGAGGGGCTCACAATCTAGTCCCTAACATAGTCATTTGTCTATGTATTATGTAGTGGATGTATCATAGTCTAGGGCCAATTTTAGGGGGAAGCCAATTAACTTATCTGTGTTTTTTGGGATGTGAGAGGAAACCAGAGTGCCCGGAGGAAACCCACACAAACACGGGGAGAATATACAAACTCCTTGCAGATGTTGACCTGGCAGGGATGCTGCCATGCGCATTTTGGCAGTGCGTATAGTGTGCAACATGAAAGAACGGTAGAAGGGCATAGACAGCCCTTCTACCGTTCCCATCATATGCGCTGTGCAGCAGTACGATGCGCTATCGCACTGCTGCATGCATTTTCCGGAATCGCAGCGCAGATCCCATTCACTGTAGTGAATGGGATCTGCAGTGCAGTGCATAGTAGCGCAGATGGCGTGCGATCGTACGGGTTGCGTTCCAATCACACAGCCATCTGCGCTGAATGATCTGAAGAGGGCTAAGTGTAAAAGGACCCTTCATACTAATTTTCAATTATGGCATTGTTTTTAAAATGTTATGCAGGCAAAGCGCCTCTATAGAAGCTCCAGGAAATGTTTTTACTTTTTGCGACTACGATAGTACTATTCTTTGATAAGAGAATATTCTTCATTTAACTATAGCTACGAAAGTAATTTATTTATACAGACTGCTGAATCCTCAATGTGTATATACGGCGGCTCAATTTACCCTATTACGTTTTAAGCGTGTGCACTTATTTCCTTTTATCCCTACCAGCCTTCAGCCTATTCTTCCCAATTACTAGTGATGCGAATCGCGAGCCGTTCCTAAGGGCTCGTTTCCACTAGTGCGGCGTGCGTCTCGTAGACGCACGCCGGCACTGAGCGGGTGGGCGGGATCGCAGGCGATTCCCATCAGCCGTGCCATGCACGGCTATGGGAATCGCAGCCTCCGCCGCGAATTCTGTGGGGGTTTCCGGCCGAATCGCTACTGCAAGCGATTCGGCCGGCGGCGCCGTTGTCCCCTATGGCAGAGTTTCCCCGCGCGATTTGCCTGCGGGGAAACTCTGCGGATTCGCGGCCGTTTCCGCGAGAGTGGAAACGGGCCCTCACACCGCTATCTCAGGTCTGCTCTGCGCTGCCGCTTTGCGTTAGCCGTGTTGTCAGCCAATCACTCTCTGCCTGTAGCAGTGCGCCGGCCGGTGGTTGGATAGTAGCGCTGCTGTGACTGGTTGCTGTAGACAGAGGGCAGATTACTGCCAGACGGGGCGGGGTTATCTTATATCGAGGGGATTGCCTTGCTTCGGAATGCTTGGCAGTGTCGTGTTACCTGGGGACGTGTGAGGGGTGGGGGAGTAAGGAGCAGCGGTGCTGCTATATAGAGTTGGGTTGGTTGCTTGTTGCACAGCGGCGAATTGTTGGCTTGTCACTTGAAGGCAGCAGGGGGTGTGCTGCATCACGTGTCTGGCATGTACGTGTGTGCTGCTGAGCGGTTAGCGGAGTGCCATCTCAGGACAGGCTCGCTGGGGTAGTGTGAGGTCAGGCAGGCTGCCTGTAATCCGAGCGAGCACATAGCTCACTCAATGCTCAGTTATCAGCCTACTGTACTGCTTTCTTATAATAAGCAGCACCTTGTGACCCGCGATCATCACGAGGCAGATACCCGAGCTCATCCATGCGAGCAGGGCCGCAGGCTGTAGCTACTCATATTCATTCGCTGTGAAAGGATTCTTTGTCACAAGTTCATTTTATGGAAATAGAACGTTTTTTTGCAGATTTGCTATTGCAATGGTTAAAGTGAACCTTAACCCTGGTACATAAAAAAAAGTTTAACTTACCCGGGGCTTCCCCAAGCCCATGCAAGTGCCCTCGCCACTCCTCAAGTGTCCTCCGGTCTCCGCCGTGGGTTATTTTCGTTTTTGGCCGACAGAGTTAGACTCTAGCCACACATATTCTTCTTCGCTTTCACTCCGTCAAGCACGTCCTGCGCAGGCATATTGCTGCGCAGGCATGTTGCGCCTGCGCAGGACACGCTTCGTGGTGGCAAGGAGAAGAATACTCGTGGCAGGAGTCCAACCCTAAGTCGGCCGAAAACGAAACTAACCCACGGCTGAGACTGGAGGAGCGGCGAGGGCACAGGAGGGTTGCAGGGGGCTTGGGGAAGCCCCGGGTAATCTAAAACATTTTTATGTACCAGGGTTAAGGTTCACCTTAAGGTGGCCATACATCAGGCAATTCACCATCCAATTCCATTATAATTGAATTGAATGAAAATCGGTGCTGGCAAGTGCATGCCCCAATCGACGATGCAACCAATTTCGGGGCAAAATTGGTCAGACATTGCAGAATGCTGGGTACCCGGCAGTAATGGCAAGAGACATTGAGATGAGCTACAAAATCCCAGACGCCCCCCCCCCCCCCAATGGTCAATGTGCGCCCTGTCAATGTCCCCCCCCCCCCCCCCCCCGGGCCCAGTGCACTATACATTTCCTGTCCTTGTATGCCACTGGCTCTGAGATCCGTCCGTTGTCCATAAACTCTCCCCACGTGGTTGTTGGCACACAATGATCGTGTGTGATGTGCACATGCACCCACGCTACTCCGGCAACCACATGGGGCGCGTGTATGAACAAAGGATGGATCCCGGAGCCAGCGGCTGATGCAGACAGACAATGTATAGTGCACTGGGCACTGGTGGGGGGGGGGGGATTCATATTGACCATTATTGGAGACAGTGGCGGATGCAGCATCACAAGGCCGATTTGAAATTGTTCAGGATTTTGCCCGTGGTATATGGGCAGGCAACAGATCTCTTTTTGATCAGTGAGATCTGTCTCTCGATCTGCCTAAACATCGTTTGATCTATGGCCACTTTTAGGCTCAGTTTCACATGACACAAAAAAACTTGGATTGGAAACAGATTTTATGTTAATGGTTTCCGTTCAAACATGACAGATTGCCTAGGTTGCCAGCCAGTGGAACACAAATCCGACCTGCATGATTTTTCCAGATGAGTGAATATGTTTCCCATAGAAGCCTAAGGTGGAGTGTATCCCTCTATCGACTGCAAACCGACCACCAGAATTGTAAACTGCACTGTCTGCTCTGGTTGGCTGTTGGAGAGTCGGTTTTCTATGTAAAGTCAGCTACCTATAGATTTTTTGCTTCCTGATAAAATATATGTGCTCCTCTATTGAAAAACTGCTACCTATAAATATGTGGTAGTTGGAATTATTGTCCCCTTGCCCACTCCTTGGGCAGCGAACTCCGTCCTTGTTTCCCTTGGACAACTTTTTATTCTAACTCTACGTCCACTTGGTTAGTGGATATTGTACACCAGGACCCTCGTACACTCACTGGGCTTCAGGATGGAAGTTACTCAGCAAGGGAAGCAGAATTTTAAAAGAAGAAATAGACTGTAAGCAGCGAGCACTCACTGCGCGAAGGACTGCTGGGAAGTAATTTATTTGTGGAAGCTGAAAATCCATGTACGGTAATACTGGTTTAAAGGAACCCTAAGCACTCCATAAAACCACAAAGTGCACTTACCTGGGGCTACCTCCAGCCCCCCCCCCCCCTCCCCAAGGTTCCCCGGGGTCTTCTTGGCTTGTCTCCCGATCAGGGCAGTTTCTAGGCTAAAATGCACTCAGGGCGAGGGTGTAAAAATTGCGCCAGCTATAGGTCCCCCCAGTATAGGTAGCCAGGCATAGCTGCCCCAGTGTAATTACCCCCAGTATAGGTTAAACAGGTAGGAGCCTCCAGTATAGGTAACCAGTATAGTTGCCCCCAGTATAGGTAAGATAGGCAGGTGCCTCCGATATAGGTCAGATAGGTAGGTGCCCTCAGTACAGATTAGCAAGTAGGGTGCCTCCAATATAGGTGGCCAGAATAGTTGCCCCTGTCATAGGTTAGATAGGTAGGTGCCCCCAGTATAGGTTAGTTAGGTAGGTGCCTCCAATATACGTAGCCAGTATAGTCACCACCAGTATAGGCTAGCTAGGAAGTAGAGCAGCCTTTCTCAACCTTTTTTGGGCCGGGGAACTCTTAAAGGGGAACTGAAGTAAGAGGTATACAGAGGCTGCCGTATTTATTTCCTTTTAATCAATACTAGTTGCCTGGCAGCCCTGCTGGTCTATTTCGCTGCAGTAGTCTGAAACACCTAATCTGTAGTCTGAAACACCTAATCTTAAAGTCTGAAACACCTAATCTGCCGCATGCTTGTTCAGGGGCTATGGCTAATAGTATTATAGGCAGGGCTGCCAGGCAACTGGTATTGCTTAAAAGGAAATAAAGATGGCAGCCTCCATACCACTCTCTCTTCAGTTCCCCTTTAAAGTTTTTTTTCAAATCTCAGGGAACCCCTGCATGAAAATGATGCAGAGAAACATCGCCATTTTGATTGCAAACTTAAAACGTTTACTAATTAGCATTCTATCACCACTAATATCACGTACAAACAATGTAGCACATATACATTGCACCAATCTACTACCAAAGCAAATACAGTAATCATTTCACATAATAAATGCATTAATCACACCTGTATACAATGTGGCAATCACTGCACATATAAATTGCACCAATCTACTACCAAAGCAAATGCAGTAATCCTCTCACATAATAAGTGCATTAATCATACCCGTATACAATGTGGCAATCACCCCACATATAAATTGCACCAATCTACTAGCATAGCAAATGCAGTAATCAACTCACATAATAAATGCATTAATCATCACCCCGTATACAATGTGGCAATCACTGCACATATAAATTGCACCAATCAACTACTATAGCACACACATGAAATTCAGCAATTACCCCACATAAAATGCAGTAGTAGGCATATATGCAGTGCATTCATCCCACATAAAAAAAATCATTGATGTTATTGATACTACCCAGTATAAGGTAGGCAGAAATAAGGGCCCCCAATATAGGTAACTAGACATAGGTGTTCCCAGTATAGATAGGGATAGGGGCCTCCAGTACAGGTAATTTGGCATAGGGTTTCCCAGTATAGGTAAGCAGGAATAAGGATCCCCAGTATACAGTAGGTAACTAGGCATAGGTGCTCCCAGTATAGGTAAGGAGGAATAGGGGCCTCCAGTATAGGTAACTAGGCATAAGTGTTCCCTGGGTAGGCAGGAATAGGGGCCTCCAGTATAAGTAACTAGGCATAGGTGTTCCCTGGGTAGGCTAGCAGGAATAGGGGCCACCAGTATAGGTAACTAGGCATAGGTGCTCCCTGGGTAGGTAAGCAATAATAGGGGCCTCCAGTATTGGTAACTAGGCATAGGTGTTCCCTGAGTAGGCAGGAATAGGGGCCTCCAGAAAAGGTATAGGTAGGCATAGGTAACCCCAGTAAAGTTGCCCCCAGTCTCTGTGCGGCTGCATGGGACTCCGGTGGCCAGCTATCACCCCCCTGCATGCTGACACGCTCCCCCGCCGGCATAAACATAAAGTACATACTCACCACCAGCTGCCTCTGTCATCTCTTCATCCTCAATCTCAGCCATCGCCTTCGCATCCCCGCTGCCTCCAGTCCACACGATGTCCCTGCGTCAGCCATGCTCGCTCTCTCTCACGCAACATTGAAGGACGCAAAAACTGCCCAATGAGAGAGCAGACTCTGCTTTCTCATTGGGCGGTTTTCGCACCCTTCAATGCTTGCTTAGCAGAATGATGCGCCACGGATGAATCAATCCGCCCGCCACATCAGCGGACTAGTGGGACTATTTTGTCCCATGGAAGGGGAAAGTGGAACCAATTTGTCCCGAAGAAGAGGCAAAATGTCGCGGAATCCCTGAGGGATCCTCACGGAACCCCAGGGTTCCGCGGAACCCCGGTTGAAGAACGCTGAAGTAGAGTGTGTATACCACGGCTATGCAGAGGAAGAGACCAGTAGCAAGTAATCGGTGAATGGAACGCAGGGAGCACTGTATACAGGAGTTGCTGTATACAGTGCTTCCTGCTGTGCTCACTCTGCAGCGGAGGGGGAGCACGGAGGGCAGCCCAGGGAGGGAAAGGTTGGGCCACCCTCTCCACAGCTGCGGCTCCCCCTCCATCACGGCGCCCCCCTCAGCGCTCAGGGCGGCCGCACACCCCTAGAAACGGGGCTGCTCCCCATCCCGCTGGGGCTCCATTAATCGCCAACCTCAGCCTGAAGTCGCCCATGCGTGCCCCCGCTGTGCACAGGGGCTACGAGGAGCTCTAGGAAGCCCCAGGTAAATGCAAATTGCGATTTTGTGGAGAGCAGAGGGTCGCTTTAACCACTTCCTAACCGCCAAGAGGCAGGAGAAAGTGGGCACGTGCCCCACACTGCAGCACCCGCAAGTTTCTCCCAATTGTTTTCCCTGCAATTAGAATCATTCTTAAACGTCCGATTTGAACTGAAAAGTGCAAAAACGGGATGTTTTAAAACGTCCGTTTTGCAGCAAGTGGTTAAGTGTGAACCGAGCCTTAGCTTTGGGCCCACTAGGAAAGTTTTCAGAGTGTTTTGCAATCTTCAGCGAATAGCTAAATTTTTTGCAGATGTACTAACTTCAATGGCAGTGATTCCACAGATGCTATTTGATTTACCCAAATTGCAATTGTGGTGCCTGATTTTTTTTTTTAAGCAATTGTGCTTCTGTACATAGCATAGGATTATTGCAAAATTCGTTTTTCAAACGTACAAAGCTATTTTGCCGAATTTTATTACACCAAACCACTTGCTGTACCCAGAAACCCTTGTAAAATCCTGTTTGTGATGGAGAAAGGAAAGTAAGGTGTGCATCTACTGACTGAATCTACAGACTTCAGAGGTAACAGCTGGACAGAAGAGGGCCGCATTGTGCAGGAATGGCTGCCAAAGGGTAGTACTTTTATACTTCACTGTTTGTACTTTAGCCAAACACAAGTTTCTGTGGCTACCAACCATTTATTTCAAAGCACAACTCTTTTCAGCTCCACAGCAATGAAAATGCATTTTAGGGCTGGTGGACACCAGGAGCGCTTCTGAACGTTTTTAAAAATGCTAGCGCTGTGAAAAGCACTTGGCTAATGTGACCCCAGCCGCGTGCTCGCTCGTCTGCGTGCGTGCGGATCGATTACCGCTCGTCCCCGCCGGCACTTCCTTATCAGCGCTCGATTCCCTGCTATTGTCCGCCGGCGGGGATCGAGCGGGCGGAGGTCGAGCGGCTTGATCGGGCCAGCTGAATATTATCAGCTGGCCGGATCACCTGGTCGATACACGGTACAGAAACGTACCGTGTATCCCCAGCATTACAAGCTCCCTGCAGGGGAAGCTGGACGCATCCGAACTGGAGATAACATTATCTTGTGTTTACTTAATTGTATCAAGTGAGGAATGTAAACATTCTCTGACAATTCAGACACTCCAGAACACAGACAGATACTCAGAAGCGTACGAGAGGAATCGCCGTCGGGAGACTTGGGCGCAGGATACAGCCGGTATGGCTTATCCTGCTCAAGTTACCGGCAACGTTAAATACTATTCCCCCTCCAGGCCGCCATGGATGGTGGGGATGAAATAATTGCTGGAGGCCGAATTATAGTGTTTTATAAGTAACTTTAGCTCCGTCTTCTGACGGCGCTGAAGTTACTCAGTGTGCACCGCTATAGCTGTAATTCCTATTGCGGCCTATGGTGGCTCCGTCTGCGCCCAAATCTCCTGCGCTGGAATGAAAGTGTTCGTACTCAGAAAGCATTTCTGGGTACATTACAATATGAATACACCAGTTATGAATAAAATGCAATGTCAGCTCTCAGTGCAAAAAAAAAATGTACTTTGGGAACTTGTAATTTCTAAATGAATAATAATATTTATGCACAAAAGCAAATATGATAACCGTATGGGATATAAAAAGTAGGAAAACATGTTTTTATTGAATATTATGTCAGAGTTTTATACTGCTTTAAATTCAAAATCGCTTAGTGGCACTCTATAGCAATTCAGTTGCGACTTCGATTTGGAAACAGATGCAGCACCTGAGTGGAAATATGCCCTTTATCAGAAAATAAGATATATTCCATTTGGAGAATTTAAACTAACTACTGTATTTTAATTAGCGTTAAGTCCAGCAATTGAAAAACATAAATAAGATTTCTAAGACAATAACACTATACCGACTGTGAGACCAAAAACCCACTAGGAGCGATTTTCTGAGCACTTTGCGATTTGAAAACTCTTGGTAATGTAATGCTATGGGTGTAATCCCACTTGAGCGATGGGATTTTATAAAAATCCCCCATAGCATTAAATTAGTAAGAGCTTTTTCAAAACACTAGCGATTAGAAATCGCTCCTAGTGGGTTTCTGGCCTGAATCATGGAGGAAGTTTGTTTGTGTGTTGGGAGATTCTTGCTGGGTCTGTGCAGAGGATAATAAAATCTTTAGACATTCTGGAGTGAAATATACTGCCAATTATTAGAAAGCCCTGCCTCCAGTTGCAAGGCATGGATCTTCCAACAGGACAGTGACCAAACACACAGCTAAGAGCACCCAGGAATGGCTAAAAACTAAAAATGTTGGACTGTTCTGAGTTGGCCTTCTGTGAATTCTATTGAATGGCCATACAAAGAACTAGCATTTAGTCTGGATAAGGCTTCCATCAAATTTGACACAGTTGGAGCAGTTTCCTTAGGCCCCGTTCACACTGCACGCGTTTCCAGCCGCGTTTTGGAAACGCGTGCAGGTGGCCGACACGCACGACATCAGACATTGCATAGAGTGCAATGTCTGATGTTCACACTGCATGCGTTCCGGACCTGTGCGGTCCGGGAACGCATGCTGCATGCATTTTTTGCCAAAACACATGGCTGTCCCATTCACTTTTCAGTGATGGGATCAGCCACGCAACGCATACAAACGCGGATGGCGTGCGTTCGTACGCGTTGTGTTCCGTGTGCGTGCCCGTCCGCGTTTGTAATGTGAACGGGGCCTTAAAAGGGTTCTTTCACAAAAAAAGTAGGCAGTTAAAAAATGTGACAGATGACAGGTTTTGAGCCAGTCCATCTTTTTAAGGGGGATTCTCAGGGCTTTCTTTGTTTTCAACAGCATTTCCTGAACAGCAGTTTAACTGCCAAAATAGCAAGATACCAGCCGGCCTCCCTAATCACTTGCACACTATTATGTCAGTTAAATTTTGCAACTGTTGTTCAGGAAATGCTGTTGAAAACAAAGAAAGCCCTGAGAATCCCCCTTAAAAAGATGGACTGGCCCAAAACCTGTCATCTGTCACATTTTTTAACTGCCTACTTTTTTCGCGAAAGAACTCCTTTAACCACTTCAGCCTTCAGTCATTTTCACTTTATGCATCCGAGCAATTATTACCTCCCATTCATTAGCCTATAACTTTATCACTACTTATCACAATGAACTGATCTATATCTTGTTTTTTCCGCCACCAATTAGGCTTTCTTTGGGTGGTACATTTTGCTAAGAGCCACTTTACTGTAAATGCATTTTAACAGGAAGCATAAGAAAAAACTGAAACAATTCATTATTTCTCAGTTTTCAGCCATTATAGTTTTAAAATAATACATGCTTCCATAATTAAAACTCACGTATTGTATTTGCCCATTTGTCCCGGTTATTACACCGTTTAAATTATGTCCCTATCACAATGTATGGCGACAATATTTTATTTGGAAATAAAGGTGCATTTTTTCCGTTTTGCAGCCATCACTATTTACAAGTTTAAAATAAAAATAAAAAAATAGAAATATGTCGTCTTTACACTGATATTTAAAAAGTTTAGACCCTTAGGTAAGTATTTACATGTTTGTTTGTTTTTATTGTAATTTTTTTGTTTTTTCATATTAACCACTTCAGGATCACAGGTATTTTCCCTTAAAAACCAAAACAACTTTCACATTTCAGCGCTCCTCCCATTCATTAAGGGATAACTTTATTGTTACTTATCACACTGAAATTATCTATATATAGTTTTTTTTCGCCACAAATTATGCTTTCTTTGGGTGGTAGTTTTTGCTATGAATTATTTTATTTTATATGCATTGTAAAAGGAATAATAAGGAAAACAAGAAAAAAAATGATTATTTCTCAGTTTTCAGCCATTATAGTTTTAAAATAAAATGTGCTTTGGTACATAAAACCCACACATTTTATTTGCCCATTTGTCTTATTACAACATTTAAATTGTGTCCCTAGTACAATGTATGGTGATAATATTATATCTGGAAATAAAGGAGCATTTTTCCATTTAGGGATTTTTAATACTTTTTCACTTATTACAAGAACTTTTTTTGCAAAATTAACAGTGATATACTCTCATGACATCCGTATTAGAAAAATCCCTAAGGTAACTATTTATGTAAAAAAATTAAATGATGTAATTTTTTTAACAAGTGTTTTATTTCTATAACTGTGGGGCAGGGTTGGAAGGGGTTAAAAGTAATAAAAAAAAAATAATAATAATAAACTTTCTATGTAAAACAGTATAGTGGCATAAATAGGTGTATTTTACTTTTTGGCCACAAGATGATGCTACTGAGACCGTGTTTCTATTAATAGAACACGGCCGAACACGGAAGTGTCAGGTATGAGAGCTTGTGTGACATTTACAAGCTCTCCGAAGACACGGGAATGGTAATCGGGATTGAGAATCAAAAGATTCTCACATCTTTATCACAGATGGAGGGGGCTGCGATGGTGGATCGACGGTAAACAGTGTGGGGATCGTGAACGCGACGGTAAGGCAACAGTACGCATATCTAATCCCCTGATCCGCACGTGTAGTTTAAAGGGGCGTGGATATGCGTACCAAGGATCTTAAAGTGGCTAAACATTTTATTTGGGTATTGTAACGATTGTGGGATATCTCCGTGTTCAGCGCACAAAGATGTGCGCTGACACTGCGGAGGTCCTCCACAAGCGTGTCAAGATACTAGAACCCAGCTTTTGGTGCAAGCACCAGTAGAGGGAAATTCCTGTCGGCAGAGGGCGCTGGGGAGCGCAGAGGAACCAATCCCCTGCACCTCCACAAATGCCAGACAGGAATTGCACGAATCGCAGAACGCAATCGCAAGAGAAGCGATTGCGAATGAGAACGAGCAAAGGGACAGGTTGTATGTGTGTGCGCCAATCTAGTCGCCACCCAGCGACCGCGCACACACAACAGCAGGTGCGAAACAGAAACGCAACCGCCAAGAACGGCGATTGCCAGAAGTGACACAAGGCAGATCAGAACAGAATACGAGGATAGCAAAGGCACAGCAACTCATACAATGAGAAGATACGGAAAATAATAAACGCTAGCTAACCGCGAACACCGCACTCATTCGAAACAGTGCACACGGTTATGCGCGGTCTCCACGTGATAAGCACAATAGAGACAAGCACGCCTAACTAACCATCAACAGACAAACACGAAACAAAGAACGTAAACGCTTGATTAACGGTTACCTCACCGAGCCTACAGCAAGCGCCCGTATCAGACAAGACAGACAAACGAGAAACAGGAACTAGGCAGAAAGGATCCACCGCTCTTCCGCCAGAGCAAGTGTGATCCAAGCAGGAACACCGATCAGAAAGATCCACAGCCGCTAACGCTAGCGGCTAGTGCGATCTAAACAAGACAGATCAGATGAGGTAGCCGGTAGCAACCGCTGCTCCAGCTTACACTCCAGGAACTCAGATCAGAAGGATCCACAGCCGCTACCGCTAGAGGCTAGTGCGATCCAAACAAGACAGAACGATTCGCTATCAACCGCCGCTGGTGACAGCGCAATCGCGACAGACAAGACAGGACAGAATAGGCAGTACAAATTATACACAAACTGACTGCACTAACTAGGAATGCAAGGAGCACTCCCCAAGAATTAACTATACTAAGATAGCAGTGGCTGACACTCCAGGTGAGTCCAGCAGGAACAAACCTCTATGAGCAGCGAAGCATTGTGGGACACACATAGTACTTATAGTACACGCCTCCAATGAATGTGGCCAGGCAATTTGCATGACAACGTATGCAAATTCCTCAGCAAGCACAAGCTGCAAAACTGACAGAAGGTCTTCTTTCCAGAGTCCTGCAGCATGCAGACCTGAATAATGATCAAAAGGCTGCGGATCGTTACAGGTATTTTTGGGAGGGCCGGATGTAAACAGTAATTTTTTATGTCAATATGTGTTGATTTTTTTAAAAAAATTTTTTAATTTTGTTGTAGTTTTACTTTTTGGCTACAAGATGGCAGCCATGAGTTTGTTTACATGACGTCACTCTTAGCATAACATATACGCTTAGAGGGATGCATGGGGACGCAAGAGCCAGAAAAAGCGAAGCTTCCGAGAGAAGCTGTCGCTTTTTTTGCAGGGGAGAGGAATCGATCATCGGGCACCATGGCCCGATTGATTGATTCCTGGGATAATAATCCGTGGCCGGGAGCACACGTGCACACGCGCGATCGGCCGCGGTAGCACGCATGGCCTCCTGGATGTACCTGCTACGTCCAGGAGGCTGAAATGGTTATAGTGGATCCAAGATGAACTATTACTCATTGCATAATTGTGTTCCTTTACTATTGTTTATAGGGCATTCCTCAAGCCAAATACTTTTTTGTTTTTATTTTAATACTCTAATTCCCTATAAACGAAGCAAGCCATGCCCAGAGAGTGGGTGAAATATTGTTCATTTGCAGCGATTGCCTTTAACCCTCCTGGCGATTTATGAAAATCCGCCAGGGGGCAGCAAAGCCGTTTAAAAAAAAAAAAAAAAAATTTCATATAGCAAGACCTTGTCTCGCTACATGATAGCCGCTGGAGAACGGGATTTCCTGGAGGGCTTCCCCCGTCGCCATGGCGACGGGCGGGATGACGTCATCGACGTCGTGACGTCAAAGGGAACTCCGATCCACCCCACAGCGCTGCCTGGCATTGATTGGCCAGGCAGCGCACGGGGTCTGGGGGCGGCTGCGGCGCGACGGTTAGCGGCGAATCGACGGGTAGCGGCGGCGATTGGATTGCACACGCAGCTGGCAAAGTGCTAGCAGCGTGTAGCAAAAAAAAAATTATGCAAATCGGCCCAGCGGGGCCTGAGCGGTGCCTTCCGGCGGCATAGCCCGAGCTCAGCTCGGGCTTACCGCCAGGAAAGTTAAAATGGAATAAAACTGACATAACATTCAATAAAAATGTGTTTTTTCTCCTTTTTATTACCAATTCAGTTACCATATTTGCTTTTGTGCACGGGTAATATAGCCTGTTTAAAAATTACATGGTCCCAAAGTACAGTTTATCTGCCCTGAAAGCTGCCATTGCATTTTATTAATATATTTTAATATATTAATACAGCAGCTATCTAGTGAAAATGTCTTATCTGTCTCTGCTTGTCAGCTCAGTACAGTTTCATTTCACTTCCCTGGCTGGCTGTAACTAATTGTAACAACAGTGAAATGTAACATAAGATAATGCGGATATGGATCAAAAGCTGAAGGAGCTTGCCACACAGAACAAAGTGCTGTATTTAAAGGGAAACCGATGTGAGGGTGATATGGAGGCTGCCATATTTATTTTCTTTTAAACAATACCAGTTGCCTGGCAGTCCTGATCCTGTGTCTCTTATACTTTTAGCCACAGACCCTGAACAAGCATATGCAGATCAGGTGACTCAGGTTTTACTGGATTAGCCATATGCTTATTACTGGGTTTTGACACAGACACTATATACAGTGGCTTGCAAAAGTATTCGGCCCCATTGAAGTTTTTCACAAACAAAGTGGTGCACACGTGAGAAGTGGAACGAAAATCATACATGATTCCAAACATTTTTTACAAATCAATAACTGCAAAGTGGGGTGTGCGTAATTATTCAGCCCCCTGAGTCAATACTTTGTAGAACCACCTTTTGCTACAATTACAGCTGCCAGTCTTTTAGGGTATGTCTCTACCAGCTTTGCACATCTAGAGACTGAAATCCTTGCCCATTCTTCTTTGCAAAACAGCTCCAGCTCAGTCAGATTAGATGGACAGCATTTGTGAACAGCAGTTTTCAGATCTTGCCACAGATTCTCGATTGGATTTAGATCTGGACCTTGACTGGGCTATTCTAACACATGGATATGTTTTGTTTTAAACCATTCTATTGTTGCCCTGGCTTTATGCTTAGGGTCGTTGTCCTGCTGGAAGGTGAACCTCGCTCCAGTCTCAAGTCTTTTGCAGACTCCAAGAAGTTTTTGTAACGATTGTGGAATTCTCTCCGTGATCAGCGCACAGGGCGTGCGCTGACATTGCAGAAATCCTTCACAAGCGTATAATTTGAGGGAACCCAGCAAAAGGTGCAACGCACCTGTAGAGGGAAATTCCTGTCGGCAGGTGGAGCTGTAGAGTGCAGAGGAACAGCTCCTCTGCCATGCCACAGATGCCAGACAGGAATTGCACGAAGGGAAGAAACGCAGGGCAAGATAGCCCTGAAAGAGAGAGAGCAAAGCGACAGAGGGTATGTGTGTCCACCAATCTAGTCGCCACTCTGCGACGATGAACACACAACCATGAAGATAAGGTGAGAAGACAATCGCAGGAGATGGCGATTGCTAACAGCGACACAAGACAGAATAAGCACAGAGGAGGAATGTATGTGTGTGCACCAATCTAGTCGCCAACCTGCGACGGTGGACACACAACAAAGGAAACCGAGTGAGAACGCAATCGCCTGAGAAGCGATTGCGAAAGAGATTGAGCAAAGGGACAGATTGTATGTGTGTGCACCAAACTAGTCGCCAACCCGCGACGGTGCATACACAACAGCAGATATGAAGTAGGAACGCAATCGCGGGAGAGGCGATTGCCAGAGGTGAGACAAGGCTACAGCAAGGCAGAGCACGAGAGTAGCAAAGGCACAGCAAATCATACAATGAGAAGATAAGGAAAATAACAAACGCTAACTAAACGCGAACACCGCACTCATTCGCAACAGCGAACGCGTTTTCTGCGCGGTCTCCGCGTGTTAAGCACAACAGAGACAAGCACGCCTAACTAACCACCGACAGACAAACATGGAACAGAGGACATGAGCGCTTGCTTAACGGTTACCTCACCGAGCCTCCAGCAAGCGTTCGTAGCAGACAAGACGGATACACGAAAACAGGAATAAGTGAGAGATACGATCCACTGCTCTTTCCGCCAGAGCGAGTGCGATCTAAGTATAGAAACAGAGCGAGCTGGATCCACTGCTCTTTCTGCCACAGCAAGAGAGTTGCAGACCAGAAGGATCCACAGCACTAGCGCAAGGCGAGTGCGATCCAGGCAAGACAGATCAGAAGGGGCTACCAGTAACAACCGCTGTTCCGGTTAGCACCCAGACACACACAACGATTTCCTGTCGACCACCGCTGGGACAGGACAATCGCAACAGACAAACAAACAGATATGCAATCCTAACTGCACTAGGGAACCTGCCTAGTGCAGTCCCAGGAATTACTCTAAGCTAATCTTTAAACAATGAGCAAGGCTGACACTCCAGGAGTGTTTCACAGGACAAACCCTTATGACCAGCCAAGGTCTGTGATATCACATGGTATTTATAGTACAAACCTCCAGAGGATGTGGCTAGGAAATTTGCATGACCAACGTATGCAAATTCCCCAGCAGCAGCAAGCTGCAAAACTGACAAAAGGTCTCTCTTCCAGAGACCTGCAGAATGCAGACCTGAACAGTGGTCAAAAGCTGAGCGGATCATTACAGTTTTCTTCCAAGATTGCCCTGTATTTGGCTCCATCCATCTTCCCATCAACTCTGACCAGCTTCCCTGTCCCTGCTGAAGAGAAGCACCCCAAAGCATGATGCTGCCACCACCAGTGGGGATGGTGTGTTCAGAGTTATACACACATAGCGCTTTGCATTTTGGCCAAAACGTTCCATTTTTGTCTCATCTGACCAGTGCACCTTCTTCCACATGTTTGCTGTGTCCCCCACATGGCTTGTGGTAAACTGCAAACGGGACTTCTTATGCTTTTCTGTTAACAATGGCTGTCTTCTTGCCACTCTTCCATAAAGGCCAACTTTGTGCAGTGCACGACTAATAGTTGTCCTATCGACAGATTCCCCCACCTGAGCTGTAGATTTCTGCAGCTCGTCCAGAGTCACCATGGGCCTCTTGACTGCATTTCTGATCAGCGCTCTCCTTGTTCGGCCTGTGAGTTTAGGTGGACTGCCTTGTCTTGGTAGGTTTACAGTTGTGCCATACTCCTTCCATTTCTGAATGATCGCTTGAACAGTACTCCGTGGGATGTTCAAGGCTTTGGAAATCTTTTTGCAGCCTAAGCCTGCTTTAAATTTCTCAATAACTTTATCCCTGACCTGTCTGGTGTGTTCTTTGGACTTCATGGTGTTGTTGCTCCCAATATTCTCTTAGACAACCTCCGAGGCCGTCACAGAGCAGCTGTATTTGTACTGATATTAGATTACACACAGGTGCACTCTATTTAGCCATTAGCACTCATCAGGCAATGTCTATGGGCAACTGACTGCACTCAGACCAAAGGGGGCTGAATAATTATGCACATCACACTTTGCAGTTATTGATTTGTAAAAAATGTTTGGAATCATATATGATTTTCGTTCCACTTCTCAATTGTACACCACTTTGTATTAGTCTTTCACATGGAATTCCAATAAAATTGTTTCATGTTTGTGGCAGTAATGTGACAAAATGTGGAAAACTTCAAGGGGGCCGAATACTTTTGCAAGCCACTGTATGCCATATCAACAGGACTGCAAGACAACTGGCATTGTTTATAAAGAAATAAATATTGCAGCCTCCTTTTCTCTCTCACCTCGGTTGCCCTTTAACTGTTTGAATGCTGTTCTGCTACACTTTGTTTTTGTGATAGAAGATTTAAGCCTGTAAATCATTTTTTTTGAGCAAAGAAGAAATGCTGAGTTTCAGACCTTGTAAAGGCTAAGTTCACATTATGTGCATTACATTTTACATGTGTATATAATGCAGCACACTCACTGCTTGTTAAAGGGACTCCAAGCACCTCTCATGGGCATGCCTTTAAGACAGACGACTTTCAACAAAGTCATGCTATCACCCCTCTGGAGGAGCCTCTTGCAATGACCATGCGTGTCACTTCCTCTTCCTGCTTCATTCAGTGATGCACTTCTCGAACGAAAACAATTTGGTGTAGAACGGCGATTCAGACATCAGATGAAAGAGGAGAGTACAAGCTATGGAATGGTATGCATCTTTAAGTACTTTGCTGTACTGGTCGGAGTCTTAAAGGCATGCCCATGAGAGGTGCTCGGAGTCCCTTTAAAACATGCACAATAATTTCACTATGTGGACAACGAGTATACGTTATCCAGAAATGCACTGTAGGATACTAAAGTCTGTTTTAACCCAGCAATTGGAACATGCCCATACAATTACAGTGGGTTGCAAAAGTATTCAGCCCCCTTGAAGTTTTCCACATTTTGTCACATTACTGCCACAAACATGAATCAATTTTATTGGAATTTCACGTGAAAGACCAATACAAAGTGGTGTACATGTGAGAAGTGGAACAAAAATCATACATCATTCCAAACATTTTTTACAAATAAATAACTGCAAAGTGGGGTGTGTGTAATTATTCGGCCCTCTGAGTCAATACTTTGTAGAACCACCTTTTGCTGCAATTACTGCTGACAGTCTTTTAGGGTATATCTCTACCAGCTTTGCACATCTAGAGACTGAAAGCCTTGCCCATTCTTCTTTGCAAAACAGCTCCAGCTCAGTCAGATAAGATGGGCAGCGTCTGTGAACAGCAGTTTTCAGATCTTGCCACAGATTCTCAATTGGATTTAGATCTGGACTTTGACGAGGCCATTCTAACACATAGATATGTTTTGTTTTAAACCATTCCATTGTTGCCCTGGCTTTATGTTTAGGGTCATTGTCCTGCTGGAAGGTGAACATCCGCCCCAGTCTCAAGTCTTTTGCAGTCTCCAAGAGGTTTTCTTCCAAGTTTGCCCTGTATTTGGCTCCATCCATGTTCCCATCAACTCTGACCAGCTTCCCTGTCCCTGCTGAAGAGATGCACCTCTCGAGCATGATGCTGCCACCACCATATTTGACAGTGGGGATGGTGTGTTCAGAGTGATGTGCAGTGTTAGTTTTCAGCCACACATAGCGTTTTGTATTTTGGCCAAAAAGTTACATTTTGGTCTCATCTGACCAGAGCACCTTCTTCCACATGTTTGCTGTGTCCCCCACATGGCTTGTGGCAAACTGCAAACGGGACTTCTTATGCTTTTCTGTTAACAATGGCTTTCTTCTTGTCACTCTTCCATAAAGGCAAACTTGGTGCAGTGCAAGACTAATAGTTGTCCTGTTGACAGATTTGCCCACCTGAGCTGTAGATCTCTGCAGCTCGTCCAGAGTCACCATGGGCCTCTTGACTGCATTTCTGATCAGCGTTCTCCTTGTTCGGCCTGTGAGTTTAGGTGGATGGCCTTGTCTTGGTAGGTTTACAGTTGTGCCATACTGCTTCCATTTCTGAATGATCGCTTGAACAGTGCTCCGTGGGATGTTCAATGCTTTGGAAATCTTTTTGTAGCCTAAGCCTGCTTTAAATTTCTCAATAACTTGATCCCTGACCTGTCTTGTGTGTTCTTTGGACGTTACGGTGTTGTTGCTCCCAATATTCTCTTAGACAACCTCTGAGGCCCTCACAGAGCAGCTGTATTTGTACTGACATCAGATTACACACAGGTGCACTCTATTTAGTCATTAGCACTCATCAGGCAATGTCTATAGGCAACTGACTGCACTAAGATCAAAGGGGGCCGAATAATTATGCACACACCACTTTGCAGTTATTTATTTGTAAAAAATGTTTGGAATCATGTATGATTTTCGTTCCACTTCTCATGTGTACACCACTTTATGTTGGTCTTTAATGTGGAATTCCAATAAAATTGATTCATGTTTGTGGCAGTAATGTGACAAAATGTGGAAAACTTCAAGGGGGCCGAATACTTTTGCAACCCACTGTATATGGGCAAAGAGTTCACATGCAGTGCGCGCTTACCACAAACTCGCCCTCAAGGTTGTGCTGTGCAGCATTAGGTGTAGGGTCCATCATTTTTGTCTGTACCAATTTCATTTGCATAACTATTATCTGAAATATTCTTAAAAATCAAAACTCTAAAGCAATATTTTACCTTTGCTAATTTGCAAATAGACATTGATGAGCGCTAATTTAGCCTTGTCAGTTTTCCTGCCTAATCATTATGTTATAAGGTACAACTTGCTAGTACCAGGTTGGTCCATTTATGCCTTGATTGTTTATAAGATTGATTCTACATGTTGGAAACAATCTTCAAGGATTTTGATTTGATTGCTGAAGCTTTGTCTGCTGCATATCCATGATATAAAACTCCAATGTTGCCACATCCCAAAGGTGCTCTATTGGATTGAGATCTGGTAACCTTGGAGGCCATTAGAGTACAGAGAACTCATTGGCCCCATGAAATCACAAACATTTGTCTGTTCTTTTAAAACAGGGTGGGTAAGAGATTGTATTACCTATCTATTTCAATTAACATAACTAATGTAACTTAATGACATTATGTTTGTTTAGGCTGAAGTTCCTTTTTAAGTGTATGTCCATCATAGACTAAAGCCAACGTTGGGGAGAGCCAATAAAGTTATCTGTATGTTTTTGGGAAGTGGGAAGAAACTGGAGTACCCAGAGGAAACCCCTGCAAACATGGTAAGAATATATAAATTCCATGCAGGTTCTAACCAAGGACCCAGTGCTGCAAGGCAAGAGTGCTATCCTCATGTCACTGCGCTCTACTTTAGCAGTTCCTGGTTTTTGTAAGAGCTCTAGCTTGAGAGGCAGTGCATATCTGTTTTTGATGATGACACAATTTAACAGCGCCACGGAATATGTTGGCACTTTCTAAATCAATAATAATAACTCCCAATGCTGAATGCAAGGTCTCATGATTTGTTTTTTTTTTTTTTTTTCCAGATACCTGCTTCTGGAATTTCTGCCCCAGGAAGTGGAGGAAGTGGCTCAATGAGACAAGCATAAAGCCTTAGAGTTGGAAATTTGTTTAACCCATTCAACTGATATTATTACTAAATCTGGAGGAAAGGAGAAATGATCTGAGGAGGACTGAGATGGCTGTAGGACAGAGATTGTTCTAGTCTTTACCCTGAGGTTTCCTTTGGCAGTTGCAGAAGAAATGTCCTGGATTGACACAACTGAGACAGTGTTTTCCCTGCCGAGGAAGCTGACATTTCTCTGGGATAAGAGAAGGCTAGGCCAAGCTGTATGGGTTCACAATCATCACCTGTGGTGGGAGCTGAGTTTGGAACCAAAGAGCATGAAGGAGTGAGAGCCTAAACACATCTGTGCTCTTCTGTCTGACTTTCAGCATTAGTTTGCTCAGGCACTGAGTGATGGTGGTTTCCAGGTCAAATGAGAAGCTCCTGCTGGTTCCAGGTGCTGCTCCCTCTTGACAGCAACCAGTCTACAAGGATAGTTTCATTTCTTCCTGTAATGTGTCAGGAACCTCTACTTGAGCTAGCTTGTACTTTAATTGTTCATTTAAACTGGGTTAAAACTCTATCATAACATTCAATAAAAGTGTGTTTTCCTACTTTGTATTACCCATACAGTTACCATATTTGCTTTTGTGCACAAGTAATATTATCTGTTTACAATTTTCAAGTTCCCAAAGTACAGTTTGTCTGCTCTGAAAGCTGCCATTGCATGTTATTGCATAGCTGCTGTATTTATATATTAAAATCTATCTAGTGATCATTTCTCAGCTGTCTCTGCCTTTACTATGTGTGGCAGCTCAGTTCCAGCATGCTTTGAAGGTTTACATTACTTTGGGAGCTACAATTAGTAAACAAAAGATAAGACATCACATCCTTGGATGTGGCCAGAAGCTGCCCACTAAAAAAAAAGTTCTATGTTAACGGTTTGAATGCTGTTCTGCTACCATTTTTTGTGTGACCATAGGCTTTATGGTGTTAATTCTTTAGAGCAAAGAAGACATGCTGAGTTTCATACCATTTTAATATAGAGATTTAATTGAAATTCACAATGTCCTTTGTGCTGCTGTCACCCCATATACTGTCCAGGCCACGTGCACCTCCTCGATTGCGCTCCCATAACTGATAAGGTTTTGAACATGCACAGTTTTATGGGCTGTGCATGCTCAGTAGTCCGTGACTGAGCCAGTCATGGACTCTACCACACAATGGAGCAGACCTAGAAAACAGTGAGTGACCTGAAGTACTACAGCCCCTCATAAGTTAAACTGGATTTCTTTCTGTCTATTCAACTTTCCTGGTGTTCCTATGGCAGCATACTACAGTATTAGGTACAAACTTGACAGAACTACCCAAAACTAAAGGCATGCTTCAGGATGAGTGTGTTGAGGTACTTGAAGGTGGATTTAGCTCCAGTAATTCAAGAAATCAATTTTTAATGTTTCTAGTTGTATAAAACATTTGTTTAAAGTACTCATTAATAAAATATAACCTGTAAAAAAACACTTTACAGCATTACAAACTGCCAAATCTCCTCTCTGTGTTTTCTGCTTTTGTCCGTGGTCCTAATCTGCCTTCTTTCGAAAACTCCAGTATGCCACCACCAAAATGGCACTTACATTGGAAGTCAGTGCTCGCATAGGGACACAATGCATAATATGAGCTGGGATGGGCTGATGTTGGGAGCGAGTGAAGGGGCACAAACGACATCACAAAGGGGTGTGAACTAGGTGGGAAAGTGTCGTGCTTAGGGTTGGACTAGGAGCGGACAGAGGAGGACTACTGCCTCTTCCTCCTTGTCCATATTCGACGGGAGGCTCCATCAAAAAAATGAAAACAGAATTTCAGGGACTTGTGGGGGCGATTGAAGGTAAGACTGGTGCTGTAACATATGTCACAGCACCGCAGACACACACATGGCAAACTGGAAAACAATAGTTCATGGGTACTTTAACAACTTCAGCCTTCAGTCGTTTTTCACCTTATGCATCCGAGCAATTTTCACCTCTAATTCATTCGCCAATAACTTTATCACTACTTATCACAATGAATTGATCTAACATACATGTATCCAGGCACATCGCCTCTAGTTAGGACATTAAATAAATTATTAGGGAAAGGGAGGTGCTGAAGGGGGTGTGGCTAGAAACAGCAAAAATCAATTAACCCTTCGCACACTCACATGCAAATGTTCAAACAAATGCATTCACAGATTTACTCATCCAGGCACAACTGTTATCCCTACAGCTAAATTAAAAGGCAGGGTTTTAGTTCACAGAAGAATGCATTCTTATGCTTAGTCACCTATACTGCGTAGAAGTACCCAGGTAAACATAGGTGTCCTAACTCTGGCCCTGTAACATGCATAGTGCAGACATGCAAACACATTCATTGCATCAAACCTATTAATGGATTAGGAGCACACATCCTAACTTCCTCTCCTGGGAAAGACGGTGCATCTTACCAATCGCACAAGGGAGCTAATGTTATGTGTCCATGTGCACCATGCGCATACACCAGCATAAGCTGTCTGCATGCTGACAAACATACAGGGGAAGGGGGGAGTGCACCGAATTAGACCCTAGCCACAGGGGTCAATGATAAGAATAAACATACATGTATCCAGGCACATCGCCTCTAGTTAGGACATTAAATAAATTATTAGGGAAAGGGAGGTGCTGAAGGGGGTGTGGCTAGAAACAGCAAAAATCAATTAACCCTTCGCACACTCACATGCAAATGTTCAAACAAATGCATTCACAGATTTACTCATCCAGGCACAACTGTTATCCCTACAGCTAAATTAAAAGCCAGGGTTTTAGTTCACAGAAGAATGCATTCTTATGCTTAGTCACCTATACTGCGTAGAAGTACCCAGGTAAACATAGGTGTCCTAACTGCATTGTCGGGCGTTTTATCAATGTTTGTATAAATTGTTAAAAATAATTATAAAATCAAAAATGTAAATGTAATGCTCCTGGGAAAAAATAGGAGGAGCTTAAGATACAAACACACGCCTAACTGTGTGAGCTCGTTTTTCGAGGTTTTACAGTACTGGTTTAAACATGTAAATAAACATAGACCAATTTATAAAAATATCAATTTAATATCGAATAAATATTACAATATCAAAACAATATAGAATTGCACTTTTGATATATAACAAAACTCATAAGGTCATTCTTATAATAAGCAATGAGCTGGATAATAATTTCAGTAAAACATCAAAATGTTATTATACTTAATCACCAAATACAAAAGGCTTAAACCATTCAGCAGTCAATTCAAATACAGTGCATAGATGTGACTCCTCAAATATGGCCGTCGGCCCTGTTACTCAATTTACCACAGGATGTCTGGAGACAAAATGGATGACTTGAACGAAAACAAAATGGCTGTTATCAAAATCAAAATGGCTGCTATCAAAAATCAAAATGGTGCTATCGCAAACAAAATGGTGGCTTATCAAAAACAAAATGGCTAATTTAGGATGACTCAGTGGATATAACGACTGGGCGTTGCCCCACAATTTCTATGCAATCAACTATAAATGACAGGAATTTTCCCACTGTCTACACTTTAACCTCCGCTGGCCTGTGATACTACACCGAGCAAGCGGGTAAAATACATATAATTTTGGAATAAGATATCTATTGAGTCGTCCTAAACTTGGCTAGGTGTGGCTTGCACATGCTGCGGCAAAGTATCAAAATATCTAGAGGAGGTAGCTTGAAGTATCTAGCGCTTTTATCCAAAACAAGTTATGGCATTCACAGTCAGCGATTCTCGAACTATTGGTGGTGTTAAACGACAGAAAAATATACCCACTGAATGGGTTTTATCAAATATATGGAATGAGTAATTCCTGTGCACTGGAAGAACGCACTCCCTTTGGCTATAAATGACTATAAACTTAAGAAAGACAATCGTCAATAAATCAAAAGTTCAGATATTCGTGCTGTGATAAGCCATATGACTAAAAAGAAAAATCAGAACTGGGTTCAAGTATAGTCACCAAGATGGCCTCTGGGCGTGTTCCTCTTAGGCGTGGCTGTGTTCAGATGGCATGAATCCTCTATGTCCTGGTCTGCTCAGATCTCCTGATGGTCTGATCCTTCTCCTCATTGAATGACCCCTCTCATCTTATTCCCCTCACTACCTATGGTCCTGCCCAGGAGATTAAATCTTCTAGCCTATCACTGGGCAGTGGGAGTGACCAATGGGAGCTTTCTGTGACTAATCTTTAACCCAAGTGTAATACTGGCTTTCACCCTTTGTAGGTGCTGTTGGCTAACTAATCACAGACTTACTGGGATATTTGGCAAACTAAAAACAAAAATCATGTTTTATTATAACCCAACAGTGAATAAATCAATGTTATAATTCCTCTATGGATAGCTGACCTTGCTGGAATCACTGGTTATTATTTATTATACAGTGACCTTTTCTACCATATTTAAGATAGATTGGATTTGATCCAAAAATCATTGGCATGCTTAAAACCACCATGGATCTCTCATTATAACACATTGTGCTTGTTAGCAGGGTTTTATATCTCTAACATTATTGTTTAACATACAACACTGGTAAACATATAGCATCTCTATATCATCCTGGATATATTCATTCAAATAATCTTTATATTAATACATATACAATGCCATAACCTTTTTTTTATATTCATTCTTAATTGTTATGCAATGATGCATACATGTGCTGTCTGTTTTCTTAACCTAGATGGGGAATTGTAATATAACTTTATGCTTTTTAATATGAACTATTGCTGACAGCACAGTCAATATATTTCCCAAGCTTTGTTTTTGTGTCTGAACTTTGGAAACACATACATTGTGAAAGGAAAACAACCCCCATCCAAGGTTTCTATGCATTAAATACAGCCAGGTCTGAGCCATTGTTTACAAAAACTGGTTCATTTACCGACAAAAGCTAGTTAAGGTCTGGTCTGTCTCTTTCATTGTCCTAAGACTCTTCTTGTTTGGCAATTGTTTGGTCAAACAAGGTACTTGTCTGCTTCCATTGTTCAAGTAAGGTGAATGAGATTACCTATTGCAAATAGCACTCAGCTGACTGCCTGTTATTCCCAACTAATCTTTCTAGAGGGACACATACTGTGCAATTCAGTATTACTTGGCAATATTATATCGCCATATGAAAATATGCTCTGCCTTTCTCAATGATCAATGTATATATTAACCTACAATCACCATACATTAAAAGTCTTTGTCTTCTGTACCTTAGGGGAAGGAAATATTAGATTTTATTCCTATTTGATCATGTACAGTTCAGTTTATCGGAAAAACGATATTCCGCCATATGGAAATCTCGACACATCCCCCTTTTCTTTTGGAATGTTCCAGTGTGTGATCATTTCAAAAGAACAACAAGGATGATTAAACGTTTTTCGTTGCTTCATTCCCGTGGGAACGCGTTGTGAATAACCTTTGTTTTGTATTGGTAATCCAAGTATGAAAGGGAAAAATTGACTTTAAAACATTGTCTTCATCACATTGAAGTTCATGTTTCACGCTTCAAGAAAAATAAATTTGGCAAATGATACTCCGGCTGTAAACAAACAGGTTTCCTCTTGCTGCAAAGGTAGCAAACAGCAACTGTAACAGCGATGAACTGCTTTGGCCTTTGGTTCAAACAAAAGGATTTTCCGGATCTGCTTTAAGATTTGAACAACTCACTCCTGTGAGTATCTGGTGTGCAACAGATATCCAACTTGCATCTCCATCAAATGGACCCCGGATACATCAGCTCGTCATTCAACGACACATCGCGGGTTTAGGCTCATCTGGACCCTCTAGGATAGGAACATCTATCTGGTCATGATGAACTCCGCTGTATCCGGTAACCTCACGGATGCTGGACCTGGCACCACACTTGGCTCGGCACTTTTCCCCAAGATTAGGACTGCGTAAAGGTTGGCAATCGTCAGGTGGGACATCTTTGCGCCGGGTTGGAATCTTTGTGTCCATATGGATTCTAGTAGAGATTAACACATCATTAGGTATACCTGTCAGGAGAAAAATAATTTGTTAGCATACATTTTCAGATTGCTCAATTCTCCGCAACTGTGAGTTAGGGTGACATACACGTAACTGATTAATATGCACCCATTTTTCAACAAAGTCATCCCCCTTAGGGATCTTAACCTTATAAACCACAGGAGACAGTTTATCGGTGATTGGATATGGACCTTTCCATGAAGGGAGGAACTTATTTTCCTTTACCTGGTCTCTGGCAAAATTATACAGATAAACTTTATCGTCAACCTGATACTCCTTTTGGGTAGTTTTGAGGTCATAGTACGTTTTCGTACTGACTGTGGCTTTTTCGATGTTTCTTTGAGCAAATGCAAAGGCATGCTGGAGGTGTTTGCGTAAGTTCTCCACGTATTGATGTGCAGTAGTTGCATTCATCAAGTTATGATCTGTGGTTTTGTAAAGCAAATGCTGGGGTAACACCATTTTTCTACCTGTGAGCATCTCAAATGGAGAAAGTTTGGTTGCTGCGCTTGGAGTAGCTCTAATAGCCATGAGAACTAGTGGCAGCTTGACATCCCAGTCTTTACCTGATTCGCTAACAAATTTTTTTAGGATATTTACAATAGATTGATTGTAACGCTCCACTCCACCACTAGAGGCTGGTCGGTAAGCTATGTGTAGCTTCCGTTTTACCCCTAGGATTTCCCACATTTTGGTCATTACTTCACTGGTGAAGTGACTTCCGCGATCGGATTCGATGCGCTGTGGAAGACCAAATCGGGAAAATATGTGGTTAATGAGCAGTGATGCGCACACACTGGAACTGCATGTTTTACTTGGTAGACATTCTACCCATTTAGTGAACAGGCATGTTACGGTTAACATATACCGGTTTCCTTTTGAGGACGTTGTTACTGGACCAATAAAATCGATCTGGATGTCTGACCATGGCATAGCTATGCCTCTTTTCATCAGCGGTGCCCTGTGAGTGGGACCTTGTGGCTGGAATTGAGGGCATACCAAGCACCCTTGACAATATGTCCTGACATCCTGTAACATGTGTGGCCAGTAAGCGTAGTCTCTTAATAACTCATACGTTATTTTCTCTCCTCGATGACCAGCTGTCGGGGCATCATGAGCATGTTGCAACATCAAACCCCGATATGCTGCGGGTACTACCCACTGCGTAATACCATTTTTCGAGGTTCGTATCAGCAATCCATCCTGTAATGAAAATTGTGACACACCTTTCATCAGAATACGTAATTCTTCGTTGTCACTGCAGTCTTCCACGGTGATGGGATAATCATGTGGACTTCCAATATGTTTATAAAACAAACCAATAATGGGATCCCCCTTTTGGCTTGTAATGAGATCCTCACTAGGAGAATCTTGACTCCACATTGCCACACTGGGTTGAGACTCCTTTTGGGCCTGCCCCCTCGTGGTGACATTTACTTCGATAGTTCCCATGAGGTCATTGATATCGAAGATTTCACCATCAATGGCTGCTTTCTTAGCGAGGGAATCTGCTAGATCGTTCCCATCTTTATCAGCGCCAGGGTGTTTCGAATGACCCCTTACCTTTTTCCAATAAATGGTAAGGTCGTGGGTATTAACCAGTTCATCAATTTTACAAAACAATTTACCATGTTTGACTGGCTTTTTGTTACTCCTTGTCATGCTAGTCCTTTTCCAACTGGGAAAATATTCCACAAAACTGTTCCGAACATACTCAGAATCTGTTATCAAAACAAATTCCTTAAGGTCATGTTCGATAGCCATTTGTATAGCTTTATACACGGCAGCGAGTTCTGCGACCTGGCTACTTTTGGGACCAATTTTGTATCCCGCAGATATCTCTGGAAATATGTTATTCCATACGATACCGATACCTGCAACCAGCATCTTTTCATCTCCTTCTGTGTGAAAAGAACAGCCGTCAACATATGCACATGGTAGTGATTTGCAGTACTCCTCTTCATAGGATTTATATGGAGATAGAGATTGCTCTTCCAGAAAATCGTTTTCTGGTGGCTCATCTTTATGTTCCACATGAGAGCAATCATGGAGTTCAGCTAATCCTTGAGCAACTGGATTTTTAGTATCCTGTTTATATTTGATTTCCAGTGGCCATCCCATTAGGGACATTGTCCATGCCGTTATCCTACTGTTTGACAGGTTACCTTCTTTTATTTGGTTACTTTGCAAATATTGTAGTGATTGGTGTGCAGTTTCTACAATGATCTTTTCCCCTTGAATAAAACTTCTGAAATATTGCAAAGCCCACACAGTTGCTAATAATGCCTTCTCACAATTATTAAATTTGATTTCAACTGGTGATAGTGATTTACTGGCATAAGCAATTATTTTATTCAGTCTTTCTTGCTTTTGGAAAAGAACTGCACTTACACTCTTGTCGGTAAAACCTGTTTCAACATAGAAGGGTTTACCACCTTCTGGATAAGCAAGGCATGGGGCCTGTATGAGTTTTGTTTTAAGCTCAGATACAGCTTGTTCATGGCACTCATTCCATTCCCATTGTACTCCTTTCTTTAGCAGCTGCAATAGCGGTTTTGTAATCTCAGCATAGTTATCTATGAACTTGCGAGAATAATTCATCATCCCCAGGAATGATCTCAGTTCCTTGAGATTTGTGGGGGACCTTGTATTTTTGATTGCTTCCACTTTCTTTTTCTGTGGATTAATTCCTTCTGCAGTAATTTCATGTCCTAGGAAATTTACCTTAGATCGGCACCATTGAGCTTTCTGTAGGGAAAGTTTAACACCTGCTTCTCTTAGTTGATTTAATACATATCTCAACTCTGAAATATGTTCCTCAAAGATTGTACTTTTGATAAGGATATCATCGACATAAGTTAGGGTACCTCGTTCAGCTGCATCAGGCATTGCTTTGTGCATAAATACAGCAAACTCGTGGCCTGCGTTGATGTATCCGAAAGGCGTACGGGTCCACGCAAATTGTCTGTTACCGAATGTGAAGGCTAGTTTGTATTGATCCCTTTTATCCACTTTAATTGTCCAATATCCTTGTGCGCAGTCAAGGGCTGTGAATATTTTAGACCCTTGGATTTGCGCCAAGCATTGGTCAATGTATGGTACAGGCCAACCCGACATGTAGACACGTTTGTTTAACTGTCTCAAGTCTGAGCATAGACGGAACTGACCATTCGGTTTGAGAACTCCGAGTACTGGATGATTGAAGGAACTGTGTACTGGGCGGATAATACCTTTCTTTTCCAGGTTCTTAACAATTTCCGATAATGACTCGTAGGCTGCTAGCGGAAGTCGATATTGTTTGATAAACACAGGGGGTGCATCTGGATCAGTCAGGATTCTCGTAACATGCAGGTTAGTCTCCCCACAGTCATAAGAGTCCTTGGCAAACATCTCCTGGAAATCCCAGAATAGTTGCCTTAGCTGCTGTCGTTCTGATTCATTAGAACATCCATCAGCTATAGAGAGTTGTTCTTCTACCCGTTCCTGAAATTCTGGGAAAATCTCAGGTTGACCTACCTCATAAGCTTCTTCAAGCCTATTAGTTAAGTCATTTGGGGTGTAACATGCTTGATCCTTACCCTGCTGGAGTGATTGATACTCACTTTCATTGATTTCATGGTTAAAAATCAATGATGTTTCCTCGACATGACATGTACCTTCCTCAGAACTGAAAGGATAAATAGAGTGTATGCTGAACAATCCTTCAGGTGTTGAGAAATATTGTTGGTCCACTATTTGTTCTTCTGTCAAATATTCATCAGGTATTAATCCAATGACTTCATTTTGGAATCCAAAAGTGTAATATTCTGAGTCAATGGCTAAGCCAATCATTGTATCCTCCTGTAACGTGATACTATGAGGGCTCATGTTTTGCATGACCATGTATAATGGTTCCTGATGAATATTTATTAGGGGAATTGGTTTTACCTTCAACCCCAATTGTTGCATCCGATTGGATAAACAAATCAATGCATCTGCATTTCTCATCTTTTGCCCCTTCTTTACTTGAATGGGTAAAAGAAATGATTTGCAACCTTCAGGGACTTTTACTTTTTCAGCGACAGTGATATCCACTGCATATGGTATTCGCTGTCCCCATCTCAGGGCTTGTTCTCTATCCTGGAATTCCTCTGGGTTTCCGGATAATTTGGACCACAGAACATTATTGACCAGATCAACCTGTATGGCAAATCGGTGAATAATGTCGTTTCCTAAGTACATTTGGTACTGTGGTTCCTTTAACACACTGAAGACATGTTTTGCAGATTTGTTTCCTAGAGACACAGATAAGATGCATTTTGCAATTACATTATGACTCTGGTTATCGTTATCCAGATCGTGGATCCATTCCTGTGTAGAGATAAATTTGATTACCTGAGGGTCGGTAACCTGCTTCAGCAGTCCTAGGCTTATGTAGCTGGCCTCAGATTTGAGATCCAACTTGGCATATTTTACCCGAGCAATATTATTTACCTGCACGGGAACCAGCACATTATCATTGATTTTCTCGATTTCAACCAATGCCTGTGTATGCTTGGTTATGCCTGCCACTTCCTGACTTCCCCCTTTGAGGGCAATAGTTAACACATCATCTTCCAGAATTATCTTTTCAATCTTATCCTTTCGGATATTTATGATGTGAAAAGCAGTGTTAGCATTTTCCTCGGGTTTACCGTTTTTCAGGATCGTGACTTCTGGTATCTGACTGTTCCGGAAATGGATTTCAACAGAGTTAGGCCTTTCCTCAATCATATGGCAGCTACGTTGCGACTGTGCATTGCTGGAGCGCTCAAAATCAATTGGAGTATTGACTTGAGCCCATATTGCTTCATGTATGAAGTCAATTATGGAATTTAGTCGTTTGAGCAGATCGATTCCAATGATCAATCTATCATATGGAAGATCAACAATCAAAGTTGGATGTTTAATGACCTTTTTACCAATCTTATATGTCAGCCAGGATGTGCCTTTCACTTGTAAACTATTACCACCAACGCTTATCAGCGCACCCTCAAAGGCTTTTAATCTTGGCTTCCTTTGTGATGAATCCAAGATCTGCTGGTAATAGTTAAAAGACAGAATAGTAACCTGGGAACCGGTATCCAGTAAACCTGGGATCGGTCCGATACATCCATCTTGTAGATGGGTATCGATAAAATACCGGCCATCTACCTGTTCAAGATTGCAAAGAAAATTGGAATGTTTTTCCATTTGTTGCTTCAGAGAATGATCTCTCTGTAGCGTCAGGGTATTAGGAACTTGTTCCTCCTGATTCTGCCTGCAAGGCATTTGGGTTCCCATGGATTCTACCAATGGGACAATCTGAACAGAGGGTACTTCACGCTCTGGCTCAAATGACATAATATCACCCATTTGTGGTGAAATATCAAGAACATTAGACTTCCCTTCCTCGACCTGGGGTAGGTCGGTACATTGCACATCATTTTCATTACTCGTATTTAGTATTGCCATATCCATTTCCGTATAGTGATTTGTCTCGGTTTCCTTTAGTTGGCAGAGCTGGGCCCTGCCTCCCCAGCTAAAAAATCCTCATGCTGTCTTCCTGCAGATCCCTGAGCCAACTTACCCATCATGTCACTCAATTTGTTCACTTGATCAACAAGCTGATCAAACCTATTAGGTCGGCGAGGGTTCTGGTTCCTGGGATCATATCTGTTCCCTGCGGGTGATCCACTCCTAGGTGAGTTAGGTGGTGATCTACCCCTAGGTGAATTAGGTGGGTGCTGTCTCCTTTCCCACTGCTGCCTGGGTCGGTTATCCCATTGTCTATATCTTTGGGGTCGTCTGTACCCCTGGGGTTCTCTATATCCCTGGTAACCTCTATACCTTTGACTACCCTGGTTTCCTTGGTAACCCTGGTATCCTTGATACCTGCGATTGAACCGAGGACGGTAGACCTGGTTCTCAGAACCTGAGCTATCCCTATCTGACCCTTTAGGATTTTGTGGTCTGTTTTGATTAGGGTTTTGTTGCTGTCTTTGGCCCTGCTGGATAGGTACTTTTGCAGGAGGTATTTTCTTCTGCTGGGATTCAAGGTTTAGGTCCGCTTTCACTTTGGTTTCTTCTACTCTGCGCTCTGGGTACTTTTTGTTGTTTCTCCCACTTACATTGGAACTCCCACTGATGTTGAACAGCAGTGTCGCTGAGGTAACCATTTTCTCTAGGGAGTTTCCGAAGTCTAACTCATTGGCCATGCTTAACTTTATTTGGGTAGGCAATGCATCGTAATATGCCTGTTTAAAATCAAGAGACTCCCAGTTAGGATTCCGATATGCTAAACTGTAAGAGTTTTTTAGCACGGAAAGGAATTCTCGGGGGCTCTGATCGGGTCGACAAGTAAGTCGATACACATCTCGTTTTGCTTCTGAGATAGTGCGATACGGCCCAAACTCAAGCTTCACTTCGTGTGAAACTGCTTGCCATCTAATGATACCCCGCTCCTTAAATGAGGTGAAATAGTGGCGGTATCTGTCATCAAAAACCCATGGGAGAAATCTGATTTTGTCTGCTTCAGACAGATTTAAAGAGTCCATAGTGGATTCATACAACTCCATGTGGGATGCTATTTGCGCTGAACCCTTTTTAGTGAACTTTGGCACAGCGGTGTTTAAGAATTTTATGATGCTGGCTGAGCTCTGTTTTTCTGGTGGATACTGATTATTTCCCCTATTTGACTCCCCTCTATACGTACCTTTCCCCCTTCTTGGGATAGGGCTGGATTCTCGCTTTCTCTCATCAGCCTCCAATTCATCTGAATCAATATCAGCAAGGGAGTCGTGACCTTTATGGGAATCATCATACCTAGGGGCCCTCATTTGCATATCTCTCTCTGGAGAGGAATCCAAATGTTGATCTTTAGGGACCCTTGTACTGTCATCTATCATGGTATTCATAGTTTTACATACCGTTTCCATACGATCCAACATGCCTTGCCATTTTAGGTCATATGGAGTGAGTACTGGCGGGCAAGGGCTGGATGATCTATCGAGTCTACCTGCCTGTTGGATTTTGAAGTACTGCTGTTGTAGTTCTTCAAAATCCTGTCTAAGTCTGCGATGCGCTTCACGATTCCGTTCGGCGTCTCTTTCCAGACTTTTGATCGCTACCTCCCTGTCTGAAATATCAATCATTAATTGGTCTCTATCAGCCCTTATAATTTGAAGATCTGATTCCACATTATGTGACTGAGAGGTTAATGATTGGACGTTTTCCTCTGTTCCTCGCAATTGGGATTTCAACTGTACAATCTCTTTTTTTCTAGATTGTGAAAGGATATCTACCTCTAATAACCCATATAACACAGAAGGTAGGGCGCCTAACAACCTCTTCTTCAGTTCGGAATCTGAAGTTATTGTGGTCATACATGAAAGATAATGATCAACTATACCTTTAGATTGAAATATACAATCAGCTTCCTGTTTTATACTTTTCCTCATTCTACCTATCCAGTCATCTACTTCCTCATTATATTTTAACTGTATAAATACGAATTCCACAATCTTTCGGAATGTCTGTTCCAAATGAAGTTCTGAATCACTACCTGTAGCACTCATGATTCAATAGCCAATGCAATAAAACCAGCTCAATAAAACGTTTTTACACTGTTTAAACCAGTAATGGAAAGTAAACGAATCTCGCTGGGGCCTCCAATTCTTATGTCGGGCGTTTTATCAATGTTTGTATAAATTGTTAAAAATAATTATAAAATCAAAAATGTAAATGTAATGCTCCTGGGAAAAAATAGGAGGAGCTTAAGATACAAACACACGCCTAACTGTGTGAGCTCGTTTTTCGAGGTTTTACAGTACTGGTTTAAACATGTAAATAAACATAGACCAATTTATAAAAATATCAATTTAATATCGAATAAATATTACAATATCAAAACAATATAGAATTGCACTTTTGATATATAACAAAACTCATAAGGTCATTCTTATAATAAGCAATGAGCTGGATAATAATTTCAGTAAAACATCAAAATGTTATTATACTTAATCACCAAATACAAAAGGCTTAAACCATTCAGCAGTCAATTCAAATACAGTGCATAGATGTGACTCCTCAAATATGGCCGTCGGCCCTGTTACTCAATTTACCACAGGATGTCTGGAGACAAAATGGATGACTTGAACGAAAACAAAATGGCTGTTATCAAAATGGCTGCTATCAAAAATCAAAATGGTGCTATCGCAAACAAAATGGTGGCTTATCAAAAACAAAATGGCTAATTTAGGATGACTCAGTGGATATAACGACTGGGCGTTGCCCCACAATTTCTATGCAATCAACTATAAATGACAGGAATTTTCCCACTGTCTACACTTTAACCTCCGCTGGCCTGTGATACTACACCGAGCAAGCGGGTAAAATACATATAATTTTGGAATAAGATATCTATTGAGTCGTCCTAAACTTGGCTAGGTGTGGCTTGCACATGCTGCGGCAAAGTATCAAAATATCTAGAGGAGGTAGCTTGAAGTATCTAGCGCTTTTATCCAAAACAAGTTATGGCATTCACAGTCAGCGATTCTCGAACTATTGGTGGTGTTAAACGACAGAAAAATATACCCACTGAATGGGTTTTATCAAATATATGGAATGAGTAATTCCTGTGCACTGGAAGAACGCACTCCCTTTGGCTATAAATGACTATAAACTTAAGAAAGACAATCGTCAATAAATCAAAAGTTCAGATATTCGTGCTGTGATAAGCCATATGACTAAAAAGAAAAATCAGAACTGGGTTCAAGTATAGTCACCAAGATGGCCTCTGGGCGTGTTCCTCTTAGGCGTGGCTGTGTTCAGATGGCATGAATCCTCTATGTCCTGGTCTGCTCAGATCTCCTGATGGTCTGATCCTTCTCCTCATTGAATGACCCCTCTCATCTTATTCCCCTCACTACCTATGGTCCTGCCCAGGAGATTAAATCTTCTAGCCTATCACTGGGCAGTGGGAGTGACCAATGGGAGCTTTCTGTGACTAATCTTTAACCCAAGTGTAATACTGGCTTTCACCCTTTGTAGGTGCTGTTGGCTAACTAATCACAGACTTACTGGGATATTTGGCAAACTAAAAACAAAAATCATGTTTTATTATAACCCAACAGTGAATAAATCAATGTTATAATTCCTCTATGGATAGCTGACCTTGCTGGAATCACTGGTTATTATTTATTATACAGTGACCTTTTCTACCATATTTAAGATAGATTGGATTTGATCCAAAAATCATTGGCATGCTTAAAACCACCATGGATCTCTCATTATAACACATTGTGCTTGTTAGCAGGGTTTTATATCTCTAACATTATTGTTTAACATACAACACTGGTAAACATATAGCATCTCTATATCATCCTGGATATATTCATTCAAATAATCTTTATATTAATACATATACAATGCCATAACCTTTTTTTTATATTCATTCTTAATTGTTATGCAATGATGCATACATGTGCTGTCTGTTTTCTTAACCTAGATGGGGAATTGTAATATAACTTTATGCTTTTTAATATGAACTATTGCTGACAGCACAGTCAATATATTTCCCAAGCTTTGTTTTTGTGTCTGAACTTTGGAAACACATACATTGTGAAAGGAAAACAACCCCCATCCAAGGTTTCTATGCATTAAATACAGCCAGGTCTGAGCCATTGTTTACAAAAACTGGTTCATTTACCGACAAAAGCTAGTTAAGGTCTGGTCTGTCTCTTTCATTGTCCTAAGACTCTTCTTGTTTGGCAATTGTTTGGTCAAACAAGGTACTTGTCTGCTTCCATTGTTCAAGTAAGGTGAATGAGATTACCTATTGCAAATAGCACTCAGCTGACTGCCTGTTATTCCCAACTAATCTTTCTAGAGGGACACATACTGTGCAATTCAGTATTACTTGGCAATATTATATCGCCATATGAAAATATGCTCTGCCTTTCTCAATGATCAATGTATATATTAACCTACAATCACCATACATTAAAAGTCTTTGTCTTCTGTACCTTAGGGGAAGGAAATATTAGATTTTATTCCTATTTGATCATGTACAGTTCAGTTTATCGGAAAAACGATATTCCGCCATATGGAAATCTCGACAGCATGCATCCCTGCATGTTACAGGGCCAGAGTTAGGACACCTATGTTTACCTGGGTACTTCTACGCAGTATAGGTGACTAAGCATAAGAATGCATTCTTCTGTGAACTAAAACCCTGGCTTTTAATTTAGCTGTAGGGATAACAGTTGTGCCTGGATGAGTAAATCTGTGAATGCATTTGTTTGAACATTTGCATGTGAGTGTGCGAAGGGTTAATTGATTTTTGCTGTTTCTAGCCACACCCCCTTCAGCACCTCCCTTTCCCTAATAATTTATTTAATGTCCTAACTAGAGGCGATGTGCCTGGATACATGTATGTTTATTCTTATCATTGACCCCTGTGGCTAGGGTCTAATTCGGTGCACTCCCCCCTTCCCCTGTATGTTTGTCAGCATGCAGACAGCTTATGCTGGTGTATGCGCATGGTGCACATGGACACATAACATTAGCTCCCTTGTGCGATTGGTAAGATGCACCGTCTTTCCCAGGAGAGGAAGTTAGGATGTGTGCTCCTAATCCATTGATAGGTTTGATGCAATGAATGTGTTTGCATGTCTGCACTATGCATGTTACAGGGCCAGAGTTAGGACACCTATGTTTACCTGGGTACTTCTACGCAGTATAGGTGACTAAGCATAAGAATGCATTCTTCTGTGAACTAAAACCCTGGCTTTTAATTTAGCTGTAGGGATAACAGTTGTGCCTGGATGAGTAAATCTGTGAATGCATTTGTTTGAACATTTGCATGTGAGTGTGCGAAGGGTTAATTGATTTTTAATGAATTGATCTATATCATGTTTTTTCTGCCACCAATTAAGGATTTCTTTGGGTGGTACATTTTGCTAAGAATTATTTTTTCCTAAATACATTTTAAATGGATAAAGCCCATTATAGCTTTATAATAATACATGCTACCATAATTAAAACCTATGTATTTTATTTGTCTATGTGTCCCGTGATATTACACCATTTAAATTATGTCCCTATCACAATGTATAATATGCGCAAATATTTTATTTGGAAATAAAGGTGCATTTTTTCAGTTTTGCGTCCATCACTATTTACAAGCTTATAATTTAAAAAATATTAGTAATATAGCCTCTTCACATGCATATTAAAAAATTTCAGACCCTTAGGTAACTATTTATGGTTTTTGTTTTTTTGTTTTTAATTGTAATTTATTTTTTGTATTAAAAAATTTATTTGGGTAAATTTTGGTATGGGAGGTAAACAGTTCATTTTAAATGTAATAATCTGTGTTTATTTAATAAACAAATGTATGTATATGTAGTTTTACTATTTGGCCACAAGATGGCCACAGTCAATTTTTTTGTCTTTAGTCCTGGAAGCAAGCACTCTCGCATTCCAGGAAGTATAGGGAGGATGGGAAACTTTTTTTTTTCTTCAGAAAGATCGCGGCTTCTCAAAGATGCTGTCGCTCTTTCTACCGGGGACGTAGATCAATAAATGGGAACTATGTTCCCATTCATTGATCTCCAGGCTAACGGGCGGCGGCACAGTAGCGCACGGGCACGTGCAGCAGCAGCCTTTTGGATGTGACAGTCAAGTCCAAAAGGCTAAATTGGTTAACTAATTCAGATTTATAACTAGTTTCTCATCTTTGGCCGTTTTGTGTAAAATGAATATTGAGGAATAAACAGAGAGAGAACCTTTGGTATGATGACGCTTTTTAGACTCTGTTGCTTAGCCATGTTGTGAAATAAAGTGGATCTTGTTACTTTCTACAATGGAATCCTTGGGTGAACAAAATGGTTTGGAGGATTCTTCTTAAAGCACCATGACTGATCATGAAGAAATGTTGTGATTATACAAGGATTCAAGATCATGTTTACCCTTGCATGGTTCACTAATCCGGTATCCACTGGCCAGTGTGGGTAGGCAAGATCTCAAAATGACTTCATCTGATTAGATCGAAACAACTGCTGGAGATATTGTTGACTTGTGGAATCTTGGAAGCTCTAATTTTGCCTGAATTCTCTTCTGTGTGCCCTTGTCTCCCTCTGCGTAAAGGCTCATACACATGTCCAACACACAACCAACCGCACAACATGACCAACCACAACATGTTGTTTACCTGACAAGTACGTCCACACACATCAACCAACTAAACAATGTCAGCATTCAGAAACAATAGAAGTTGTTCAAAAGACTTGTACACACATTCCATCCTGCCTGGTAGTTGGTCAGATTGATCCACTGATTGGATCTGGCAAACAACCTGTTATCAGTTGGTCAACTGGTTGTTTGTCAGCTGTACACACACCCAACTTATCTTCCAACAGACAAGTTTGGAAGATAGTTTGATAGATTTTTGGTAGGTGTGTATGAGCCCTTAATTGACTTTGACATTTTTTAATGAAGTATTGTTTGTGAAATTTCAAGTCCATTGAAATGATCCCTGATTTTCTGGTTGTTGATTTTTTTAACCACATCATCCATTTGGAGCTGAGCAATTACCAACCGTTATATAGAATTTTGACCCAGTTTTGCTTGGATCTTGGCTGAGCAAGGCTTTGGCATCAGGGACTGCGATGCAATTGCTTATGACTAGTGCAGGCTCATCCTATGAGGATGTTTGCAAGGCAGCATTATGATTTTTTTTCGAAATCATTTTTTTCAGAGCTCGAATAAATGTGGAAACCGCACATTCCTTCAATACTTTTGAAAATAGTATTTTGTTGGAATTTGTATTTAGCAACGTCTATTATACAGTATGTATATCTATGCATTACTAGCAATAACCACAGGGTGGCAATCTGTTCTAGTAACTACAACCTGTTTCTACAGTGGCTTGCAAAAGTATTCGGCCCCCTTGAAGTTTTCCACATTTTGTCACATTACTGCCACAAACATGAATCAATTTTATTGGAATTCCACATGAAAGACCAATACAAAGTGGTGTACACGTGAGAAGTGGAACGAAAATCATACATGATTCCAAACATTTTTTACAAATCAATAAGTGCAAAGTGGGGTGTGCGTAATTATTCAGCCCCCTGAGTCAATACTTTGTAGAACCACCTTTTGCTGCAATTACAGCTGCCAGTCTTTTAGGGTATGTCTCTGCCAGCTTTGCACATCTAGAGACTGAAATCCTTGCCCATTCTTCTTTGCAAAACAACTCCAGCTCAGTCAGATTAGATGGACAGTGTTTGTGAACAGCAGTTTTCAGATCTTGCCACAGATTCTCAATTGGATTTAGATCTGGACTTTGACTGGGCCATTCTAAAACATGGATATGGATGGCTTTATGTTTAGGGTCATTGTCCAGTCTCAAGTCTTTTGCAGACTCCAAGAGGTTTTCTTCCAAGATTGCCCTGTATTTGGCTCCATCCATCTTCCCATCAATTCTGACCAGCTTCCCTGTCCCTGCTGAAGAGAAGCACCTCCAGAGCATGATGCTGCCACCACCATATTTGAAAGTGGGGATGGTGTGTTCAGAGTGATGTTCAGTGTTAGTTTACCGTCACACATAGCGTTTTGCATTTTGGCCAAAACGTTTTATTTTGGTCTCATCTGACCAGAGCACCTTCTTCCACATGTTTGCTGTGTCCCCCAAATGGCTTGTGGCAAACTACAAATGGAACTTCTTATGCTTTTCTGTTAACAATGGCTTTCTTCTTGCCACTCTTCCATAGAGGCCAACTTTGTGCAGTGCACAACTAATATTTGTCCTATGAACAGATTCACCCACCTGAGCTGTAGATCTTTGCAGCTCGTCCAGAGTCACCATGGGCCTCTTGACTGCATTTCTGATCAGCGCTCTTCTTGTTTGGCCTGTGAGTTTAGGTGGACAGCCTTGTCTTGGTAGGTTTACAGTTGTGCCATACTCCTTCCATTTCTGAATGATCGCTTAAACAGTGCTCTGTGGGATGTTCAAGGCTTAGTAAATCTTTTTGTAGCCTAAGTGTAACGAATGTGGGATCGTCTCCGTGGTCAGCGCACCAGACGTGCGCTGACGCGGCGGATTTCCTCCACAAGCGTATAATTGAGGACACCCAGGCTAGGTGCTATGCACCCGCAGAGGGCAACTCCCACCGGCAGATGGGGCTGTGGAGTGCAGGCGAACACAGCCGCTGCACAGCCACAGATGCCAAATGGGAATTGTACAGATCCAGGACAAGGTACAATCAGGCAGGGCTGGATAGCCCACAGGGAACAGAGCAAAGGGACAGAACCAATGTGTGCCCACCAAACTAGTCGCCACCCAGCAACGGCGAACACACAACGGCGGAAACGAAGTAGGAAACGCAATCACAAGAATGGCGATTGCCAATAGCGACACAAGACTGAGCAGGACAGAGCACCAGGGTAGCAAAGGCACAGCAAATCATACAAAGAGAAAGATAAGGAAAATAACAAACGCTAACTGAACGCGAACACCGCACTCATTCGCAACAGTGCACGCGTTCATGCGCGGTCTCCACGTGATAAGCACAATAGAGACAAGCACGCCTAACTAACCAAAGACAGACAAACACGAAACAGAGAACGCGAGCGCTTGCTTAACGGTTACCTCACCGAGCCTACAGCAAGCGTTCGTATCAGACAAGACAGACAAACGTGAAACAGGAACTAGGCAGAAAGGATCCACCGCTCTTCCGTCAGAGCAAGTGTGATCCAAGCAGAAACACAGATCAGAAAGATCCACAGCCGCTACCGCTAGCGGTTAGTGCGATCCAGGAAGACAGATCAGAAGGATCCACAGCACCAGCTCCAGAGACTAGTGCGATCCAGGAAGACAGATCAGAAGGATCCACAGCACTAGCTCAAGGCGAGTGCGATCCAGGTAGACAGAACAGAAGGATCCACAGCACTAGCGCAAGGCGAGTGCGATCCAGGGAAGACAGATCAGAAGGGGCTACCAGTAACAACCGCTGTTCCGGTTAGCACCCAGACACACAGAACGACTTCCTATCGACCACCGCTGGGACAGGACAGTCGCAACAGACAAACAAACAGATAAGCAATCCACTAAAGAAACTGCCTAGTGCAGTCCCCAGAATTACTCTAAGATAACTTCAACAAGAAGTAGCATGGCTGACACTCTCTAGGAGTGTTTACTACAAACCCTGAAGGAATGACCAGCAAAGGACTGTGGGTAATCCCAACCTTTATACTGCCAGTCATCACAGGAGGCAGGTAGGGGATTTGCATAACGAATGTATGCAAATTCCTCAGCAGCAAGCTGCAATACTGACAAAAAGTCTCTCTTAAAGAGACCTGCAGAATGCAGACCTGAACAGTGGTCAAAAAGCTGCTTGTCTGCACAGGCAGCTGAGCAGATTCTCACACTAAGCCTGCTTTAAATTTCTCAATAACTTTATCCCTGACCTGTCTGGTGTGTTCTTTGGACTTCATGGTGTTGTTGCTCCCAATATTCTCTTAGACAACCTCTGAGGCCGTCACAGAGCAGCTGTATTTGTTCTGACATTAGATTACACACAAGTGCACTCTATTTAGTCATTAGCACTCATCAGGCAATGTCTAAGGGCAACTGACTGCACTCATACCAAAGGGGGCCGAATAATTACGCACATCACACTTTGCAGTTACTGATTTTTAAAAAAGTGTTTGGAATCATGTATGATTTTCGTTCCACTTCTCACATGTACACCACTTTGTATTGGTCTTTTGCGTGGAATTCCAATACAATTGATTCATGTTTGTGGCAGTAATGTGACAAAATGTGGAAAACTTCAAGGGGGCCGAATACTTTTGCAAGCCACTGTATAAAGGAAGATGTAAATAAAAAACTTGTTTGAGTACTAGCCAAGTGAGCCTTTACTAAAGAGCTGATCTATAAGATCTGTTTCTCCTGCATTTGACATTGCTGCATACTAAGAAGCTAGATCATAATAGCCTTTCTATCCATTGCAAAAATCATCAGCTCTTAGTGATTGCGATAGTATTTTGCATCGTCAGCTAAGCTTTACTGCTCTTTTGGCCATTATTGAACTACATAGAATGGGTTGTCGCATGGATGTAATCCATAGCTAATTTCCCAATAAATCCAAAATAATTAAATTATTTTAATTTTCTCTGTACCAAAATAAAAACAACAACAACAAAGTGACAGAATCTAAAACATAATACCTAAATTTGTTACGTTAAGTACTCAGCTTTTTAAATATGTACGTCATGAGGGTATATCACTGTTGTTTTTGCGAGTAATGGTTTGTAATTATTGATAGAGTACAATATGAAAACAAAAATACACCTTTATTGTAAAATAAAATATTGTCACCATACATTGTACTAGAAACATAATTTAAATGTTGTAATAACCAGGACAAATGGACTAAGGTAAAATGTGTGGGGTTTATATACAATGGCACTGTTTATTTCAAAACTCTGATGGATGAGAAATAGTGTTTTTTCTTTATTTTTCCCTTTAAAATGCATAGAAAAGAAAATAGTTACTATAAAAATCGCCCACAAGAAACATCATTTTTCCCAGAAAAAAAATCAATGTATAGATCATTTAGGTGTGTGGAATTTACCACACTACGACACCCCCTCCCCCATAATACATAGGCAGTCACCCATTCACAGAGTTCTTCTCCCCCCTCCAAACCTAGCAAATAGCTGCGGAATCCCTCTCTCCCATACAGTGTCATGGATTCCCCCCTTCTGAAGCCATTTGGCAAATTGCTGTGCACTTGTCACTAGTGATGGGCCAATGCTTGTCAGCGAGAGCAGAGCCGATGATTGCCATGGTGGCTTCCCCTGTGGCAAGAGACACTTCCCCAGGCTGGCTGCACAGCGGGCGCACACTGTGAGCTGTGCGCAGTAAATGATCTATTTTATGACATGCCGCTGACCATGCCTGTCTCGTCTTCCCCATTAGCCTCCATAAACCTTTTGCTCCCACCCCCAGTTGTCACAGCCTGGAGGGGAGGAGACTCTGTCTCCTAATTTGCTGCTCTCCCCTGCAGCCACGCCTGTCCCGTTTCTCCCTGATGCTAGCAGCACAATCTTATAGCCGTTGCGGGGCAGCAAAATTTGACAGGCGACGATCTACTCAGCAGGCGGTCGCGATCTACCGGTAGATCGCTATCGACCTATTGGGCAGCCCTGGCTTAAGGTATTCAGGGGATGCTTTTTTTGTTCCGATCTCGCTCTTCTGCTTCCTGGGAGGTTTAAAATTGTGTCCCGCCGGTAAGGCTGCAGGTGCTATCAGATTCCCTCAATCAGACTTGCAGGAGAAAAGGGGCTGTTTCTATTGGCTCCCTGCTCCTGTCAGTAACAGCTCTGTTTCTGTCTGTGAGTCACGCTCCCACAATCTACTCTCCGCATTCTTTTCGGTGCTTTAAAGCAGACGGTAAAGCTTCGTGCCATTACCGCTTGTTGTCTGCTTTATGAATTGACATTTACTGACATGTGTTGAGGTAATTACCACACAAGTCGGTAATTTACTGCACTCTCCGGTAATTTTAGCTTTTCATGCGGAAAAAGAATTTATGAATTGACATTTTCCTAGGCGATCGGTAAAGTCAGCTGTTTTCTGCAATACCGAACGCGTTAATGCTTTATGAATCAACCCCATAGTGATAAATGTATTGCCGAATGATTAGGAGTATCACTGAAATTTGAAAATTACTTGTTTCCATAAAGTGAACCCTGCGATCAGAAGTTGTTAACACATATTTTGTATATCAAAGTCATGGAGGAAACCTCGTTAAACAGAAGCATCAGCTCAAGCATGTTCAAGGTTTTTCTCTAAGTTCATTCTGACCTATTAAAGTAAAATGAGCTTTGAAGAAAGATCCTTTCTTTTCTAGCATGTTAGCCTCTCTTGTTAAATATAAAAGAAATCTAAGGTTCTCTTTAGAGTTAACAAATATGCCTTTGTACTAGGTATGCACCCCTTCATTTGTTTATGCCTCGTGATAATTCACTAATGACAGGTCAACTAGAACGTCACAAAGCCCTAGGCTACTTTCCTCACACTTTAAACATTTCAAAACTTCTTATTAGATTACTGAAGAAAAATTAAAATTATTTATAGTGTAGTATTTCGTTCATAAAAACAATCTCATTTACAAATACAATATATCCATCATTTTGGCCTGATAAAGTAAAAGTGAAGAGCAGGCAAAAGTGTATGAAGTGTTAGATGTACATTGATTTTTACAAAAGTATGTGGTTAACATTAAACTATGAAAGTGATGCTCCCACACAGACATAAACTTGTGGCTTGATCTGAGAGTTTTACATGTTATGCCCGTGAAAAAAAAGGATATGGCAGGCAGAACTAGTTGCTCTGTTTCTGAAGGGGACCAACATTGTTAAAAACATTAAGATAGCCATATAGTGATTGTCTGATCCGTAACAGACAAAAGCAATCATTTTGATCAACTCAGTCTCCCTGCAAAAACAAAAAAAATCAACTATGTTCAAACAAACATTAGGCAAAATTGAAACAGTGATTGGGTGAGGAGAATTGTAATCAGAGACATTATTTATAGAGCAGTGGTTTCAAATTATACTGTATCAGGAAAGAAGGAGTCACCAAAGCAGCAAGAATCTGAACAGCATGTACCAAACCTGGTGTGAAAATTACGGTAACTGAATTATTGGATCCCACACAACTTGTTGGGGCCTAGTATGGGACGGTTAGCAGATGAACGGTGGCTTGAGGAAGGAAATGGGTAATGCAGTCCAGGAGTGGGTACCAATCAGGATGTAAGTATATATTGTTAGGGGGGGTAGCTTGACTATCCTTTAACATTGTACGAGCAATATAAAGTGGGAGAGGGTTGCCACCCCCCTTTTACAGATTGCTTCCCCTAGTGTTATTGATCATGTAGTGTGGTAGAGCTTAGATGGGTAAAGCTTCAGCTCAATTGGCTCCTCTTGGTTTTACCAGCCTGCATGAGGACAGTGAGGCATGGAAGGGTGCCACCTTGTTTTTTTATTATTTGACCTTTTTTATTATATAACCTTGAGGTGACGATAAATTGATCAGATAAATAATTTTATCTATCATCCTACCACTGAAAAATACTTTTTTTTTTTAATCCCAGATTTTTAAAAGATAAAAAAAATACGTTTAATTTTGATTTGGTTTTAATCTGATTTGGTTTTTCAGTGGTCCAGAAACTCAAATATATAAATTATTGACCTTTTTTTATCTATCCCCTGCACTCAGAAGCTGTTTCTTCAAGGCAAGAGTTTATAGCTTTAATTACTTATCAGTGAGGATTATGAAATAGTTCGACTAGGTCCCCCTAAAGAGAAACTATCACTTGCATACTTGACAGTTAAACTCTTTCAGGCAGAAAAAAGAAGAAAAGGAACACAGACTAGTTATTTGTATGCTTGGCACTGTGCATACACATGTTTATACCAGCATGTCACATGTCACCTTGGGTATATGTTAAGCTGAAGAATATTTAGAAGATGTGGAATAATCTCATAGATGTTCAAGTGCAGTTTAATCAGCGTTTAAATGAAAACCCTATATAGATTTGTTTGGCATTCTGGGCTAGATTCATCAGTTGGCACACTAGGCATATGCTTACAAGCAGCTGATGCTAAAAAGGTGGCTGAATATATGAATATGACAAACCCCACCCCTCCTTCCACAGCCTGCACTCTTGCCTCCTAGTTCAGATTATGGGGGAAAAAGTGCACTGATTAGGGCTTAATTATTTTTCTCCTGTGGCTGAACATGTAATATGGGGTACATGTGATAGCTACTGTATAGCTGAACTCAGCTGATAACGAATACCTTTGCCAAGAAAATAGTTTGTGTACAGCTTGTCCTCCAGTACCAAAGGCTGAGACACCAAAGTGCGCCCCTCCATCCCTCCCACCCCAGTCATCACACACTGATTGCTATTAGACTAAGAGGCTTATGGCACTGCTGCATCTTCTTTAACCCTTTCTGGACCAGCACCCTCTGCCCCCTTAAGGACCAGAGGGTGCTGGTCCAGCAAACCGCTGCTTCCCGACGAATCGCCGCAAGTTACCGTCGCTCCCGCCGGACACGCCGCTCTGTCCCCGCCGCAGGCTGCTCTCTCTGCTGTCGCTATGACGGCAGAGCGCTGTGCGCCGGTCAGGAGCCGCTTTCATTGGCTCCTGACCCTGTCACTCCATGTAAGCCAATGGGAACGGCTTACATGCATGACAGGGCCAAGAGCCAATGAAAACGGCTCCTGCCCGGCTCACAGTGCTCTGCCGTCATAGAGGCTGCAGGGCATCACATTGCGGCAGGGGCAGAGCGGACCGAGCGACGCGGACGGGCTGGGGCGCGCGGTCAATGGGACGTAGAGTTTACGTCCGGTCAGGACCGCAGCGCCCCCTGCCCGACGTAGATTCGTACTCGCTCGGTCCGAAAGTAGTTAAAGCTCTGATTGCTGCATATTTTTTAAGTGTTTTTCTTCATAAGAGAGGTGGGGTTTAAGGTTCAAAGTTTTCTGTGCTAATAGGCACTCAAGATGTAAATCCAGCCCTATTGGCATATAGCATAGATATGTACTGTGTAATGCACCTACTTTAATTTTAGGTCATAGAGCTCCTTAGAGTCCATGATACTCTGTGGAGATACTGAATTTGGCGTTATCATACCTGTAGCCCATAATCAGCAAAATGGCAAAAAAAATAAACTCTTGAAATATATCACTCCGTGGGCTTGCTTCACTAAGACAAATAGCATACCTTATGCTGGGTACACACTATGAGATTTTATAGTCGATTTACTGTCACAATGGATTATTTCCAACATGTCCGATTTGCTTTCCGATCGATTTCCGAGCATTTTAGGATTGATTTCCTAGTAAAGTTAACAGAAATCGATCGGAAAATGCTCGGAAATCGATTGAAAAGCAAATTGGACATGTTGGAAATAATCGATCTGACAGCAAATCGACCATAAAATCTCATGGTGTGTACCCAGCATTATCCGAGATAACACGCCTTATGCCAGTTAAAACGCCTTATCATATTAGCATAGCGAACTCTACGAACCCGCAGGGGCTCAGAGCAGGATGAGTGGAGCTCTCTTCATTGCCAATTAGCAGGCATAAGTTCGTAGTGCTCACTATGCTACTCTGATAAGACATGTTAGCTCTGATAAGCTGTGTTAACTCAGATAAGACGTGTTATCTCTGATAAGGGATGTTAACTCGGATAAGGCATGCTATTTGTGTTAGTGAATCAAGCCCTGTGTGTTATGAATATATATTAAACCCACCCCCCTCCATTTCCTCCCTCTCTGCCACAGATTTAGCCACCCACTTCACCAACAAAATTGTCTCCATCCGTCAGGAAATATCGAATCTTTAATCTTCACCTCCCACCCCCTCCCAACCAACTCCCTTTCCACCCTATCCTCCCCTCACCTCCTTCATTCCTACTACCACTGAGGAAGTCAAACACCTACTGCAGACTTCCCATACCACTACCTCCCCCCTTGACCCCATCCCTTCTGATTTACTTCAGCCTCACTTCACGGATTTGGCCCCAGTCCTCACTTCCCTGTTTAACCTCTCCCTATCCACAGGCACCTTCCCCTCAGACTTCAAGCAGGCCACAGTATTGCCCCTGCTCAAGAAACCCTCCCTCAGCCCCTTGCTACCCTCCAACTACCACCCTATTTCCCTCCTCCCCTTTGCCTCAAAACTCCTTGAGCGTCTGGTTCACAAACGCCTGACCCAGTACCTCAATGTGAACTCACTGCTAGACCCAATGCAATCTGGATTTCGGCCTGCCCACTCAACCGAAACTGCTTTCACCAAAGTGGTCAATGACCTTGCTTTAGCTAAAGCTGAAGGTAAATACTCCATTCTCCTCCTCCTTGACCTTTCAGCAGCTTTTGACACAGTAGATCATCCCCTACTCCTCCAGTCCCTCCAGTCCATGGGCATTCACGATCTCGCCCTGACCTGGTTTTCATCCTACCTCTCCAACCGCTCCTTCACGACCTCCTTCAATGAGTCCTCGTCCACCCCCAACCACCTCGCGGCTGGAGTCCCCCAAGGCTCGGTCCTTGGCCCCCTACTGTTATCCCTATACACATCCTTCATTGGCAAGGTTATCTCCTCCATGGGTTTTAACTATCATCTGTATGCAGATGACACCCAAATCTACCTCCACACCCCTCACATCTCGACCACTACCATGGACAAGGTGTCCTCCTGCCTATCAGCCATCTCCTCCTCGATGTCCGATAGGTTCCTGAAATTAAATCTAGACAAAATGGAATTTATGATCTTTCCTCCCCGGCTAACCCTGAACCCCCCAGATGTGCATGTCACTGTTAACCACACTACCATTCGCCCTACCTCTCAAGCCCGCTGTCTGGGTGTCACCCTGGACTCCGAACTCTCCTTCACTCCCCACATCCAAAACCTCTCAAAGTCCTGCAACTTCCACCTTCGTAACATCTGTAAGATTCTCCCTTTCCTGACCTCTGCCACCACCAAACTCCTCATCCATGCCCTCATAATTTCCCACCTCGACTACTGTATTGCCCTTCTGTCTGGTCTCCCTATGACCCGAATAGCCCCACTGCAGTCCATCATGAATGCGGCAGCCAGAATTATCCACTCCTCCCATCGCTCCACCAGTGCGGCTCCCCTCCGTGAATCCCTCCACTGGCTTCCTATCCAGTCCAGAATCAGATTCAAGATATCGTGTCTGACCTACAAATCTGTCCACAAAACCGGTCCAACCTACATTTCTGATCTTACTCAGAGGTACACACTTCGCCGCTCACTCCGTTCCTCCAATGAACTTCGCCTGACCCCCCCCCCCCCTCATCACACAGTCCCATGCACGCCTCCAGGACTTCTCAAGAGCTGCTCCAACACTTTGGAACCGTCTACCTCCACCCATTAGGGCAGCCCCCTACTTCAACATCTTCAAGAAGGCCCTCAAAATTCACCTTTTCACTCTGGCCTACCACCCCTCACAATTGCTCTAAACCCACAACGGAACTCTGGTCCCTACCTTTCATGTCTCTACCTCTCCTTCTAGATTGTAAGCCTTTGGGCAGGGTCCTCCTCTTTTTGTGTCCTACCTGATCATGCACCTCCATTACTGTGCACCCATGCTATGCATTTGAGTGAACCTAACTTGCCATGCTCCCCTCCAGTGACTGACTAAGCATTACCTTGTACTCATACTGTGCTGTGTGATCTGGTCTTTCTTGTATTCCTGTATTGTCATATTGCTGTATGTCACCCCTAAATATTGTCTGTAACCTAAATTAATGTCCAGCGCTGCGTAATATGTTGCCGCTTTATAAATACAATAAATAATAATAATATTAAATATAAGTTTAACATTTTGAATTGAATTACTGAACTAAATTAGCTTTTTGAGAATATTCTAATTTATTGGGATGCACTAGTATGCATAGTATGGTGTGCATTACTGTTTGATTTTTAACAGCATGTCCAGTCACAAAACAACTGATGGAACTATTGTTTATATATTTTTTTTCTGATCATTCTTTAGCAGAAATCACTTCTGATTAAGATTTGGTTGGGAGAAAATACTGCCTAATGTGCATACATCTTTACATGGAAATATTGGCCACAATTCACTAAGCTCATCTCCTGTCTTTAATAACGATTCTGTGCTGTTTTTACTGTTATCACCATGGTAATAAAGCAATTACTATTCACTAAGCAATTTACCTCAAGCAAACCTTAAAACAATGATTCTGTCTTCAAGTAAATGAAGGATTTCTAAAGTTAAAGTAATTTTGAACCTGGCTTAAACAAAAAAGCCAGATACTTACCTAAGGAGAGGGAAAGCTCTGGGTCCTATAGAGCCTTCCCGCTCTTCTATCGGTCCATGTTGCAGCGCTGGCTCCCCGTAGCAGTATTGTGCAAATTAAGTCAAATACTGCTGTCTATGCTGCCGATGGAAGACACCGGAAGTCTTCGGGAGCCTGAGTGCTCAGGGCCGAATTTCTGCAAAGGCCTCAAAAGGCCCAGGCCTTGGGCGGCTGCAGCCCAAGGGGGCACCTGGACATGAAATACTAGTTGTTACATATGAAAGAGGAGGCTAAAAATGGGACGCAATACATGAAAAAGGGAAACTGATGCACAAGGGAGCCGTTCATGAAAGAAAGGGGCTGCATACATGGATGATACACATGGAAGAGGGGCTGCACATTTAATGGGAGGAACACCGCTGCACAGCAAAGGGGAGCCCCAATACTTGGCCATCGCGCGTGTGCAGTATGGAGCTGCCTGTCTTCAGGAAGACATGGCTCCCAAAGACTTCCAAAGTCCCGGGTGGCTAGCGGGGGCAACGGCTAGCGGCTAGTGCTGCATTGAGGGCACCGGGAGTCCTCGATCCCGCAGATGTCATCAAGAGCGTACAGCGCAGGCCCAGTATGGTCTGTCCCAGCGCAGTATGCTCCTAGTGACATCAGCGGGATTGAGGACATGGCAACGCAGGCGAAGTGGTTTTCAGACTTTAAAGTCTAAAATTCCAGAAGTGAACCAGAGGCGGGACCGGAGCATCGGTGAGTGGCTGCACGGGCGCAGGATGTCTGCGGGGGACCGTTAGAAGCCCCGGATAACTTCAACTCATTTTCCCGACCCCCCTATAGTATAGTATCCCTTTAAGTTATCACCGCACATCAATCAGTATTTGAAGTGTTAATTCCCTAAATAAGCTTTCCTTATTAACATGTAGTGATAAGCTTTCACAGTGAGAGTGTTATCTTATCAATCCAGTCCTCAAAGTTACGTACACACGTCTAATTTGTTCAAACCAGTCATCTGAACAACAGTTGGACGTGTGTACGTTTGATCATCACACTGATAGCAGCAGTTTTGATGGGTCCGCTTGGCGTTGGTCCGTTGGACTAACTGTCGTTCAAACGACAGTTACATCCGTACATGTATACAAACGACTTGGAGTAATTTGTACAAGTAATGGCCATTCAAACATAAAGTCTTTTGATCAGTCCTTTGATCTGGTCCATTGTTCTATTTAGCCCATTGGCCAGTCAAACGACATGTAAATTAGCTGACATTAGCATATCAGCCTTTTTGTCGGTCTGTGTGTACAAGACGTTTGAACGACTTGTTGTTTGAACGATAGTCGGGTGTAAAATCAGACATGTATATGCACCATAACTTATCACATCTGTAGTTATTCTCACATGCAGTAGATAGGGAGGGGAGGAGCACAAGCAGGCAGAATGTAGCCTCACCCCTCCTGCTGTCAGTATGATTACAGCTGTGTAGGACAGCCAGAAGAGAGAGAGGCTGCGGCTTTGTGTTTGTGTGTGTGACTGTATATATATATACAGTGGCTTGCAAAAGTATTCGGCCCCCTTGAAGTTTTCCACATTTTGTCACATTACTGCCACAAACATGAATCAATTTTATTGGAATTCCACATGCAAGACCAATACGAAGTGGTTTACACGTGAGAAGTAGAACGAAAATCATACATGATTCCATACATTTTTTACAAATAAATAACTGCAAAGTGGGGTGTGCGTAATTATTCAGCCCCCTGAGTCAATACTTTGTAGAACCACCTTTTGCTGCAATTACAGCTGCCAGTCTTTTAGGGTATGTCTCTACCAGCTTTGCACATCTAGAAACTGAAATCCTTGCCCATTCTTCTTTGCAGAACAGCTCCAGCTCATTCAGATTATTTGGACAACGTTTGTGAACAGCAGTTTTCAGATCTTGCCACATATTCTCGATTGGATTTAGATCTGGACTTTGACTGGGCCATTCTAACACATGGATATGTTTTGTTTTAAACCATTCCATTGTTGCCCTGGCTTTATGTTTAGGTTCGTTGTCCTGCTGGAAGGTGAACCTCCGTCCCAGTCTCTTTTGCAGACTCTCCAAGTCTTTTGCAGACTCCAAGAGGTTTTCTTCCAAGACTGCCCTGTATTTGGCTCCATTCATCTTCCCATCAACTCTGACCAGCTTCCCTGTCCCTGGTGAAGAGAAGCACTCGCAGAGCATGATGCTGCCACCACCATATTTGACAGTGGGAATGGTGTGTTCAGAGTGATGTGCAGCGTTAGTTTTCCACCACACATAGCGTTTTGCATTTTGGCCAAAAAGTTCAATTTTGGTCTCATCTGACCAGAGCACCTTCTTCCACATGTTTGCTGTGTCCCCCACACATATCTATCTATCTATCTATCTATCTATCTATATATATATATATATATATATATATATAGGTGCATATTAATTTGGCGCCACTCAGTTCAGCGCGTAAGAGCCGAATGACGGCTCTCACCGCTGCCGCTAAACTCAGAGGCGGCGTTAAATACTATTCCCTCTCTGAGCTCTCGCAACTCGGAGGGAGATGTAATTCGGGGTCTGGCAGCCGCCAGAACCCCGAATTACCTCTACGTGCCACGCACAGCATAGCATTGCTGCTATGGGGCGCCCAGTTTCGGCGCTCGGCTCTCAGAGCTGCGACGAAATCAGCTGATCCGATATGTATATATATATATCTATATACTGTGTATATATATATATATATATATATATATATATATATATATTATTATTATTTAGTATTTATATAGCGCCGACATATTACGCTGCGCTGTACAGTATATATATATATATATCATGTCACTAACTGTCCCTCAAAGGAGCTCACAATCTAATCCCTACTATTGCCATATGTCTATATTATGTAGTGTAAGTACTGTAGTCTAGGGCCAATTTTTTTATTAGAGGGAACCAATTAACTTATCTGTATGTTTTTGGAATGTGGGAGGAAACCGGAGTGCCCGGAGGAAACCCACGCAGACAAGGAGAGAACATACAAACTCTTTGCAGATAGTGCCCTGGCTGGGATTCGAACCAGGGACCCAGCACTGCAAGGCGAGAGAGCTAACCACTACGCCACCGTGCTGCCCCATATATATATATATATATATATATATATATATATATATATATATATATATACTTGGTGTCCCTCTCTCTCTGTGCTGCTGTGTATATTTCTCTCTAAACAGATAACAGATTCCCCCTCTGCATAAACTACTAAAAAATAAAGCAGCCAGTTCAGAGTCCTGCACTTTACACAGCAGTCTGTAGTAACACTGCACTTAACGACAGCTCAGGCCAGGTGATACTTACTCACACACTTTACAGTTGTCATCACTTGCTTCTTCTCTTTGAATTAACATTCTGGCCCATATGCAATTCACTTTTTCTCCTGAGATTTCTCCTAAGTGATATTTTCACACCTTGTCATAAAAATGCTATTTCAGCCACCACCAAGCAGGAAAATACTGAAGATAATTTTGATAGTGCTTTTTGCCAAATTTTGAGTACGTTTTCAATTGTAAAATGCTGAAAAAAATTATTTTAAAGAGACGATGAAAATGATCTCCTCGGAGATAAAAAGTTAATTGCATATGGGCACCTGTCTTTAACTTTAGCAATCTGTTGTTATTTTAAAGAGAACCTGAACTGAAAATAAAAAGTCAAAATAACCATACAGAGGTCATACTTACCTCCTGAGTAGTCTACTCCTCAATCTCTTTCTCCTCTCCTGCGTCCCATTTGTCCACTGTGATCAATGGAATTCTCCGTCCTCCATTTTAAAAATGGCCATTACCCCATAACAGCTTCCTGATCAGCACACTGTTAAAGAGAGTCTGAAGCGAGTTAAAAACTCGCTTTTTAGCTTACAATCAACATGGGCATGCTTGCCCTAGCTAAAACGCTGCTATCCCGCGGCTGAACGGGGGGTCCTTACCCCCCAAATCCCCTCCGTGCTGTGCGGGTATCGCTTCCTGTTGAGGCAGGGCTAATGGCCGCAGCCCTGCCTCCATGCGCGTCTATCAGCGCATATCTCCGCCTCTGCCCGCCCCTCTCAGTGTTCCTTGACTGAGAGGGGCGGGGGAGAGGCGGAGATCCGCCGCTGATAGACGCGCATTGAGGCAGGGCTGCAGCCGTTAGCCCTGCCTCCATGAGCAGCAAAATCTACGACCAAGTTGGTCATGGATTTTGCAGGGGGAGATTTAGGGGGTAAAGACCCCTCGTTCAGCCGTGGGATAGCGGCGTTTTAGCTGGGGCAAGCATGCCCATGTTGATTATAAGCTAAAAAGCGAGTTTTTAACTCGCTTCAGAGTCTATTTAAACTTTGATATCACCCACTTGAGCCATAGGGAAACATGTACATTACCTTGCACACATTCAGTTGTAACTGACAGCAGTTGATATATACCTGACAGCAACCGGTATATTTCAGTTCTGACAAAATATTGTCAGAATTGGAAGGGATCACTGTAAGAAGAAAATGGTGAGCTTCTGAGAGGAACTGACGGTGAGGTTAGTATGTAATATTCATTTGCAGCTACGTCATGTATTTATTTTAAATAATTTTACTCGCTTCAGTTCCCTTTAAGGATTGAAACCTTGACTTCTCTCCTTAAAGCAGATCCGAGTGGTGGTCCTGTCCTGTTGTGGCTAGAATCTGGCATAAGCTAATACACAAAATCACCTCTGTCCTGTCACTCCATCTAAGAGTTGATCCTGCGGTGTGTTTGTTCGACCTACAACCAGATAAACTGCCGCATGCAAAACATAAACTCATCCAATTCCTTATGAACGCAAATAAAACATATATTGCATCACAATGGTTAAAAGATTCACTATCTTTCCACTGTGTTATCACTCGACTTCACACTACCATGCTCAATGAAAAAATTAAAGCAAATCTATGGGATAGAGATCAGCATTTTGATAAGATCTGGGTGCAATCGGTTTCCTCCCCAGGTATTCAGACTGTCCTTGCAAGCTTCTAAACTTGGTCTCTGGCTCCACTTGACTCCTCCCCCTTGTATCACACTAATGCTTATTCTTGGCACAGTGCAGACTATGGCCTTGATTCATCATTGTCTTTGAGATAACTTTTTCCAGTTCGTTAAATTTCCGAATTCAAAGTTTATTGACTTCTAGTTGTATTCATCAAGGTTTTTCCGCATTCTGTGTGACTTCGATAAAATATCGATAGCAATGCAGTAAGCATTCGGTAACATGTCAATATTTCCATTTTACAGCGGCAATTTAACACAAGGCCATAAGATTCCCATGGAATTGTGGGTAAAAAGGCAGTCCTTTGAACACCACGTAGCAACATTCCAAATAGGGCTTAACACCTGGACCAGGATCCTGGAAGTGGCTTGGGACAATTCCACAATTTCACCAGCTACGGCTTGATAGGAGCCTTTTCTGAAAAAATGTAGTGCAGCTGGCAATTTAGTTAACCCTGGCACTGCCTGTGTTCTCTTGCAAGATGATTCAAGAGAAATGCAGATGTCCTGGTATAGCAAATATATCTATTCTCTTGCAAATTGATATGGTTCTAGACCTTATTCTTGCCCTTCTGCACCTTTGAATCACTCTCAGCTGATACATAACCCATTTCAAATGGCTCCATCTTCTCTGTCAGCAATGATCTGACAGGAATAACGACAGAGCAGTGAAGGAGATAACTAATCCTAAATGTAACGCTAAACCACGCCCACTTTCATTTTCATGAATTGCACTTTCTTCCGTTTTATCGCATCATTACCGAATGCTCGCTAACAGCTGTAGATTACTTTGATGAATCCTGAAATAAACTTATCGAGTTCGGTATTTTACCTATCTGTCGGTAATTGATTCGATAAGTGTTGATGAATCGAGGCCCATGTCTATTGTTTTGGATTTATTTTCTTTAAAAGAAATATCAAGCTTTCATATTTTTTCTACAGTTCTAAAAGTTCTTTATAAAATTGGGTTGCACCTTTGTACTGTGATGTTATATCTCCTGTTTCTGTGTGAATATTTGTTCATTATATAATTTCCTCTTTTGATTGGCCATTTTGGCCTCTCCCCTTCATTTGCACTTTTTGTACATTTTCTATTGTGCTTCCTAATAAAAAAGTTTTTCAAACTAAAGCAGATCCGAGATGAAAAACTAACTATAACAAGTAACTTGTCTATATATGTTATCTAAAGTTTAGATAGTTTACACAGCAAATCTAGCTGCAAACAGCTTCAGCAGTATATGATTATTTCTTCCTGTGATACAATGCGAGCCATATTCTGCTTGTCATCATTACACAGGCAAGCTGCTCTGCATCTGCACCCCTCAGCCTGTGAAAACTCCACTCCCTTCTCCTCCTCTCTCCTCTCCTATCCGCCCCGTGCTTCTTAAGTCTTTGGCTAGTAACTCCTCCACCACCTCCTACAGGAAAAACCTCATACTCCCCAGACTGAGCTCCCATGAGCACTTGCTACATGGGGCTCAGGATGCCTAGGCGCTGGAGGGGCTGTGAGCGAGGTTTGTTTAGTTTTTAGGGAATTAGGGCATTAAAACAAACAAAATAAAAAAGTATTTGGCTTGAGGAATGCCCTATAAACTATATGTAAGGGGCACAATTATTCAATGAGCAAAAGTTTATCTTGGATACACTTTATCTTAGGGAGAGAATCCTTATTTTAAAGTTTCTCTGAGGTAAATTGCTTAGTGAATACTAAATGCATTATCACCATGGTGATAACAGTAAAAACAGCAGAGAATTATTATTAAAGACATGATATAAGCTTAGGGAATTGTGGCAATTGTTTAGTATATGAATATGTAGAAAACATTAGGGATAGTCAGTGAGATGGAAATAACTTTGAGTTGATGCAGCATTATGCAGATTTTGTAAGTAAATTTATGCAACTTGAAAATGAACCAATCAAATCCTGCAGAGGTATAATTTGATCAAGCTGCGTACATTTGCATACAAAATTTGCATAATCCTGCATCAACTCAAAATTATTTGCATCTTATTGACCATTCCTACAAAACACCACAGTCTGCAAGTACAATGAGCAATTGCAAGCAGAAATGAAAAAGAATGCAAACAAATTGTTTACATTAAGTATACAGAACTTATTTTTAGAAAATGGCTTTTGTCTCACAGTCTAATGGTCATGTCCTTTCATTTCAGCTGCACACCTGAAAGAGACCAGATTCTTATGCCTGATACACACCATGCAATTTCCATGTCAGACAGACACATTGAATCGGTTATTTCTGACAAATCTGATCTGATTTTACGATAGTTTTTCTGATCGATTTTCCAATCACAAAATCAGTCAGCCTGTTCTATTCAAATCAAGCAGCACATGTTCAATCCAGAACTCAGCAGCAATTTTGCCTTTGTTTCTAACCAAATAACGCCTCATCAACCATTATACTAAAGCAACACTCAATAAAGAAAAAATGTGTACCATAATCTACCACTTGACCTGTCTTGAAACATTCAATTTGTGCTTTTGCTATCTCTCTTCACTTTAGACTTATGTTCCAGAGGAGGTTGAAAAATGAAAACTTCCTTTGGGCATTTGTTGGTAAGCATGGCCAACAGGAAGAAAATGAAAAGTCTCTCCCAACCATCTATGTGAGCAGATTAATAATCCCTGGCTGATGCTACTATCACTGTAACTGTAGCTTCCAATCAGTTCCTATAGTTCGTAGCGTCATATCACAGGTCTTCATCAAAATGGTTTGCAGGAAACTCCCAGTGAAGAACCCTCTATCCTTCACATTCATAGTCTTCTGGTTTGCTTGGATATCTGTTCCAGTATTCCTTAAAGGGAACCTGAAGTGAGTAAAATTATTTAAAATAAACACATGACATAGCTGAAAATGAATTTAAAATACTAACCTCAACCTCAGTTCCTCTCGGAAGCTCACCATTTTCTTCTTACAGTGATCCCTTCCAGTTCTGACAATACTTTGTCAGAACTGAAATATACCAGTTGCTGTCAGTTATACTGTATATCAGCAGCTGTCAGTTACAACTGCACATGCAAGGTAATGTAGATGTTTCCCTATGGCTCAAGTGGGTGATATTACAGTTTAACAGTGTGCTGACAAGGAAGCTGTTATGGGGTAATGGCCATTTTTAAAATGGAGGACGGAGAATACCATTGATCACAGTGGGCAAATGGGATGCAGGAGAGGAGAAAGATATTGAAGAGTAATTTTGACTTTTTATTTTCAGTTCAGGTTCTCTTTAAAGTGGACCCAAATTAAAAATACAAGATTTCAGAAATAAAATCTATTTTCTAAATGATAATAATAAATAGAAGCCTTTTTTCATCTGCATGATGACAAATATAAAATATTTTACATTTATTGGAGGAACCCGTCCCTTCCTTTCATATTGCCGGCAAATAATCCGGCAGACTGGTGGAGGAGATAAAAAAAAAAAAAAAAAAACACAGGCTGCTACTGATGATGTCACAGGGGAGGTGATCTCAGCTTGTGTAAAATTTCACATAGACGACGCCCCTGTGAGGGAGGGTAGCTGATGACAAACACACCCATGATCTAAAACCTCCTACTTAGTTCAGAAGTAATGGCTGCCACCTGTATAACCCTAATTATGAAAAGAGAAGGGTGAAAAGCATGCAGTGAATTGCTCATAGGCTTGAAGGAGTGTTTATTTATCTTTGTATGTGTCAGAGTGGTGCAACTAAATATTTTGAATTAAAAAAATGTTTGATTTGGGTCCGTTTTAAGTAAATCTACATAGCTTCTCCTCCTATGCGGATCAGCCAAGTGAGGCCACACTTTTCTTAAGCCCTTATTCCAACTCTGATCAGATGGGTAAGTCTATGAGCAGAGAAGCAGAGTACATGATCTGGTTCCTACAAACACATGAATTACATGATCTGTATAAGCTTTTTTGAATCCATTAACTGCTCCTACTGGACTCCTGACATATTATACAATGACCATTTCTTCCAAAACTGACTCCTCTGTTTGTGCTCCAGGGAGAGTACTTCTCAATATTTCTCTTTGCGGTCCTTGGAACACTTGTCCTTTTGCATCCTGCACATGATGACTGGCAGACAAATTCCTGCTATGTAAATACCACATCTATTTAAGCCAAGTACAATAACTGTCTCCAAAGGGCTTGAGACTAAACTTACACCACAAGAAAAGATGCCCAATCCAAAGACATATATGATATGAAAGTCAATACTCATCACATTTGAGTAGAGTGTAATCAAAAATAAATTTATTTAGGAACTTGTCCAAGCACAAAAATATTTTAAAAACAATGAATTAAAAAAACACCTTCTAAATCCAAATATGATTGGAAATCCTCAGGAGCAGCAAAAATGTGTCACAGTGTAAAATATGTCCACAAGAATATACAAGGTGCATGAACCATATATTGCACAGCCCACAATATAGGTTACTAATACAAAAATCCAAGGTGCAAAAGGTTGCAAGAAGTAAAAAATCTACCAAATTCTAGTGTATCAAAAGTGCTGAGTGCTAAGTGCTAAGAAAAACAAGAATAATACATGCTCTATCTAGTGCAACAATCCGGCTGTATCATAGTTGCTATAAAGTGCCCATGCTCAAAACAATCTTATTGACAAACATAGTGATCACAAAACATGTACAGTGCTTACCCATGTAAAGTGTTACAGCTGCTACTGGGGAGAAGGAGGGGGACGCCTTGCGCGTTCGCAGCGTGCGGCTGCTTCTATGGAGGCTCCATAGAAGCAGCCGCACGTTGCGAACGTGCAGTGTTAGAAGGTGTTTTTTTAATTCATTTTTTTAAACATATTTTTGTGCTTTGATAAGTTCCTAAATAAATGTATTTTTGATTACACTCTACTTAAATGTGATGAGTATTGACGTTCATATCATATATGTCTTTGGATTGGGCATCTTTTCTTGTGGTGTTAAATTCATGCTATGTGACCTAGGACCTGATATACTAACTTTCAGTAAAGTTACAGTGCGCAGGGAGCTCACGGCAGCTTTACCAGAAGTCAGTGCATCAGACGCGTAATCTGTCACATGCAAAGCATCTAACACTATACTGGTTAGGAGAGGGTTTGGCTACTAATATTCTTCTTTTATCCGTACTACACATACAGTTTATTATCTCATACGTTTATTTTCGCTTTGGATTTTATTTAAGGAGTGATGCCAGACCTAACACTAACCTCCACTTAAAGGAATACTATCGATACCCAAGTGTTCTAAAATGACAGTGTGCAAATAATGTCTAAGTAGCTGTGTAAACATTTTCCTACTTTTCATGTTAAATATCAGAAGCAAAAGCTGTAATTTAGGTAGGATTTAGCTATATTGGGACAAATCAATTGCAGAAGGGGTGTTTGCTTCAATGCACAGCCAGAGTTGCATATCAGACTACAGAAAGCAAATATCAAGCATATCAAACTCTGAAAGCAAAAACAGTATGACAAAGCTGTGACAATTAGATACATTTCCTCTGCTCTCTTCAGACACTTCAGTCAGAAACACAGGACACAGGAGCTGCAGCTTTCTCTCTGTCACACTCAGAGTTACACATAGAGTTAACTGATCAAGTGTGAGGGGAATTTCCCCTCTCCTCATGGCTCAGTCAGCTGTCAGTTTTGGCGTCACTAAAGTTTGAAGGTATTTTGCAAACAGTAAACAAAGAAGTTGCTACTCAAATGTATACACCAGTAATTATCATCACTTCCCAAACAATTCCTGTGTCAATTGAAAAAAATATGTGAATCGATAGTATTCCTTTAAATGAAAACTCTCTTGCTGACAGCTAAACTTAAAGCGGGACCTCCAGTGTATATTTCATATTCATCGGGTCCTCATCTAAGAGCAAACTATAAATACACTGAAGGTTCACTTTAAACTTTTCCCCTTACAAAAATCTTGTTCTCAAGCCTAATTTTAGCCTCCCATATTAATGAAAACAACCCTCTTTCTGGCAGAAACCACCTTGTTGCCTAATCTTAGACTTCCTCCTTAACATAAAACGCTTCTTGATGCCTAAACATAACCACTATCCCTTGACATAAACCCCCCTTCCTGATGCCTGACCAATACCCCTTTACATAAACCCCTTTCCTGAAGCCTAATCTCCCCCTAATGAAATCCCCTTCCTGACACCTAATCTTACCCTCCCAGTTGGATAAAATGCCTTTCCTGACAAAATCAAACAAACAATATTCTGATTACTAATCAGCAATATATGCCAGCCCTGGCACAAATTCAATAGTTACATTTTTTTATTCATTCATCCTGTTCCCAGTATTCAAATCAATATATACCAGATGAGCCACAACATTAAATAATTTCATTTTGTGCTTGATGTATTTTATTCTTTAGATTAGTATTTGCCCTGTAAAAGCTAATTAATACAAATAAGTGATTTAACAATAAGTCTTGCAGCAAATACTTGGATTATACTGGCACATAGCAATGTTATTTCCTGTCTGTATGACTTTTAGGAGACAGTAAAATAAGATACCAATGTAAAGTCATAGCATGAGACATACTGTGTGTGTGTATTTGAGTGGCATAATTATTATTTTCAGTGTAAAGCACAACTATCATTCTCAGTAGGATACATATCATTCCAGGAACTGCTTTGTGGTGTGGTGTTCACTTGCGATGACAAAACCATTACTCACAGGAGGGGACACAATTGAAAACTGAGACAAAATGTAGTGTTGTTGTATGGGCCTGGCAAATTTCTTTTAAAGTGGTTTTCTTTGAAAGTGGAAATCATTTCATCCATAGCCTCTGGTGATAATGTTTGATCTATACACACAGGCAAGTTAAGATTTAAGTCCACAAAGAATTAGTCAGCCTCTTTCCGTCTCGCTGTAGTATGCTTATATCTTGTGATCCCAACACTGAAGCCTTTGATTTGCCAATCTCCCCTAATTACTTGTTTTATACATCATCATGATGACCAAAAAGGAAATGCACAAAGGATTTGGTAGTTGTGAAAACATAAACCCTTACTCCAGGCCTGTTTCTTGTGCTCTTTCAGGAAATGGTGACTTTGCATAAAACATCCATAACGTATACTATAACAAATAAAAAATAGATATAAATTTGTGTAGCGTAAGTTCAATATAAAATACTATGGTTTATTAAATGCCTTTTTTTCACTTCAAATGCCCAATCAGGTTTTGGAGGAGAGAAATATAGCATCCGTTTTAAAAATTGAAAGTGTACACAAGCGAGGGTGACATTTTCTCCTCTAGGCTACATTCTCACTTTGTGTGCCGCGCCCATTTCCAAAATGGTCATGGCACCCATGCTGATGCGAAATTTGCATCCAAAATGCTATAGAAATGCCATGCACAGCTATGGGGGTTCGTTTGTAATGGAAAGGGGCCCTTAGTGAATATTTTCCAAAACAATGTTGGGCTAGTCTGGCAGAGAATGGGGAAAAAAAAACACCTGCAGCCAGGCAGCAATAATCATCTGTCACACTTTTTAGTAAAATTTTGTAGCAGTATTTCTCAGTGATTTTTAATAAAAGGGTAACTGCTGCACAGATGGATTTTCCTGCTAGCCCACATCTATGAAAAAGAGGCGTGAGGAAAAATTGGTGTGATATAGTGGTATTAAAATATCTGTAATTTTACAGATATTCCATTATACAGTAGTAGAATATCTGTAATTTTACAGATATTCTACCATTTCCCTCTATAGTCTAAAGATGGCCACTAATGGTCCAATTTCTAGCGAAAAATCGTTTGAGCGATCAGAAATTCTGATCGGATTTGTTGTAAATAATCTCCATTGATGGGCACAATCGATTACAAAGGATTATAAAAATAGTTGTCTGATTGGATTTTGGTTAAACCAAAATTTGGATATTCTAGTTGATTGTGATAGATAGGATGCAAAGATTGGTTCGTTGATGGTGTAGTAAAAGATTTTTCTTCCCATCAGAATTATCTGTTCGCTCCAAAGATTTTTCGCTAGAAATTGGATCGTTAGTGGCCACCTTTATCCTTAGAACCCTCCCCTATCGATGCCTAACAAGAACCCTTCCCTATCTATGCTGAACAAGAACCCTCCCCTATCTTTGCCTAGCAGGAACCCTTTCCTATCTATGCCTAACTAAATCCTTCCCCTATTTATGTCTAACAAGAACTCCTCCCTGTCTATGACTAACCGGAACAATTCCATAACCATGCCTAACAAGAACCCTCCCCTATCTATGCCTAACAGGAACCGTTCCCTATCTATGCCTAAAAAGAACCGTTCCCTATCTATGCCTAAAAAGAACCTTCCCCTATCTATGCCTAATAGGAGCAATTCCCTATTCCTATCCATGACTAACAAAAACCCTACCCTGTTTGTGCTTAACAGGAACCATTCCCTATCTATACCTAACAAGAACCCTCCCCTCTCTATGCCTGACAAGAACTTTTCCCTGTCTATGCCTTTACGTCACAGCAGCCTATAGGCACAGATGTCCTGGTACCTTAGATTTCGCCCTCCATGAACCTACAAACACCTGCCAAACCGCACCACAAGTATGCTGGCTGTCCCAGCTGTCACTTCTCCCTTACTTCCCCTGACCGTCATAGGTAGGTACAGGTGTCCTTTAGCATTAGGTAGCCAGAAGTACCCTCAATATTAAAAAGCTAAAGGGGCCACAAGTATTAGGTAGCTAGAGGTACCCTCAGTATTAAGTAGCTAGAGGTGCTCCTGACTGAAGGGAGATCTCATTAGTGGAATGCCGAGAACAGGGTGAGTAACATCTCATTTTCACACTCATCTGGACTCTGCAAAGGGAAGGAGGGAGGGAGGCACTCAGGGAGGGGACTGAGCCACCTTTTTGCATCATCAGACGCCTGTAGGCACATGCCTACAGTGTCTTATGGTAAATCAGGCCCTGCTTCCCTGTCTATTCCTAACCAGAACAATTCCCTATCCTTGCCTAATAAGAACCCTCCCCTATCTACGCCTAACAAGAACCCTTCCCTATCTATACCTAACAGGAACAATTCTCTATCAATGCCTAACAAGAACCTTCCCCTATCTATGCCACACTAACCAGCCCTCACTCCACACTATTTTGCACCAGAGATCAACTACAGTGTAGCCAAACTCTGGTGTACTACTGTTCCCAGCAAGCCTGCTGTATTTCCTGCAGAGTTCCACTACACTGTATTGGATAGTGGATTTCCAGCTGTACCTGTCATTTTTACAGGCACCTATGGTGTTTCCAAATTTCCATGTCACCGCTCACACCCAGATTGTCAGTTTCATGCTAGCCCTGTCCAACACTAATCTTATTAGTAAAGCTAGCCATGCATCCATTAAGTTTTGAATGATCATTTTTTTTATTGACCAAAACATTTTGATGAAGAAGAAATCACCCCACACACTGGTGACTATATCAGGTAGATTTCATCCAAACTATCAACCGAATATATGTTTCTATCACTCCAAATATCCATGAGATTGACGTCAAAGTGCATGGTCAAAAACTGTAAATCAGAAACCCCCTGGCCCAATATACTCCAAAATGTCCGAAGTGTGCCGATCCTGACGCAGACATATTTCATTGTGTGTGGAGTTGCCCAGTAATAGTAGATTTTTGGAAAAAAGTACTAATGTATATTAAGCAAATGTGTAAAATCCAACTGGAACTAGTACGACTATTGTTATTATTTAATTATGAAGAACCTCCCTCATCATTAGAAGGCAATCACCAATCTACTCAAAAATGCATTTGACCATAATCGAGGCTCTAAAAGTAATCTTCAATAAATGGATATATTTAAGTATCCCCTCAACCTGGGACGTGAAAGAGGAACTCTTACATCTTTTCCAGCTGGACAAATTGGATGCAATGAGCCATAAAGACAAAAAAACAAAGTCTTTCTTCAAGAAATGGAAAGTATTTATTTTAATGACACACTCTCAACAGGATATCAAAAACCTGATGGAACATTTTAAATATACTAAGTGGTACTTAAAGGAACACTTGTTGGGCATGTTGGGCAAACTAGATATTTCTTGAAATTCTTTGTTACAAAAGATAAGGTTAACTGGTCAGGAATGACAGGGGGGAGGGATGCCTTTGGAAGGGTTTATTGGGGGTTAATCTATAAAAGAATATACATTTCAGTTATATGTACGGATTCTTTTAAGTTGATTACCTTATATTAATATTTTTAAAAGACAACTGTACATTATTGTATGTGGATTGACCCAATGGGGTGTTACTCAGTTAAAATTCAAATAAAATTTGTTTTAAAAAAAAAACTGTAAATCAATCTGCAGTCGATTGAAAGCAGCCAATTTCTGTGCAGTCTACTCAAATCTTCCATCCTGTTCGTTCAGCAGAATTTTAATACAAAATATTGATACAAAAGTGTATTTGATTCACCCTCAATTCAATTTCAGAATAGAATCTAAATTTTTGATTGAGCATAAATATAAATAAGTGTATGACTAGCTTTAGAGGGCTTGTTCCCACTACAGACTGGGTTTGCAGTATAAAATACGCTATCATGTTTTTTTGGGCAAGGAAAGAAGATTTTCCAAGAAATACTATTTTAGGGGATCTGGCCTATATGCAATTAACTTTTTCTCCTTACTTTTCTTCAAGATGATATCTTCACACCATAAAAGCATTTTAAACCAACAGCAAACAAGAAAAGACTTTTAAAAAATTTGATAGTTTTTTTGTCATCTACTTTTTGAAACTTTTTTTATTGCAAATTTCTGAAAATTTATTTTAAAGAGAAGATTAAAAAATAGATCCTAGGAGAAAAGTCAGGACATGCTCGGTCATGAGCATAATAGCCTCTGCCAAGTTCTATTACTGAATTTTTATCATCTGGTCAAGTAACATAACTGTCTTACCTTTTTTTAATTGTTCTTTGCAAGAGTCAAAGTGATGTGTGGCACTTCCATCAATAACAGTGTTCGTTAGTGAGGCAAAGTAAAGGAACAAAGGTAAAATACTTGCACCAATGTTGCTGTTATTTCCACTGGACGCTATTCCAGGACGTGTGCTTCTTAATGATAAAACAAAGAAGGAAGAGTAGTGATCCAGAAGAAAGATATGCAGCGCGTGCACCACCCGTCCAGCAAATAGATCTATTTCAGGTGACAGTGTCCAAGTACACTGTAGGAAATATGCTGACAATACAGCTTCCAAAGAGACAACTTACATGTCAGTGCAGTGTGCAATCATCTGTGGAGTAGGTGGCAGCTTGACCAAGTGTCGTTAGATGCGAAACGCCCGTCACTTCTCCATGTTAGTGCCTGCCCCTCTACCTCCTCCACCGATAATTGCACACTCCACTGACATGGAAGCTGTATTGTCAGCGTATTATCATTTTTTAAACCAAGTAGATGTAGCATTTTTTTAAATAAAAAATGGTTATTGAGAATTTTAAGAGGTGGTTGGCAAAACAGCAAATGATGCAACTCCTACATAGCAGATCTAATGGAGTACAGCATTGCCATACTTGGATCTGTTTCCTCCTACTTGATAAAGCCGCTATAGCAGCAAGGAATGCATGCACCTGCTATCACTTCAATGCCTTTATTATCTATAGAAAACCATATCAAACAATTTATAGCATTATATTACTATAGGTATTCTTTAATTTTTGAGAACTAACCAACAAGTGGAAAAGTTTGTAATCATTCACATGCAGTTTAGGTTCCTTGTAGTTCACTAAATTCTTGTGGTTCTGCGTCACTATAATTTAAATGGGTACCCCATATCACTACTTTAACAAGCCTCTCCTCATATAGAATCCATACTTTGCACTGATGAGGATACAATACCCCATGACACTAAATGTAAATTGAATTACCGAAATGAATCTGTATAATTTTTTTTTGCATTCAAAATAATTGTATTGTGAATAAAATCATGTATGCAATCACAATAATAGGTAATGCTCAAATTTATAAGAGCAACAAAATAATATACATGGTATAACAAAAAGGAGTATAAGACATCATATCCATAAGCATTATACTCCTAATAGGCACTTTTAACAATATATCTTATTGGGATGAGGCCTATGCAGATGTAGATTTTAAGATCTCCTGTTGAATATCGGGAGGCCTATATTAAGTTTCATGACTTAATTCAGAGTCTATCTTGGTCGACCATCAGGAAAAGAGAACTAGAGAGAAATAAGAAAGACAAGAAAAGGAATAGTGGTAAAGGATCGGAAGGGAAGGAAAGAACATGAGAAAGAGAGACAAAAAGTAGCCCGATTCATAAACAGGGGGATATTCAGTGAGAAGTTTTCTAGTCATCAGAGTCCTTGAAAATAACCCAGTAGGCCCATGTCCTAACATTGATCAATGCAGTCTTGGGAAGTGAGAGCAATTTCTTCCATCTGGAAAATCCTTTTCACCCTGTGCATCATGGGTCAGGTTGTTTCCATAAAGCAGGAATAATTGCCCTGGCTGCATTCAACAGTTGGAACAAGATGGATTTCTTGTAGACTTTCAAGGAGAGTGAGCTGTAGTAAAGGATTAAGAACTCACGGTACCGGGGCATTCTGTATAGAAGATACTGTATCTCTGTGACCCATTTGTGAATGGCCTTCTAAAAATCACTTAGAACTGTGCAGTTTCAAAAAAGATGTAGTTGGTCTACATCTGAGACACCACAGCACCAGCAGGTATTAGCTATTTCTACCCCAAATTTACTAAGCACTGCTGGGATTTTATACCAAAAAGTTAATGTCCTAAATCCCTGTTCTTGTGTTGATATGTTCAAAGAGCCCTTGTGTGTGAGCGTCCAGATGGCCTGCCACTGCTCCTCTGGAAAGGTCCTAGCCAGTGCTGCCTCGCACTTAGATTGGTATGAAATGGGGTTTGGACTTACCATGTAAATCAAGAGGTCATAGACAAGATAAATCATATGTCTTTGAGGTCCGCTTGCCATAAGTAGGGATTCAAAGGTTGTGAGGTCTCAGAAAATTGGGCCCTGTGTGGGGAAAAATGCCCAGAGTGGGAATTTTTGGCACACTACATATTGGTGCAGTGTGTCTATGTCTTTGGCTTTACCTCCAAAGACAAAGTCCCTCATTCTCAGGATGGAGGTGGCCTGCCAGTCTAGAGCAAAGGATGAGATGATTCTGCATAATTATAGGATACAGTATAGGGATTCTATAAACCATTGGCTCTGGATACATCCCTGGCTCACAAATGCAAAAATCAATGTTTTGCAGGGCTCTGTCCACTTTCCTAAAAGGATGCACTATAGGTGCTAGATTTTGAAAAAGTTAAACAAGTGCTTTATATCTGTAGATTTAAGGTATAGCTAAATTGTACAATTTCTGTTTAGGGATGGCCGAACACATTTGCCAGCAAACGTTTCCCAACAAATAAGGACCAATCGCCATTTGTTTTTTAACCGCAAAATTTTGTGTCCAAAATTCGCATTTGCATTTAACTTTGAAAACAATAACTGTCGACTATAACGATTAATAGCAAAGCCCCCATACATGCTAGAATCACTAAATAGGTGAAAATAGGTACAGTGAGGGAGGGGCACAGAAAAAGCAGCAGCTGCTGCTGTTCTGGGCTTGCCTAAGTATAACAAGCTCCAGGGCATCTTTGAAATCCCCTTGAGCACCACCTATTTGTCTTTTAATAGACCAATGGGAATCCTTGTTGGTCTGTTAAAAGACCAATAGAGGGCACTGAAGGGCGTTTTAAAGATGCTCTGGGGCTTGCTATGCTTAGCAAAATAAGTCCAGAGCTGGGGATTGGGTCATGGTGTGTGGCGCCGTTCGTCGGTCATCGGGAGAGGGATTGACGCGTGCTGCTTTTCTCTCGGGGATCAAGAGGATATGGTGTTAGATCATTTCCGAGGATAGTGTCGTGGGAGTAACGAAAGGTAAGTATTTATGATTAATTAAGATTATAAGACTTTTTGTGTGGTTACATTTTTATTTCATTTTAACTCTTTCTGGAAATGGGTAAGGGATACATCAATACCCCTATACTCATTTTACCTGGGGCGGTCATCAGAATCAGAATAGATTTTATTTGCCAAGTACATGATCGTACAAGGAATTGTTGTTGGCACTACAGGGCAGCAAACCTTCATGGACAGGAACATAAATATGATTGACACAGCATACATAAAATTACACATATCAGACTATAGGGTATGATTATAGGAGTACAAAATACACTGGGCGAATGCCCTAATTAAGCAGTTTTACAGATTTACAGTAAACAATATGCAATATGCGGCACAGCCCGGATAGCAGTTAACATGTCTCAGGGTTGGCGAAAGGGGAGGCTGGGTTGAGGGCCTGGACAGCTTGGGGGAAGAAGAAGTTCCTGTGTCTGGAGGTTTTGGTGGAGATAGCTCTGAGGCGGCGCCCCAGTGGGAGAAGATTCAGGTAGCGGTTGCCAGGGTGGGAGTGATCTTTTGCAATCCTGGTTGCTCTGGATAGCAGTCCGGAATGGTGCAAGAGCTCTAGGGATGGCAGGGAGTAACCGATGATCTTCTCTGCAGATTTGATAACTCTCTGTAGTTTGTGTTTGTCACTGGCGGAGGCGCCTGAGTACCACACAATGATGGAAGAGCAGAGAACCGACTCAATGGTGGAGGAGTAGAAGCGGGTCAGAAGGGCACGGGACATGCCAAACTTTATTAGCTGACGCAGAAAGAACAGTCGTTGTTGGGCCTTTTTTTGCAGTCTGGAGGAGTTGCCATCCCACTTTAGATCACTACAGATGGTGGTGTCTATTAGGCAAGCACTGGGGACCTTGGAGACCTCAGAGCCCTCAATGAGCACCGGTGGGAGAACAGGATTTTTTTCTTTAGAAAGGTGTCCCTCCCTAAAAGGGACTCTCAGATGCCACCATGAACCCCCCAGGCATCAACGGCCCCCACCTCCTCCCGGGCACTGAAGGTTGGGAAGAGCCCCTTTTAATTAGATTGGACAAGGGCTCTGGGGGGATGGGGGCTTGGCTGCCCCTCTCTTCCAGAGCCCCCCATACCATTGACAATGTGGACTGGTATAGCTCAGGGTGTGGAGCCCCATGCAGTCTGGGCTCCACATTCTTGCTATATAGAGGCTCGGGAGGGGAACTCTACATCATTTTTTTAAAATGTTATCTTTTAATGGCTAAATCATATCTAAATTTGTCAGTTATCTTTATACAGCAGTATTGTGACTGTACAGCGATCCCTGGCCAAAGCGCTGCAAGTTCCACCAGGGTTTCCAGGTGGTCATTACATACTGCATACTTACTGACCACCTGGAAACCCCAACATGAAATTCAACTTTCTTTTTACATAAGTAAATTTACACTACCAATACATTTTCTGTCATTTAACCGCATTTTAAACAGACTTTCAAATGGTTAAGAAATAAAGTTATCCAATATCCATATCACTCATTTAAAAATGTAACTGCCACCTTAGGTACTCAATCAGCTGACTGAATATTAATGTTAATTAATTTAACCTGACTAAACACAGCCAAGGGTGATTGCAGCCAGCCATTAACCTCGCTATATAATAAACCTTACCATGAAAGTACAACTATATATAGATTGCAAAGTTTGTAGAAGACTACTATTTCAGAATCAAAGGAAATTCCAGAAGAGATTAGAAAAAAAGTTGTTGAAATATGTTAGTCTGAAAAGGATTATAGACATTTCTAATGTTCTTAGCCTCCATCGGACTACAGTGAAGTCCATTATCTCCTATTAGAGAAGACTTGGAATAGTATTGGATTTTCTCATAATTAATTCAGGGGTGCAGTACAAACACATCCAGGGATCACAAAACACACCAGTAATACACTGAAAGAAATGCATGTCTCTACCAGTGAGAGAAAATATAGCATAAAAAATTAATATTGAGAAAATAGCAAAGTGGAAAACTGCTGTTTATGCCTATTTCACATTTGCTAAACATAGCTTAAACCTAAGCTGACATGTAACATCATGACATAAACATAGGTATATACTGTATAATACTACTCCTACTAAGAAATTGTCTGAAGTCAAAAATATTGTATAGTCATCATCATTTTGTTTATTTTATCCTTTTTCATTTATTTGGAGAAACATATAATGAAAGTAACAGAGGACAGCACATTGACTATGGCTACTCAGAATTGAATGGAGATAATATGGGTAATGTCACTTTAAGATCTTGAGGAGGAAGGAGGGCGGGGTAAGATTGTTAACATGGATGACAAAGTATGTAAAAGTGCAGTTACTGCAGTGTATGACCATTTGATCCTGAGGAAGACGTCTGGGACCGTTGAAACATGTAGATCTATAACCTGACGGCCTGTCTGTGATACATCTTTGTTTTGGTCCACGTTTTTATGCAGTCAAATTGTTATTCATTATTGGCACTGCTGGCCAACCAACCAGCGTGAGTGGACCACAAGGAAAAAGCACCAGGAAGAGTTGATGCGCTCAGCACTACAACAGGGGGAGCATGAAACGCAAGGGAGCTTCACAGCCAGACCCACAGGAAGTGACTTCACTGGTCAGAAGAGCTCCGAGTATCTATACATAGCCGCAGGCTTGAAGCGAGGAGCGCCGCTGCTTGAGCAGAGTCATTGGCCGGGACTCTGTACAGGTACCTGCGGGGGGCACACAGAGGATTTCAATACCGAGGTGCCACCCTGAGATCAATTACAATTTGTGTGAGTATTACTACTGAGTGACTGGGATTAATAATCAGAAAGGGGGTGGAGCCTACAAAAGCCAATCAAAATTCACCTATTGCTTTTTAAGGGGAATATTTAATTGCTGCCATTCTTGCACTGTTAATGGCACAAGTCTCAAACCTGGTACAGTTGGTAATTGGGTGACTGGGGTTCAAATTCAGAAAAGGGGGTGGAGCCACAGCCAATCAGATTTGTTAAATTTCAATGAAAATTATTGATGCCAAAGACCGCAAAGCTCACAAACTAGGTCATTGAGTAATTGTGTGTTAGGGTTAGAGAAAGTGGGCGGAGCCAACACCAGCTAAATACATACCCGGGCAACATTGAGCCATCAGCTAGTCCTCTATAATAAAACCCCTGTGTCCCTGCGTGTGCTGTCTCTGTGTAGCTGGGTCAGTGCTTTTTGCTACTGTGCATGTGCCTCACAGAGACAGGAGGACAGGGCCAGGGAGCCAGGGGGGCATATGAGCGGGCGGCCGGGTGTGCATCGGGTGTGCGCACGGCTGGTGCGTGCATCGGGTGAGCGCGCACGTGTGTGGTGGGTGCGCGCACGTTCGCACTACATGCAGCTGGCGGCGGCGAGAAGCACAGACCCTAGAGCCCGTTTCCAAACGGGCTTGGGTCTGCTTATATATATATATATATATATATATATACAGTATATATATATATATATATATATATATATATATATATATATATATATATATATATATATATATATATATATATATATATATATATATATGGTGAAACTTCAAAAATTAGAATATCTTGCAAATTCAATTTATTTCAGTAATTCAACTTTAAGAGTACCCGAGCTGAGGGCCCAATGTGGAGATTGGAAGTTTTGACCATGCCTTAAATTTAGAAACCAATACTGCAACAGAGGACTCAAGTATAAAGGAAATTTTAATACCAAGGTGTGTAATCTCTGACACCCATAGTAAAGGAGAGGAGGCCTGAAGAAGGGAGGGAGGAAAAGTGTCAGTTGGGACAATAAATGATTTGAACCAATTAATATGAAGACCAGCAAAGAGACCAAAGTTTTCAATGACATGTTAAGTACGATGGAGAGAAGGACCAACAGAAGAGGGGATAGGGGGCACCCTGCCTAGTGCCTCTAGCCGGCGGGAAGGTGTCTGAGATCCATCCAGTTATCCTAATAAGAGCGAGGTGTTCGGTGTAAAGAAATTTTACCCAGCTGATTAATTTTGAATCAATGTTAAACTAGCGCAGTACCAGAAGAAGATAGTCCCATTTTATGGTGTCAAATGCCTTAGCGGCTTCAAGGAATATAATCACCCAAATCCCAACACGCTCGTGCACTATCTGCATAACCAAAAAGAGCCTCCTAATATTCAGAGTGGTGGAACAGCCAAGAATGAATCCAGACTGATCTGCACAAATAAGCAAAGTTATCACTTCAAGACCAATAATTTTAACATCTAGCTTTATAAGGGAGATAGGGCAATATGCCTCATGCTGCAGTGGGTCCTTACCTGGTTTTAAATTCAAAATAATCAGGGCCTCTCTCATGAAGAGGGGGAATTCTTCCTTAACTAAAGCCAAATTAAAGAGCTTATGGAGCATAGGGGCCAATGTGGAACAGTGGTACTTAAAAGAATCAGCAGGTAGCCCATCCAAACCAGGAGATTTATAGGATGGAAGAGAGATTATAGCATCAGCAATCTTCTCGGCCATAAAAGGGGCATCCAGCATTGTTGTTTCATCTAAAGAGGGAAAGGGCAGGAGGACTAAATACTTCTCAATTTCAGCCTCAGTTTTGTAGGTGGATTTAGCATATAAATCAAAGTAGAAGGATGTAAACCTGCCTAAGACTTCCTCAGGGGCAGATAGAGTATCCCCCTTAGAGTTTGCTATACATAGGATTACCTGAAGAGTTGTATGTTCTCTAGAGTTTTGCTAAAAAAGCACCACACTGTTCACCGAGTTTGTGTACCCATTGCCTAGTAAACAAAATCTTCCTTTGAGCTTTATTGGCAAGAAGCTTTTCATATGCAGCCAGTTTAACTCTATATGCTGCATAGACATCATCAGGGATTAGCAGAGATTGCAGAGGAGGCTTGCTCTAGCTCAAGGGAAACTGTAAGTTCAGACTGTGAGTTGTCAATTTGAATATGTTTAATTTCTGAGGAGAAATAATGTTTAACAAACTGCTAAAGATATCCCAGACTGATGTGAACGAAGCAGAATCTGAAGTTCAAAAAAGCCAGAGAGAGCCTCAGTGCACCTTAGACATTCATGCACCTTAGACATCCAATATGGATGCAGCATCCAAACTTGGGTACGGGTTGGAAAGGTCCATTTAAACCAAGGGAAATAGGGAGAATGATCAGAAAGTAAGGGAGGAAAAGTACCTTAATTAGGTTCAGCAGTAGATTGTAGGATGTGAGAACCTAGTCCAATTGGGTGTGGGACCTGTAGGTAGCAAAATAGCATGAGAATGCCAGGACCTCTGGGTGCAATGCATCCCAAGTATCAAATACAGAAACCTCCTGTAAAATAGTGTATTGAGCTTTGTGCTTCTATGAGAGGCAGAGGGAGTAGCCGGCTGGGGATCTTATCCACCCAAGGATAAAGGATGTAATTAAAGCGAAACTGAAATAAACTAAAAAAAAAAAAAAGAGTTTCACTTAACTGGGGCTTCTGTCAGCCTCCTGCAGCTGACCTGGGCCCGCGCAGCCATTCACCGATGCTCCGGTCCCCCACCGCGGCTCACTTTCACTTTACACAGTTGGAGTGCACTGCTCCTATGCGGCCTTGGCCTTGTGCATCCTTGTTCACAGGAGTGTACTGCGCAGGTGAGATACGCGTTGCCAGGGTGCAGTGGAGGTCGACTTAGAAGTCGGCTTCCACTGCGTGAAGAAAAGTGAGCTGTGGCGGGGGAACGGAGGATCGGTCCAGGACGGCGTGGGCACAGGTCGGCTGGCAGAAGCCCCAGGTAAGTGAAACTCTTATTTTTTAGTTTATTTCAGTTCAGCTTTAAGATTCCCAAGCCAAACTCAGAGCAGCTGTGGAAATTCAGAGACAAACCCCAAAGCAGATATAATCACATCATAAGAGAAGGGAGGAGGAATTACATAGTACAAACAAATAATGGGGAACAAATATACATGAGAAGTAAAAGACACTGTACAGTCATGACATTGAATAGAATACAAATACATACATAGTTGATGTGTAGTTGGTACATGTGCATATGTTAAAATTACAGCGGTATGAGAAACACTAGGAGGAGGTCCCTGCCCTTGCGAGCTTACAATCTAGAGGAATGTAAATAGCAAGTATTAGCATAGGTACATTGTAAATTAGACAGTGCATGAATACAGTGGTGTGAAAAACTATTTGCCCCCTTCCTGGTGATTTCTTATTCTTTTGCATGTTTCTGCTCATCAAAAACCGTTAACTATTAGTCAAAGATAACATAATTGAACACAAAATGCAGTTTTAAATGATGTTTTTTATTATTTAGTGAGAAAAAAAACTCCAAATCTACATGGTCCTGTGTGAAAAAGTGATTGCCCCCCATGTTAAAAAATAACTTAACTGTGGTTTATCACACCTGAGTTCAATTTCTGTAGTCACCCCCAGGCCTGATTACTGCCACACCTGTTTCAATCAAGAAATCACTTAAATAAGAGCTATCTAACAAAGATAAGTAGACCAAAAGCACCTCAAAAGCTAGACATCATGCCAAGATCCAAAGAAATCCAGGAACAAATGAGAACAAAAGTACTGTAATTGAGATCTATCAGTCTGGTAAAGGTTATAAAGCCATTTCTAAATCTTTGGGACTCCAGCGAACCACAGTGAGAGCCATTATCCACAAATGGAAAAAACATGGTACAGTGATGAACCTTCCCAGGAGTGGCCGGCCGACCAATATTACCCCAAGAGCGCAGAGAAAACTCTTCTGAGAGGCCACAAAAGACCCCAGGACAACATCTAAAGAACTGCAGGCCTCACTTGCCTCAATTAAGGTCAGTGTTCACGACTCCACCATAAGAAAGAGACTGGGCAAAAGCGGCCTGCATGGCAGATATCCAAGGCGCAAACCACTTTTAAAGGGATACTTAGGTCAAAAATAAAAAATGATTTTTACTCACCCGGGGCATCCCTCAGCCCCCTGAAGCTGTATGGTGCCCTCGCAGCCTGGCTCCAATCCTGTCCCCGCCGGCAGCTACTTCCGGGTTCGGCGACAGCCGCTGACAGGCTGGGAACGCGAGTGATTCTCCGCGTTCCCACCCTCTATGCTGCTATAGCGTATATGTTAGACACTATAGCAGCATAGAGGGTGATCTAGCGGCTGGGAACGCGGAGAATCACTCGCGTTCCCAGCCTGTCAGCGACTGTCACCGAACCCGGAAGTAGCCGCCGGCGGGGACAGGAGGATTGAAGCCAAGCTGCGAGGGCACCATACAGCTTCAGGGGGCTGAGGGATGCCCCAGGTGAGTAAAAATCATTTTATATTTTTGACTTAAGTATCCCTTTAAGCAAAAAGAACTTTAAAGCTCGTCTCAATTTTGCTAAAAAAAACATCTCAATGATTGCCAAGACTTTTGGGAAAATACCTTATGGACCGACGAGACAAAAGTTGAACTTTTTGGAAGGTGCGTGTCCCGTTACATCTGGCGTAGAAGTAACACAGCATTTCAGCAAAAGAACATCATACCAACAGTAAAATATGGTGGTGGTAGTGTGATGGTCTGGGGTTGTTTTGCTGCTTCAGGACCTGGAAGGCTTGCTGTGATAGATGGAACCATGAATTCTACTATCTACCAAAAATTCCTGAAGGAGAATGTCTGGCCATCTGTTCATCAACTCAAGCGATCTTGGGTGCTGCAGCAGGACAATGACCCAAAACACACCAGCAAATCCACCTCTGAATGGCTGAAGAAAAACAAAATGAAGACTTTGGAGTGGCCTAGTCAAAGTCCTGACATGAATCCTATTGAGATGTTGTGGCATGACCTTAAAAAGGCAGTTCATGCTAGAAAACCCTCAAATAAAGCTGAATTACAACAATTCTGCAAAGATGAGTGGGCCAAAATTCCTCCAGAGAGCTGTAATAGACTCATTGCAAGTTATCGCAAATGCTTGATTGCAGTTATTGCTGCTAAGGGTGGCCCAACCAGTTATTAGGTTCAGGGGGCAATTTCTTTTTCACACAGCTCCATGTAGGTTTTGAGGTTTTTTTCTCACTAAATAATAAAAACCATCATTTAAAACTGCATTTTGTGTTCAATTATGCTATCTTTGACTAATAGTTAACGTTTTTTGATGAGCAGAAACATTTAAGTGTGACAAACATGCAAAAGAATAAGAAATCAGGAAGGGGGCAAATAGTTTTTCACACCACTGTGTATAGCGACCATCAGAATTCAGCACTTTATTAATACACTAGTAGACCTAAGCCCGTTTAAAAACGGGCTCTAGGTCTGTGTTCGTGGGCACGCACACGCGCCCCCGTCACCCACCGTGCCCGCCACCGCGCACGCGCTCGCTCACCCGCCGCTGCCCGCTCACCCGCCACACATCCGGCCACCTGCTCAAATGCCGCCCGCTCCACTCCCTGGCCCCGTCCCCCTATCTCTGGGTCCGTGCTGCGCACATGCACACTGCCTTGCAGCACGGACAACACTACTCAGAGACAGGTGTCCGCAACATACCATACCAGTGTATACCATTTGTCTGATTAGCTGCACTGGAAATGTTGTGGTTTTATTGCTAGATTAGCGTTAGGTCTTCCCCAAGGGGGTCCGTCACAGCCGTGGTGAAGTCTAGTAAGCATAATTTGTGCACATATTATCTCTGAAAGCTAACACCCCCCCACCCCCCCTTTGCCTGAAGTGAAGCTAGGTATGTACTTTAGTCCAGTGGTCATTGGAGCTCTGCATATTGTGGCAGATAATTCATTCAGGTATAGGTTCACCCCTCACTGAAGTAATGTTCCCCCATTTTTTTGTGCCTGCAATGAGTGTTGGTGTGTATTTTAGTCCAGGAGTATTGGAGCTCTGCACATTTTATACTATTAAAACATTCAGGTATGAGTTTTTGAAAGCGCTGCCATTCCTTTTGCTGTATGAATTGAATGTGTGTATACTAGTGGCTAGCTGCATTCACTGATTCACAATTATTCACAAAGCTTTAGATTAGAATTAGCACACAATTTGCGTCTGCTTTGCATTCAGGGCGTGTATTTAGTCCAGAGGGGCTGTGCATTGCCCCTGTAGGTTTGCAAGCGAATGCATCTATGAGCGCTGTCACCAGTCTGTATGTTTATTATAGAGGATTCAAAATGAGTATGCCTTGAAGGTGAGTACGCCTTAAAGATGAGTACGCCTTCAAGATGAGTTTGTATTGAGCACGCCTACCAGCAGGCTACCTAGTCTGAGAAGTAAAGGTGGAATGATAGGCCCAACCAATCCAGGGATGGTGGAGAGCCAAAGGAATCCAGGTGTGTTACCTGAACGGCAATAACGTCCACTGACTCTTTCTGGAGAAACTCCAAGGAGACAGTTCTCTTGACCTTATCACGAAAGCCCCTAATGATCCGAGAGGATCGTGTAGAAAAAGCCATCATATACTACGCATAACATAATACATCAGGACAATGGTAGCCTGGCAGGGCAAAAACATAACAAATAAGTGAACAAGAAACACACAGCTCATATCCCAAAATGTAGGGCCTGAGCATAAACTCTTAACAAAGCACAGTACAAGATAGCTGCAAGAGGCAACCCAATCCCGGAGAACACAGAGCAAATATTGAGATCAGTCCCATAAGATGTATGGCAGCTATCTGAGGGTACAACATCCGAGGCAGGGATATCATATGCCGTTAAGGCTGATATGGCAACAAAGATAGATTGGGCCTCTACCCAGGAGACAGCGTCTACAGGTAGTGGAAGTACATCATCCCCACCCGAGCCAGCGCCATCTTGGTCAATCCGGCAATGATGATACTTGTCAGGTGGGCCCACAGTCTTTTCAGGCTTGTCACCTTTCTTTGGAGGCATTGCGTACTGTGAGAACAAGTTCCCGTGGACCAGGGGTCAGTGCTCATTAGTAAGAGACCCTCTAGGAGTAGCAGAATAATGAAAAGCAGGGCCACGGGAGCATGAGCTCCTCTGAGATATGCAATTATATGTTGCCTTTAAAGCCAGAATATGAATATGGAATTCAATGAAAGTCCAATTTAGAATGAGGTCTAATGATACAATTCTTTATCTCACCAATTTATTTTCACTTCAGGTTTGCTTTAAGCACTACAGCAACTGAGCCAATGTGGAAAAAATAAGCTGTACTGCAGGTAAACATGCATTTCGTAATGTAAGCATCTGCCCCTCCAGTGTCAGTGTCCTGTTCTGAAAATGAACATACATAAACACTGCACACAAAATTCCACTTTAAAAAGACTTTATCTTAACAAACTTTATAGAGAGCTGAGAAAGTAAGATGCATGAGAATGAGATCACGTATGGAACGTTTCATGCTAACATGCTCATTTATCTTTTGGGAGACAGGAAGTCATAAGATCTTCTCCATTTTCATAGTTTCTAATTTATGATTTATTACATTTGTGTTTTTATAATGTCCTCAATGTAATAAACTGGTAAACTTGATTCTAGCAGGCTTTGTCTGTTCCTTTCATGAGTCTCTATCTCTATGAAATGATGCACGACTGTATTACAGAGCATTTATAATTGATTTTATACACAAGGAAGTGGCCTATGTGGAATCTCAGCAAAAAGGGGCACTGAACATTAGCAAAGAGTGCTTTTACTGATGCTAGTAGCAGCTTGAAGGCAATGTGAGACCTTAAAGGGACTCCGAGCTCAGAAAAAAAAGGAAAGTTGTACTCACCAGGGGCTTTTTCCAGCCCAGTGCTGGTCGGGAGGTCCCACGCCGGCGTCCTGGCTCCTCTTCTTCACCCCGCTCCGGAATGGCTGGCAGGCCGCAGCCTGGGCGACACTCTCCCGAGTGTCGGGCTGCTTCTTCCGCATATGACGCGGATTACGTCACACGCCGGCCGCCTCGCGTCATCACGGCGGCCGGCGTGAAAGTACTGCGCATGCTTCAGGGGCTGTAATATCCCGGGGACTCAGGATCACATTTGGTGGAAATGTACCAAGGTCCGCCGGCTTTGGATGAGAGTCTGCACCTGCATACCCTGATTTAACTAAGGCACAGAATGCTCTCATTTTTTACATTTTTACTGCTACTAAGCTAACCATAGCTGCTGCCTGGCAAACACTTTCCTTATCATTTGACTTGGTCAAAACCAGATTATCCTATATACTCTTCTTTGAAAAGCTAAGAGCTAGAATGTTAGACAAAATAACTAAATTCAATAAAATATGGCTACCTTATATGCAATATCTTCTAGGTTCAGAGGGCAACTCCAGGGTGAACAACTTATAATTTAGCCTGGATCCTTGGTTCGTTCCTTTCTCTAGCTAGGATTGGTCGGGCTGTGTGGTCTCCCTGCCTCATATCTCTCTCTGCTCCTGTCCTGGACTTCTTCTATTTCTTATTCCTTCCTTTCTATCGACTAAACTCCCTCTTCCCTTTTCTTTTCTTTATTCTCCCTGTCTTTTCTTCCCCTTAGCTCCATGCATTTCCGTTGCAAGATTACGCCAACATTGGCATCCCTGCACCTATAGCATGCCTACACTATACTGATCAGAAAATCCTGCTTGCCCCCACTGGGGGGCGGTCGCCAGTAATGCTATCCTAAGCAAGGGGTGGGCCCTTGTCCAGCCACTTTGTGGTTTGTGAATGGACAGGGGTGTCATCCCGTGAAATTTCTCACGTCAATCGCGCCAGCTTATAACAACAATAAAGAAAAGTGTTAACTGTAAGCTTATTATCATATAAGAATATTGCAATTAGATGCACCCTAGCTTTAATTTCTTTTATACGTTATGAGTGGTTTTGCTATGGAATTGCACTTAAATATTTCCAGTTCATTGCTAATTTACCTTCATTAATGTTAATGTATGTTATGATTATATCTCAATTGTTTTACAAAACTCAATAAAAATTTTATTGAAATAAAAAAAAAACATACTTATTGAGTCACTGTGATCTCCTGGATCCCTCTTTGCCGTTTCCGTCGTTCCCCGCCGCAATCCTGGCTTTTAATTGCCAGTTTTAGGCAGTGTTTACAAACAAAAAACATGTATATATATATATATATATATATATATATATATATATATATCATGTTACAGTACACTACATGTTTTTATTACAAAGTGAATTATCTGCACTCCTGTCAGGGATTCACACGGTTTCTCAGCATGACAAGCTGAAACTGAGAGCAGAGACCTGTCTCTGAAAGATAAACAAAACACACACACAGAGCCTGCAGGGGGCATGCAGAGGGCATGCATAACTTTTCCCTATCACAGCAGAGTAGTGCATTCCTCTCTATGTCGACAAAGCCTGACAAAGGAAAGAAGATAAAATATATTACAGAGACAGTGCAACTAGAAAAGGTTGCAGTAATCCAGACCACATTAGAACATGTATAGGAACTTATAGAATAGAAGAAATAAGACTGAACATTTTGTTACAGTCTCTTTAAAGCTGAACTACAGCTTAGCACAGCATAAATTAAAAAAACAGTCTTCCATCTCCTCATTGTCTTTGATGCAAAGTACTGTAATCACAATACCCTCCCCCAATCACTTACACACACACACACACGCACACACACACACACACACACACACACACACACACACACACACACGCACGCACGCACGCACACACACACACACACACACACACACACACACAATCACAGAAGCTGGTGTGGACGCAGCCATCTAGCATAAAACTGTATTCAGTTTAATTTGTTAGCACCACACTGCTGTTTTCTGAACTGTACATCTTGTTATCAGTTTAAGGGCCTGTTCTCACTTGGGCGATTAGTGGGTGATTCCCACTAATTGCTGAAGCGATATCGCTTTTTAAAGCTCTAGCGCAGTATTAACCTTATGGCAGTGATCTCACTGCGGCCGTTGCCACCATTCAGAGGTGTTTTGCGATTAGCAGCAATCGCAAATGTGTTCCCTGCAGAATTTTGCCGTAACTCTGGATCGATCACGATACAATGCTTAAAAAAACGCTGATCGCGATCGCTTTGAATCGTGAGGGTGTTCAGTGATTTTACCAAGCTAATCGTGGTAGAACCACCCGCGCAAAACGCTAGTGCTAGCGTTTTGCCTTTGCAAGTGTGAATGGGCCCTTACTGGCACAGAGAAGCTAAAAAGCTAAAAATCATTGTTATCTCCTGCAATCAGAGATAAAACAACAACCTCTGCACTCAACGTGACACACTGATAAGGTTCCTAGCAGAAAATGAGTTAACCTATTAAACTTTTCAGGCAAAATGTATAATTGCATGACTAATGTATTTGGAGGGGAGGGAAATTATGACTTTAACTCTACTTTAAAGTGGGATTGTTACCATAAAAATCTAATTCCAACAGCAACTGGTCTGAGTGTATTAAGTGATAAAGATGCTAATCCTGCATTCAAAACTTTCAAAACGTTTTCTGCTGTTATGGTTTGGAGTTATCACATACCTTAGGAGCACTGGCCTTTTAATTGCCATTGCCAAACAGTTGTATGCTGGGGGATCTTTTTTATCTATAATACATTCTAATATATATTTTATAATAACATCTATAATATATTCAGTGCAGTTTCTAGGCTAAAATGCACCCAGGGCGAGGGTGTAAAAATTGCACCCACGCCCCCCCCCCCCCCCCCGAAGCAAGGTATGGGTGCCCGCAGTGTAGGTTAGCCAGGTCTAGTTGCACTCAGTATAGATTCCCCCAGAACAGGTACCCCCCCTACTACCAGTATAGGTAGCCAGGCATAGGTGAGCCAGTATAGTTGCCTCCGGTATAGGTTAGCCAGGTAGGACCCTCCAGTATAGGTAGCCAGAATAGTTGCCCACAGTATAGGTTAGATAGGCAGGCGTCCCCAGTATAAGTTAGATAGGTAGGTGCCCCCAGTACAGGTTAGCTAGGTGGGTGCCTCTAATATAGGTAGCCATAATAGTTGCCCCCAGCATAGCTTAGATAGGTAGATGCCCCCAGTATAGGTTAGTTAGGTAGGTGCCTCCAATATAGGTAGCCAGTATAGTTGTCACCTGTATAGACTAGCTAGGTAGGTAGGTGCCCCCAATACAGGTTAGATAAGTTAATGCTCCCACTATAGGCTAGATAGGTAGCTGCCCCCCAGTATAGGTTAGGTAGGTGCCCCCAGTATAGGTTAGATAGGTAGCTGCCCCCCAGTATAGGTTAGATAGGTAGGTGCCCCCCAGTATAAGTTAGATAGGTAGATGCCCTCCCGTATAGGTTAGATAGGTAGGTGCCCCCCAGTATAGGTTAGATTAGGTAGCTGCCCCCTCAGTATAGGTTAGATTAGGTAGCTGTCCCCCAGGTTAGATAGGTAGCTGCCCCCCAGTATAGGTTAGGTAGCTGCCCCCAGTATAAGTTAGATAGGTAGGTGCCCCCCAGTATAGGTTAGATAGGTAGGTGCCCCCCAGTATAGGTTAGATTAGGTAGCTGCCCCCTCAGTATAGGTTAGATTAGGTAGCTGCCCCCTCAGTATAGGTTAGATTAGGTAGCTGCCCCCCAGGTTAGATAGGTAGGTGCCCCCCAGTATAGGTTAGATAGGTAGCTGCCCCCAGTATAGATTAGGTAGCTGCCCCCCAGTATAGGTTAGAATAGGTAGGTGCCACCCAGTATAGGTTAGATTAGGTAGGTGCCCCCCAGTATAGGTTATATTAGGTAGGTGCCCCCCAGTATAGGTTAGATTAGGTAGGTGCCCCCAGTATAGGTTAGATAGGTAGCTGCCACCCAGTTTAGGTTAGATTAGGTAGGTGCCCCCCAGTATAGGTTAGATTAGGTAGGTGCCCCCCAGGATAGGTTAGATAGGTAGGTGCCCCCAGGATAGGTTAGATTAGGTAGGTGCCCCCAGTAAAGGTTAGATTAGGTAGGTGCCCCCCAGGATAGGTTAGATAGGTAGCTGCCCCAGTATTGGTTTAGGTAGGTGCCCCCCATGATGGAGTTGGGAGGAGCAGCCGCGAGGAAGGCAGCCGACCTCTCCCTCCCTTCCTCTCCCGGGCCGCCCTCCGTGCGATCCCCCCTCGGAGTGCAGAGTAATGCAGCAGGTAAGTGCTATGCAAAACTACTCACCTCGCTGGCTCCAAGCGCTGCTCTCTCGCCGCCAGTCTCATCTCTGCCTACACGCTGATACACACACACGCTGCTTCAGCCGTATATATCCCAGTGAGGGACCACCAGGGCAGGCTGCAGCCACCCTAAGTCGCACACAAACACACTGATCTGCCCCCCCGCCCTCTGATCGCCCACAGCACACCTCAGACCACCCCCTGCCCACCCCCAGACCCCTGTTTACACCCAATCACCCCCCCTAATCACCCATCAATCACTCCGTCACTATCTGTCATCGCTATTTTTTTTATTAGGTCCTAATCTGCCCTCTGGGGTCTCATGATCACTCCCCCCCCCACACCCTCAGATACCCCCCAGACCCCCCCCCCTGTGTACTATTTACATCTATTCTCTCCACTAATCACCTGTCAATCACCTGTCAATCACCCATTAATCACCCCCTGTCACTAACACTGCCCCCTGGGGCTCCTGATCACCCCCCCACACCCTCAGATCCTCCACATACCCCCCCGCCCTGTGTACTGTTTACATCTACTCTCCCCACTAATCACCTGTCAATCACCCGTCAATCACCCCCTGTCACTAACACTGCCCCCTGGGGGCTACTGATCACCCCCCCCCCCCACACCCTCAGATCCTCCCCAGACCCCCCCCCTGTGTACTGTATACATCTATCCTCCCCTGTCAATCACCCGTCAATCACCCCCTGTCACTAACACTGCCCCCTGGGGGCTACTGATCACACCCTCAGATCCTCCCCCGACCCCCCTCCCCCGTGTACTGTATACATCTATCCTCACCTGTCAATTACCCGTCAATCACCTGTCAATCACCCGTCAATCACCCATCAATCACCCCCTGTCACTAACACTGACCCCTGGGGGCTCCTGATCACCCCCCCCCACACACCCTCAGATCCTCCACAGACCCCCCCCCCATGTACTGTTTACATCTATTCTCCCCACTAATCACCTGTCAATCACCCGTCAATCACCCCCTTTCACTAACACTGCCCCCTGGGGGCTACTGATCACCCCCCCCCCACACCCTCAGATCCTCCCCAGACCCCCCCCACCCGAGTACTGTATGCATCTATCCTCCCCTGTAATCACCCGTCAGTCACCCGTCAATCACCCCCTGTCACTGCCACCCATCAGATCAGACCCTAACCTGCCTCCTACGGGCATCTGATCACCCACCCACACCATCAGATCGCCCGCAGACCCACCCTCAGATCACCTTCAAAGTGCATTGTTTACATCTGTTCTGCCATCTAATCACCCATCAATCACCCCCTGTCACCGCTACCAATCAGATCAGACCCCTATCTGCCCCTAGGGCACCCAATCACCCGCCCACACCCTCAGAACGCCCTCAGACCCCAGCCCTGATTACCTCGCCAGTGCATTGCTTGCATCTATTCCCCCCTCTAATCACACCTTGAGACACCCATCAATCACCTCCTGTCACCCCCTAGCACACCTACCCATCAGATCAGGCCCTAATTTGCCCCGTGTGGGCTCCTGATCACTCGGCCAAACCCTCAGATCGCTCTCAGACCCCCTTTCCGATCACCTCCCCAGTGCATTGATTGCATCTATTTTCCCCTCTAATCACCCCCTGAGACACCCATCAATCACCTCCTGTCACCCCCCCTAGCACTCATATCCATCAGATCAGGCTCAATACAGCCTGTCATCTAAGAGGCCACCCTGCTTATGACCGGTTCCACAAAATTCGCCCCCTCCAAGACCACCAGTCATCAACATTTGCAGATGCTTGTACTCCTGAACAGTCATTTTGAGGCATTTGGTTTCCAGACTACTCCTCACGGTTTTGGGCCCCTAAAATGCCAGGGCAGTATAGGAACCCCACAAGTGACCACATTTTAGAAAGAAGACACCCCAAGGTATTCCGTTAGTAGTATGGTGAGTTCATAGAAGATTTTATTTTTTGTCACAAGTTAGCAGAATTTTTTGTTTTTTAACAAAGTGTCATTTTCCACTAACTTGTGACAAAAAAATAAAAACTTCTATGAACTCACCATACTTCTAACGGAATACCTTGGGGTGTCTTCTTTCTAAAAATGGGGTCACTTGTGGGGTTCCTATACTGCCCTGGCATTTTAGGGGCCCTAAACTGTGAGGAGTCTAGAAACCAAATGCCTCAAAATGACACGTGGGCCCCTTAGCGCACCTAGGCTGCAAAAAAGTGTCACACATGTGGTATCGCCGTACTCAGGAGAAGTAGTATAATGTGTTTTGGGGTGTATTTTTACACATACCCATGCTGGGTGGGAGAAATATCTCTGTAAATTAAAATGTTTTGATTTTTTTACACACAGTTGTCCATTTACAGAGATATTTCTCTCACCTAGCATGGGTATGTGTAAATACACCCCAAAACACATTATACTACTTCTCCTGAGTACGGCGATACCACATGTGTGACACTTTTTTGCAGCCTAGGTGCGCTAAGAGGCCTAACATCCTATTCACAGCTAATTTTGAGGCATTTGGTTTCTAGACTACACCTCACGGTTTAGGGCCCCTAAAATGCCAGGGCAGTGTAGAAACCCCACAAGTGACCTCATTTTAGAAAGAAGACACCCCAAGGTATTCCGTTAGTAGTATGGTGAGTTCATAGAAGTTTTTATTTTTTTGTCACAAGTTAGTGGAAAATGACACTTTGTGAAAAAAAAATTTCCGCTAACATGTGACAAAAAATAAAATCTTCTATGAACTCACCATACCCCTAACGGAATACCTTGGGATGTCTTCTTTCTAAAATGGGGTCACTTGTGGGGTTCCTATACTGCCCTGGCATTTTAGGGGCCCTAAACCGTGAGGACGAGTAGTCTTGAAACCAAATTTCTCAAAATGACCTGTGAAATCCTAAAGGTGTAAATAGACAATTGTGTGTAAAAAAAAATCTAAACATTGTCATTTACAGAGATATTTCTCCCACCCAGCATGGGTATATGTAAAAATACACCACAAAACACATTATACTACTTCTCCTGAGTATGGAGGTACCACATTTGTGGCACTTTTTTGCACCCTAACTGCGCTAAGAGGCCCAAAGTCCAATGAGTACCTTTAGGATTTTACAGGTCATTTTGAGAAATTTGGTTTCAAGACTACTCCTCACGGTTTAGGGCCCCTAAAATGCCAGGGCAGTATAGGAACCCCACAAGTGACCCCATTTTAGAAAGAAGACATCCCAAGGTATTCCGTTAGGGGTATGGTGAGTTCATAGAAGATTTTATTTTCTATCACAAGTTAGCGGAAATTGATTTTTATTGGGTTTTTTTTTCATAAAGTGTCAATTTCCGCTAACTCGTGACAAAAAAAATCTTCTATGACCTCACCATACTCCTAACAGAATACCTTGTGTTGTTGTTTTTCTAAAATGGGGTCACTTGTGGGGTTCCTAAACTGCCCTGGCATTTTAGGGGCCCTAAACCTTGAGGCGTAGTCTTGAAACGAAATTTCTCAAAACGACCTGTGAAATTCTAAAGGTACTCATTGGACTTTGGGCCCCTTAGCGCAGTTAGGGTGCAAAAATGTGCCACACATGTGGTATCGCTGTACTCAGGAGAAGTAGTATAATGTGTTTTGGGGTGTATTTTTACACATACCCATGCTGGGTGGGAGAAATCTCTCTGTAAATGAACAATTGTGTGTAAAAAAATCAAAACATTGTCATTTACAGAGATATCTCTCCCACCCAGCATGGGTATATGTAAAAATACACCCCAAAACACATTATACTACTTCTCCTGAGTACGGCAATACCACATGTGTTGCACTTTTTTGCAGCCTAACTGCGCTAAGGGGCCCAAAGTCCAATGAGCACCTTTAGGCTTTACAGGGGTGCTTACAATTTAGCACCCCCAAAATGCCAGGACAGTAAACCCACCCCACAAATGACCCCATTTTGGAAAGTAGACACTTCAAGGTATTCAGAGAGGGGCATGGTGAGTCCGTGGCAGATTTCATTTTTTTTGTCACAAGTTAGCAGAAATGGAAACTTTTTTTTTTTTTGTCTCAAAGTGTCATTTTCCGCTAACTTGTGACAAAAAATAAAATCTTCTATGAACTCACCATGCCTCTCAGTGAATACTTTGGGATGTCTTCTTTCGAAAATGGGGTCATTTGGGGGGTATTTATACTATCCTGGAATTTTAGCACCTCATGAAACATGACAGGGGGTCAGAAAAGTCGGAGATGCTTCAAAATGGGAAAATTCACTTTTTGCACCATAGTTTGTAAACACTATAACTTTTACCCAAACCAATAAATATACACTGAATGGTTTTTTTTTTATCAAAGACATGTAGCACAATAAATTTGGACAAAAATGTATACAGAAATGTTACTTTATTTGACAAATTTTATCACAGAAAGTTAAAAAAAATTCATGTGTTTTTTGATGATTATAATAAAAACTAAAAATTGCAGCAGCAATCAAATAGCACCAAAAGAAAGCTGTATTAGTGACAAAAAAAGGAGGTAAAATTCATTTAGATTGTAGGTTGTATGACCGAGCAATAAACCATGAAAGCTGCAGTGGTCTGAATAGAAAAAAGGCTCTGGTCCTTAAAGGGATACTGTAGGGGGTCGGGGGAAAATGAGTTGAACTTACCCGGGGCTTCTAACGGTCCCCCGCAGACATCCTGTGTTGGCGCAGCCACTCACCGATGCTCCGGCCCCGCCTCCGGTTCACTTCTAGAATTTCAGACTTTAAAGTCTGAAAACCACTGCGCCTGCGTTGTCGTGTCCTCGAGCCCGCTGATGTCATCAAGAGCGCACAGCGCAGGCCCAGTATGGTCCGTGTCTGCTCAGTACACTCTTGGTGACATCAGCGGGAGCGAGGACACGGGCGTGCAGGCGCAGTGGTTTTCTGACTTTAAAGTCAGAAATTCCAGAAGTGAACTGGAGGCGGGGCCGGAGCATCGGTGAGTGGCTGCGCCAACACAGGATGTCTGCGGGGGACCATTAGAAGCCCCGGGTAAGTTCAGCTCATTTTCCCCCGACCCCCTTACAGTATCCCTTTAAGGGGTAGAAAGACTGTGGTCCTCAAGTGGTTAAGTGAATTGTTTTTTTTTTACACCACTAGAATGTGTTGAATGGTACAGACACAGACCAATATAAGCATGTGTTTCCCACCTGAGGCCTGGGTAATATTAACCTGCTTTGACTTTTCTATTCACACAAAGTATATTTTTTATAATACAGTAGATACACTCACTATTTGTTGTTAACTCACTTTCAAATTTGATGGATCAATTTTTTATAAAGAAATGTTAGCTTAACACTGCTATGACATAGAAAGGCTTAGAAATAATTCCTCTGATCAGAATTAACTTACACACTCCTAGGAGTTCTGGTTCACCATGAGCTTGCTGGGCAGTCTGTAAGGGCCGGTGCACACCAAAAACCGTTTGCAGATCCGCAGAATGCTAGCAGATTTTGAAACGCTTTTTTTTATTTTTCTATGGCGTTTTGCTAGCGTTTTGCGGATTGCTGCTGCGGTTTTCAGTATAGTAGATTTCATATATTGTTACAGTAAAGCTGTTTCTGAACAGCTTCTGTAACAAAAACGCCGGCAAAACCGCTCTGAACAGGCGTTTTTCAGAGCGGTTTGCGTTTTTCCTATACTTAACATTGAGGCAGAAACGCATCCGAAATCCAAAAAATGCCTCACCCAGGCATTTTTCGTTTCTGCAAAACGCCTGCCGCTCTGGTGTGCACCACCCCATTGAGATACATTGACCAAGCGGATCGGCAGCCGCAAGCGGCTGCAGAAACGCTGAAAAAGCCGCTCGGTGTGCACCAGCCCTAACTGATTAGATCTGGCAGCTTTCTAAAATCCAGTTACCTTCTCCACAAAAATCACAGCTCACCAGACAGCATCTAAAGTATCAGCTGTGCAAACTCAGGAGAGTAGAAAACCCTAGTTTAAAGTGGACCTGAACTCTTGCACAGGACAGAAGGAAAACATAGAGAAATGCACCCCATATGTATTTAGAGGGTTTAGCCTGTCTAATTCCCCCCCATCTAGGGCTAATCACAAATTGTAATTTGATTGCTCAACTGTGTTAATAATATGTCTGCTTCCATGAAAGCAGGAAGTAGACACACTGCAGACATATTGCAGGATTTGTATCAGCTGAAACAAATTAATGTTTTCTTTAAAGCTTATTATGCTGTTGCGTATATTTGAGAGAAGAGACGAAGTTCTGAGTTCAGGTTCGTTTAAAAAAAAAAAAAAAGCCTCGGCCTCTTTTATCTACGAAAGTGCCAGGAGTGCCCCCCATTCTCAGATTCTATTTGTGTTAACCATTAAATCATTAGCGCTTATGATTCAAAACAGCCCCAATTTATCATATACTGTATTCAGCAAAGAAATGATCTGCAAACCAACTTCTTGTTGCCTTAATGCATTTCACGTCCATAAATGCTTAGTCATTGGGTAGTGATAATGACTAAGCTTAAGTGGATGTGAAATGCTTTAAAGCGGTATTGTCACCATAAAAATCAAATTTCAACAGCAACTGGTCTGAGGCAGGGGTCGCATTTGTCTTTCAGTTTCTACACTTTTCAGAAAACTGAAAGACAAATGTGACCCCTGCCTTACAACAGCTAATGTAATTTATAGAGAAAACTGACAAATTGCGCAAGATGTCAGTTTTTTTTCTGCACGCGAAATCTGCATTCAAGTGTGACCTAGCTCATTGATTAACATGAGTTCTCAGTTGAAAACAGTTTTTCTGTGCAGAAAACGCGCACGAAAGCCGACAAGTGTGACCCCTGCCTTAGTGGTGTATTAAGTGATAAATAAATCCTGCATTCAAAACTTGCAAAACGTTTTCTGCTGTTATGTTTTGGAGTTATCACATACTTTAGAAGCACTGGCCCTTTATTAGTCAGTGCCAAAAAGTTGAATGCTGGGAGTTCTTTTTATCTATAATATATTCTTCCTCTTCCATTTATTTCCCTGCCTAGCTGCTTATCAGAAACACCCTCTGATCACTTGTGTTTACAAGCAAGGCTGAGGAGACATTGGAAGAGTAAATAAAAGTAAGTAAAGTAAAAGACTGTGCGGTTCCTAGTATAGACCTCAGTGGGAGTGTCTGAAGACTCGGGGAGGAGGGCAGCTAATGAATACACAATGAGTAAGAGAAGGGGGGGGGGGGGGACAAGAGTCAGGGAGGATGTGATGTCAGCATTAGCTTGGCAAAATGGCCATTGCCTAGAGTAGGATTTTCTTCTTTTCCTTTATAAAATTCACAGGAATCATTACGTGGATAGCACAATACATCTGTTATGTAAGTAGAAGTAGTATTTATCTACTTATATATGTGTTTTTTATTTCTAGGTTAGCATGGGTGTCGCTTGTTATTTAAAGGATACCACAACTGACATGTGGCATAATGAGATAGACATGGGTATGTACAGTGCCTAGCACAAAAATAACTATGCTGTGTTCCTTTTTTTCTTTCTCTGCCTGAAAGAGGTAAATATCAGGTATGTAAGTGGCTGACTCAGTCCTGACTCAGACAGGAAGTGACTACAGTGTGACCCTCACTGATAAGAATTTCCCCCTTTTTTATCTCTTTCTTGCTCTCAGAAGCCATTTTCTTCTAGGAAAGTGTTTTATAGTTGGAATTTCTTATCAGTGAAGGTCACACTGTAGTCACTTCCTGTTTGAGTCAGGACTGAGTCAGCCACGTACATACCTGATATTTACCTCTTTCAGGTAGAGAAAGAAAAAAAGGAACACAGCATAGCTATTTGTGTGCTAGGCACTGTACATACCCATGTCTATCTCATTATGCCACATGCCAGTTGTGGTATCCTTTAAGGCTTTGTCTCTATGCATTGCTATTGAATTGATTAATAAATCTTAGAGTCAGCAAGAAGTTGGTGGGCAAGAGATGGCCCAAACCTCAGATTTTCGGTTCGCGAATGGCGAATGCGAACTTCCGCGAAAGTTTGTGAACATGCGAACTTCCGCAAACCGCAATAGACTTCAATGGGGAGGCGAACTTTGAAAACTAGAAACATTTATGCTGGCCAAAAAAGTGATGGAAAAGATGTTTCAAGGGGTCTAACACCTGGAGGGGGGCATGGCAGAGTGGGATACACGCAAAAAGTTCCCGGGAAAAATCAGGATTTGACGCATAGCAGCATTTTAAGGGCAGAAATCACATTTTATTGCTAAATTAGAGGCCTAAAGTGCTTTAAAACATCTTTTGCATGTGTATAGATCAATCAGGGAGTGTAATTAGTGTACTGCATCACACTGACAGACCAAACTCACTGTGTAACGCACCGCAAACAGCTGTTTGTGTAGTGACGGCCGTGCTGGACTGGTGCGCACCATGGCCAGAGTGCAGGCGATGGCGGTTTTCAAGCCCATATGGTCGGGCTAAGGTAGCTGAATGACAGAACAACAGTGACTGAGTGTCTAACTGATCGAATTTGGTCTGTCTACAATGAAGCAACGACCTTATTATCTATCTTCTTGGGTCAGGTGTGCCCCCCAACTCCAACACAGTCATATAGCTGGGGGTCACTGCTTCATTGTGATACACAAGCCACTTCACCGTGGCAAGGTAACGATCACGAAGGGAAATTGACACATGTACATGCCTTTTGTTTTGTTGTTGCAGCTGCAGTGCAGCCACAAAAATTAGGCAGGCATGTACATGCTGCTAGCGGCGGCCTTAAAAATTCAGGAATCCGCATGGAGTCCTGGACCCTGTTGGTGGTGGTGGAGAAGGCAGTCAAGTGGCCTGCAGGCAGAGATGCTGTGTGGGGAGCGACTTAGTCTTGGGGCAGGCAGTCACACGGCGTGCAGGCAGAGATGCTGTGTGTGAGGACTGACTTAGTCTTTCGGGCAGGCCTGACCGTGCTTTGCAGACCACGTGGTCAGATGGACTCTTGACCCAACGCTGTGTGCCAGAGATGACACCACTTGCCTTTCAACATCACGGTACAGTTTGGGTATCGCCTTTTTTGAGAAATAATTCCGGCCTGGTATCTTCCACTGCGGTGTGTGGCTTTGCTTTTGTGTGCTGCTTTTCCTCAGGTTGTCATCCCATTGCAGTTTGTGCTTTGTCATCATGTGCCTTCATAAGGAAGTTGTCCCTACGCGGGTCTTGGTCTTTCCATGGCTCAATTTTTGGGGTCAGAGAGTACAGATGGCATTGCTCTCATCTGAGGCAGACACACAAAAAAATGTCCACACTGCTGAGCCCTAGGGTGATGGCACTTTGGTGGTGGCGGCCGACTGAGTGTGAAGTGGGGTGCCAGAATCAGAGAAGGAGGAGGAAGATATGTCACGCTTCCGTGCAGAAGCTGAGGTGTTCTGTGTTAAATAGTCAACTACATCCTGACAATCTTGGGAGTTGATGGCACACGGCTTCTGAACACTGGACTGCATGAAATCACGACAGCATGACCTCGAACAGACCTGCCGGGTGGCCTGCCTCTCCCTGTTTTTTTTGTCCATATCGGGGGGGGGGGGGGGGGGGGGGGGAGGGGGGGGGGTTTGAAGTGAAAGGTATGCACTGACTTGATTAATACAATGTGCAGTTACACAGGTGCAGTGAAAGGTATGCAGTGACTGGTTTTACAATACAATGTGCAGCTGTCACACAGGTGCAGTTAACAGGTATGCACGGACTGGTATACTAAACAGCGTGCGGTCACACAGGTGCAGTGAACATGTATGCAGGGATTGGTATTACAAATGTGCAGCTGTAACACACAGGTACCATGAACAGGTGCAGTGACTGGTGGTATATTACACTGTTTGCGGTCACGTAGGTGCACTGAACATGTTACAGGTATGCACTGCAGTGATTGGTATTACAAATGTGCAGCTGTCACACACAGGTACCATGAACATGTGCAGTGACTGGTGGCATATTACACTGCTTGCGGTCACGTAGGTGCACTGAACAGGTTACAGGTATGCACTGCAGTGATTGGTATTACAAATGTGCAGCTGTCACACACACACACACAGGTACCGTGAACAGGTGCAATGGTGTATTAACAATGTGTGCGCTCACGTAGGTAGGTAGGTAGGTGCAGTGAACAGGTTCAGTGATTGGGATTACAAATGTGCAGCTGCCTGTCACACACACAGGTAATCACTGAATGTGCTGGGCCTTGCAGTGGCACAGTAGCAATTACCACCAAGTGGCCAAAGGGCAGCTGCGACTGACTGACAGGGCTGTATATAATGCAAGTGGGCCACACACACAAAAAAAAAACAAGAACAAGATTAGCTCTCAAAAGAGCTGTTGAGGGGCGCTTTTTTAGCAATAAGAATCAGCAAGGAGCAAGCTAACAAGCCTACAACAGCCTAACTAAGCTTTCCCTATAGCTCTCTCTGCAGCAGCTCTCCCTTCTCTAATTATTGCAGGCACACGAGTGAGTGAAATGCCTGACGCTGCCTGCCTTTTATAAGGGGGGTGGGGCTCCAGGAGGGAGTGTAGCCTGATTGGCTACAATGTGTCTGCTGACTGTGATGTAGGGTCAAAGTTGACCCTAATGATGTAGTGTAGGGGCGGACCGAACTTCCCAAAAAGTTTGCAGTTCTCCGCGATCACGAACCACGGAAGTTCGCCGGCGAACGTTCGGGCCATCTCTAGTGGGCAGATAGTATCTCTGCTATCAGTCAGGACAGATGATCCTTGAAGTATGTACCCATCTAAGCTTTGGTTTCCGGGAGAAATTGTGACGATCGGTGTAACACAGAGAGGGTCTGATTACCGGTGAACTGCAGTATCACCGAGAATACAGAATACACCTGATTATTGGTGATCTGCAGTATCACCGATAATCAGATATATCTACTAACCTCTGGACACCTGATAGAACAAGTGAGTGTTTAGATGCAACAGTATACTTTGAGTACTTCTCCAGAAGTATGTTCCTTCCTCTGGCCTAGACTCTCCAGGGGGGAGGAGTTAGGCTGAGGGGAGGAAGGACAGAGCGAGAGTGACACCCGTGGGAGAGGGTGTCACTGACAGGTCTGTGAACTGCCTCTATCAGTAAGGCCAGTTCTCTGGGTCGGCAAGCCAGGTCGTTAACACACGGACTGATAAGGTACAGATTCAGGAGGCAGATACGGAATCCAATAAACAGACAGGGTTTGGCAACGGAGTATCAGAATAGCACAGTACAGAATCAGGAGGCCAATACAGAGTCCAGAAACGAGCAGAGATTGGCAACAGGGTAACAAAAATAGCGAGGTACAGAATCAGAGTTCAGAGGAATGGTCAGACAGGCAGAAGGTCATAACAAATAAAACAGTTCAATATTCCTATTGCTAAGGTGTGAGCTCCTTGATGTCAACACCTTTGGAAACTATGCTAGAACACAGATACAGACAAGGTCTGAGTGCTACCACGTAGTGATCGCAACGGCAGACAACCAGAGAATGACCAGCACCCAGTATACAGTATATAGCAAAGCGCTCTCCAGCGCCTCCCCTAAGTGCTGGACCAATGGCAGGTGGTGAAAATGTCAGCTGACCCGCTTGGTCAGCTGACCCTTTTCTGGCTGTCATATAAGCTCTGCCTCTCAGCGTCCTTCTGAACCTGTGTGGACTAGCAGTCCCAGCCACACCAGACATGTCTTGCAATGTGACCACTGATTCAGGCACGGGGACCTCTAAGCGAGAGGCGGTTTCCCCGCGTCCAGCCGCAATGTCATCTGCTTTGCCATGCGTACAATCCGCCGCATCCAACGCGGACTCCACCGCTCTGCCCATGCGGCCTGCGGCGGTCTCTTCGCGTTGTGCCGCCATGTTAGACGCAGAAACAGCCGCCTCACTCTGAGCCCTTGCGGCGGCTTTTCCGCGTTTCCTCACAGAAATCTCACCAGTTGCATGTAGGAACTGGATTCACTTGCTAGTATACATACTAGCAAGTTAAAAGATCTTGAAATCACACTGAGTAATACCATAAGTTTTAAGAGTGGCCTATCCTTTTAACTGACCAAAATAGAGTACCAATGTTTAGGGTGTCTGATTTTGGTGCCAGCAGCATTTAGCTAATACACAGTGAAAATGTCCAGCACTGAAAATGATGGAAGGTATGAATTGGGTAGGATTAGTGGTCAGGTGTAGGTTACGTGATAGGAGTTAGGAGTGATGGTGGGGTGGAGGTAGCATCAGATATAAAAGGCTAGAAGGTTAAGGTTAAGCGCTAGGAAGGGATTAAAGTTGGGGTGAGATTAAGGTTAGGCATCAGGAAGATACTACAGGGAGTGCAGAATTATTAGGCAAGTGGTATTTTTGAGGAATAATTTTATTATTGAACAACAACCATGTTCTCAATGAACCAAAAAAACTTATTAATATCAAAGCTGAATATTTGTGAAAGTAGTTTTTAGTTTGTTTTTAGTTTTAGCTATTTTAGGGGGATATCTGTGTGTGCAGGTGACTATTACTGTGCATAATTATTAGGCAACTTAACAAAAAACAAATATATACCCATTTCAATTATTTATTTTTACCAGTGAAACCAATATAACATCTCAACATTCACAAATATACATTTCTGACATTCAAAAACAAAACAAAAACAAATCAGTGACCAATATAGCCACCTTTCTTTGCAAGGACACTCAAAAGCCTGTCATCCATGGATTCTGTCAGTGTTTTGATCTGTTCACCATCAACATTGCATGCAGAAGCAACCACAGCCTCCCAGACACTGTTCAGAGAGGTGTACTGTTTTTCCTCCTTGTAAATCTCACATTTTATGATGGACCACAGGTTCTCAATGGGGTTCAGATCAGGTGAACAAGGAGGCCATGTCATTAGTTTTTCTTCTTTTATACCCTTTCTTGCCAGCCACGCTGTGGAGTACTTGGACACATGTGATGGAGCATTGTCCTGCATGAAAATCATGTTTTTCTTGAAGGATGCCGACTTCTTTCTGTACCACTGCTTGAAGAAGGTGTCTTCCAGAAACTGGCAGTAGGACTGGGAGTTGAGCTTGACTCCATCCTCAACCCGAAAAGGCCCCACAAGCTTATCTTTGATGATACCAGCCCAAACCAGTCCTCCACCTCCACCTTGCTGGCGTCTGAGTCGGACTGGAGCTCTCTGCCCTTTACCAATCCAGCCACGGGCCCATCCATCTGGCCCATCAAGATTCACTCTCATTTCATAAGTCCATAAGACCTTAGAAAAATCAGTCTTGAGATATTTCTTGGCCCAGTCTTGACGTTTCAGCTTGTGTGTCTTGTTCAGTGGTGGTCGTCTTTCAGCCTTTCTTACCTTGGCCATGTCTCTGAGTATTGCACACCTTGTGCTTTTGGACACTCCAGTGATGTTGCAGCTCTGAAATATGGCCAAACTGGTGGCAAGTAGCATCTTGGCAGCTGCACGCTTGACTTTTCCCAGTTCATGGGCAGTTATTTTGCGCCTTGGTTTTTCCACACGCTTCTTGCGACCCTGTTGACTATTTTGAATGAAATGCTTGATTGTTCGATGATCACGCTTCAGAAGCTTTGCAATTTTAAGAGTGCTGCATCCCTTTGCAAGATATTTAACTATTTTTGACTTTTCTGACCCTGTCAAGTCCTTCTTTTGACCCATTTTGCCAAAGCAAAGGAAGTTGCCTAATAATTATGCACACCTGATATAGGGTGTTGATGTCATTAGACCACACCCCTTCTCATTACAGAGATGCACATCACCTAATATGCTTAATTGGTAGTAGATTTTAAAGCCTATACAGCTTGGAGTAAGACAACATGCATAAAGAGGATGATGTGGTCAAAATACTCATTTGCCTAATAATTCTGCACTCCCTGTAATGCTGGCGCATGATTAAGTATTATGAAGGAGTTATTGTTCAGATGATCAGTAAGGGTTTTCAATGGGGGGAGAACCAAAATCACAGATGAAAGAGACATCACAAATCCAAAATAGCTGAGTATCAGTAACTAAATAATTACTACTCTGAACAAATTGGTGTGCCAAATTTACCCTGTGTGAATTTTGTAAGAATTTATTTTCTATTACCAGTATGTGGCAAATGTTTGGAACCCTTATCTAGATTCTATTAGAATATAGTGGTGCTGCTAAAAATGCTACATTAGCAGCAGTTTTGTAACTGCATCCTTTCCTGATTTCATATGGATAGGTTCTTGCTGTGGTGTGTGCAGATGGCTGCAATAGTGCAATCTCTGATTCACTAACCATTCAACAATCCTCACAATATTCTGACACTTCAACTAAAAAAAGCCTATTTTTGGATTTGCTGGATTGCTCAAAGTTGCTCCCAACCTTGGAATGTTAACTCCATATTGCTTCTGGGGTATTGCCTGACTTCTAATTTTCTGCTTTGGATAATTAGAATGGAATCTGTCTTTTTCAGTAACTAGTGAGGTATAGCCTGAAAAATAATATTCTACTGGCTGGCTGATCCAAGCATTTTCATTGGTTAAAAGCTTTAACTGACAGGATTTTTTTTGTTATTCAGTGAGCTACATAATAATGCAAGCCTCTACTTTGTAGCTCTTCATTTGTAAAAATTTTGGTGAAGCAAATGTATTATGTTTTTGTAATGACCTTTACAGACTCCTAGAGTAAAGTGATGTTTAATTCTCCTTGTATGATCTCTGAAAAAAAAAGATAAAAATATCTTCTTCATTTTCCCTTTGTTATAATAATGCAGAGAGATGCAGAGTGTTTGACCTGGAGATCTTGCTTTCATTACATGGTCTAGTTGTCAAATCGGAGTTATTCTTTGACCTTCAAGTTAATAGGCTTTTTGAAGCCATAATGTAATGTATTAAAGAGAAACTGATTTAACATTTTTAGTTGTGCTTCAATGTGAAAACAATAAAGTTGGAAAGCTTCTGGTTCTTTAGTCTGATAGACATTAAATACTACATTCAATGATGTATCTGTAGAAAACATTCTTTACCAGTGCTATTTTCAGATTTTTTTTGGATTATCTTCTATTTTTTTAATAGCCTACTTCTGTCTTTCCTTTACTAATATTTTACAGTGACGGTTAGACTTTAGTAATTTACAGCTTGAAAAATGCATTTTCATTTGATTTTCTTGGTGTTTGCTGTCGTTTCTAGAATCCATGCACATTGGCATCAAAGCAAATCTTCAGTAGCACGATGCCAGCAACCATTGAGAAGCTGTACCATGTGAATAATGCCTCTGTGCACCTTCTTGGGGGAATGCAGGCAGTAATGCTGAGTGTACACGGAGGTATATTGCAGGAGCTGTAGAGATGTCATTTAGAGTTGACCAGTGCTGTGCGTGTGTATTGCAGCTGATGATCACCTATACAAGCACTAATGCACGTCTGCAGGCCCGGATTTGTACTCTTTACCGCCCTAGGCCACTGTCACCAGCCGCCCCCCTTCAGTATAGGTAGTGGGATGACCCCTCCCCCTTCCCTCTAGTATATGTAGCCAGATGACGCCTCCCCCTTTCACTCCAGTATAGGTAGCCAGATGACTCCCTTAATCCCTCCTTTTCCCACACTCCCACCTTTTAATATAGGTAGCCAGCTCGCCTTCACACCGCAGCAGCCATCTGTGTCACTCATTTCTCCACTTGTCTCCAGTGCAGAAGCTTCCTCTTCCCCAAGTCCATAGCCGCTGGCCACAATGCAAGCGTGCACAGAGAGCAAAATGGCTGCTGCGCAGGCAGCTAGCACCAAAGTACCACGGCCAGGCGCTCGCCTGATCTCCCTGCATTGCAGCATTTGCAAGCTTGCAAATGCTGCACCAGTTTAGCCTGCTGCTTTGGTGCCCCTGCTTCTGTGGTGCCCTAGGCCATGGCCTAGGTGGCCTTGGCCTAAATCCGGCCCTGCACGTCTGTGCTGTGAGTTTTGGCGACTGTCAAGCTGTGTCCTCGGAAATGGACTTTAATGCCTGTTGGCAGAAGCTTTTACATAAATCTTTTTTTCCGAATGAACGTTACATTTTTGCATTGCTTTTCAAATAAGTTACACCTAAAGCTGTCAGCTCCATTTTTGCGCATAATACACCATCTTAATAATTTTTTTTTCACAGCATAATCTTTAGAAATATTTTTCATATGCCAGCCATAACCTTTCATGTCTTTGTCAGGTTTAGCCAACCATGCCTTTGGCAAAGGTGAAAGGTCTGACCATGAAGTATGTCATCTGACCAACTCAGCTCATGTAGGGGATAGAGGTGAGGTTAGAAAGTATACACTTATGAACAAGGATTATCTTTGTAAAAATGTGTCTACCATGTCAGTGGTTTGTCATTCAGATAATGATTGGCTGCCTTTGATATATTGGGAATTTTTAATTAAGGCCAGTTTTACACTTGCAAAACTTGCCCCCGCTACATCGCGCCACCCAATACCACAAACATGACCCTTCCGCAGAGTGAGCCAGCAGGGTCATATGCATAGTGCTGCCCCTCGCATGCTCCTTGCTGCCCCTCCCCGCGTGACATACTCCCTGCTGGACAGGAAGTACATCACTGGGATCCCTGTTGTATTCCTAGTGCCACGCCACCAACCTTTTTCAAAGGTATGCATCGCCCATTGACTTACATCGCTTCTGCCGCCACCGACGTGACGTATTAAGTGTGCTTGCATTTGCAATTAGCATTGCTGTTGCATTACTGTAACGATCGGTGTCAGCACACAGAGAGAATCTGATTTTTGGTGATCTGCAGTATCACCAAGAATACAGATATATACCAGATTATTGATGATCTGCAGAATCACCAATAATACAAGTATCACTAACCTCTGAACACCTATAAAGTGTGAGTGTTTGGTGCAACAGTAAAGACTTTGAGTGAGACCACCCGAGGAGCAAGTGGTCTAGGCAGGATGAGAAATACCTCCCTCTGGGAAGTGCAAAGACCTTTCAACAACCTGAGACTTCCAAAGGGGTGGAGCCCCAGGCTGACTAGCAGGAAGGCCCAGTGGCTAAGTGACACCTATAGGGTGGGCGTCACTAGCAGGACTGAAGAATAATCTCTCAATGGAGAGGGATAGCTCGCAAGGTCAGGAAGGCCAGGTCGGCAACACACGGGCAGATAAGGTACAGAGACAGAAGGCTGATTCGGTAACCAGGGGCAGGCAGGGTTGGCAACAGGTAGTCAGATATGCGTAGTTACCGAATAAGAAAGCAGAAGGATAGTCAGGAATGCAATAGGTCATAACAGATATCAAACAATGCCTAGTCTTGGGTGTGAGGTCCGTGGTCTCAACACCCTGGAACTAGTCTGAGGTATAACACGATGGTAACACAGTATCCATAGTCTTGGGTGTGAGGTCCGTGGTCTCAACACCGTGGAACTAGTCTGAAGTATAACACAATAGTAATACAGTTTCCCTAGTCTTGGGTGTGAGGTCCGTGGTCTCAACACCCTGGAACTAGTCTGAAGTATAACACAATAGTAATACAGTTTCCCTAGTCTTGGGTGTGAGGTCCGTGGTCTCAACACACTGGAACTAGTCTGAAGTATAACACAATAGTAACACAGAAGTAATCTGGCTCAGTGTGAATTCCCAGGTCCTCCTGGTTCTAACACACTGTGGGATCTGACTATGGTCTGAGTGCTTTCACGTAAGTGTTCGCAACAGCAGACAACTTGAGACTGACCAGCAATAACTATATATAGAGCGGCGCTCCCCGGCGCCACCCACCGCTGATCAGCCAATAGCCACTTGCTCTGTGATCAGCTGACTGTGAGAGAACGCGGAAAAGCCGCCGCGTGTGCTGCTGAGGAGGCGGCTGATTCCGCGTCCAATGCGGTGGTTTGCACGCAGAAACGTGCGCCTGGTAACAGGGCAGAACGTGGAAAAGCCGCCGCATGTAACAACAGTAAGGCGGCTGGTTCCGCGTCCAGCGTGGCGGTTTGCATGCGGCAGCGTGTGTCTGGTGTGGCTGAGTCTGTTAGTGCACACAGGCTTAGGAATACGCGCGCGCGCGCTCTAAGAGGCAGAACTCTTATACTGGGCAAGGAGAGGTCAGCTGATCACGCCGATCAGCTGACTCCAGAGCAGCTTACTATTGGTTGATCATTTAGGGGTGGTGCTACTCCATATATAGTTACTGCTAGCCAGTCTCAAGTGGTCTGCCGTTGCGAACACTACGTGGAAGCACTCAGACCTTAGTCAGATCCAACAGTGTGTTTGAACCAGGAGGACCTGGCAATTCACACTGAGCCAGATTACTTGTACTGTTATTCTGTTTATACTTCAGACTAGTTCCAGGGTGTAGAGACCACGGACCTCACACCCAGTTAGGGAACTTGTGTTATCTATCTGTTATACTTCAGACTAGTTCCAGGGTGTAGAGACCACGGACCTCACACCCAGACTAGGGAACTTGTGTTATCTATTTGTTATACTTCAGACTAGTTCCAGGATGTAGAGACCACGGACCTCACACCCAGACTAGGGAACTGGTGTTATCCATCTGTTATACTTCAGACTAGTTCCAGGGTGTAGAGACCAAGGACCTCACACCCAGACTAGGCATTGTTGATATCTGTTATGATTTTCTGCTTTCTTGACTATCCCTTTGATCTCTGATTCGGTACCTCGCATATCTGATATTCCGTTGCCAGACCCTGCTTGCCTTGGATACCGAATCAGCCTTCTGTCTTTGTACTTTATCTGTCCGTGTGTTGCCAACCAGGCGTGCCCGACCTCGAGAGCTATCTCTCCTCTTAAGAGATAGTCTCCAGATCTGATAGTGACATCCACCTTCAGGTGTCACTCACTCTCTGGTCCTTCCTATCTCCAGCCTGACTTCACCCCTTGGAGAGTCTCAGGCTGCTGGAAGGTTCCTGTGCCCTCAAGAGCAGTATTCCTTTACTGCCTATGGTCACCTGCTCAGCAGGTGCATTACTCAAAGTACTACTGTTACACCAAACACTCACATACCTATAGGTGTCCAGAGGTTAGCAATATATCTGTATTATCGGTGATTCTGCAGATCATCAATAATCAGGTATATATCTGCATTCTTGGTGATACTGCAGATCACCAATAATCAGATTCTCTCTGCGTACTGACACCAATCGTTACACTGACCAACCTGGTCAGCTGATCCCTCCTCGTCTGCCATAAAGGTTCTGCCTCTCAGTGCGCGCGTATTTCTCAATCTGTGTGCACTAACAGGCCCAGCCACATCAGACGCACGCCGCTGCGTGCAAACCGCCGAGCTGGACGCGGAACCAGCCGCCTCGCTGCCTGTTCACGCGGCAGCTTTTCCGCAATCTATTACAATTACCCTGCAGTAAAAAGGGTAATGCAGCACAGGTTTTCAATGCAAGTGTAAAAGGGGCCTTAATGTTATTATGTGTGTAAAGAAAATTATCCAATTTTGAGTACATGTTGAGGTGGCACTGCTTGAGTTATGTGCCTGGTGGGGCCACTAGTAGTAAAATATCAGTAATTTAAAATACCAGTATTTTACAATGCACTACTGGGCACCCATTCTCACTTGAACCCCTCCTGCAAGTGCCTAAGCTGAAACCCCCCCACCTAATGCCTAACCCCCACCCCCCATAAGTGCCTAAACTGAACCACTGATTCCTTTGTAGTAGCCAATCGGCAACTACCTGCATCAGGTGCCCAACTCACCACTTGGGTGGCTGGTTACAAATAATTTACCACAGGTGTCTATATTTCTCCCCTGTAAACTAGTAATAAGCCATAGTCCTAAATCAAAATTTAACCTTTTATTATACAGACCTGCCTATTATACATACCTGACAAATCTTCATGTACATTTTCTTCTCTCTTAAAGGACAACTGTAGCGAGAAGAAAATGGAAGCTGCCATATTTATTTCTTTTTATACAATACCAGTTGCCTACCTGCTCTGCTGGTCTATTTGGCTGCAGTAGTGTCTGAATGATACCAGAAACAAGCATGCAAGCTAATCTTGTCAGATCTGCCAATAATGTCAGAAACACCTGATCTGCTGCATGCTTGTTCAGGATCTATGGCTAAAAGTATTAGAGGCAGAGGATCAGCAGGACAGCCAGGCAACTGGTATTGTTTAAAAGGAAATAAATATGACAGCCTCCATACCCCTCTTATAACAGTTGTCCTGTAACCAGCCACTCATCCTCAATCCAAACATATACTGTAACTCTATTGCAAGCATTGCTATTTGAATGGGGGACACTTATATTAATCACTCACTTGTTCAGTCTTTTTGGCAAAATAGTCTGTAAGGCCTGGAACCCACTGAAATCCGCAAACGCAAAACGCAACCGCTAGCGTTTTGCCTGAGCGGTTTGCAAGCGGATTCATGCGAGGTTTCGGTCGCGTTTTGCAACAGTGTATTTTTTCCTCAGCGGTTGTGTAGCGTTTTGCGTTTCGCGTTTTTATCCTGATTGGTCCTGTGAATTATTTTTAATTTTGTTACAGTGTGCTGAACCGCAAAACGCTAGCAAAACCGCTCAGTTTAGGTTTTGCTGAGCGTTTCTGCTAGCGTTTCAATACATTACATTGAAGCGATAACGCTCCCAAAATGCTGCAGGTCCTGCGTTTGCGTTTCTGGGAAACGCAAACGCTCCTGTGTAAGTTGCCACATCCATTAACATCAGCTGAGCATTTTGGCAAAACGCTAGCGTATCGCAGCGCTGCCAAAATGCTCAAAAAAACGCTCTTGTGGGTTCCAGCCCTAAGCAGGATGGGTGAGTATTATGTTAGTGCTGACAGTTAGGCTTTCTTCACTTTAGTGCCGAGCAGTGCGCAATCGGAATGTCAACAAAAGCTGACAAGAATATTCAACAAATTGCCTTTTAAGCCCCCAGCAAGCAAGAAAATACTCTAATAATAATTTTGACAGCACCGTTTCACCTACTTTTGCCACTTCTTCATTTGCAGAGTACTGTAAGGTTATTTTAAATAGAAGATAAAGAATTATCTTCTAGGAAAAAAAACTTTAACAACTGTAATGAGAGGTATATGGAGGCTAATGTATTTATTTCCTTTTAAACAATACCAGTTGCCTGGCTGTCTTGCTGATCCTCTGCCTCTAATACTTTTAGCCATAGAACTTGAACAAGCATACACCAGATCAGGTGTTTCTGACAAGATTAGCTGCATATAAAAAATGACACAGAGAGCCCGATATAGTGTAGTATGTAGAGATGTCGCGAACCTCCGATTTTCGGTTCGCGAACCGGGTTCGCGAACTTCCGCAGAAGGTTCGGTTCGCGGAAAAATTCGCGAACCGCAATAGACTTCAATGGGGAGGCGAACTTTGAAAAATAGAAAAAATTATGCTGGCCACAAAAGTGATGGAAAAGATGTTTCAAGGGGTCTAACACCTGGAGGGGGGCATGGCGGAGTGGGATACATGCCAAAAGTCCCGGTGAAAAATCTGGATGTGACGCAAAGCAGCGTTTTAAGGGCAGAAATCACATTGAATGCTAAATTGCAGGCCTAACGTGCTTTCAAACATCTTGCATGTGTATACATCAAACAGGGAGTGTAATTAGAGTACTGCTTCACACTGACACACCAAACTCACTGTGTAACGCACCGCAAACAGCTGTTTGTGTAGTGACGGCCATGCTGGACTACTGCGCAACATGGCGTGATTGCTCTTCCTCACTCAGTGATGTCAGGTAATGTGTGACTTCCTTCTCAACTTTCCATGGCATTGTTAAAAAGCTTACGTTTTGTTTTTAGTTTACATTTTCTACTTGCTGTGTACTTGTTCAGTACCGCTACAATGAGAATCCTGTGGAGGCGGGCAAGTCTGCCATTGTGACCCCGGGTAATGGCCGGGGAATGAGAGGTTTGAATCCGGTGTGGAGCCTGAGCAACGGCTACCACTACACATCCAAGGAGGGCAGCGGACAGGCATGCACGCCCGCCCGCCCCGAGGTAGTGACCAAAAATAACAATACAGGAGGAGGACTTTCGAGGCCCTGCTGTGTATTTGAAATGAATGTACTTTAAATCCTTTAACGAGAACCAGTTATGGCGGGCAAAGATGACACCACATTCCTTTCACGAGAATCATATGGAGGCGGCAAGTCTGTCATTTGTGACCCCGGGTAATGGCCGGGGAATGAGGGATGGAATCCGGTGTGGAGCCTGAGAAACGGCTACCACCACACATCCAAGGAGGGCAGCAGGTAGGCATGCACACCTGCCCCGAGGTAGTGACCAAAAATAACAATACAGGAGGCGGACTTTCGAGGCCCTGCTGTGTATTTGAAATGAATGTACTTTAAATCCTTTAACGAGAACCAGTTATGGCGGGCAAAGATGACACCACATTCCTTTCACGAGAATCATATGGAGGCGGGCAAGTCTGTCATTTGTGACCCCGGGTAATGGCCGGGAAATGAGGAATGGAATCCGGTGTGGAGCCTGAGAAACGGCTACCACTACACATCCAAGGAGGGCAGCAGGTAGGCATGCACGCCCGCCCCGAGGTAGTGATCAAAAATAACAATACAGGAGGCGGACTTTCGAGGCCCTGCTGTGTATTTGAAATGAATTAACTTTAAATCCTTTAACGGGAATCCGTTATGGAGGGCAAGTCTGCCATTGTCACCGCGGGGAATGAAGGTTGGATTGCGGCCCGAAGTGGGAGCCTGCTGAGACCCATGCTGTAGCTGCTCTGACCGTGCTTTGCAGACCAGGCATCTGTGGTCAGATGGACCCTTGAGCCAGCGGAAGACAAACCAAGTCGAAAGCATTTGCCAAGAATGTTTTACGGAGGGCAAGTTTTTTTGCCCTTTTTTTTAAATTTTTTGAAAATGATAGATGGTTGTATTTTTAAATTGTTTGAAAGTTTAGATGGTTGTATAATTGTTTGAAAGTTTAGATGGTTGTATTTTTAAATTGTTTAAAAGTGTATCCATTCTTCCTCCCCCCCCAGCCACGAACAATACCATGGGAACGTGGAGCAGCAGAAGCCCCCTGTGACGGCTGCCACGGTTGTTCTCCGCTGCTTGTCTTTTGAGGGGTGCTTCTTTTCCTCAGGTGTTCTTGCCATAGCTGTTTGTGCCTTCTCTCCAGGTGCCTTCGTAAAGCACTTGTCCCTACGTGACAGTTGGCCTTTCCACGGCTCAATTTTTGCTGGCAGAGACAACAGATGGCTTTGCTCCGATCTGAGACACACACGTAAAAAAATTTCCAAACCGCTGAGCCCCCTGGGCTGATGGCGCTACGGTGGCATCAGCAGCTGACGTTGAAGGGCATGTTGGCTGTCTGGCCATAGCTGGCGATACATGGCGCCGGACACTGCCCCCAGCTGATTCTGAGGACGAGCTCCCACTTGTATTGCGTTCCGGAGTTGGAGCCTGATCAACGTCTACCACCACACATCCAGGCAAGGAGGGAAGCAGGCAGGCATGCACGCCCGCCCCGAGGTAGTGACCAAAAATAACAATACAGGACTCAGGAGGACCTTTTGCGGCCCTAATTGAAATGAACTAACTTTAAATCCTTTAACGGGAATCCGTTATGGAGGGCAAGTCTGCCATTGTCACTGCGGGGAATGAAGGTTGGATTCCGGCCAGAAGTGGGAGCCTGCTGAGACCCATGCTGTAGCTGCCCTGACCGTGCTTTGCCGACCAGGCATCTGTGGTCAGATGGACCCTTGAGCCAGCGGAAGACAAACCAAGTCGAAAGCATTTGCCAGGAATGTTTTACGGAGGGCAAGTTTTTTTGCCCTTTTTTTAAATTTTTTGAAAATGATAGATGGTTGTATTTTTAAATTGTTTGAAAGTTTAGATGGTTGTATTTTTAAATTGTTTGAAAGTTTAGATGGTTGTATTTTTAAATTGTTTGAAAGTGTATCCATTCAAGTGCAAGTTATGCACTGACTGCCAGGTATAATGTGCAGTCACAGATGCAGTGAAAGGTATGCAGTGACTGCAAACAGCCGTTTGTGTAGTGACGGCCGTGCTGGACTGGTGCGCACCGTGACGAGAGTGCAGGTGATGGTGGCTTTTCAGCCCATATGCTTGCCCGGCTGATGTAGCTGAATGACAGAACAGTGACTTTCCAGCTGATCAAATTTGGTCTGACCACAATGAAGCAATGACCTTAATATCTTTTGTGTGCCACCCCCACCCGAGACACTCAAATAGCCGGCGGTCATTGCTTCATTGTGATGCGCAAGCCCCTTCACCGCGGCAAGGTAATGATCACGAAGGGGGATGGGCACATGTACACGCACCAGAAAAATTAGTGTAGCGGCCGCTGCTAGCAGCGGCCTTAAAAATTCAGGAATCCGCCTAGAGTCCTGGACCCTGTTGGTAGTGGCGGAGAAGGCAGTCAAGCGGCCTGCAGGCAGAGATGCTGTGTGTGGGGAGTGGACTGACTTAGTCTTCGGTCGTGCAGTAGCCCTCCGTGATCCATTCCTCATTCATTTTGATAAAGGTCAGGTACTGAACACTGTCGTGACTTAGGCGACTTCTCTTCTCAGTAACTATGCCTCCAGCTGCACAGAAGGTCCTTTCTGACAGGACGCTTGCGGCAGGGCAAGAGAGGAGTTGTATGGCAAATTGGGACAGCTCTGGCCACAGGTCAAGCCTGCGCAACCAGTAGTCCAAGGGTTCATCGTCGCTTTTCGCAGAGTCTACATCCACACTCAAGGCCAGGTAGTCGGCTACCTGCCAGTCCAGGCGTTGGTGGAGGGTGGATCCGGAAGGACTATGGCGAGGAGTTGGACTAAAGAACGTCCGCATGTCCGACATCACCCTGAGATCGCTGGAGCGTCCTGTTCTTGCCTGCGTGGACTTGGGAGGAGGAGGGTTACTGCCAGTGGTACCTTGATTGCGTTGTGCAGCCACATCACCCTTAAACGCATTGTAAAGCATCATCGACAGCTTGTTCTGCAAGTGCTGCATCCTTTCCGCCTTTTGTTGAGTTGGTAAGAGGTCCGCCACTTTGTGCCTGTACCGAGGGTCTAGTAGCGTGGCCACCCAGTACAGGTCATTCGTCTTGAGTTTTTTGATACGGGGGTCCCTCAACAGGCTGGACAACATGAAAGAGGACATCTGCACAAAGCTGGATGCAGAGGTACTCTCCATCTCCTCATGCTCTTCCTCAGTGACGGGACGCAACTCCTCTTCCTCCCCCCAGCCACGAACAATACCACGGGAACGTGGAGCAGCAGAAGCCCCCTGTGATGGCTGCCGCGGTTGTTCTCCTTCCGCCGCCTCTTCCTCCTCCACAGAAACACCTTCCTCATCATCACCATCATTAGAGTCTGACTCCTCTCCTTCCCCACACGACTCCTCTTCTTCCTCCTCCTCCCCCCTCTGTGCTGCCGCCGGTGTTGTGGAAACATCGGGTTCGTGTGTAAATGGCTCCAATGAATCCTGCTGCCCTAACTCTTCTTGTTCACGCTCCTCCACAGCTGTATCCACCACTCTACGCACGGCATGCTCCAGGAAGTAGGCGTAGGGGATCAAGTCGCTGATGGTGCCCTCATCGCGACTCACTAGTTTGGTCACCTCCTCAAAGGGCTCCATGACCCTGCATGCATTTTGCATCAGTGTCCAGTTGTTGGGCCACAACATCCCCATCCTCCCAGATTGTGTCCTTGTACTGTAATGATACAGGTAGTGGGTGACGGCTTTCTCCTGGTCTAGCAGGCGAGAGAACATCAGCAGGGTGGAATTCCAGCGAGTCGGGCTATCGCAAATCAGGCGTCTCACCGGCAAGTTGTTTCTACGCTGAATCTCTGCAAAGCGTGCCATGGCCTTGTAAGAGCGCCTGAAATGCCCACACAACTTCCTGGCCTGCTTCAGGACGTCCTCTAAGCCTGGGTACTTGGACACAAATCTTTGCACGACCAGATTAAGCACATGTGCCATGCAGGGTATGTGTGTCAGCTTTCCCAAATTCAACGCAGCAATGAGATTGCTGCCGTTGTCACACACCACGTTGCCGATCTCAAGCTTGTGCGGGGTCAGCCATTGCTCCACCTGTTTGTTAAGAGCAGCCAGGAGAGCTGCTCCAGTGTGACTCTCCGCTTTCAGGCAAGACATGTCTAACACTGCATGACACCGTCGCACCTGGCATGCAGCATAGGCCCTGGGGTGCTGGGGCTGTGTAGCTGGGGAGGAGATGGCGGCACCAGCCAAGGAGGAGGAGGATGACGACAGCGAAGCGGTGATAGCAGGTGGAGAGGAGGTGGCTGGAGGCCTGCCTGCAAGCCGTGGAGGTGTGACAAGTCGGTCCTCTGCGCAGCCACGTACTCCCTGCTTGCTGCCATCGGTCACCAGGTTGACCCAATGGGCTGTGTATGTAATGTAGTGGCCCTGCCCGTGCTTGGCAGACCAGGCATCCGTGGTCAGGTGGACCCTTGACCCAACGCTGTGTGCCAGAGATGACACCACTTGCCTCTCAACTGCACGGTACAGTTTGGGTATGGCCTTTTGAGAAAAATAATTGCGGCCTGGTATCTTCCACTGCGGTGTACCAATGGCCACAAACTTACGGAAAGCCTCCGACTCCACCAGCTTGTATGGTAATAGCTGGCGAGCTAATAGTTCCGCCACGCCAGCTGTCAGACGCCGGGCAAGAGGGTGACTGGCAGACATTTGCTTCTTCCGCTCAAATACTTCCTTCACGGACAGCTGGGTACTGCTGTGGGCAGAGGAGAAGGAACCGCTCAAGGGAAGAGGCGGTGTGGAGGAGGGTGGCTGTGAAGGTGCAAGGGAGAAAGTGGATGAAGACGTTGCACCTGAAGGAGGAAGAGGAGAAGGAGTTTGGCTTGTCTTTTGAGGAGTGCTGCTTTTACTCAGGTGTTCTTGCCATAGCTGTTTGTGCCTTCTCTCCAGGTGCCTTCGTAAGGCACTTGTCCCTACGTGAGAGTTGGCCTTTCCACGGCTCAATTTTTGCTGGCAGAGACAACAGATGGCTTTGCTCCGATCTGAGACACACACGTGAAAAAATTTCCAAACCGCTGAGGCCCCCTGGGGTGATGGCGCTACGGTGGCATCAGCAGCAGCTGACGTTGAAGGGCATGTGTGCTCCCTGGCCATAGCTGGCGATACATGGCACCGGACACTGCCCCCAGCTGTTTCTGAGGACGAGCTCCCTCTGCTTCTATCATGGAGTCGTCTCCTCCTACTCCTCTCTGACTCCTCCTCTGAACTGTCCCCCTGGTCATCTCCTCTACAGGGAACATATGTGGTATCCGTATAATCGTCATCATAATCCTCCTGGCCAGCTGCGCTTTCCTCAGACACCTCCTCAAGTGCACCAACTTCAGGTGGTCCACCATCATCCCCATCCACACACGTTACGTCCATACTATCGCCACCTAACTCAGACGTATGAGGTGGTGTACCTGCGCCTTCTTGTTGTTGTTGCAGTAGTGGCTGGGAATCAGTGATTTCACCACCACCACCAAATAACTCCTGCGAAGTGTCAAATGCAGCGGATGTGGTGCTTGTTGTAGCGCTGGTGGCTGCGGGAGATGAGGTGTTCTGTGTTAAATACTCAATCACCTCCTCACGATTTTGGGAAGTGATGGCACGTGCCTTCTTCTGAGCACTGTATTTTGGGGCAGGTCCGCATGAAATCACAGCAACACCACCTCGCACAGCCACAGACCTGCCGGTGCCTGGTGGCCTTCCTCTGGGTCTGCCTCTACCTCTTCCTCTACCTGGTTTGTCCATTTTGTCCATCTCGGGGGTATGCTAGCTATATGCAGTGAGGTGGGTTCTCACTCAACACAACAGGTAGTTAGATGCAGTGAGCTGGGTTCACTCAACAGTAAAGGTACTTAAGATGCAGTGAGGTGGGTTCTCACTCAACACAACAGGTAGTTAGATGCAGTGAGGTGGCCAGGTAGGTTCACACTCAACACAACAGGTAATTAGATGCAGTGAGCTGGGTTCACTCAACACAAGGCTAGGTATATGCAGTGATGAGGTGGGTTAAGTAAACACAACAGGTACTGGGTAGTTAGATGCAGTGAGCTGGGTTCACTCAACAGTAAAGGTACTTAAGATGCAGTGAGGTGGGTTCTCACTCAACACGACAGGTAGTTAGATGCAGTGAGGTGGCCAGGTGGGTTCACACTCAACACAACAGGTAGTTAGATGCAGTGAGCTGGGTTCACTCAACACCACGCTAGGTGTATGCAGTGATGATGTGGGTTAAGTAAACACAACAGGTACTGGGTAGTTAGATGCAGTGAGCTGGGTTCACTGAACAGTATACAGTAAAGGTACTTAAGATGCAGTGAGGTGGGTTCTCACTCAACACAACAGGTAGTTAGACTTAGATGCAGTGAGCTGGGTTCACTCAACACAACGCTAGGTATATGCAGTGATGAGGTGGGTTAAGTAAACACAACAGGTACTGGGTAGTTAGATGCAGTGAGCTGGGTTCACTCAACAGTAAAGGTACTTAAGATGCAGTGAGGTGGGTTCACTCAACACAAGGCTAGGTATATGCAGTGATGAGGTGGGTTAAGTAAACACAACAGGTACTGGGTAGTTAGATGCAGTGAGCTGGGTTCACTCAACAGTAAAGGTACTTAAGATGCAGTGAGGTGGGTTCTCACTCAACACAACAGGTAGTTAGATGCAGTGAGGTGGCCAGGTGGGTTCACACTCAACACAACAGGTAGTTAGATGCAGTGAGCTGGGTTCACTCAACAGTAAAGGTACTTAAGATGCAGTGAGGTGGGTTCTCACTCAACACAACAGGTAGTTAGATGCAGTGAGGTGGCCAGGTGGGTTCACACTCAACACAACAGGTAGTTAGATGCAGTAAGCTGGGTTCACTCAACACCACGCTAGGTATATGCAGTGATGATGTGGGTTAAGTAAACACAACAGGTACTGGGTAGTTAGATGCAGTGAGCTGGGTTCACTGAACAGTATACAGTAAAGGTACTTAAGATGCAGTGAGGTGGGTTCTCACTCAACACAACAGGTAGTTAGACTTAGATGCAGTGAGCTGGGTTCACTCAACACAACGCTAGGTATATGCAGTGATGAGGTGAGTTAAGTAAACACAACAGGTACTGGGTAGTTAGATGCAGTGAGCTGGGTTCACTCAACACAAAGCTAGGTATATGCAGTGATGAGGTGGGTTAAGTAAACACAACAGGTACTGGGGTATATGCAGTACTGGGTAGTACAATGTGCAGCTCCCTGTCACACACACAGGCAGTCAGTCACTGAATGTGCTGGGCTGCTGGCAGTGGCACACACACTATCAATTAGCAAGGCTGTGCATGCAACAAAAGTGTCAGAAAAAAAAATGTACAGGTTGAGCTCTGAAAAGAGCTGTTGCTGGGTGCTTTAAAAGCAATATTAATCAGTCAGGAACAAGCAAAGCAGCCTAGAACCTAACTAATCTGTCCCTAAGAGAAAAAGTCTGCAGCAGCTGTCCCTTTCCTCTCTCTAGCAGGCACACGAGTGACTGTAATGGCCGCCGGAGGCTGCCTTATATAAGGGGGGGTGGGGCTCCAGGGCTTACTGTAGCCTGAATGGCTACAATGTGCCTGCTGACTGTGATGCAGAGGGTCAAAGTTGACCCTCATAGTGCATTATGGGGCGAATCGAACTTCCGGAAAAGTTCGCCTGGCGCAGGCGAACGCGAACCCCCAATGTTCGCCTGGAACCGTTCGCCGGCGGACCGTTCGGTACACCTCTAGTAGTATGTACTGGTAAGGATGAATTGATGTTAGAGTAAGTATCTTTATACTCACAAGCCAGGGTTACCACTCAGGCAACCACTGTAGATGCAGGTGGGGAGATTAAGCCTGTCCCCACTCAGGTTTAAGAAGTCTCTCCGTAGATCAGAAGAAAGGGGTAACATCCCTCCACCAGGGGTGGACTCATGTAGTACAAGATGAACAGAGGCACCAAAAGAAACAAACATGAGGAGGCAGTGGTGGACTTACCTCCTCCAAGTAGACACAAAAACATATTAACGTTTAAAACAAAGAATTTATTGATACACACCAATATTCTTTGCAAAGCATTTTGCAGGTATGACCCTGCTTCATCAGGCAATGGGGAAGGAGTATATGGCAAATGCAGGTTTCAGTCTGGGCCAAGCGCCTCTGTGATTAGCTGCATGCATTTTTTTCTGGTGGGATTCACACAATACTTCAGCCAAATAGATCAGCAAGCCTGCCAGGCAACTGGTATTGCTTAAAGGGACTACGAGCAGTGCAGAAACTATGGAAAGATGCATATCATTTTAAAGCTCTCTTTCTCCTCTTTCCAATGATATATAAACCGCCGCCCTACGCCTTTTAGTTTTTGCTATTTTCTCGATCGAAATAGCCGTGGCTGCGATTTTAATCGCGAAAATAGCGAAAACTAAAAGGCGTAGGGTGGCGGTTTTTATATCATTGGAAAGAGGAGAAAGAGAGCTTTAAAATGATATGCATCTTTCCATAGTTTCTGCACTGCTCGGTGTCCCTTTAAAGGACTTACGAGGCCAAGATTTTAGAAAAAAAATAAAAAAGTTAGCTACCTGCATCAGCTTGTCAGGCACGGAGGACGCCGTTCCGCCAAGTCCCCACCGCTCAATAGCCCCTCGAACGGTCGCCAACTGCGCGGCCCGGGTCGGGCTCTCCAGCCTGTACAAAGATGGCGGCCGGAGCTGGTCGCGGCTGCGCAGTACGCATAGCCGCGAGTGCGGCTGCGCAGCTCTAAGGCCAACCCCCCGATCCACGCTACTGTTATGTGGATCGGGGGGTTGGCCTTAGAGCTGCGCAGCCGCACTCGCGGCTATGCGTACTGCGCAGCCGCGGCCAGCTCCGGCCGCCATCTTTGTACAGGCTGGAGAGCCCGACCCGGGCTGCGCGGTCGGGGACCGTTCGGGGGGCTATTGAGCGGCGGGGACCCGGCGGAACGGCGCGGACGGCGTCCTCCGTGCCTGACAAGCTGACGCAGGTAGCTAACGTTTTTTATTTTTTTTCTAAAATCTTGGCCTCGTAAGTCCTTTAAAGGGAATCTAAACTGAGAAGGACATGGATTTTTCCTTTTAAAATAATACCAGTTGCCTGGCTCTCCTGCTGATCCTGTGTCTCTAATACTTTTAGCCACAGCCCCTCAACAAGCATGCAGATGAGGTGCTCTGACTGAAGTCGGACTGGATTAGCTGCAAGCTTGTTTCAGGTGTGAGATCCAGAAACTACTGGAGCAAAGAGATCAGCAGGGCTGACAAGCAGCTGGTTTTCTTTAAAAGGAAACATCCATATCCCTCTCAGTTAAGGTTCCCTTTAAAAGGAAATACAGTATATATAGCAGCCTCCATATCCCTCTCCCTTCAGTTGTCTTTTACGAGGAAAAGTAAATTCAATTAGGGCTTATGTGTGCTCTGCCTTATCTGTTCCCAGTATTGAAGGTAAGTATTTACAATCTCATCCATCTGGGATGTAGCCCCACAAAATACTTCACTGTGGTCCTCAAGTCAACAACCACAGCCTATGCTCACTGTTACCTTGTAACTTTGTTATAGTACTCCCAAGTTAAAACCATGCATTTGGCCTCTAGCTTGGGACGTATTGGGCTATATCAAATGCATCTTAAATGCAAATTAACTCAGGGTTTGACAGGTGCACACATGATACTTTTACTAAAAACTTTTTTCCCTTTAATGTTTCAAGGCTACTTTGGAGTTACAAAACAAAATGTTCACTACATGCTGCTAATTTTTTTTTTTAACTTTTAGCATTCCTTGGTACAATATATTTTGATCAGGGCAAGAATTGAGAACCGTTGTTACCTAACAACAGGCTATTTGTTTTGAATGCAAGCATTGTTTTCATGATCACTTCTACAGCCTAGAAGTATATCCCTAACATAATTCTCCTATCATGCAAATTTTCCATTGATACAGACATGGTTAGAGATCAGCCCACTTAAACTTGGTAGCTTTTGGTTATTAACCAGCGGCTAAAGCAGTTGATTGTTGACCACCAGCTAAATTACTTTCCTTCTTGGTCAGTGGAGAGTTGCATGTTAAGACAATTGAGTTGCATGTTAAGACAATTTTCTACTCTTCCCTACTTCATAAAACGATGTTTCTCAAATGTCTGAGCCGTAGCATAAAACAAAGTCTCTTCTGTTATTATCTCTCTCTTTTTTGTAACAATCTTTTTTGTTAAGATTTTTTTTTTCCATTGAACAAGTGCAACAAGGTAACAGCAATTTCCCTCCGTATGCGGATTAAGAATATGCATATCCTGTTAATTCTCTTCTAGAGGTAAGAATTATCTTTTGGGAAAGTTTATACCTTTCGTAATGTATTTTACAAATAATGTTTATTTTTATTTATAATAATAATCATAGTAAAGGTCGCACAAATGATAAGAAAGTTATGTGTACAAAGTATGATATTCTAATAAGAAAGGCCAGAACTACCATCACACCGGCTAGAGCAGGGTGAAGCCAAATATATCTTACATTTATACTGCAGGCTCATTTCACAAAGCTATGATGCATGTGTTCTGGTAAAATACTGCATCTCCCTAAATGGACCATTTTACTGAATGGGAATTCCCAAAGGATGGTAACGGATGGGTAACTTGAAATAATGAGAGTTTAATGTTTCAAAGGTGCTAATGCACAATGAATAAATTATGTGTTATTAAAATTAGCCTGAAGCAAGAGGTCAGTTAGCAAACAGCCATTTCTTAGGTTATAGAAAAGGGTTAGGCCCGGATCACACTTGCATTGAGGAAAAACTGATCTGTGGAATGGGTCAGATTTTAAAAGGCATCAGTCTTCCATCTGTGACCCTCCATTCCATTAGCACACAGTCAATGCGATGGATGTGTCGATCCAGAAAAATTGCTCCAGACCCAAACTCGCAGTCCATTCAGTAGAATGGGCCAAACAGATTCATTCAAATGGACCAATGTGAATTGATCCTGTTGATTAACTTAGGATCTGTTCACCTCCATTAGAGTCCGTTTCATTACTGTCTGCTGAACTAACCATTTTATACTCCAATGTGAACCGGACCTTAGGCTTAAATGTGTACTTTGCACATTAGTGCACACAATAATATGTACACTGCTCTCATACCTGCACCCTAATGTGTTTTATAGGCCTTGTTCTTATGGTATGCAATATTATGCAGGCTGCAGGGTCGATCTTGATGTGCATAAATGCACAGCATTATTTATTATAGTGAACGGAATGAGCATCTTCTCCTCTTCATAGCCATGCACTATATGGAACTTGGGGAGGGGAGCCCAATAATTTTTTTTCCTGGGAAGGAAGGGAGATGTGGCTTGTACTGTAGTTACACCCCTGTTCATCACTATACTGTATTTATAGCATATGGCAGCTGTTTTTATAACTCAAACATCAAAAATGTTTTCCTTGTACTATTGTAGTCATTTTTACATGTGACATTTTGGTTTGTAATTTAACAATAACAGAGTGCTTCAATATATCAGTAGACCAACTGTGCGAGTCAACACCAGGTTGTATAGGATACGTCTAGGATCTCGTAATCAGCATCCCTGATTTTAGCAAAAGTCCCCTCCAGGTGTAATATGCCACATAACAGAGTATTAATGTCAAAAGTAAGTGATATGATTAGTGGAAAAGCTACAGGCAATCAAACACAATGATGATATGTAACTAGATTCACCTCAAGGGCATTTTGGGACTTTCCACTCAATCATGGTCTAGTTGGAATCAGATCATTTTGAATACTAACCGAGGCTCATCTTTCACTTACATCGGCAAAAAAATGATGACTTCTGATCACTTTTAATGGATGGAACAGCATTTACCTTACTTAGCTCCAGGGTTGAATGATTGTTGATTTAACCTCTCACCCCTTAATGTGCAGCTGCATTTTCTTAGCTGTACAGTAGCACAACTCAGTATTTTGTTCAAGAAAATGAACCTGGCTCTGGTTTATATATAGTTACTGTGTCTGGAGAGCAGTCAGGCTTCAAACTCTCCTTTTCGTTGCCAACAGGCACAAACAGCTCAAGTAAAGATGTTAAAGAAGTTTGCATTGGAAGCTTTCTAAAAAATTCCTCCTTTGGGTTTTATGCTGAAAATAAATATGGTGAGAGCTGTGTTCATTATGTGTTTTATTCATAAAAAAGATCTACAACCACTTCCATACCCCCAGTCTGACAACACACACAGGAGGTGCAGTGCAGTGCACGTTCATCCTGTTCATTTTAAACTTCCAGTGAAGTGTAGACAAGTTCTTATATTTTTTTTTTTAAATCTTTTTTACCTAGTGAACTAGTCAACCTGGATAAATTTCACAGTGTCCAATGATAAATTACCCCACATTAATATCTTAAAGGAAATGTCCGAGCGCCTGCACCTATATCTTCTGCACCTGCACGAGAGCTGCTGTCAATCATGTCCACATGATCTGGAGTGTACTGCACAGGTAGTGAAGTGTAGTTCATCACAAACAGAGGGTATCCCAGGACCCCGGAGCAACTGCGAGGGCCAGATCAGCTGCTAGGGGTTGGAGGAAGCCCCAGGTAAGTAGATGTCAATTTTTTTTTTTTTGCAGCTCGGACATTTCCTTAAAGTGATTTTGTAGTGAAAAATACATTTCAGTAGATCTTACAACACCCCCCATTTGCTTCTTCTTATCATTAGGGGCGGAGCTGGCTTGCCGCCATGCACTATTATATAAGCTTTCATGTTGTAAGTTCCCCAAAAAATAAATAAATAAATAAATAAATGCATATTACCTGTACCTATTGCATTGTTCCTATATTATAATGTACATGGATGTTCTATATCTTTTTCCTTGTTAAAAATTTAAAATAAAAGAATTTATAAAAAAAAAAAAAATACATTTCACACATATCTTCCTCACATGTATGATATGTCAGTTTTTAGCCATAAAAATGATACTGTAAATTCTACCTTCACTCTCTACATTTGTTCTATGTTGCCAACTAAATTGATTAAAGGGATGGAAGATCTCACTTATCAAGAAAGGTTGGACAAACTGGGCTTATTTAGTTTTGAAAAAAGCGAATGAGAGGTGACATGATTAACGTATAAATACATCAGAGGGCAATACAAAAGCATGGCAGATTAACTTTTTGTCCCTAGGGTTGTACAATGGACAAGGGAACATGATCTGCGTATGGAGGAAAACTTTTTTGCCATCTATTTATAAAGGGGTCCTTCACAGTGAGGGCCCGTTTCCAATTGTATTGAATCTCTGCAGTAAAAATTTGCATCCGGATGCAAATTTCACATGCGGGTGTATGCGAATTTTCATGCGAATTCGCAAGCGAATTCGCATGAATAACGCTGTATGCAAATTTAACCATGGCAGTGCCTGTGTGCTTACAATTCGCATACACCCGCATAGCGGTATGCAAATTCTGATGGCTCTGCCATGCATATATTTCACGTGGACGAAAACGCTCAGAAATCCTGACAAGTGGAAACAGTCCCATCCATTTGTATTGGTTATGCGAATTTGCATGCGGCAAACGCATGCGAATTCGCGATAGTGGATACGGGCCCTGAGAGTGGTTAAAATTTGGAATATCTTACCTCAGGTAGTACCGTAGTCATGGCAAACTTTACAGTATATCTGCATTTAAAGAGGGCTTGGATGCTTTCCTTGCATTGAAGGGCATCCACAGCTATAATTATTAAATCATTCCTGGGAGAGTTGATTCAGGCATTTATCTGACTGCCATCTGGAGTCATGAAGGAATTTTTCCCTTTTAAGGCTAATTGGCCCAGGCCTTGTAAGGTTTTTCGCCTTCCCCTGGATCAACAGGGATATGTGCGGGTTCAGGATGGTAGGGTTTTTTTTTTACCTTCCGGTGGAACTTGATGGATGGATATCCTCGTTCACATCTGCTGCGCTGAAAAACGTGTGAAAGCGCGAGGTAAAAAACGCATGCGCTTGTGTGCGCTTTAGTGCGCGTTTCTGTGTGTTGCGCTGCGCTTCTTTAAAGCACGTTTTGCTTGTTGTACCAGCAGCAGTTGTCAATAAAACTTTGTTTTTGTATGTAAATGTATTTTTTTCTCCAATTAGGGGTAAAAAACGCATGCGCTTCTATGCGCTTGTACGCGCTCCTTTGCGCTAAAAAAGCGCACGCATTCACTTGCATTGATGTGCGCTTTCCAGCTCAACGCACAGAAATGCATGCAACCCTACGTTTCTGTAACGCTGCTCAGCGCAGCGCATAGATGTGAACCAGCTACATTTAGTTACATGGGAAAGTAAATAACTTGCTGATCGCACAGGGCAGTGCGCTGTAAAAAGCGCACAGAAACGGCCCTGATGTGAACGAGGCCTAACTATGTTACTAAGTACACCTTTTCAGATCAGCCATTTTCTTTGTTTTTCAGGAGTTGTTTAAACTCTTCATACCACATGGTTTTTCACACCAGGACAGGTTTTTTTTTTCATCTTGAAGTCTTTACGTTCAAGTGCCAAGCATTTTCAAATTGCTTTGATTATTTAGGGTTATGTACAGTTTTTCTGGAGACAGATAGGGCTTTTTTTTTGCTAAGCCATTTAAAAAAATGGATCTTCTAAGTTATGCTAGTTATTTAGGAAAAATTAGGCAAAACAAGCATTTTCCACTGTGTTCTGTCATATTACAGCTGAGAAAGCATATGTTTTAGTGCACACTAATGCACATGCGTCCATATGCAATTCACGTTTTCACCTGAGTTTTCTCCTAGGTGATATTTTTGTCAATAAAATGCCTTTTAAGCCACCAGAAAGCAAGAAAATACTCAGAATAATTTTGATAATACATTTGTACTTACTTCTCAGTACTTTTTCAGTTGAAAAGTGCTGGAAAATTATTTAATATAGAAGATGAAAAATTATCTCCTAGGAGAAAACATAGGAGAAAACTGGAATTGCATATGGGCCATGGTGTGCACTATAATGCATCACGTTAAAACACAAGCATTAATGTGTCAGATAGTGTGAACAAGGCCTAAATTTAAACGATACTAACAAGTGTCCTTTATATTACCCATAGTACTACCACTAGCTTCCTTAAAGGAAACCTTAACTGAGAGAGATATGGAGGTTGCCATATTTATTTATTTTTTAACAATACCAGGCATAACAATACCAGTTTACTGCAGTCCTGCTGTCTACTCAAAATGTTTGCTTCAGGCAGCAAAAAGTCTGGAACCAGCCCTGGCTGCTTGTGATTTCTGGATTGTGGAATTTGTGATTTTGAACAGGAAAACTATCCAGGAGGCCACCAGGTGGCTGAAGCTATCACTGTCTATAATTATCATTAAAAAGACAAGTATTAGACACATGAAAGTTCAACCATTATTTAATAGCTGTACCTGGAGTTATCATTCATTTTCCAGTTAATGATTTTGTCAGAATTTCCATTTTAAGGAAAGAGAGTAAAACTATTCAAATCTTTTGTTTTATACTCCACTGACCAATTCTTCATTAACTGAATTATATTGCATAGTTACATACAGTATAAAACAAGCAGGCGTTTTTCCAGCTCACATATGGTTATTTCAGAATTCTTAGTCCTCATCTGTAAGGGCTCGTTTCCACTATAGCGAATCCGCATGCGGGCACTGCATGCGGATTCGCATAGTCAATGTAAGTGGATGGGGCTGTTTCCACTTGTGCAGGGGCGGGAGCGTTTTTCGGTGCGGCAGAAATCTGCACGGCAGAGCCGTCAGATTTCGCGTGCGGGAGGAATGTGGGCGAATCGCCGCTAATGCATTTAATAGGGAAATCGCATGCGGCTTTGTCATGCTGATTTCCCCGCGATTTCGCGTGCAACTTCGCATGGTTTGCTATGGAGCTTTACTCAGGCAGTGACATGGTTAAATTCGCCTGGCTCCTTGCCATGCGAAATCGCATGCGAAATCGCGGCTAAATCCGCATGCGAAAACGCAGCCGCATGCGATTTCTTCTGCGGTGGAATCCAGGCGATTCCGCACCGCAACAGTGGAAACGAGCCCTAAAGGATATACATTTTATGGATGGCCAAGTAAGACAACTGTAGACTAGGTCATATAGTTACAGTATCCATAAAGGTTGAGTGCTGTGAGTTGAGTTTTTTTTTCACTAGCAGTTATTTGTCATGTGCAGCTAGTTTCATGATTTCAAATCTGAAGAATCACAGGTATTATCTAAGGTAAAAACAATTGGACAGGTTAGAAAACTTTGTTTGATTGCTATTGTGCCCTGTGTCAGTTCAGTCAGCTCTCTCTGATGCTCTCTGAGATCAAGAGTTAACCCTCCTGGCGGTCTATTAAAAACCGCCAGGGGGCAGCGCTGCTGTTTTTTTTATTTTATTTTTTTAAATCATGTAGCGAGCCCAGGGCTCGCTACATGATAGCCGCTGCTCAGCGGCATCCCCCCAGCCCCTCTGATCGCATCCGGCGATAGGCGATCAGGAAATCCCGTTCAAAGAATGGGATTTTCTGGAGGGCTTCCCCGTCGCCATGGCGATGGGGCGGGATGACGTCACCGATGTCATGGACGTCGTGACGTCTAAGGGAGACCCGATCCACCCCTTAGCGCTGCCTGGCGCTGATAGGCCAGGCAGCGCAGGGGTCTAGGGGGGGGGCTCTTCGGTGGCGCGGATAGCGGCGAATTGGCGCGGGGCGGCGGCGATCGGTGTGCTGACGCAGCTAGCAAAGTGCTAGCTGCGTTCAGCAAAAAAAAAATTACGCAGATCGGCCCAGCAGGGCCTGAGAAAACCTCCTGCGCGGCTTACCCCGCCAGGGAGGTTAAAATGTATTTGCATATGAATATGTAACCCCAAAGCTTAACCACTTCACTTGGAAGGTTTTTTCCCCAGAGCAATTTTCACCTTTCAGCGCTCCTTCCATTCATTCTTCTATAACTGTATACTACTTATCACAACAAAACAATCTATATCTTGTTTTTTCTCCACTGATTAGGCTTTCTTTGGGGGTACTTTTTGCTAAGAATTATTTTATTCTATAAGTGTTTTATCTGGAAAAAGAAGAGAAAAATGGAAAAAATTCATTATTTCTCAGTTTTCGGCCATTATAGTTTTAACTACTTGCACACTGCATCACGCTAATGGGCATGAATCCTATGACAGCCGATCACACTGATTGGCTGGCGGGCGGGGAGGGAGGGTTATAAAAATAAAAAAGGAGACATTTATTAAAAAATAAATAATGAAAATATTTACAAAAAATAAACAAACATTCTGGGAGCCATCACAGCCCACCTCCTGGCAGTTTCCTGTCTGTGAACCTTGTTGTATTGTGGGAAATAGCTGTTTACAGCTGTTTCCAACTGCCAAAAAAGCATGCAGCAGCAACATCACCTGTCAACAGTAAAAATGTCACCATGTAATAAATGTCAGAATATAAATCAGGGATTTAAAAGATTTTACAATGGGCAAACACTGACTTAATAATTTATACATAATGAAGCACTTTTTTATTACATTGTTTTCACTGGAGTTCCTCTTTAAGTAGCAATATTAGCCTTACAGGTCTATTTATGTAAAGACAAAAAGAAGGACGGGGGCGCACTGAGCAGTATATTAGATCAAAGGGACAGTGTCCCAGGACAGGTCTCACCTTGTGCGAGATTGGTGTAGCACAGCGTGCCTCACTACGATCAGCCTATGTCCCTCTATGCCGAGCCGGGGACCAAGCTCTCCTTGTTCTTAGGGCGGACATGACGTCACTTCCTGGGGCACTTCCTATGTAGGTTGCTATAGGAACTAGAACGCGCTCTCTGCTCCTGTTGCCGTATCTCAGTGAGCAGAGTCTAGATGGCCAAGATAATTACATTAATCGGGTTGTCATCAGATAGTAAAAGACGACCCGATTTGATAGTTATAAAATATTTAATGACATTAAATTAGAGCGCGTTCTAGCTCCTATAGCAACCTCCATAGGAAGTGCCCCGGGAAGTGACGTCACGTCCGCCCTACGAACGAGGAGAGCTTGGTCCCCGGCTCGGCATAGAGGGACATAGGCTGATCGTGGTGAGGCACACTGTGCTACACCAATCTCGCACAAGGTGAGACCTGTCCTGGGACACTGTCCCTTTGATCTAATATACTGCTCAGTGAGCCCCCGTCTTTCTTTTTGTGTTTGCAGTTGCTTTTGGGGAGCGGCCGAGCACTACTACGGGTGGCCTGATCGCACCTAGGGACGACCCACTTGTATCTACTATTTATGCAAAGAGACACCCATAAATGGCTTATAGTTGATTGCTGTCCTGTAATTTGATAGTCTCATTTTTTATCGTTTTTTAAATATTTTTGATAATGTGTACGGTATATTGTGGCTATATATGTAATGGCCAATCATCATTGACATACAGCGGGATATATTCACACTATTTTATATATGTCCTTAGAACCACAGTTTTTAGACTCATGGTCATTATACCATCTTTTTAATTCAACTGATTATATATTCCTTAATTGAGATAGCTATGGCCCTTACTTCCTGGCTATAATGGACAATAACTATCTGATGAATTCTCCAGTATTTACTAAAACTAAGCAACAGCACGCTATGTCTCTTGTGACAGCTTCCACCAGATCCATGCCAGAGTTAGCCGATGCTAATGCAAGAAGGCTGCACACCAAGCCTGGTCACCAGCTGTTTAAAGTGGGACACCCGCACTTGTAGGCTGTTTGTATCCATACAGCTCCACGTGAACCGGGTGAGACCAGTCCTCTTAGGGCATTCGCCCTCACCACCACCCTCCACTCAGAGCACTTTTTTGCTTTGTCTTTTTTACCTAGCTTGTCTAATAGGGCCAAGTAAGCTCTATCCTCCAGAGGAGGAATATTTATTTCCTTAGAAATAAAGCCTGAGGATATGTTTGGCCCTATAAAAAAATCAGTTCTGAGTTCCAGCTAATGTAATTCCTCAGGAGGTTGCTGTCCCAGCAAGGGGTTGATTTCTGATCATCTAATTCATCCTTCACAGATTTTGACCTTCTGTAATGGTATAGATCTGTAATTTATATGCATTTTATTCATTTTATTTTATAAGCAAGTGCTCTGTTGTGTCATTGTTATTTCCTTTTGTAATTACTGCTTTTGTAAATATTCTTTCTGCCTTTGTACTGCCTTTGAAATATTAAATATTATTTAATAAGTTAGTCTTCTGTGTACTAAGAAAATAATTTGCATTCTCTAGAGAGACTGTGGAGTATTGTGCTCGCAGTGCTTGTATTGTAAGCTCAGTTGTGATTGAATTGCTACGTGTGTGAGATTGCATCCTGTGTGCTGTGCACTCACTTCCCCTGTGATTGCAGCAGCAGGCTGTTCCAGAGAATGTGATTGCAATTTGGCATCAGTGCAGGGAGTTGTTGTAACTGCCATAGAAAACGACAGATCTCCTTATAGTTTGTGTTTGGTGGCTAGCAGTCAATATCAGGTCACGTTTACGCTAGCTGTTCGCCAAGGTGGGTCCTGACATACATTTTGTGTCTGTGCCCAGTGGTGTGTAGCAATAGGGTTTGCAGAGGTTGTGATTGCACTGGGGCCCTTGGGCTTGAAGGGCTCCATAGGGCCCTCCCTCAACCACAGTATTAGCTCTTTATTGGCCCTGTGCTTGTAATATAGAAATGGAGACCGAGTGCCCAATATAGTGTAGTATGTTTCAGAAATTGAGCAAAATGAAAATGTAAGTAATATACTTACAAACCCGGGTTACCCGTCAGGTAACCTCTATATACGCAGGTGGGGAGATTAGACCTGTCCCCACTCAGGATTAAGATGTCGCTCTCTGTAGATAGAAGAAAAAGGGTTTTTCACCCTACCACCAAGGGTGGATAGCTTGAAACACGAAGATACAGAGGCGCCAAAAGAGTAAAAGTCAATAAAAAGTTTAAAAAGTGTTCAGGTGGCGGTGGTGGACCGGCATCACCCAAAAACAGACTCGATACTGTTGATTGTAGATACAATGATTTATTCATATACTCCTATACAATATCTGCAACGCGTTTCACGGGCAATATCCCGCTTCATCAGGCAATAAAACAACCGGAGTATCACACTAAAAATATGACAGAAGTAGACAAACAATAAAAAAGCATGTCAGAACGCTGTATCGGGCTTCGCTGTGCTATAACAAATTAATGGGCAGATAGGAGGGTGATGTCATGTTATATATGGGGTCGAAAAGACGTAATATAATGTTGGTAAGAGTATCTTGTATTAGATGTAAACAAACATTGGTCGTATTGGTAAATCGGCTGGTAACGGGAGAAGCGAGTGGAAACTATCAGACTGTGGATGGAAAATTACTGGTAGGGATTGTGCATGTGACTCTAAGCTGAATGATAATGGACATAGCTAAGTGTTAAACGAACTTAAAAAGGTTAATAAGAACTAAACACACATTAAATAAGACAGGTGTTGCTCACCTGTACGATATCACGCAGAGATTGTAATGAAAGATAAAATGGATGAAAGATAGCACTTACCAGCGTGGGGTCCAATACGAGCTTGGCACCTCTGTGCTGTGGTGTGCGCAATGAGGTCTTTAAATGGGGAACCATTTGGATATGGAGGGCTAATTGATTATGCTAATGCAGGGCTGGGGGCGGGCTTGATGTGGGGACGTGATTGACTGGCTATATGTCAGTCTATAGGAACGTACAGGGGGCGGGGATGTGCAGGGTTATTGCAAGATAGGGAGAACACTGAGGGATGGACGGGTAGAGTGTGTGGGGGCGGCAGGTGTCCAATGGGAACATCGCTCGGCGGTGGGAGGGTCAGATGAATAAGAGCGCCGTGATGCGTACGTCATGCCACCGAGAGAATTCAACATGTGCGTGCGTTGTAATAATCACTTCTATAGGTGCTTTGAATGGTAGTAATCATCAACAAACTGTTCCCCATCCCCTTCTGGCATCTCTGACACTGGTTTTCTTTGGCAGGTTTTGGTGAAATGTATCAATTGTTATGTATAAAGTGCTTGGGGGGGGGGGGGGGGGGGCAATGTAACGTTTACATTGGGGCCAATAGCTCCTTAGCTCCACCACTGTCTGTGCTATGTACAAGCATATTTGCACACACAGTTGACATATAGAGAGGCATAGAGTAAAGATTTAGAGATGTGGTCTCTGTCCAAATTCAAAGAATACATATCGATTTTGGTCATATAGGAATGAATGACCGGTAAATAACTTTAATACTAAGAAGTACAATTCTACAGTGACTGTTGTCACCAGGGCCGGATTTGTACTTCTTACCGCCCAAGGCCGACTATTACCAGCCGCCCCAACCGAAACCGTATCCTACCACCTCTCTCCACACACGCACCCACCCAAACATTTTTGGGCCGCTGGTGTCCTCTATTGCAGCTAGTGCTGAGGTCTCCATGTCAATATGAAGTGAATCAATCACGTCACATGGGGAACTGGTCAATCAAGCTTTCTACAGGTGATGGGCGTGGTGGAAGCCATCCACCACACACACATTGTCAAAAGTGGCTCACAATTGGACATTGGGTGGGGTCAGCAACACGTAAAAGTGAGTCCTGTACCCACTGCTGTTTTCAGGGTAACAGCGCTGGCCAATCAATAATTAAGAAATGGGTACTGTGAGAGTCTGCCTTCTGTATTCTGTACTATTTGCTGGTGCTGTCCCTGATAATTTCATCCCCCACGCCAAGTGCGTGAGACCCGGCCTTCTGTAACTGCCTGCAGCTGCTGCTATGTCATTGGACAAGGCCTGGCTTTTTGCTAGTCACACACTGTTCACAAACATTTGGTTAACGGACTGCAGCTGCCTTTAGCACAGCACAGGCAGATGCCAGCTGGTACTAATAGTGCAGTTATCCTGACCCCTTTCATTTGTTTGGACACTTGCAAATAATGCCCTGCAAATAATGCCCACTGTCTGCAGGCCGCCCCTTGTTTATTTGGTGCCCTAGGCCATGGCCTATGTGGCCTTGCCAGAAATCCGGCCATGGTTGTCACCACCTCTGTTGATTTCTATTACATTTCTTTATTTAGTGTTTTTGTTACTGTTAAATGAAACTGAACAATTAGGTAAAAAAATGGTTCCCAATCACTGCTGTAGTACATACAGTACCACATGCTCTACATCCAGTAAGTTGTAGACTGACAATGGCTCCAGATTCCTGCTTCACATTTTTCTTTCACTCTTCTGCAGCAAATGCATCTCTCACATTAATCACATTTCACAAATAAATTCACACTCTCCTGGCTCACTCTCAGCAGGGAGCAGAGAATGAAAGCGGGTGCAACACTAGTCAGCAGCAGTAGAGTGACAGATGTGGAAGTGACACGCAGCACATGGCTGAGAGGGGAAGCAATCTGGACTGCGCTAATCATTTCTGATACCGTTTCTATTATATTACACAGGTGTAATGTCATATAAATGTAAATTTGCATTAAAGTTTAAAAATGTTTGGACCATGAAACATAATGTTTCCAAAATCAAAAGCTCAATCCGCACATACTGTATACATATTGAAGTGAAACTTAAACCATTTTTTTAAAAGCGCTATTAAACTCTAACATAATATTCAATAAAAATGTGTTTTCCTACTTTTTATGCCCCGTACAGTTATCATATTTGCTTTTGTGCATCAGTATTATTATTAATTTCGTAATTACAAGTTCCCAAAGTACAGATTTTATTTGCTCTGAAAGCTGCGATTGCATTTTATTCATAACTGGTGTATTATATTGTAATGTACCCAGCAATGATATCTGAGCAGTGTATCAGTTCTGGACACATTAGAAGAAGTCTCTGCACAGTCAGGAAATGTTTACATTCCTCTCTGCTATAATTAAGTAAACACAAGATAATGTTATCACCAGTTTGGATGCGGATCTCTCTGCAGGGAGTATTCTATTGAAAAAGTAAGTCCTGTGTTTTAACCCTTTGAATACTGTTCTGCTTAAAAAAATTGTGGTAGTATATTATATGCTGTAAATAATATTTTAGAGCAAAGAAGAAATGCTGGGTTTTACCCCACTGTAACTTTAGTTTTCCGTAGAGTTTGAAAGGGTTACACCCTCTGTAAGTATTATTTTGAGGAAAACTTAGATCATCATATCTTAGATCAACATTTTTGTTGATGTTTGTGGGTGGGACCAGGCTTCGTCATTGGGGCCAATCAGTGCACTGACTCACTAGCAGTCAGTGCACTGATTGGCCCCGATGACAGAGCTTGGTCCCATCTGCGAGACTGTTTGTGCCTATTGCCTGCAGCCTCAAGCATTGTTGCTGATTCGATTGTCTCTCAGTCTGTGTGCCTGCCTGTCTCCCATGTGGCTGTCTCTGCCCCTGTGTGCCTGTCGGCTGTGTGGCTGTCGTTGCCCCTATGTGCCTGTGCCTGTCGGCTGTGTGGCTGTCTCCTGTGTGCCGGTCTTTGCCCCTGTGTGCCTATCCCTGCCCCTGTGTGCCTGTCCCTGCCCCCTGTGTGGTTGTCTCTGCTCCTGTGTGGCTGTCACCCATGTGGCTGTCTCTTCCCCATGTGGCTGTCTCCCATGTGGCTGTTCCTGCCCCTGTGTGGCTGTCTCTCCCTGTGTGCCTGTCTCTGCCCCCATGCCATGTAGTTGTCTCTTTTCCTGTAAGCATGTCTCTCCCTCTGTGTGCCTGTCTCCTGTGTGGCTGTCTCTGCCCCTGTGTTCTTGTCGGCTGTGTGGCTATCTCCTGTGTGGCTCTCTTTGCCCCTGTGTGGCTGTCTCTGTCCCTGCGTGTGGCTGCTTCTGCCCCTGCGTGTGGCTGCTTCTGCCCCTGGGTGTGGCTGTTTCTGCCCCTGTGTGTGGCTGTCTCTGCCTGTTGGCTTTGTGGCTTCCTATGCTCCTGTGTGGCTGTCTTGCCGCTATGTGCCTGTTTCCTGTGTCTCTGTACCTGTTCCATGTGCCTGTTTTTTCCCCTGAATGCCTGTCTCTGCCCCTGTGTGTGGCTTCGTCCTGTGTGGCTGTGCCTGTCCCCTCTGTGGCTGTCTCGTCTGTCTGTCTCCCACTGTCTGTCTGTCCCTGTGATTAACAAACAAATCACAGTGCCAATACGCCAATTTATACAAAATACAAAACAACTCATACATTAAAGGTCTAAAAATGAAATGTAGAAACAACCCATATGAGTTGTTTTTTTTTAACTAAAACTGGAGTATTTTGTAAAAATTGGCATATTGGCACTCTGTGATAAGTTCATGAATTTTGGGTCTCAGTTTTGGCACTCGGCCTCTAAAAGGTTCGCCATCACTGTCCTATTGCATGGTGTCTGTGCTCATCAGCTTCCGTATTGGCTACACACATGATGCTGGTCCGGTGCAGTTGGGTACCTGCGATTAGCATTATTAGCAATAGCAACCCTTCAGTGTGCCACAATACACCAATCATCGGAGGGAGAGAGCGGAGCCTGATACCACAGTGACAGTACGCTGTATAGGGAGAGAGCAGAGCTGCTGCTACCAGGACATGGTGAGTGCCGCTGCTACCTGCACACCGCTGGTCCGGTGGAGTTGGGCACCTTTCAAGCAATTATTAGCAACAGCAACCCCTCTGAGTGAGCCCCCTTGCCCACAACTCTTACTCCAACCACCTTCACTATGTACTTCTTGAGGGGACACCTGGTGCTATATTCAGACCATAAGATGCACTGACTTCCCCCCCTCCCACTTTTGGGGGAGAAAAAGTGTGTTTTATGGTATGAAAAATACGGTACATTAGGACATGGGCTGCAGAGTGTTTTTCCAGAATGATTTGGATAACTTTTGCATTTTTTTTACACAATTAGTTGTCGTTTTCCTTTATGGACTACCTGTAAAGAAATGTTGTTGGTATGCTACCAAAAAGAAACTGTGCCCGCACAGGGTCACCAGTTTCTACTCTGAAGGTCTGAATATGCATAAAAGGCAATTATTGCATTAACCACTATACAGTATATCAATGGACTTTGTAACTCCAACATCCCAAAAAACACTGCACACAAAGGAAAGGTCACAGATATCCACGCTAAATCTCTATGCAAAACACCACGATGAAGACATTTGTATACAAATGAATTAATGGAATATCTGCTTCATTGATAGAGCTGTGTTTTATAATGCCATATTTTATACATTAAATGAAAGGATACCTTGGCACTAAATATTTTTAAAAAAGGACGCCTACTGTGTGTGTGGAGGAGTTGTGCAGATGCTGTCCATACCTCCCGTGCCCCAGTGTCTGCCTCCCTTCTCGAGTAAATGTCCAAGCTCTTTACTTCCTGGTCGGTGACCTCCGACCCGGACATACTATGCTGCGCATGCACAGTATGTCTGCTTGGGTGCCTTGCAATCGCGGTTACGTAATATGGAGTTGCCGGGGAGCACGGTCGCAAGACGCCCAAGCAGACATACTGCGCACACTCAGCGTAGCTCCATGAAGCTGCCCCCCCTACAATCATCACAAATAAAAATTACATCATGTTTGGTTATTGCTACGTTTGTGCCCATTTATGCCGCAAAAATTAAGATTTGTGCTGCTTTCGTTTTGAAGATAAAATCACTTATGTTGTCCAAAACAACATCACCCAGCCCCCATACAACAACCTACAGACATGAAACTGGTATGTGTCGGTAGTGCTGTAGATGTGCTAATTTTTGCTGAAAAAAAACATATTTCTATATTTTATAGTTTTTGCGTTATTCATGTTTTTAAAAGGTCAAATGTTCACTCACCCTTAATCAGCCTGTTCAATGTTGTGAGGGGGCTGAGTGAACTTTTGATCTTTATAAAAACGGGAATATCTCAAAAACTATAAAAGATAGAAAGTGTTATGGTAGTGGTCCGTTGACTGTCCAATGAGGTGAGAGTAACCATTAGAGTGCAAGGGATGATGGACTTTCTGCGACTTGTGCCCACCAGGCTGCACTCCAGAGTCCTCTAACAGTGGTTGGGAGAACAGGTGACACCCCAATGTGGAGGCTGGTAGAAATATCCTAATTGAACTTGTAGATCCGGAATCCAAGTATAGGAAAGCCAAGGTCAGGACAGGTAGATACAGTTCAGATACAGTGAGACTAGCCGAGGTCGGTGCAGACAGCGAGGTTCAGATATGATGAGACCAGCAGTGCAGGCGGAGATCAGACAGTACCAGAGACAACCTGGGTCGGGGCAGGCAGCAATCAGGGAGGTCCAGAAACAAGCCAAGGGTCAAACCGGGGAGAGCAGATCAAGGGAAGTCAGTAACAGACCTGGGTCCGTAACAGGAATCAGAGAATCAAAGGCTAGAGCTTCAGGCGTGCTCACACGTGCTGTGAGCAAACACCTTATATAGTGGAGGGGGCTGGATCCTGGCTTGCATTGTGCACCACGCATGCGCACCGGCGTATGCAAGAAACCGCGCATACGTACACAGTCTCCCACGCCGTGATACCTATATCTGCATATGCCCCCAGCTGCAGACGTCAATCCACCAACAGTGATGTGCGCGTATGCACAGCCGCCAGTGGACCAACCGGGAAGTGCGGACATCTGACACGCCACGGAAGCCCGACTGTCTTGTGCCCAGAAACTCTACCCGCACAGCAGACCACCTGAGGCCCTAGAAAGCGGTAAGCCCGCCAGATGCCCCTGACAGAAAGATGATTTTTGAAGCACTAATGAGCACATGCACAGCACTACCCATGCCTGCCAGTTTCATGTCTGTAGGTTGTTGTATGGGGGCTGGGTGATTTTGTTGTTTTGGACAACATAAGTGCTTTTATCTTTAAAGAGAACCCGAGGTGGGTTTGAAGAATATTATCTGCATACAGAGGCTGGATCTGCCTATACAGCCCAGCCTCTGTTGCTATCCCAAACCCCCCTAAGGTCCCCCTGCACTCTGCAATCCCTCATAAATCACTGCCACGCTGCTGACAAACAGCTTGTCAGAGCTGGCTGTGTTTATCTCTATAGTGTCAGTCTGCTGCTCTCCCCGCCTCCTGCAGAACTCCAGTCCCCGCCTGCATCCCTTCCCTCCCTGCTGATTGGAGGGAAGGGACGGGGGCAGGGACCGGAGCTATGCAGGAGGCGGGGGAGCGGCTGAGACTGACACTACAGATGTAAACACAGCCTCACAGCATGGCTGTGATTTATGGGGGATTGCAGAGTGCAGGGGGACCTTAGTGGGGTTTGGGATAGCAACAGAGGCTGGGCTGTATAGGCAGATCCAGCCTCTGTATGCAGATAACATTCTTTAAACACACCTCGGGTTCTCTTTAAAAACGAAAAAAGCACAAATCTTAATTTTTGAGTCACAAATGGGCACAAACGTAGCACTAACCAAACATGATGGAATTTTTTATTTGTGCTGATTATAGGGGGGCCTGCTTCTCGCAGCGTAGTATGTCCGGGGCGGAGGGCACCGACCATGCAGAGTAGGAAGTATAGAACTTGGACAATTACCTGAGAATGGAGGGAGATGCCGGGGCACAGGGGGTGTGGTAAGAATCTGCATAACTCCCCACACCAGGGCCGGATTACCGACCAGGCAACAAAAGCAGTCGCTTGGGGCCCCCCATTCAGAGTCAAAGGGGCCCCATCAGTACATAAACCAGCCCTCGCCATTCTGTCAGCGGTGGCTGGATGGTATAATGGTTAAAGGGACTCTGAGCAGTGCAGTAACTATGGAAAGATGCATATCATTCTAAAGCTCTCTTTCTCCTCTTTCCAATGATATATAAACCGCCGCCCTATGCCTTTTAGTTTTTGCTATTTTCGCGATCGAAATTGCGGCCACAGCAATAGCGAAAATAGTGAAAACTAAAAGGTGTAGGGTGGCAGTTTATCTATCATTGGAAAGAAGAGAAAAAGAGCTTCAAAATGATATGCATCTTTCCATAGTTACATTGTATTACATAGGATGACTTTTCTCCAAATCCGGCAGCTCGATTCAGCACAATGCAATGAAATATAAGGACCCAAGGGGATATAATTAATTACAAACATCATGCTGGTAGGTGTGAGGAGGTAATAAATTAGTTGTGGGTATGCTTAAGAGGCATACCCACAGGCACTGCTCGGAGTCCCTTTAAGGGCTCTGCCCCTGACACAGGAGACCAGGGTTCGAATCTCGGCTCTGCCTGTTCACTAAGCCAGCACCTATTCAGTAGGAGACCTTAGGCAAGTCTCTCTAACACTGCTACTGCCTATAAGGCGCGTCCTAGTGGCTGCAGCTCTGGCGCTTTGAGTCCGCCTTGAGAAAAACGCGATATAAATGTTATTTGTCTTGTCAAATGATGCCATGTGCTGCTGATTGTCTTCAGAGCCAGGCTCTCCTCCTAGGTCCCCATCCTGCTACTGTGCTCTCTGCCGCTGCCCACTCCTCCCTCCCTTCCCACAGAGAACCACAGCTGCAGCAAGAATGATAGCAGCAAATGGCAAACGCTCACTCACCTAGCCATGATCCAAGCGATAGAGATCTCGTCATCTGAAACCCATCTGTCTCTTCTACAGTGCAGCCGCTCGCTCTGAACTTCCTGATTCTCAGATCAGACAGGAAGTAAGAAGTAGTAATAGTAGTAGTAACAGAGCGGCAGCACTCTAGAGGAGACAGATGGGCTCCGGATGATGGGACCTCTATTGCTTGGATCGCAATAGGTGAATGTGAGTCATCTGGTGGTGTCATTCTCCCCTGCCTCGGCTGCCTTCTCTGCTGGACTATTGTATTCACTGGGATGGAGGTTGCATGGTGGCTGTCTAGTTTGGGAGGAAATCGGTTGTTCGGTGGTGGGGGTGGTTATGTAATTCTGTCTGGGGATCGGCTTCCGGTTTGGCGGTGTCCAGAGCTGTCTGCTATTGCCAGGCTGGAGATGCAGGGGGAAAGTGCTGCTGCTGTGATATCTGGCACCCTCTTCACAGAGGTGCCCCAGCCCCTGAGTGCAAATGTCCCAGCCATTCATCTCTCACTCTGCATTTTGCCGCTGCTATTCCCTGCATTGTGCACCCACAGAGGAAAGCGGGCTGTTGCCCATAGCAACCAGTAGCTCGGCTGCTCCGGTGTGTGCGGCATGTTGCTGTGCAGCTGCATCTTCTGATTCTATTACGACATGATGGGGGGGGCCCAAATCAGTTACTTTGCTTAGGGCCCCATTTAGCCTTAATCCGGCTTTGCCCCCCACACACAGTGGGAGTTCTTTTTGCAGGGGCGTAGGAATAGGCCCTGCAGCCCCTGCGCCCGTGGGGGGCCCGGCCCCCCCCCTGGGGCCCGCTCGGGGCCGTTTTGTGGGTGCTGGAGGGGTGGCAGCATGAGGGGAAAGCCTTGCCCACAGTCGGCGGGGAGAGGGGTAGTTCCCCCCTCTCCCTCACCTCGGGGCTCTCCCCTCTGCGCTCTCCTCCAGCTCGTAAGTGTCTGTGGGGCTGTGGTGGGCAGCGAGCGGCGGGCAGATACATACCTGCTTCCGTGCGTTCCATCGGAGACTTCTCCCTCTAGCGGCTGACGTCACTTCCGGAAGTGACGTCAGCCGCTAGAGGGAGAAGTCTCCGATGGAACGCACGGAAGCAGGTATGTATCTGCCCGCCGCTCGCTGCCCACCACAGCCCCACAGACACTTACGAGCTGGAGGGGAGCGCAGAGGGGAGAGCCCCGAGGTGAGGGAGAGGGGGGAACTACCCCTCTCCCCGCCGACTGTGGGCAAGGCTTTCCCCTCATGCTGCCACCCCTCCAGCACCCACAAAACGGCCGCGAGCGGGCCCCGGGGGGGGGGCCCGCTCAGAAAATCTGCAGGGGGGCCCGGTGGGGCCTAGTTACGCCCCTGTCTTTTTGAAAAATATTTAGCGATATTTAGGTATCCTTTAAGTCTTTTTTGAATAAAGTACTAGTTTTATCCTTATGTATGGCTCATATCATCAGTTGCTATACATTTGAAATGTTGAGATTTAGGATAACTACATCTAGATGCCCACTTTTATGCATGGTTAAACAGCTACACCGTATTTGCAATGCCTAACTATTTAATGTTTTTGACTCACCCACTTTTCCTTCTAAGCACACATCTAACATAAAAAAGCATTCATATTTATCAATATGGACAATGAATTAAAAATGGAAAACTGTAGAAAAAAATGTATTCTAAATGAAATTACAATGCTCCAAAAAGATACTGTGGTGTTTTTATGACTAGTGTTCTTTGTCTTTCTGCTTTTTTAGACTGTTAGAAATACTTGTTAGTCAAATGCTAATGTCACCCAAGTGTATCGTTTGCTCATTCAGTGTAAAACTCAGCTTATTAGCAGTCCATAAAGCTCAAGTAAAAAAAAATGACATTAATATGTAAATATATGTAATCTCATATAATAATATGTTGTTATAGTGTTATTGGTGGTTTCTTGGCAAATGTAAATATTTTTAATAAACCTTATAAAACCCTTCCTGAACTGCGCAATGCAAAGTAATAATTACAGGGGATGAGGGAAAAGAGAAAATTCTTCACATACTGATGGAACAAAGGTTGTAAGTTCATTTTCAAGCAATAACCAGAGGCTGTATTACGGTAATCGTTTCCTCCATGTGGGCAGATTCCCAAGTGTCAGCCTGACTGTTCAGAGAAACCGGAGCAAAGTAAGAATATAAATATAACTGCACGGGCAAATGTAAACAATGCTTGCCTTAAACAGTAAAAATGAACAATATGCAGATTACAGTAAATTGAACCAATTGATCACAATTCAGCATTCATTAGTCTCTGTATGCTGCCGAAAATGTAATTCTGATTGACCAATTTGGGTTACTGCAATGCTCTGTTATTAGCAATACCCCACAGTGAATAATGAGGGGCATATGTGTCATGTGAAGGGAGCCACAGGAACAGCAAGAATCTGAAATATAAAACAACCCGTTCCCACAATGGCCTAACTAGAATATATCTAATTATTACAAATTGCATTTAAAAGAATTGGCTGCGCTTTCCCGTTTTATACTGTAGCTTATCTCGTTTTCTCCAGTTTGTTAACATTTACTTACTCAATTATGAGTGAGTTTCACATTCTGCAGGAGGCAGGCCTTGGTCAGGACATGCCCTTACTTAGCTGATATAATTGCCTGGAAAGGTGAGTTTTAAAGTGGACCTGAACTCTTGCACAGGACAGAAGGAAAACATAGAGAAATGCACCCTGTATGTATTTAGAGGGTTTAGCCTCTCTAATTCCCCCTCATCTGTGTCTAATCACAAGTTGTAATTTCATCTCTCCCCTGTGTCACCTGACTGCCATGGTAGAAAAGCCAGATAAGCTTATTTGAAAGCACATGATGTTAACAATATGGCTGCTTCCATGAAAGCAGGAAGTAGAAACACTGCAGATTTATTTTAGGATTTGTATCAGCTGTAAAAAAGAAATGTTTTTATTGAAAGGTTCTTATGCTTTTGCATATCTTTTAGAGCAGAGAGGAAGTTCTGAGTTCAGGTCAGCTTTAAGGCTGTGTTTAAATGAGTCAAGAGCTGGAGATTAGCGAATAGGTTGTGGGAGGGAGTTTCAGAGGAGGAGAGAGGCCCGTGAGGTGGTGAATATTGTGGATGATATAAGAAGATGGTTTCAAGGACAAAAGTTGTGGCTGGGATGGTACTTGGGAATGAGCAAAAGAAATGCAGGAGAAAGGTTGCGAAGGGCATTGTAGGTTAGAGTTGGAACTGTGAATCAGAATAGGTATGATTGCCGCGCACCTAGCAGCACCACAATAAGGAGCTTTAACAAAAATGTTGGCTGCAAGGAGAAAAATGGATCTGTACCCCAATCCACTCGAATTAAACAAAAAACACAGTATTACTCCTGCGCACTCAAAAACAATTTAATACCATCAATTAAATAACAATAAAAATCATACCACACACGAGTAGCTCCACTAAAATCGCAACCACACTGTCACTCACATCCAGACAAATCTGCAGGTATGCAGAGACCTTACACACCTCTCACACTGAAAAGTCCTGCAGGATCCTGCTAATTAGCCTGATGGTTCAGAGCAGCAGTTTGAGGATGCAAAAATATGCGAGCAAACACTTCAGTGGCAGATTAAGGATTCAATAAAAAATTCCAATAAAAAGTTCCACAATAAAACAATAAATTCTCCGGATCAATGCCAGTGGTATATATTATCCTCTTAGTGATGTAAAGCATAACACAGCATTGCAATAAGGCTGCATACTCACGACTCCTGTTATGAGTAGTGGTAACGATTTTTATCAGACTTTGGCAGCTTCTAATGAGTCCTGTTACTTGGTAGGTATATCCAGTATAGCTGAACAGTCCGTTAAAGGAGGAGTCGGACTTGCACTCCTGGGAATGAGCAGCTGCGGCCGTCAGCTCTCACTCTATGTTGGGATCCGGATGTTGTTTTCAGCGGACACTGTAACCAGCCCCGTAGTCCAGAAGTGATGGTATCGTGACGTCACATACACTGTATCCAATCACGCTTACGCTTAAGCGTGATTGGATTTTTATTGTTATTTAATTGATGGTATTAAATTGTTTTTGAGTGCGCAGGAGTAATACTGTGTTTTTAGAGTTGGAACTGTATTTGCTTTGCAATTGGCAGCTAGTGGTGGGCTTGGCAGAAAGGAGTAGCACTAGAAGAGCAAGTGGAGAGGTGAAATTATCTGTAACCTGAGTGCCGAAGGAAGCTCACACAGACATGAGGAGAACATACAAACTCCTTGCAGATAGTGCCTTGACTGGAATTCAAACTGGGGACCCAGCACTACAAGGTGAGATTGCTGTCCACTATGCCAAAATGCCATTTAATAAGCACAAAAAGTATATAGAAGGCATGAGTCCACTGCAGGGACAGGAAATAATTACATAGTGAATGTCTAAAAACAACAATAGCCTCCAGTAACTGCACAACAGTATAGAGTATAAAAGTAAGGGAGTTCCACAACGGGCCAGTCACACAGCACATAGAATGAGTGGCAGGGGGCAAGACACACAGTGACAGCGCATAGAATAAGGCAGGTTGGGAGCAAGTCACACAATAGCAACAGAACACTGAATGAAGCAGGTAGGAAGAGAGTTCCACAGCAAGAAGGGACAAAGTGACAGTACATCGAATGAAGCGGGTAGTAAACGAGTTACACATCACAAAGGGTGCCAGTCACACAGTGACAGGACATAGAATGAAGCAGGTAGTAAGGGAGTGCCACAGCAAGAAGGAGGCCAGTCACACAGTGACAGCACATAGAAGGAAGCAGGTAGTAAGGGAGTGCCACAGCAAGAAGGAGGCCAGTCACACAGTGACAGCACATAGAAGGAAGCAGGTAGTAAGGGAGTTCCACAGCAAGAAGGAGGCCAGTCACACAGTGACAGTACATAGAAGGAAGCAGGTAGTAAGGGAGTGCCACAGCAAGAAGGAGGCCAGTCACACAGTGACAGCACATAGAAGGAAGCAGGTAGTAAGGGAGTTCCACAGCAAGAAGGAGGCCAGTCACAAAGTGACAGTACATAGAAGGAAGCAGGTAGTAAGGGAGTTTCACAGCAAGAAGGAGGCCAGTCACACAGTGACAGCACATGGAAGGAAGCAGGTAGTAAGGGAATGCCACAGCAAGAAGGAGGCTAGTCACACAGTGACAGCACATAGAAGGAAGCAGGTAGTAAGGGAGTGCTACAGCAAGAAGGAGGCCAGTCACACAGTGACAGCACATAGAAGGAAGCAGGTAGTAAGGGAGTGCCACAGCAAGAAGGAGGCCAGTCACACAGTGACAGTACATAGAAGGAAGCAGGTAGTAAGAGAGTGCTACAGCAAGAAGGAGGCCAGTCACACAGTGACAGTACATAGAAGGAAGCAGGTAGTAAGGGAGTTCCACAGCAAGAAGGAGGCCAGTCACACAGTGACAGCACATAGAAGGAAGCAGGTAGTAAGGGAGTGCTACAGCAAGAAGGAGGCCAGTCACACAGCACATAGAAGAAAGCAGGTAGTAAAGGAGTGCCACAGCAAGAAGGAGGCCAGTCACACAGCACATAGAAGGAAGCAGGTAGTAAGGGAGTGCTACAGCAAGAAGGAGGCCAGTCACACAGTGACAGCACATAGAAGAAAGCAGGTAGTAAAGGAGTGCTACAGCAAGAAGGAGGCCAGTCACACAGTGACAGTACATAGAAGGAAGCAGGTAGTAAGGGAGTTCCACAGCAAGAAGGAGGCCAGTCACACAGTGACAGCACATAGAAGGAAGCAGGTAGTAAGGGAGTTCCACAGCAAGAAGGAGGCCAGTCACACAGTGACAGCACATAGAAGGAAGCAGGTAGTAAGGGAGTTCCACAGCAAGAAGGAGGCCAGTCACACAGTGACAGCACATAGAAGGAAGCAGGTAGTAAGGGAGTGCTACAGCAAGAAGGAGGCCAGTCACACAGCACATAGAAGGAAGCAGGTAGTAAGGGAGTGCCACAGCAAGAAGGAGGCCAGTCACACAGTGACAGCACATGGAATGAAGCAGGTAGTTAGGGAGTGCCACAGCAAGAAGGATGCCAGCCACACAGTGACAGTACATAGAAGGAAGCAGGTAGTAAGGGAGTTCCACAGCAAGAAGGAGGCCAGTCACACAGTGACAGCACATAGAAGGAAGCAGGTAGTAAGGGAGTTCCACAGCAAGAAGGAGGCCAGTCACACAGTGACAGCACATAGAAGGAAGCAGGTAGTAAGGGAGTTCCACAGCAAGAAGGAGGCCAGTCACACAGTGACAGCACATGGAATGAAGCAGGTAGTAAGGGAGTGCCACAGCAAGAAGGATGCCAGCCACACAGTGACAGTACATAGAAGGAAGCAGGTAGTAAGGGAGTGCCACAGCAAGAAGGAGGCCAGCCACACAGTGACAGTACATAGAAGGAAGCAGGTAGTAAGGGAGTGCCACAGCAAGAAGGAGGCCAGTCACACAGTGACAGCACATAGAAGGAAGCAGGTAGTAAGGGAGTGCTACAGCAAGAAGGAGGCCAGTCACACAGTGACAGTACATAGAAGGAAGCAGGTAGTAAGGGAGTTCCACAGCAAGAAGGAGGCCAGTCACACAGTGACAGCACATAGAAGGAAGCAGGTAGTAAGGGAGTGCCACAGCAAGAAGGATGCCAGCCACACAGTGACAGTACATAGAAGGAAGCAGGTAGTAAGGGAGTGCCACAGCAAGAAGGAGGCCAGTCACACAGTGACTGCACATAGAAGGAAGCAGGTAGTAAGGGAGTGCCACAGCAAGAAGGAGGCCAGCCACACAGTGACTGCACATAGAATGAAGCAGGTAGTAGGTAGTAAAGGAGTTACACATCACAAAGGGTGCCAGTCACACAGTGAAAGCACATGGAATGAAGCAGGTAGTAAGGGAGTGCCACAGCAAGGAGGCCAGTCACACAGTGACAGTATATAGAAGGAAGCAGGTACAATACAAATGCATGTTCACAGAAGGCCACAGTGATGTTACCTTTGACAATTTAATTGTCTCTTGAGGTTACTTTGCAAAAAGGGGATGTGCTGTGCAGAGAGGCATTTATTGCTGCTTTATGAATAGTTATTACCTATTGTTTCATACACAGTATAGGGAAAATAGAGCTATTTGGGTTTGAAAAAAAACATTGCCATCACAGCAAAAGACTTCAGAACATGGTAAATTCACTCCTTCATTATATTGCAAAAGCCTGAAGACAAACAAGCTCTAAATGCAGCTCTGATTGCTGTGGCACACCCTGGGTTAATGCATATCTCTGCAAAGGCCTCATTTGCTGTTATTGTTAAAATGGCAGATGGGGACGGGGGATTAACCTGGATAGCCAGTGAGCCGTGCACCGAGAACTGGATTTCTTTTCACATATTAGGTCAGCCAAGTAAGGTGACTGAAATAAATGAAAGCATGTGAGAAAACAGCACCACCACATTTCTGTCATATATTAACTGTGCACCACCTGCAACAGGTGTCAAGATGACCATGATGCCAGGCTACCGGCACTTATAATGTCACATAATAATATCTAGTGCAAAGGGGTATGAAGTCCCTGAAAATGAAAGCGCTGAAGAACATGCTGCTGTATTATAAATAAATGATAATAATTCCATAATTGCTAGAGGTCATTCACTGTAGAGAAGCACAGCATGGGTCTGCACAGATGCGTTAATGGGCTCTCTAAAATCCTTGATGTAGAAATATCATATTAATTTAAAGGCCTGCCACTTTACAGTAAATGCATTTTTTATAAACTTCCTAGTACTCTATATAAGTGTAAAAATGGCTGCCTAGTGAAGTTGGCAAAGAAAAGTCATAATTAATGGATTTACAATGGCAAAGCTTTTTTTTACAGTGGCCTGATTAGTAGGGATCGAACAGGGGCAACCTTTGCTATATAGTGAAATTATCCCAATCTACAGAATTTGTATTTTTTTTTTCAAACTGAGTCTGAGGTAATTTAAGGTAGCAATATAATACAACTCCAGTATAAATAGAAGTGACATCACAAGGAAGATGGTAGTTACCATGCAGTCAGATGATAATGGTAAATGTATTTGAACTATCCCGTGAAGAGTAACTTCATCCAAGAATTGAACTTCATCCCAATCAATAGCTGATACCCCCTTTCCCATTAGAAATCATTGCCTTTCTCGAATAGACTCAGTCTGTATGGTTGATATTGGGATGAAACCCCTCCCACTGTGTGATGTCATGACCAAGGTCCTGACAGTTTGCTGTCTGTGAACCTCACTGCATAAATGTTGCTTGGTTCTTATGTATTAAGCTAGCTATATGCTTACTAAATTAAACATCTCATATTATTATTTGGAATTTTGCATCCATAATTATTAAAAAACAACTCACAGAGCTTTCAAGCTTTATTTGTTTTTAGTATTATCCCATAAACACATCTCTTATTCTGGCTTTTTTTCACAAATGTATCAGGATATACTTCGAAAGTGTTACAGGGTCATTGTGCATCAAATTTAACGTATAAGAGCCTTTTGTCATGCTGCCCCTACACTTTGGAACTCCCTGCCACACCCAATCAGGACAGCCCCATCCCTGGAAGCATTTAAGTCTAAACTGAAAACCTACCTTTTCAGTCTGGCATTCATGAACATCTGACTATCTCCTCTGTAACACAACCCAGCCTGAAACCCTGTATTAATCTGAGACACAGCTATGCGCTTTGAGTCCTATGGGAGAAAAGCGCTTTACAAATGTTATTGTATTGTATTGTATTGTATCACTTGATGGGTAATCCATTCTCAACCTGTTGTCTTATTTTTAGGAAAGAACTGTATTGTTTAGGATACTTCCTCTAAAGAAACAAGCTTTTCAAGCAAATGTTTCAAACACATAACTAGCTCTGGGTAGGAAACATATTAAAAAAGATACACAGCTCTTCTGTTGCATAACAGACCTGTAAAAAGTATAGGATTACAAACAAAAAGGGATCTGCAACCAGACCAGGTCGATTAAAAAAGCTGATATATGCATTGAAAGATTCCACGATACAGTGCAATAAAAACCACAGGATCAACTGACGCATGTCGGGCCTACAATCTGCCCTTAGTCATAGTTAAAATGAGCCTGTTAAGGGGGAGGCTTATATGCAGGTGGGAGGAGAAAATTCCTCCCTATACCCCATACTGTCAACTCCTTAAAGGAACAATACATCTATTAGTTGGTATATATAGAAAAAACATGTAACAGGCATAATTTGAATAATAACATTGGTATTAAATTTAAAATCGATGTAAAAAATGTACCACTGCAATTTAGAGAACATAATAAGTACACTCATGAGAAGCCTAAAGTACAAGGAAAGAGGAAAGGGAAGAATCAACCAATAAAAGATGTGTAATATATATAATACATATACCCATATTTAGATGAAAAACTGATAGACAAGTATCAATACCTGTAAGTGTATACTAGACTCAAGTTCCAACGTTTATTTAGTCCTTCTGGTATTCCGGTGCCCAAAATGTGCATTATATTTAACATATTACTTGATGGGTAATCCATTCTCAACCTGTTGTCTTATTTTTAGGAAAGAAATGTATTGTTTAGGATACCTCCTCTAAAGAAACAAGCTCTTCAAGCAAATGTTTAAAACACATAACTAGCTCTGGGTAGGAAACATATAAAAAAAGATACATAGCTCTTCTGTTGCATAACAGACCTGCTAACAGTGTAGGATAGAGTAGAAGGAAAACCAAATAACATCCCTGTTTGCAGTACAGAAAGTACCATGAAAGAGTAAAATACAGTATAATGTGTTGGAGTTGGGGGTTTTGAGGTTTTACTGGGTGAACCTGTACCTTAACTTGTTTTTTTTCCTCTCCTCTCTACTACTTGCTGGGTTTGTTTTTTTATTTATTCAACAAGCAGGGAGAGTTTGTCAGATCTACTGGACAGGGCCTTTAGCAAATAGTTGGACATGCAAGGGGGCCTTTGTTAAAGTGCCCTAATGGTGGCCACCAATCTTTTTGTCCAATCTTACCAAATCTATGTAGTGGAAGGGTAAACCGAGTGAATACAGTATATGGAGCCATATGACCCATATGCAATTCACTTTTGTGAATGTTCACACCTTGACATACAATGCCCTTTAAACCAAAAGCAAGCAAGAAAATACTCAAAATGTACTTTTTCACCAACATTTAGGTACTTTTTAAATTGTAAAATGCTTAAAAGTTATTTTAAAGAATATATGAAAATGATTGCCTAGGAGTTAGCTCATGAGAAAACGTTAATTGAATATGGGCCATTGAACGGCTACTTTAGGCAATCACTTATAATACATAGAAATGGTAGATCATTAGTAGGCACCTTCAGTTTGATTTAAATCTATTTTTAACGGTTTTCCTGCTTATAATGGTGCAGGAATAGTCCTGACAATGGCTACAGATAGGGAGTAATCTGCAACACTTCTCGATCCACTTCAGAATGACATTAATAGTTGTACGGTTTTATACAGTGGCGTAGCTAAGGAACTTTGGGCCCCAGTGTAAATTTTCCAATGGGCCCCACCAAGCACTCTATACATAACAATTGATATGGTGCACCAAAACCTGCCAAGGAGAGACACAGTATTACAGGTGCAAATGAGAGTGGGGAACAGTGTGTTAATGATAACCACTATTCAAAGTATCTACAAAAGTGATAATTACCAGCACAGGACCAATAAGAGCTAATACTGCCGTTGAGGGAGTGCCCCTGGGGACCCATCTAGCTCAAGGGCCCCCAGTGCAGTCGCAACCTCTGCATCCCCTATTGCTACGCCACTGGTTTTATAAACAAGTCAGTCAAGGGTTTTCAGAAAATGCCCAGGCATTCCATCCAAGGCAATGTCCGAACTTCATAAAGAATACTGGAGCAAAACATCTGAAATGTGAGATAAACAATACATGACACAGAAAAATCATGCCAGCATAACTACTTTATATGGTCAGGAAAGATCTATCATGACGATACTAATTCTGAGTCGTAGCTACAGTTTTTTGACTGTTAATTCAGATTTACCTAAGTGGACAGTCTGACTGTTGTTATATCAATACAATTCTGCTCTTGTAAAACGATATTGCTTCTAATGCTTATATTTGCTAACCCTTCTTCATCAACATATTTTTATTCTGTATCATCACTTATTTTACTATGCCATAAAATGAGACAAATGATTCTTATTAATATTCTGAATTAAGTGTGCAGCATCCTTCTGGTGTAAGGATTGCATAAAAATATCACAGTGCAATCAGAGCATCCCCAGGTGGCTGATACTGACTTCTGGGACTCTGTGTATACTGGCAAATAAAGATAATGACTAGACTGGAAATAATAACAATGCTAATGCAATCATCTGTGAAAAGAAGGGTGACTTTTTTTTCAGTGATGCAATATTAAAATTCTATTTCATTAACTTCAGTAATAATGTTGTCAGTGTATATGCTAGCTTTTTAAAATTTTATTTCCAAAGCTACCTTCTCCTGTCAAATCCTTTAAGTTTCAGTCCTAAAGAGAACCTGTACTGAGTAAAAATATTTAAAATAAACACATGAGGTAACTTCAAATGAACATTACATAGTTACCTTGCCATCAGTTCCTTTCAGAAGCTCACCATTTTCTTCTGACAATGATCCCTTCCAGTTCTGACAACATTTTGTCAGAACTGAAATATATCAGTTGTCAGTTATATATCAGTTGCTGTCCGTTACAGCTGGGAGGAGAACTGATGTGTCCATGTTTCCCTATGGCTCAAGTGTGCGATGTTACAATTTAACTGTGTGCTGACCAGAAAGCTGTTATGGGTAATGGCCATTTTCAAAATGGAGGACGGAAAATTCCCTTGATCACAGTGAACAAACAGGACGCGGGACAGGAGAAAGACACTGAGGAGTAGACTGCATGGAATTTAAGTATGACTTGTGTATGCTTATCTTGACTTTTTATTTTCAATTCAGGTTTTCTTTAGGTTTTCTTCTGAGGAGGTTAACTGTAGAATTACGAGAATACTACTAGACCAAGATAAGCAACTGTAACAAGTAATAGGGCCTGGTGGGTATGGGAGCATTTTGGATCGTCTCCTAGATAAGTTGCAATGTGTTTAACAGTATCTGGAAAGGTCTTTTGGTATCCAAAGACGAAACGGTCATAATTTGACCTGTCCAGTTTCACTGTGTTTCACAGACACTCTCTTGGGCTATTGATTAAAAACTGTAAGGGCCCGTTTCCACTAGCGCGAATTCGCATGCAGACAACGCATGCGGATTCGCATAAGCAATACAAGTGGATGGGACTGTTTCCACTTGTCAGTTTTCATTTGCGTTTTTATGTGCAGGATTTTTCTGCACGGTAGACCCTGCAGAATTCGCCTGCGTGTGGAATGCAGGCGAATCGCAGGCAATGTATTTAATAGGGAAATCGCATGCGTTTTTTGCATGCGTTTTTTCCCGCGATTTCGCGTGCGATTTCGCATTGAAAGTAATGTAAATTGACACAGGCAGTGACATGGTTAAAATCGCATATACCCTGCCTATGCGAAATCGCATGCGAAATCGCGGCAAAAACCGCATGCGGAATCGCATCCGCATGCGATTTTGTCAGCGGTGATATGCGGCGATTCCGCACCGCACTAGTGGAAACGGGCCCTAACAGTTTACTTTTTGAACTATTGTGTTCAAAGCTTTGTAATATGAAATTGTAAAAAGGCAAAAAAGTTACATGAAATATGTGAATTGTAAAACATTTTTTAGATTTTGCCATATAGAGAAAATTGTTCCTGTGCTAAAACCAATTAATTCAAGATCCAAAGTCCCCAAAAATACATTGAAGATCAAAGGAATACAAGGGAATATAAACACCCTTGCATTCCTAATCAAGCAAACCTGGCTAACCAGCTAACCTGGCTGGTCTAAGGTTATCCCCTTATGTAGGAGTATAACGATTGTGTACCTTGACCAGCTGGACATACTATATACAGTGCTGCCCATAATTATTCATACCCCTGGCAAATTTTGACTTAAAGTTACTTTTATTCAACCAGCAAGTAATTTTTTGATGAGAAATGACATACGTGTCTCCCAAAGGATAATAAGATGATGTACAAGAGGCATTATTGTGGGGAAAAAAACATTTCTCATCTTTTATTTACATTTTAGCAAAAAGTGTCCAGTCCAAAATCATTCATACCCTTCTCAATAATCAATAGAAAAGCCTTTATTGGCTAATACAGCAATCAAACATTTCCTATAATTGCAGACCAGCTTTTTGCATGTCTCCACAGGTATTTTTGCCCATTCATCTTTAGCAATGAGCTCCAAATCTTTCAGGTTGGAGAGTCTTCTTGCCATCACCCTGATCTTTAGCTCCCTCCACACATTCTCAATTGGATTCAGATCAGGACTCTGGATGGGCCACTCCAAAACGTTAATGTTGTTGTCTGCTAACCATTTCTTCACCACTTTTCTGTGTGTTTTGGGTCACTGTCATGCTGAAATGTCCACTGGTGCCCAGGGCCAAGTTCCTCTGCAGACTACCTGATGAAGTCGTTGAGAATCCTCATTTATTACTCTTTTTTCATGGTGCCGTTTACTGTGATTAGGTTTCATGGTCCATTGGTTAAAAAAACTCCCCCAAAGCATTAGGTTCCCATCACCATGTTTGACAGTGGGGATAGTGTTCTTTGGGTTTAAGGCTTCCCCTTTTTTACGCCAAATGAAGGACACATCATTGTGACCAAACAATTCAATTTTTGTTTCATTTGACCATAACACAGAAGGCTAGAAGTCTTCTTCTTTGTCCAGATGAGCATTTGCAAAGGCCAATCAAGCTTTTGTGTGCCTTTTCTGGAAAAGTGGCATCCTCCTTGGTCTGCATCCATGGAACCCAGCAGTGTGCAGTGACTGTTGGATTGTCTGCCTTGCGACATTGCCACCAGCAAAGCCCAGATTCACCAGGATGGCCTTGGTGGTGATCCTTGGCTTCTTTTTCACCTCTCTCAGTATCCTCCTGGCTAGCACAGGTGTCACTTTTGGCTTCGGACCAAGTCCTCTGAGATTTTTCACAGTGTAGAAAATGCACTGTAGCCACTGGAACTTGAAAACCTTAGAAATGGCCAAGTAGCTCTTTCCTGACTTGTGAGCAGCCACAATGCGCAGCAGCAAGTCCTCAATGAGCTCCTTTGTCTTAGCCATGACTGTCCACAAACCAACTGCAGAGAGCTTCTGTTTTTCACCTGTTTAGTTGTATTAGCTGTTCCCTTATCAGGGTAATAAGGATGCTTTAGAACAGCTTGGACTATTTGGAATGGTATAGACCTTTGGATTTTCCCACAGACTGTGACCGTTTGTGAAGGGTATGAATAATTTTGGACACTTTTTGCTCAAATGTAAATAAAAGCTGAGCATTTTTTTTCCCCACAATAATGCCTCTTGTACATTGTCTTATTATCTTTTGGGAGACACCTATGTCATTTCGCATCAAAAAAATTACTTGCTGGTAGAATAAAAGTAACTTTAAGTCAAAATTTGCTAGGGGCATGAATAATTATGGGCAAAACTGTGTATTTTTTGTTGCATTGCAGCACATTAGTTAGCAGGATAGCTATGCAACTACTGTGGTGGCCACCCCCCATATTAGTAAGTTGTTGGTGGTGTTCATTTGACCCAATTTTACTGTGCTATTTATTAAAAGATATGTTTAGGTCCTTTCCACACCTGTAAGGGGCATGGCTGTCTGGATGCTGCCCCCAGATCCTGGACCACTGCCTCCTGTTTATGAAGCACTGTAGGAAACATGGTTGATATTTGCCATTCTCCATCCCACATCCCCTTGCACCATATCCCAACCAGTAAGGTAGCTTAATAGCTACAACAGACATGATCCTACTCCCACTAGCAGCAGTGGAAGAGAGGAGAAGTGGCTCTCATGTACACTCCTGTTCTTGAGGGCATTGCGGCAGGTTACTGCATTAAGACGCTTATAGTCTGTGTGCTTCTGTTTCCTTTTATGACCTAAAACATGCTGACAGGTTAACTATATCCACCCACAAAAAACAAAAACACAAAACAAAACCTGACTAGAATGTAGCAAGGACATTAGATTGTGAGCCCCGTTGAAGGCAGTCTAAAGGTCTTTATAATAAACCAGATGTTCGATTTGATATTACCATCAAATTTTGCAAAAGTAACTATGACACTTACATCTGATATCTAAATATTGCTCAATTCTTAGCCTAATCATTGTTGGCAAGAACTTGAGGGGGCACAAGTGGGAGCAATACATGAGTGATGATGCATAGGCATAGCCTTATACTACATTATTTGGGGGGGTCAGGTGGGAGCTATGTTAAATTTTGCCTGATGCAACATGTTAGTTAGCATAAAGAACCTTCCGGTTGTTGATAATGTTTCCGCCGAGACCCAGGCAGTATCCATCACTTCCGGGTCTAGGCGCTTGTTCCCCGCTGATGACGCAGCTGCTGGAACATTCTGATAGGTGGAGGGTGCATTCCCAGTACACCCTCCGCAGATATAAACAATAGTCAGCTGACTACGGTCAGCTGACAGAACGGTGTCAGCTGACGCCACAGCTGACACTTAGGTAGGTGTTCCGTTGTGTGATTGGATGTGCGGAGTGTGGCCGGCCACTGATTGGATGAAAGTTGTATTTAAGCCTGCAGAGTGCTCCCAGTCATCGCCCGTGATAAACATTGCTGTGGCTAGTTGCTGGGTGTGCACTCACATTGTTTGAATTGCTGGAACTGGACCTTGGCTTGTATTTGACCATTCTTGTCTGCTGTTACTAACCCTTGCTTTGATTCTTGGATACTCCTGCCTGCTGCCTGGACCGACCTCTGCCTGTTACCTGGACACTCATTGCTTGCTGCCTGGACAGACCATTGCTGGTTTACTGGACACTCTAGTTATACCTGGACTGACCCTTATTTGTTACTTGGATAAGCTTGCATGTGGACCTTGCATGAACTCTCTCAAGTGTTGATTGGATCATCCACTGCCTGCTCCTGAATCATCTGCAGGGCCGGCCCGCTCATGAGGCGGGGTGAAACTTTTGCCTCAGGCGGCACATTTCTAGGGGCGGCATCCGCCCGTCGGTGGGTGCGGGGAGCCGGCCGCCGAGCTAGAGGGGTAGTGGGTCTCCGCTCCCCTCCAGCCTTAAATAGATCAGAAGCGCTACTCGTAAGAGGCAGTGGGCGGGGAGGACTCACCTCTTCCTCGATCCAGCGTGCGCTCCACTGACGTCACTTCCTGCAACGCCGCCCACTGTATTGTAAGTGGAGGGCGTTGCAGGAAGTGACATCAGTGGAGCGCACGCTGGATCGAGCAAGGAAGAGGTGAGTCCTCCCCGCCCACTGCCTCTTACGAGTAGCGCTTCTGATCTATTTAAGGCTGGAGGGGAGCGGAGGACGGGGGACCCAAGCGAGGGAGGGGGGGGTCCAACCCCCCTCCACGCCGCTAGGCCCAATACCCCCTGTCCTGCCCGCTACCCCTCCAGCTCGGCGGCGGCGGGCCCCCCCCCACCCCGCGGGGGGCGGGGGCGGGGGCGGCGGCGGCAGCAATAATTCTTTCAAAATTTGCCTCAGGCGGCAAAAAGTCTAGGGCCGGCCCTGATCATCTGTCATTACTGGCAATCAACGCTGAGGGTCCCATCCTTCTAAATCAAGGTACTAGTCCCGTGTGATACTTATGAATTATTGAACTGTGTTATACTTGCCTCAGTGGGGTTCTGGTGGGTTATTGTCCTCTTTACTTCAGTCTGTATGCCTTGCACGTTAAGACCTGGGGGTAACCGCAGTCAGGAGACAAATAAAGTGTCCTGTTCTTGTTTATAGGTGAAGATTGTGGACCGGGGTCAGAGCCGTGGAAATAGATTGGGGCATAGAGACTAATTGGGGACATAACCTGTCAGCCCTTACAGCTAGAACACTGCTCTATCTATTTAGGTTCTCCTTTTTCTCTGTCTTTGACCCCCACGACTTCTGTTCCTTAGAGCATAAGTTTTCGATTGAACACTGCTTACCTCACAGTGCAAGAGGTGATGGTCATGCATTTCCCTCAAGCTCTACAAGTGACAACAAATTGGTGAGTAGGCCATTGCAATACAAATTGCCTGCATCACTGATGCATAACACATTAGGATCCACTTCTTTTTGTACTGTCTCCCCTCTCTTGATTTTGTGGAAGGCTTTCTCTCTCTTTCTCTATAGATGTGATTAGCATTGATGGCTTGTAGTTCCTTACCAGCTGGAACACTCTAGGTTATGACTGCCTGCAATGGATAGTTCAACATCAAAGAAAAGGATTTAAAAGCTTTAACTAGTATATGAAGAAGAAAGGAAATGTATGTATCATTTTCTGGACACTCTTAAATCTCTGGCTGCATTTGAAAGGAAATAGACTAGTACATTAATGTGGTGTTTTGGACGTTCATTAAGGAGTTAGAAATTTAAAATATGCCATTGAGTAACTATAAGAACCAACAGGAAATGGCTGGCTAACATCAAAGAAAAAATACTGTATGTAAATGAAAGACAGATGTAAAAAAAACAAAAAAAGGAGGTTGGTGTAATGATTGGTATATTGCATGCAGTACAACCACATGGACATTTAAACCACAGTTGCTCTGAAATCTGTTGAAAAATGAGAGAAGTCTTATAGTGGCACCTTTGCCACTCCCTCAGTAAGGTGTTTTGTGAACTAGATCAAATGCATGATTAGATGTGGAACTCCAATGCCTGGTTCACATACAGATAAAAAGGATCAAATCTTGTTTGACTATGCAAAACATAAAACAATTGTGTAAAAATCCACTTTAAAAACAGACATAGTCTAATGTTCATGATTACATTCAGTGACATAACTATGGACTCTGTAAAGCGTTGCAAAATATATCAACACTTAATAAATTATAATTTATAAATAATAATTATAAAACATTTATAAATAAAATAACAGTTAACATAAACAAAAATTAATATTACAAAACATACCATTAAGTTAATTGGCTTCCCCCCAAAAATTGGCCCTAGACTGTAATGGACATATATGACTATAGTAGGGATGAGATTGTGAGCCCTTCTGAGGGACAGTTGGTGACAAGACTAATTATCCTGTAAAGTGCTGTGGTAGATGTTGCACTATATAAATACTAAATCATTATAATGTGTAAAGTTATGTACAGAGACCTTCTTTCTTGCATGGAATACAGAACCCATGTGCCCACAAAGTGGCACAGCCTGGCATGGCCAGTGGGCAATCATCTGTTATGCCATGCATGAGAGATCCTATTTTCACCTAGGCTCAACTGCCTGGGAGGTAAGAACCTTTACCTCATGGGTTTTAGTACTCCTTAATGCACATCACCTCGAACAAACCTGTGACTAGAAAAATATTTGATACTTACCTAAGTAGTGTGAAGCCTCTGGATGCCCTTCAGGCTTTCCAGATCCCTCGCCTTCTTGGTGGCTGTGGTTCCATCTGTGTATGAGCACAGCCATGCTGTGCATGTGTTTGTATGGTCCGTGCATGCCCAGAAGTACAAACATGTTCATTCACGTAGGAAAAAGCATGCATGCACTGTACTCGGGCATGTGCAGTACAGCAGCACTCATATACAGATGGGAGCTCTGCCACGAGAACATATTCAGAAGGACCCAGAGCTGAAATGGTGCGCTCGAAGAAGATCGAGGGAGGCTTCCGACTACTTAGGTTAGTAGACATTGTTTATTTTTTAATCCACGTCAAGTATGCTTTGAGTTAACACCCACCCTTTGGTGGATGATGTAAACTCCTGAAGACTTTCCAGCTTCAAATAGCCTGTTTATTTATTTTATTTGTTATAGAAGATTTGTATCTAGCCTAGAACGTTACTGTGAAATCAGAATGTTGTAGAAGCATGTCTTGTAGTATTCACTTTAGACACCTGGCCAATGTACATATTACATATGGACATTGATTACAGTTCAGGTAATATACTTCTATTTTTCGTGTTCAAGACCTTGAAACTATTTTCTTCACGCATCATTCATTGTTATCTCTATGACCTGTATCGAGGATTACCCATGATACTTGCTGCATAGCCCTTGAACTGGGGAAGAACTGCAATATTATGCCGGGAATACACCATACGTTTTTTTGTCAGATAGATGGTTCGATAAATAATTTTCGACATGTTCCATCTTATTTACGATTGTTTTCTGATTGATTTCTCATAGCAGTGAATGTAAATAGATTGGAAAAGATAAGAGAATCAAGCGGAAAAACGAATCGAAAATCGATCGGACGGAAAATAAAATGCATCGTGTATTCCCGGTTGTGGATTTACTTCCAGTTGGTGAGCTTTAACTAAGATGGACTGTCTTTTGCCAGGGTTAGGGGATTTGAATTTTAATTCCCTGGACTGAGATGTATTATCATTGCCATCTTGAACTGGAGGAGTTAATCCAATACAATGGGTATGTCAAGTTCTAGGTGCTGGTTTCATATGGTCTTTTTTACTGTTTCAAATGTATGCAAAATGTACCCTTATATTTGGGGTTACTGTTCACTTGACTAGCTACTAATGCATATTGTTGTAATAAAGATTTCTTCTTTGAGTGCAGCTATACTTGTTTGTTCTCTTCTTTTTGTTGATGTTTAAGGTTACCAGTACTAGCACCAAGATGCATTGCATGAACAGTATTTCGTGTTTTTTGTAGATTTTATTTTAGCTAGCACCATAGCTTCCATGTAATTTATTCATGTGCACTGAAACTGAGTTGTATGCAGTGGTCACTTGTGTGTGGTCTAATGATGTATAGTTCACTTTGAAAGAAAAAAAAAAACCTTATATACCCAACCCAAAAGAGTAAATAGTTGTGAGTTGTATTAGAGTAATGCATAATCTCTTGAATTGAAATGAACAATAAAGAAAGGGGCTCAGCAGCCTATGACTACCAGGAATGTAATCTTCTTCATTGACCGCATGATGATATCAGACTTACATGTGTGATCAGGAAATAACAGACAAGAGCATTTCAAAACGTATCCCATAGATGAGATCTGTTCATAAAAGAAATTTGCTGATGAATCATTTGGCTAACCATCAGTAATATACACAATCATGCTGCAGCATGCAAATATACGACATAGAAAAGTCTTCTGACTTTACTCCTGAGATTCCTGTGGTGGTAACACATTCTTACGCTCTTACTGTGTTCTTCACCCTGACACCCAGCCATTAATTTCTTCTCGGTGGTTGAACAGCTAACCTGGCCATTTGAGGATAAACAGGCCCTCTCATAAAGAAATGGTTGCGAAAATGAAATCCTGTCAATTCACAGACCTTCCTTCCATTGTTTATTAAACTGACACAACATTGCATGATTTACAGGTTCAAAAATTGCTTTCCAGTAGATATTGTACGTGTTAGTAAAATATGTCAAAAAGCCTGAACATGCTGTGAAGGTTGAAGTTAAGGAACACATTTATATTCTTTGTCTAATCACTATGAAAGTACAGCTGTCAACTGAATTCAAACGTGATTTTCTGGGCTTGCCTTGAATTTTTTTTTCTCAGTCGTGGAACCTTTTAATGCTCAATTTAAAAGTTGACAAAAAAATATAAGTACTTCTTAAGTGTATATTATTTGTGTCAGGGACTTCACTTTGCTTTCATAAGCAACAGACACGTAGAATAAATAATAGAATGTTTTTGAACAATTCTTTGAATTGCAGTCTTCTGAAGAATTCCCCTGTATCACTACAAAGCTTAATCATGTCTATGGGTTTTGCAGTGGAAAATGACAGACCTTTAAAAAGCATTGCGATTTCAGCTTTGCTAACTTGATATGAAGAAAGATTTATCACATGGTGAGTTGTTCTTGTTCTGCTCCTGGTGCATTCAAGTAGTGTTTGCTCTCCTTTGTATTTGAAGTTTTGGTTTCTGTTGTTTATTAGGATTCTCTCTATTTTTTTTAAATAAACGGTCTACAAGTGTTTCCATGTTCCTGTGGTGTCAGTGTTTCAGGGTGATCTCAGGGCTTGTATATTCTTATTTACAATCCTCTTTATATTGTAGCAGATTTTAAGTGTGTTATTCCATAGCCTCTCAGAGCTCCTTCCTCAGAATTGCTCTAGAATTCTGATTGTGTGTGTATGCAGAGTTGGATTCTGTATTGTGAATCCTTGAGGAACGAGATGCTTCTTGTGGCATATGGTTAAGAAAATGATGGCACAACCACTTGTGCAAGTCTCTTCAGGCAAATTTTCAGTTCCCAGAATGCGTGGTGCCATTGTGGTATTTTTTCTAGTATTACAGTAGTAGATTATTATGTCATGCTAGTCATACATTCAAGCTGATAGTTTTGAATTGATACCATTGACTGTCTAAGCTTAAAACATTCAAAGAGTAGGTTTCATTATATAGTACAGTATTCATTTATTCAGACTCTAAATCCTGGACTTTCTCTAAAAAACACAGTTTATATATATTTGGCTAACAGAAGGAGACACAGAAAAGTTTGTCTTTGCAAATTTAAATTAATATTATTAAAATGTATTAACCTCTTTGGGGCCAAGGATGTTACAGTTACATCCTCTGTGTGGCTGTCTGCTGCAGCTCCTGATCACATGATCACTACGATCGCCGCCTATCATAGTGATCACTGAAGCAATGGTGGCGGCAGAAGAGGAAGAAGAGGACCAACTCACCACTCCTGACGTTCCTCCATCCATTATCGCCCCTCAGCTCTGCCTGGCATCCAGCCTCGCTCTTCCTCTAGTGTCGGTCCTGTCTTGATGACGTCATCAAGCCTGGACCCGGAACTTAGTGGCAGTGCGAGGCTGGATGCCAGGGAGAGAGGAGGTGGTGGAACTGTTCATCACTGGACCTGGGGAGGTGAGAAATGCTTGCTACCTATACTGGGGACACCTATCTATACTGGGGACACCGATGCTTGGCTATCTATACTGGGTAAACCTATGCCTGGCTATCTATACTGGCGGTACCTTAAATTAAAAAAATGGCTCTGGTACTTAAAAGGGAATTTCAGCCTAAACGAACATACTGTCATTAAGTTATATTAGTTATGTTAATTAAAATAGATGGGTAATATAGTCTCTTACTCACCCTGTTTTAAAAGAACAGGTACATGTTTGTGATTTCATGGGGAAGTGTAACGATTGGGTGCTGCAACTCAGACGTCTGATTATAAGTGAACTGCAGAATCACCAATAACGCAGATGCTATACTCGATTATGTGGTGATCTGCAGTATCACCAATAATACAAGTATAGCATGCAGAATACAAGGTGTGTAGTGCTTGGTGCAACAGTAACTGATTAGTTTTATGGGACCTCACCAGAGGAGCTGGTGGGTACTAACAGAAACAGTAACTGAATAGATTTAACTAAACCTCACCAGAGGAGCTGGTGGGTACTATCAGAAAGAGCACCTCGCCAGTGGCTAGGGCCCACTGGTGAGTAGAGAGGTCAGACAGGCAAGGTTCGGTAACAGACAGGCAGAGATAGTACAAAATTGGCAGGCAAGAGAGTAGTGAATATCAGGCAGAGGTTCAGCAACTAAGTCAGAAAGGCAGAGGTACAGAATCGTTTAGCAATAGCAAGGCCAGAGAGTAGCCAGAATCATACACAGGTTATCAGAATACAATGTAACAATAACTAACTATAGATAGATGTATATCGCAAACACTGCATATACATCTATCATCAACAGGCACCTCACTAGGTCTGAGCGCTAACACGAGTGTATTCGCAGCAGCAGACGAGTTGCCAATGATCTGTGAAGGCTTAAGAAGCTGAGGAGAGCCCAGCGCCACGCCCCTTAGCAATCAGCCAATCCGAGCGGCGCGAGTCATTCCCGACGTCAGCCGACCGGCAGGTCAGCTGACGCGCCTTCTTCCAGCATAAAAGTCCTGTCTCCGCATGCGCCCGCGCAATACAGAGACCCTATGAGCAAGAGACAATGCCGTTCCCGGTGTGCTAGACGCCACTGGAACGGATGAGGCCTGTGAACAGGGAACAAAGACGGCTGCGGGTATAGCATGTGTATCCGCAGCCGCCAAGTTTGCAGACGAGATACTCGTAGTGCCCGTCGGGCGTGCTAAACGCCGTCTTCCTCTCTTATACGGATCAGGTTATATGCCCTCCTGAGATCGAGTTTGGTAAACACCCCAGCCTTAGTAACCTGGAAGAATAAATTGTCGATTAGGGGTAGAGGATAACGATTTTTTACTGTAATCTTATTCAGACCCCTGTAATCGATACATGGCCTGAGGCTGAGGTTTTTGACCCTGCATATTTAGGCATGCGAAAGCAAATGCATATTTGCATGAGCAATGTCTCGTGATTAGCCAATAGGCCAAATTTGCAAAGCCAGATTTGTCAGGTTCACTTGGTTGATGCACACATTTTCTCTCTGTTGTAATTAGCATTGCATTTTCTTTTCTTTGGAGGCAAGTGGTGAATGGCTTGTTTTAGGAGGTGAGAGCCCTGGAGCAGGCTATTTGCGCCTGTCCTCCCCTTATGTGTCGCGCCCAGGTCATGCGCATATAGCAGAACGCAATGGACGTTAAGGTAAGTGCCTGTTTTTAATCTTGGGAGGTGTGTGTGGACGGCTCTTCCCGGCGCTGGCCACGCTGGGGAGATCGCCTGCACCCCCCAGCCTCCACCTCCGAGGTGCCGCTGTGTGGGTTCCAGGCAGTGAGAGAGCCTGGGACCCCCGCGACCCCCCGGTTGTATGGGGGCAATGGGAAGCCTCCTCGTGGCGCCCCTGGATAGTGCTATGTAGCATGAACTAATTCCCGCAGGGCAATTGTTTTGCGGTTTTTGGTTTTTGACCCTGCATATTTAGGCATGCGAAAGCAAATGCATATTTGCATGAGCAATGTCTCGTGATTAGCCAATAGGCCAAATTTGCAAAGCCAGATTTGTCAGGTTCACTTGGTTGATGCACACATTTTCTCTCTGTTGTAATTAGCATTGCATTTTCTTTTCTTTGGAGGCAAGTGGTGAATGGCTTGTTTCAGGAGGTGAGAGCCCTGGAGCAGGCTATTTGCGCCTGTCCTCCCCTTATGTGTCGCGCCCAGATCATGCGCATATAGCAGAACGCAATGGACGTTAAGGTAAGTGCCTGTTTTTAATCTTGGGAGGTGTGTGCGGACGGCTCTTCCCGGCGCTGGCCACACTCGGGAGATCGCCTGCACCCCCCAGCCTCCACCTCCGAGGTGCCGCTGTGTGGGTTCCAGGCAGTGAGAGAGCCTGGGACCCCCGCGGCCCCCCGGTTGTATGGGGGCAATGGGAAGCCTCCTCGTGGCGCCCCTGGATAGTGCTATGTAGCATGAACTAATTCCCGCAGGGCAATTGTTTTGCGGTTTTCGGTTTTTGACCCTGCATATTTAGGCATGCGAAAGCAAATGCATATTTGCATGAGCAATGTCTCGTGATTAGCCATTAGGCCAAATTTGCAAAGCCAGATTTGTCAGGTTCACTTGGTTGATGCACACATTTTCTCTCTGTTGTAATTAGCATTGCATTTTCTTTTCTTTGGAGGCAAGTGGTGAATGGCTTGTTTTAGGAGGTGAGAGCCCTGGAGCAGGCTATTTGCGCCTGTCCTCCCCTTATGTGTCGCGCCCAGGTCATGCGCATATAGCAGAACGCAATGGACGTTAAGGTAAGTGCCTGTTTTTAATCTTGGGAGGTGTGTGCGGGTGGCTCTTCCCGGCGCTGGCCATGCTGGGGAGATCGCCTGCACCCCCCAGCCTCCACCTCCGAAGTGCCGATGTGTGGGTTCCAGGCAGTGAGAGAGCCTGGGACCCCCGCGGCCCCCCGGTTGTATGGGGGCAATGGGAAGCCTCCTCGTGGCGCCCCTGGATAGTGCTATGTAGCATGAACTAATTCCCGCAGGGCAATTGTTTTGCGGTTTTGTTTTTGACTCTGCATATTTAGGCATGCGAAAGCAAATGCATATTTGCATGAGCAATGTCTCGTGATTAGCCAATAGGCCAAATTTGCAAAGCCAGATTTGTCAGGTTCACTTGGTTGATGCACACATTTTCTCTCTGTTGTAATTAACACGGCCTGAGGCCGCCATCCTTCTTCTTCACAAAGAAGAAACCTGCCCCGGCCGGGGACCTTGAAGGGCGAATGAAACCTTTGGCCAAATTGTCAGTGATATATTCCTGCATAGCAAGCTTCTCGGGCCCAGACAAATTATATAGATGGCCCCTAGGAGGCATACAACCTGATCTTAAATCTATGGGGCAATCAAAACTTCGATGGGGTGGAAGCTTGTCTGCAGCCCGGGCACAGAATACATCTGAGAAATCAGAATACTGACTAGGCAAACCCTCCACCTGGACTTTCGTGGCGCATACTGTGACTTTCCCCAAACAATGCTGCTGACAAGAAGAGGACCAACTAAGTAATTGTCTGGAACTCCAGTCAATCTGAGGGGAATGCTTCTGAAGCCAGGGCATACCAAGGATCACCGAGGAGGTTGCCATTTTGAGAACAAGAAACTGAATTTGTTCTCTATGGAGAATCCCAATCTGACATGATAACACAGGAGTCTGCGAGAGAGATCGTTTTCCCTACAGTGGTGAGTTATCCACTGCAGTAAGAACAAACTGCTGTCCCAACGACTGAAGAGGAAGGCCGAGCTGAACTGCAAAATCATAATCCATAAAATTGGCTGCTGAACCTGAGCCTATAAATGCCTGTGTATCCTGGACCTGATCTCCCCAGGTAATTGTGCATGGAAGGAGCAACCTACAATCTCTTATCGGAACAGCTGAATCGCCTATCGTGGTACCACCAACCACCAGAGAGCGATGTAAAGTGTCCGTCTCCTTGTGACAATTTTGAACCCTCTGATCTGTCTCAGGCGACGGAAAACAGGATCTTGAACGAGAGCTCCCATCTCCCTCAGACTCGGAGAACCGGAAGAAATCAATTTGTCCCACGTTATCCGGAGAAAGCGAAGGACCCGGCCCTGCTTTCCTAATAATCTTACCCCAAGTCCGTCTCTGATGTCGAACTCGGTGATCGATTTTAATTGCCAAAGATATCGCCTCGTCAAGAGACCTAGGTTCAGGGTGGCCTAACATCAAATCGGCCACAGCGTCAGATAATCCTGATAAAAAACAATCAAGTAAAGCATGCTGCCCCCATCTAGTCATCACCGCCCACCTTCTAAACTCTGCTGCATACATCTCTACAGTGTTATGACCTTGTCTGAGGGTCCTAAGCTTCCTCTCTGACGTTATAGCTAAATCAGGATCATCATATATAACTGCCATAGCTTTAAAAAAAATCCTGCACAGAAGCCAAAGCCTCATGGTTATCTGAAAGACTATAGGCCCATGTCAGCGAGTCTCCTGATAATAAAGTCTTTAACAAAATGACCCTCTGGCTCTCAGACCCTGAAGCCATGGGACATAATTCAAAATATGAAAGGCATCGATTTCTAAAATTTTGAAAATCGGCCCTATGCCCAGAAAATCTCTCCGGAAGAGGTAGTCTGGGCTCCAGAACAAGAGGGGATGACACTGGTATAGTATGTGTTGGAATGTTTTGTAGGGCCTCAGATAGTTGGAAAATCTGAGTCTGTTGAGTACTAACTGTGAGAGACAGTCGATCAATAGCTGTAATCAACACTTCCACATGACTAGCCAGTGTATCCATGATATCTTGTCTGCTGTTCTGTAACGATTGGGTGCTGCAACTCAAACGTCTGATTATAAGTGATCTGCAGAATCACCAATAATGCAGACGCTATACCCGATTATGTGGTGATCTGCAGTATCATCAATAATACAAGTATAGCATGCAGAATACAAGGTGTGTAGTGCTTGGTGCAACAGTAACTGATTAGTTTTATGGGACCTCACCAGAGGAGCTGGTGGGTACTAACAGAAACAGTAACTGAATAGATTTAACTAAACCTCACCAGAGGAGCTGGTGGGTACTATCAGAAAGAGCACCTCGCCAGTGGCTAAGTAGAGAGGTCAGACAGGAAAGGTTCGGTAACAGACATGCAGAGATAGTACAAAATCGGCAGGCAAGAGAGTAGTGAATATCAGGCAGAGGTGCAGCAACTAAGTCAGAAAGGCAGAGGTACATAATCGTTTAGCAATAGCAAGGTCAGAGAGTAGCCAGAATCATACACAATTTATCAGAATACAATGTAACAATAACTAACTATAGATAGATGTATATCGCAAACACTGCATATACATCTATCATCAACAGGAACCTCACTAGGTCTGAGCGCTAACACGAGTATATTCGCAACAGCAGACGAGTTGCCAATGATCTGTGAAGGCTTAAGAAGCCGAGGAGAGCCCAGCGCCACGCCCCTTAGCAATCAGCCAATCCGAGCGGCGCTAGTCATTCCCGACGTCAGCCGACCGGCAGGTCAGCTGACGCGCCTTCTTCCAGCATAAAGGTCCTATCTCCGCGCGCGCCTGCGCAATACAGAGACCCTATGAGCAAGAGACAATGCCGTTCCCGGCGTGCTAGACGCCGCTGGAACGGATGAGGCCTGTAAACAGGGAACAAAGGCGGCTGCGGGTATAGCATGCGTATCCGCAGCCACCAAGTTTGCAGATGTTACAGAAAGCCATCTTTTTGGTAGAAAGGAGGTGACAGGGAGCATGAGACACAGTTCCAACTGTCCTGTATCCTGATCACCCCTCCCAGCTGCGCACGCTAGGCTTCAAATCTCAAATAAAAAAATATAATAAATACATTTGCGACATACAGCAGAAGGAGATCAACGACAACAGAAATCCCATCATGCTTTGCACAACATCAGGGTAAAAATGCCCTGGGCAATTTTCTTCTGTGCAGCTAAAAAATGATGCTTGGGTAAGAAAAACAAAGTTCTGATGCTTTGAAACTGTTAAAGAAACACCAAGCCTTTTCAGTGCTGCTAAATAGATTTTTAGTCTGGAGGTTCACTTTAAGGGGGATAATATGCCAGTCCTCAAGGGGTTAAATATAATTTAACATTGAAAAGGTGCATCAAGCATGTTTTTCGAATACAAATCATTGTTACTGAAGTGTTGTAATGTTCTTTATGACAAACAGATAATATCTCATGAGAGCTTCTCACATACCTTGGAAAGCTTGACCTGGCATGAAAGGATTGTAAATCCAGGATTAACTCAAATAAGGTCAGGGCAGATACAATATTATTTAAGGGGAAGAGAAGTGAGTTAATAAAATCCAGTCAAAGTCATATGAGCACAAACAAAATTGTGATTTCTATTCAGTCCTAGAACTACAATTAATGGTATCATCTTAATTCAAAAATTGCTGCCATAAACTACTAATTTAAGTAATTGATGACATTTGCTTATTTTCCCTTTTATCCTTGATTTTAATGGCAGTTTTTGTCTTTTTGAAGCATACTTATTTTTTTCTGTTCTGTTTAAACTTGTTATGTCCCCTACTTAATTTAAGAAACCCTTTTTAACAGTAATCATTATGTATCTATTTAAATCAGATTAAGTCTTAGGCCCATACACACGGGCTACAACTGTTGCTGGAAACACATGGCGCGTGCATGTTGCGGCAACAGGTCCTCCATGTGTATGAGGCGCGCGCAAGCAACTGTTACTAATCAGAGCTGTCTCCAGGCGATTGACTTGTTCAATCTCCAGCAACAGCTGTTGCAGCAACCATCCCTAGTCTCAAGTCGGTGCAGTCGTGTGTATGCTAGTCTCTAGCAACTCTTGTGAGTCCGACAGTTCATTGAACCTGCGACAGAAGTTGCTGAGCAACAGTTTCCGCTATGTTGCAGACAGGTTGTTGCCGCGTGTATACAATCGTTGCTTGTATACAACTGTCGTTGCTGGAGAATTTCAACTGTTGCTTGTCTCCATGCAACTGCAGACATCCGTGCCTCGTGTGTAAGTTACTTTACATGTAGAATCTAAAGCTAAGTACTCACGGGGGGACAATTGTAGCTGTCGCTGCACACGGGAGCGTGTGCGCGACAGTTCGTCGACAGTTCGTCGACAGCTCGTCGCCAAGTCCCTCTGCATCCACACGGCAGCAGAGGGATTAGCGATGCGGCGGAAGCTGTCGCCGAGGTTCCTCCCCCCCGCCAGAAGCTCCGTGTGCTGTGTGTGGGTAGCTGTCGCTAGCCCGCATACACATGCGGGACTAGCGACAGTTCCGGCGAGGTTGCGGTGACGGCTGTAGCCGGCGATTGAACATGTCAATCGCCTGGCGACAGCTCCGACGGGCGACGGTTTCATTTCACCATTTAAATGACTTTACATAGAAAAAAAATATTTAACTTGTACTTGACTTCTATTTCTCACTTATACATTAGCTAAAGTGACTTATACGTTGTTCACCTTTCCCACCACTATTAATATACAGACTTGATCATTAGAGGCCTGTATTGTACCAACTTTATTGTACCCAATACAGAGTATGAAAAGTGGTTTCTTTGATAATTAAAGGTAAGCAAAAGTCTCGACCATCTCTCTGACTATGAGAGCCAATGACTTCCACAGCTCTTATGGAGCGCCTGAATAGGCAGCACCCATTGTAGAGTGTTGCCACTGTCAACTTTGTTCTCCTATCTATGTCTGTGTACTGCTCATGTAAGGAATAGGTGCATGCAAAGTAAAGGGTACTGCTGTCAGATTGAGTGGTGACCATTGATAAGCTGCAATCTTCAAGAGGTTTTACAACGTTTCAAGACTGTTTAAGTTTGGGTTCTAACTAGGCCAAGGATATTCACTTATTTTTCACTTACAGTCAGTGTAAATAAGAGACAGGCAGAGCGCTAGCAGCAGTTCTGTAAGCAGTACGGTAAGGATACAGAATAAGCAAGGGTGCCTCTGAAGTACCAAGAAATTTCCATCTCAGGTGTAATGCTGGATCCACACAGTGCGTTCGCACACTCGATTTCCCGCTCGATTCCCGTCGATTCGTTTATTTCCAACATGTCCGATTTGGATTTCGATGGATCGTTAGGTCGATTCGGCATACTTTGCATGCGAATCGACCTAACGATCCATCGAAATCCAAATCGGACATGTTGGAAATAAACGAATCGACGGGAATCGAGCGGGAAATCGAGTGTGCGAACGCACCGTGTGGATCCAGCATAAGAAGTCCTACTTACCACCCTGAGACAACCTGGAGGCAATGTGGTTAGTAGCCGTCCATGTCAGAAAAGCCAAATGAAGCTCAGCACTTCTGAAGTCTAAGGATAAACAACAGCTAGCTGATGGCTTATTGCCTTAAAAACATGGAAGCTGTATGGGCAATAGTAAGGCATTAACATTAAATAGGACTTATCTTATGCATTGGAGAGAAGGAAAACACAAAACAACTAACCCTGTTTGTATTTAGAGATAACAGGCTTTCTAGTTCTCCCTTCTGTGGAAGTAATAAGTCACTGTAATTTGAGCAGTCACCTCTGTCTGCTCTATGCTGCAGTGTTGCCATTCAGAGAGGCAAGGGCCTCGATTCATAAAAGTGCTGTGGGGAAGGTAACGTCGAGCGGGGAAACACCGCTGTCGGTATTTCCGCCTTCAGGGTGGTAATTCATAAAAATTTTGCTAGATGTGACAGGCGTGCGGAGATATTCCGCTGTAGGCAGGCGTAAGGCTGTCGGGAGACATGCGGAAACAGGGGAAGCAGGCGGAGTCCCTCCGTGCGGTGTTCTCTCTGCAGCTGCTTGGGAGGTCTGTCCCATTCACTGCAATGTATTCCGCACGCTTCTCGCCACATCAGAGGTAGCGGTAATACCCGTCCGCATACCGCTACCTCTAATCTTTATGAATTGACTACTTGTTACTTTTGCTATGATAATCACCGCGCAAGGCGGTGATTGATCACTCTGCTCACGAATGTCGGCTTTTCATGCGGAAAAAGCCTTTATGAATACAGATTTTGCTGTGTGGTCGGTAAAGTGAGCAGTTTTCAGCATTTCCGAATGCGGGAATGCTTTATGAATCGAGGCCTATATGTAAACACAGGAGGTTTATGTGCTTCCAGCAAACCAGGACATAACAGTTCTGCACCATCTCTGAGGAGTTCTGTAAGCAGTACAAAATAAATGATTTTCTGTAAAGGATATTATGTTGTTGCTTATCTTTTAGAGCAGAGAGGACGTCCTGAGTTTGGGTCCGATTTAAGCTGAAAAAGCGCATAGTAAATCTCAAATTGTACTTTAACGGATGTTAACTCTGTTTAACTGCATTCATGGTATTTGTATCTCACTTATTTCTATTTTTAGCAAGGCTTGTGCTTTTTACTTCACAAGTGGATTTTTTCCCCTGTTCCTGTGTACAGTATTAAAGTAATATTCCTTTACTTATAAAGACTTCCCTGATTTTGCTCCTTAATGAATCTGTGTTTAATTTATGCATCCTGGCAATTATAAAAGCACTGCACTTAGAAACACTTACAGAGATGGCAATTAATTATGATGGATATGATGTATACGATACACGGAGCACTTTTAAATACATGTACGGAGCCCATGCAACTTAATCACTATAATTAGGTAGCCTGTAAAATGATGAATCATGGGATAAATATCACAGATTAAAAGAATGGCGTCCACTGTCTTTTACTGTCAAGGGAATAAAATTAAGAATCAAGAAAGTATGAGATAAAATACATGTAGTACATACAGAAAAAGAGTGTAAAAACAAACAAACCAAAGAAAGCAACCGATATTTAACAGATATGTATGGTTTACAAATGTTTGTACTATCTGTATAGCTTAGGACTGTATCCTAATTGAAATGGATAAAGAAAATCTAAAAGTCAGAAGCAGCTCAAATATATAATACAATGGCTGAATGGCCCTTGAGCAGGAATGTTTGAACAAATTTAAAGTGTAACTTCACTGACTGAAATGGAACCGTGCCACTGTCAATGTGGACAGACTGAAATCTAGTAGCCTACTATTCCATGTTACTGTTCTAGATTATAAAGGTAGCCATACACTGGTCGATTTGCCATTAGATCGACCAGCTGACAGATCCCTATCTGATCGAATCTGATCAGAGAGGGATCGTATGGCTGCCTTTACTGAAAACAGATTGTGAATCGGTTTCAGCCTGAAACCGATCACAATCTGTTGAGCTGCTCCTGCCGCCTGCCCCCCCCCCCCCGTATACATTACCTAAAGCTGGCTCCGGGTCCTCTTCTCCGCGCTGCACCCCGCACCGCATCCCAGCGTACACTGTGTCACTCCGTGACCAGGAAGTTCAAATAGAGCGCCCTCTATTTGAACTTCCTGGTCACTGCAGTGACACAGGAAGTTAATGTACGCTGGGATGGAAGCAGGAACAGAGCGGTGCAGCGCGGCGAAGATGCCCGGGAGCCAGCGTCAGGTAATGTATACCTGATCGGATCGGCCGCCGCTAGCGACGCGCTCCCTACCCGCGGGCGATCGACGGTATTTTTCCGCACGGCGCGATCGACGGACCGATCCGATTTCGGGAGGAAATCGGATCGGCGGGTGCGTTTAGCGCGAACGATTGGCAGCAGATTCGATCCCAGTGATCGAATCTGCTGTCGAAACGGCCGCAAATCGGGCCAGTGTATGGCCAGCTTAAATCTGTGGTGAAAAAACTATTACGCAGTTTCTCATACTGTCTGATTTGTATTACTCCTTGCATAGCTTTCGATTGCAGCTGGCTTTAGGTCTGGTATTTTTATCTAATCTGTCATCTGAGTGCTTTGTACTCATGATACACAAGGGCTCAAATAGATATTTGGATTTAAACAACAACATGTAAAGCTGGGAAAGGGAGCTACTAGTTAGAAGTTAGTGGAAAACTAGAGATTAAAAAAACAACATGTTCTGCATTGTCTTCCAGACTGCTCTTATATCACAGACGCAGAATGTCGTCTCACTGACTCTTGGAACAGGTCACATGACTGATAGTCTGACAGTAAATAATTGCATCTTGACAGATAAGCAGTATTGATGTCACGTGAGGAATGTGGTGGGGGTATGAAGGAGATATGTAAATAATCTTAAAAACTGTTTTGACACATTAAAAAGCTATAAGGCTACGTTTCCACTGTAGCGTGACATTTTCGCCTGCAAAAAATCGTATGAGATTTTTCTGATTGGGGAAAATTTGCATTTAAATTTGTACGCGTTTTTATGCAAATTTTCGTACGCGAAAATTCCCATTAGTTAAATATGCATAATCTGCCTAGTAACAGCTTAGTCATTCGCATTGCCTATACAAAGCATTGTACGCGAATCGTACGGGATGTCTGAAAAAATGATACAGGACCTCAGATTTTTTCACGCGTACGAACGCTAACGAAAATTCGCATTGATTGGAAACAGCGCCATTCACCACCATTAGTTGCAAAATCAATGCGAATTTTCTGAGAGAAAAATCGTGACACAAAACGCACAAGTGGAAACCTAAGGGCTGGAACCCACAGGAGCGCTTTTGGCAGCGTTTTGGCAGCACTGCGATACGCTAGCAGTTTGCCAAAACGCTGGGCTAATGTTAATGGATGGGGCAACTTCCACAGGAGCGTTTGCGTTTCCCAGAAACGCAAACGCAGGACCTGCAGCATTTTGGGAGCGTTAGCGCATCAGTGTAAAGTATTGAAACGCTAGCAGAAACGCTCGGCAAAACCTAAACTGAGCGGTTTTGCTAGCGTTTTGCGGTTCAGCACACTGTAACAAAATGAAAAATAATTCACAGGACCAATCAGGATAAAAACGCAAAACGCAAAACGCTACGCACCCGCTGGGCAAACAAATACAATGTTGCAAAACACGACCAAAAACGCGCATGAATCCGCTTGCAAACCGCTCAGACAAAACGCTAGCGGTTGCGTTTTGCGTTTGCTGATTTCAGTGGGTTCCAGGCCTAAGAGTCATGTGTAAAGGTAAAAGCAATCATGCTAAGGTTGCTACACATACCTCCCACTGGTTTTGTAGCTTGATGTCCTTCATTTGCATTCTCTGTACTTTAGATCCCTAAAAATGTACCTCAAGACTCTCCAGGTGCATTATTTACTTTTCAGAATTTTCAGAATTTCAGATATGCAATAAGCTGGCACAGAAAGATGTACTCTTTAGTGACTGTGCTACTTCAAACAAACAAACACAGAACATTTATATTGCGCTTTTTTCCTGGCGGACTCAAAGCACCAGAGCTGCAGCCACAAGGATGCACTCTATAGGTAGTAGCAGTGTTAGGGAGTCTTACCCAAGGTCTCCTACTGAATAGGTGCTGGCTTACTGAACAGGCAGAGCCAAGATTCGAACCCAAGTCTCCTGTGTCAGAGGCAGAGCCCTTAACCATTGCACTTTCTAGCCACCATTACACTATCCAGCCTTCCTGCAATTTATACTTTTAACAGAAATATTTTTTTTTTCAGATAGACACTGACAGTTTGAAAATTCTGATATTTGTTAGGAAATAGTGTTGACGTAACTACCTGTGAAGTGCTTAGTCTCAATGCCTCCAAAAAAAAAAAGAAATGCCCAGCGGGCAAGTCCAACATTAGTGGAGGAACTGGGAGCTACCATGGTCTTCTACATACCTAACTGTTTCCTCGGTAACACAGTACAGCCTGCAACCCTGTATTGATCTGAGACATATCAATGCGTTTTGAGTCCTTCGGGAGAAAAGCGCTTTACAAATGTTATTGTATTGTATATCAGGAGCCTAGCAGTGGTGATACCGCTCAAACCCCTGGTACCGGACAGTGCTGGATCCTGGAAGCTCTAGTCCAAATCTATCAGGAGCCATTGCACCTGCTAGTAGGCAGTCTGTCACCTCATTTATCCAATTAATAAGCAGTTGCCTGCAGTGTACTGTGCCTGCATGAGCACAGCCGTGCCTGCACAATAAGCCTGAGCTGCTCATGCAGCACAGCCATGCTCATGCCAAAAGAGAGTGTGTCCCAATGTTCCACGGGGTCCCAGGTAGTGTTGGGCGAACAGTGTTCGCCACTGTTCGGGTTCTGCAGAACATCACCCTGTTCGGGTGATGTTCGGGTTCGGCCGAACACCTGATGGTGTTCGGCCAAACTGTTCGGCCATATGGCCGAACTAAGAGCGCATGGCCGAACGTTACCCGAACGTTCGGCTAGCGCTGTGATTGGCCGAACGGGTCACGTGTAGTGTTGGGCGAACATCTAGATGTTCGGGTTAGGGCCGAACATGGCCGAACTCCGAACATAATGGAAGTCAATGGGGACCCGAACTTTCGTGCTTTGTAAAGCCTCCTTATATGCTACATACCCCAAATTTACAGGGTATGTGCACCTTGGGAGTGGGTACAAGAGGAAAAAATTTTTAGCAAAAAGAGCTTATAGTTTTTGAGAAAATCGATTTTAAAGTTTCAAAGGGAAAACTGTCTTTTAAATGCGGGAAATGTCTGTTTTCTTTGCACAGGTAACATGCTTTTTGTCGGCATGCAGTCATAAATGTAATACATATAAGAGGTTCCAGGAAAAGGGACCGGTAATGCTAACCCAGCAGCAGCACACGTGATGGAACAGGAGGAGGGTGGCGCAGGAGGAGAAGGCCACGCTTTGAGACACAACAACCCAGGCCTTGCATGAGGACAAGAAGCGTGCGGATAGCAATTTGCATTTTGTCGCCATGCAGTCATAAATGTAATACAGATGAGAGGTTCAATAAACAGGGACCGGAAACGCTAACCCATCACAGATGTTCATTGTTCATGTTACTTGGTTGGGGTCCGGGAGTGTTGCGTAGTCATTTCCAATCCAGGATTGATTCATTTTAATTTGAGTCAGACGGTCTGCATTTTCTGTGGAGAGGCGGATACGCCGCCGATCTGTGACGATGCCTCCGGCAGCACTGAAACAGCTTTCCGACATAACGTTGGCTGCCGGGCAAGCCAGCACCTCTATTGCGTACATTGCCAGTTTGTGCCAGGTGTCTAGCTTCGATACCCAATAGTTGAAGGGTGCAGATGGATTGTTCAACACAGCTACGCCATCTGACATGTAGTCCTTGACCATCTTCTCCAGGCGATCGGTGTTGGAGGTGGATCTGCACGCTTGCTGTTCTGTGTGCTGCTGCATGGGTGTCAGAAAATTTTCCCACTCCAAGGACACTGCCGATACCATTCCCTTTTGGGCACTAGCTGCGGCTTGTGTTGTTTGCTGCCCTCCTGGTCGTCCTGGGTTTGCGGAAGTCAGTCTGTCGGCGTACAACTGGCTAGAGGAGGGGGAGGATGTCAATCTCCTCTCTAAAGTCTCCACAAGGGCCTGCTGGTATTCTTCCATTTTGACCTGTCTGGCTCTTTCTTCAAGCAGTTTTGGAACATTGTGTTTGTACCGTGGATCCAGAAGGGTATAAACCCAGTAATTGGTGTTGTCCAGAATGCGCACAATGCGTGGGTCGCGTTCAATGCAGTCCTAGGCCGAAGAGGTCATAGCCTAGGGTCACAAAACCTGTTTATTTGGGCAATTTCAATGGTGGCGAGTCTGACGTACATAAATCGCAGCAATGGCCGTTAGCAACGTCTGAATCTCACGAAATGTCTCATGCAGGTAGAAGACATATTGTTAGACTTGGGCTCCAAAGATGGGTTCCCTACATCTCTGCAAACCAGAGTTACAGGGCTCCAAATTTGGTAAAATCACCCATAGGCTTTCATTGGGCCTCCTATTTACAGTTCCAAAATCTCACATCTTTTCAAAGGGCAATTACTCAGCAGTGGCAAATTTTCTAGCATTGTAGGGACCCTTAGGGGGAACATGAATGGTGAGTTTCGGGCCCCTAGGCCGAAGAGGTCATAGCCTAGGGTCACAAAAACCTGTTTATTTGCAGCTATTTCAATGGTAGTGATGGTGGCGTAGATAAATCTCAGCCATGGCCGTTAGCAACGTCTGAATCTCACGAAATGTCTCATGCGGGTAGAAGACATATTGTTCGACTTGGATTCCAAAGATGGGGTCCCTACATCTCTGCAAACCAGAGTTACAGGGGTCCAAAATTGGTAAAATCCCCCATAGGCTTTCATTGGGCCTCCTATTTACCGTTCCAAAATCTCACACCATTTCAAAGGGCAATGGCTCAGCAGTGGCAAAACTCACCAGTCATGATCCCCCTAAGGGTCCCTACAATGCTAGAAAATTTGGTACTGCTGAGCCATTGCCCTTTGAAAAGATGTGAGATTTTGGAAAGTGAAATAGGGAGGCAATGAAATCCTATGGGGGATTTTACCAATTTTGGACCCCTGTAACTCTGGTTTGCAGAGATGTAGGGACCCCATCTTTGGAATCCAAGTCTAACAATATGTCTTCTACCTGCATGAGACATTTCGTGAGATTCAGACGTTGCTAACGGCCATTGCTGCGATTTATGTACGTCATCATCACTACCATTGAAATAGCCCAAATAAACAGGTTTTTGTGACCCTAGGCTATGACCTCTTCGGCCTAGGGGCCCGAAACTCACCAGTCATGTTCCCCCTAAGGGTCCCTACAATGCTAGAAAATTTGGTACTGCTGAGCCATTGCCCTTTGAAAAGATGTGAGATTTTGGAAAGTGAAATAGGGAGGCAATGAAATCCTATGGGGGATTTTACCAATTTTGGACCCCTGTAACTCTGGTTTGCAGAGATGTAGGGACCCCATCTTTGGAATCCAAGTCTAACAATATGTCTTCTACCTGCATGAGACATTTCGTGAGATTCAGACGTTGCTAACGGCCATTGCTGCGATTTATGTACGCCACCATCACTACCATTGAAATAGTCCAAATAAACAGGTTTTTGTGACCCTAGGCTATGACCTCTTCGACCTAGGGGCCCGAAACTCACCAGTCATGTTCCCCCTAAGGGTCCCTACAATGCTAGAAAATTTGGTACTGCTGAGCCATTGCCCTTTGAAAAGATGGGAGATTTTGGAAAGTGAAATAGGGAGCCAATGAAATCCTATGGGGGATTTTACCAATTTTGGACCCCTGTAACTCTGGTTTGCAGAGATGTAGGGACCCCATCTTTGGAATCCAAGTCTAACAATATGTGTTCTACCTGCATGAGACATTTCGTGAGATTCAGACGTTGCTAACGGCCATTGCTGCGATTTATGTACGCCACCATCACTACCATTGAAATAGCCCAAATAAACAGGTTTTTGTGACCCTAGGCTATGACCTCTTCGGCCTAGGGGCCCGAAACTCACCAGTCATGTTCCCCCTAAGGGTCCCTACAATGCTAGAAAATTTGGTACTGCTGAGCCCTTGCCCTTTGAAAAGATGTGAGATTTTGGAAAGTGAAATAGGGAGGCAATGAAATCCTATGGGGGATTTTACCAATTTTGGACCCCTGTAACTCTGGTTTGCAGAGATGTAGGGATCCCATCTTTGGAATCCAAGTCTAACAATATGTCTTCTACCTGCATGAGACATTTCGTGAGATTCAGACGTTGCTAACGGCCATTGCTGCGATTTATGTACGCCACCATCACTACCATTGAAATAGCCCAAATAAACAGGTTTTTGTGACCCTAGGCTATGACCTCTTCGGCCTAGGGGCCCGAAACTCACCAGTCATGTTCCCCCTAAGGGTCCCTACAATGCTAGAAAATTTGGTACTGCTGAGCCATTGCCCTTTGAAAAGATGTGAGATTTTGGAAAGTGAAATAGGGAGGCAATGAAATCCTATGGGGGATTTTACCAATTTTGGACCCCTGTAACTCTGGTTTGCAGAGATGTAGGGACCCCATCTTTGGAATCCAAGTCTAACAATATGTCTTCTACCTGCATGAGACATTTCGTGAGATTCAGACTTTGCTAACGGCCATTGCTGCGATTTATGTACGTCACCATCACTACCATTGAAATAGCCCAAATAAACAGGTTTTTGTGACCCTAGGCTATGACCTCTTCGGCCTAGGGGCCCGAAACTCACCAGTCATGTTCCCCCTAAGGGTCCCTACAATGCTAGAAAATTTGCCACTGCTGAGTAATTGCCCTTCGAAAAGATGTGAGATTTTGGAACTGTAAATAGGAGGCCCAATGAAAGCCTATGGGTGATTTTACCAAATTTGGAGCCCTGTAACTCTGGTTTGCAGAGATGTAGGGAACCCATCTTTGGAGCCCAAGTCTAACAATATGTCTTCTACCTGCATGAGACATTTCGTGAGATTCAGACGTTGCTAACGGCCATTGCTGCGATTTATGTACGTCAGACTCGCCACCATTGAAATTGCCCAAATAAACAGGTTTTGTGACCCTAGGCTATGACCTCTTCGGCCTAGGACTGCATTGAACGCGACCCATGCATTGTGCGCATTCTGGACAACACCAATTACTGGGTTTATACCCTTCTGGATCCACGGTACAAACACAATGTTCCAAAACTGCTTGAAGAAAGAGCCAGACAGGTCAAAATGGAAGAATACCAGCAGGCCCTTGTGGAGACTTTAGAGAGGAGATTGACATCCTCCCCCTCCTCTAGCCAGTTGTACGCCGACAGACTGACTTCCGCAAACCCAGGACGACCAGGAGGGCAGCAAACAACACAAGCCGCAGCTAGTGCCCAAAAGGGAATGGTATCGGCAGTGTCCTTGGAGTGGGAAAATTTTCTGACACCCATGCAGCAGCACACAGAACAGCAAGCGTGCAGATCCACCTCCAACACCGATCGCCTGGAGAAGATGGTCAAGGACTACATGTCAGATGGCGTAGCTGTGTTGAACAATCCATCTGCACCCTTCAACTATTGGGTATCGAAGCTAGACACCTGGCACAAACTGGCAATGTACGCAATAGAGGTGCTGGCTTGCCCGGCAGCCAGCGTTATGTCGGAACGCTGTTTCAGTGCTGCCGGAGGCATCGTCACAGATCGGCGGCGTATCCGCCTCTCCACAGAAAATGCAGACCGTCTGACTCAAATTAAAATGAATCAATCCTGGATTGGAAACGACTACGCAACACTCCCGGACCCCAACCAAGTAACATGAACAATGAACATCTGTGATGGGTTAGCGTTTCCGGTCCCTGTTTATTGAACCTCTCATCTGTATTACATTTATGACTGCATGGCGACAAAATGCAAATTGCTATCCGCACGCTTCTTGTCCTCATGCAAGGCCTGGGTTGTTGTGTCTCAAAGCGTGGCCTTCTCCTCCTGCGCCACCCTCCTCCTGTTCCATCACGTGTGCTGCTGCTGGGTTAGCGTTACCGGTCCCTTTTCCTGGAACCTCTTATATGTATTACATTTATGACTGCATGCCGACAAAAAGCATGTTACCTGTGCAAAGAAAACAGACATTTCCCGCATTTAAAAGACAGTTTTCCCTTTGAAACTTTAAAATCGATTTTCTCAAAAACTATAAGCTCTTTTTGCTAAAAAATTTTTCCTCTTGTACCCACTCCCAAGGTGCACATACCCTGTAAATTTGGGGTATGTAGCATGTAAGGAGGCTTTACAAAGCACGAAAGTTCGGGTCCCCATTGACTTCTATTATGTTCGGAGTTCGGGTCGAACACCCGAACATCGCGGCCATGTTCGGCCTGTTCGGCCCGAACCCGAACATCTAGATGTTCGCCCAACACTAGTCCCAGGCAGCGGAGGAGTTTTGTAGGACAGCATGGGAAGCCTCTGGAGGATCCCTTTCCTCAGGTAAGTATTTAATGTTTTTACCCGAGGTTTGCGTCGAGTTTGCTTAAACCACTGATCCGTTATGCCTACGTACATTGGCCAGGAAGGTGGCCAGATTGGGGGAGGATGGTGAGGGATTGTACCTTGTATGGGGGTGGTAAACCTCCTCATTGTAAAGCACAGTGTAAAGCTTTGTAAAGCATGCATCTTTTAATAAAAAAGGGCCACTAGATATTAGGTAAAATAAGTCATGTGTAACGATTGGTGTCAGCACACAGAGAGAATCTGATTATTGGTGATCTGCAGTATCACCAAGAATACAGATTATACCTGATTATTGATGATCTGCAGAATCACCGATAATCCAAGTATAACTAACCTCTGGACACCTATATAGTGTGAGTGCTTGGTGCAACAGTGATAACTTTGAGTAAGACCACCCGAGGCACAGGTGGTCTTTGGCAGTACGGGCGATACTGCCTTTTGGGAAACACAGAAACCTTCCAGCAGCCTGAGACCTCCAAAGGGGTGGAGTCCCAGGGTGAAGGTAGGAAGGACCTGAGAGTGAGTGCTAATTACACCATAGAGAAAATGTGTGCATCAACCAAGTGAACCTGACAAATCTGGCTTTGCAAATTTGGCCTATTTGGCTAATCACGAGACATTGCTCATGCAAATATGCATTTGCTTTCGCATGCCAAGATATGCAGGGTCAAAAACCAAAACCGCAAAGCAATCGCCCTGCGGGAATTAGTTCATGCTACATTAGCACTATCCAGGGGCGCCACGAGGAGGCTTCCCAATGCCCCCATACAACCGGGGGGCCGCGGGGGTCCCAGGCTCTCTCACTGCCTGGAACCCACACAGCGGAACCCCGGAGGGGAAGGCTGGGGGGTGCAGTATAACTAACCTCTGGACACCTATATAGTGTGAGTGCTTGGTGCAACAGTGATAACTTTGAGTAAGACCACAAGAGGCGCAGGTGGTCTTTGGCAGTACGGGCGATACTGCCTTTTGGAAAACACAGAAAACTTCCAGCAGCCTGAGACCTCCAAAGGGGTGGAGTCCCAGGGTGAAGGTAGGAAGGACCTGAGAGTGAGTGACACCTGACAGGTGGACGTCACTAGCAGGTCTGGAGACTATCTCTGAAGGAGAGAGATAGCTCTCTGGGTCGGGCAAGCCAGGTCGGCAACACACAGACAGATAAGGTACAAAGACAGAAGACTGATTCGGTATCCAAGGCAAGCAGGGTCTGGCAACAGGTAATCAGATATATGTAGGTACCGAATAAGAAAGCAGAGGGATAGTCAGGAATGCAATAGGTCATAACAGATATCAACAATGCCTAGTCTTGGGTGTGAGGTCCGTGGTCTCTACACCCTGGAACTAGTCTGGAGTATAATATGATGGTACAGAGTATTCCTAGACTTGGGTGTGAGGTCCGTGGTCTCGAAACCCTGGAACTAGTCTGGAGTATAACAGAATGATAACACAGAGTCCCTAGTCTTGGGTGTGAGGTCCGTGGTCTCGACACCCTGGAACTAGTCTGGAATATAACAGGATGATAACACTGAGTCCCTGGTCTTGGGTGTGAGGTCCGTGGTCTCGACACCCTGGAACTAGTCTGAAGTATAACAGAATGATAACACAGAATCCCTAGTCTTGGGTGTGAGGTCTGTGGTCTCGACACCCTGGAACTAGTCTGAAGTATGACACAATAATAACAGAGGTAATCTGGCTCAGTGTGAATTCCCAAGTCCTACTGGTTCTAACACACTGTTGGATCTGACTAAGGTCTGAGTGCTTCCACGTAAGTGTTCGCAACGGCAGACAACCTGAAAGTGACCAGCAGTGACTATATATAGCGCAGCGCTCTCTGGCGCCACCCATCAGTGATCAACCAATAGTCACTTGCCTTGAGGTCAGCTGACCAACCTGGTCAGCTGATCCCTCCTCGTTTGTCATAAAGGTTCTGCCTCTCAGCGCGCACGCGTATTCCTCAACCTGTGTGAACTAACAGACCCAGCCACACCAGACGCACGCTTATGCGGACAAACCGTTGCGCTGGATGCGGAATCAGCCGCCTTGCCGCCAGTACACGCGGCGGCTTTTCCGCGTTTTATCACAGTACCCCCCCCCCCCCTGAGGAGTGGACTCCGGACACTTCCCACCAGGCTTTCCAGGATGCAGATCCTGGAATTCCTTCTTTAATTCCTCTGCGTGCATACGACAGTCTGGCACCCAAGTTCTCTCCTCTATGCCATATCCCTTCCAGTGAACCAGATACTGCACGGAGTTCTGCACAAGCTGTGAGTCCAGAATCTTTTCAATCTCATACTCAGGTTGATCATCAATCGACACATGGGGGGGGGGAGCGGAATCCACGTGCACCGCCGGCTTGAGCAAGGACACATGAAACGATCTCACACCACGCATGCTGGTAGGGAGATCAATGGCATAAGTAATTTTGATACAAATTGTACTCTCCGATCTGACACTACATTTTCCGGAATGCCATGCAGCCGGAAAATGTGCTGGACGAAGAGATCAGCCAATTCCTGGACCGAGGGGAGTCCTTTCAGAGGGACAAAATGGGCCATCTTGCTGAATCGATCGACTACCACCCAAATGACCATCATGCCCTCAGACCTGGGGAGTTCGCCCACAAAATCCATGGACAAATGGGTCCAAGGTTCACTCGGAACTGGTAAAGGCTGCAATGTTCCAACAGGTGCCTGACGAGAAGGTTTGCTTCTAGCACACACTGCACATTCTCTCACAAACTCTTTAAAGTCTGTTGCCAATGACGGCCACCAAGCACATCTAGCAAGTAGATACTGGGTTCTGGTGGCCCCAGGATGCCCAGCATTCTTGTGGGAATGGAACAGCTGCAACAGTTGTAGGCGAAAAGGCAAGGTTACAAACAAAACCCCCTCAGGCTTCCCCTCAGGAACATCCTGTTGGAATGGACTCAGAGTGACAGTCCAGTCTTTCCAGGTTTCAGTGGCTGCCAGGACCATTTTTTGCGGTATAATGGTCTCAGGGGCTGAGGGCTGTGCTGTCTCAGGCTTGAAACACCTGGATAAGGCATCAGCCTTGATGTTCTTACTACCAGGGGTATACGTGATTACAAATCTGAATCTCGAAAAGAATAACGACCACCGGGCCTGTCGGGGGCTAAGTCTCTTAGCGCCCTCAATGTACTCTAAATTTTTGTGGTCAGTGTAAACTGTAATGGTGTGTTCTGCCCCTTCTAGCCAATGACGCCATTCTTCAAAGGCCAACTTGATGGCTAGAAGTTCCCGGTCGCCTATATCGTAGTTTTTCTCTGCGGGTGAAAATCTACGGGAAAAATAGGCACAGGGGTGAAGTTTCCCCTGCAAACCAGAATGCTGAGACAGCACAGCCCCTACCCCTACCTCTGAGGCATCAACCTCCACGATAAAGGGAAAGGTGACGTCTACATGTCTCAATATGGGTGCAGAACAGAGCAATTTCTTCAGAGTGGAGAAAGCATCATGGGCCTCTGGGGACCAGTGGTGAGTGCCTGCCCCTTTCTTGGTGAGACTGGTGAAAGGCGAGATCACTGTAGAGTACCCCTTTATGAACCTCCTGTAGTAGTTGGCGAACCCCAGGAACCTCTGGAGTGCCTTCAGTCCCACAGGCTGAGGCCACTCCAAGATAGCAGAAACCTCGAGATTATGTACCCCAGAAAGGCGACAGAAGTCACTTCGAAAATGCATTTTTCCAGTTTAGCATACAGCATATTCTGTCTTAACTTCCGTAGCACAAACCCAACATGTTTCCTGTGTTCTGAGAGGTTGGAAGAAAAAATCAGTATATCGTCTAAGTATACCAAGACGAATTTGCCCAACACCTCTCTGAACACCTCGTTAATGAGCTCTTGGAAGACGGCCGGAGCGTTACACAACCCGAAGGGCATCACCAGGTACTCGTAATGCCCGTCGGGTGTGTTAAAGGCCGTCTTCCATTCATCACTGTCCCTGATACGTACAAGGTTGTATGCACCCCTCAAATCCAGCTTCGAGAAAATCTTAGCATTGGTGACCTGGGTAAACAAATCGTCAATTAAAGGCAAAGGGTAACGATTTTTTACCGTAATCTTATTCAAGCCCCGATAATCGATGCATGGACGGTGGCCTCCATCCTTCTTTTTCACGAAAAAGAACCCTGCCCCTGCTGGTGACCGGGGGGGAAGAATAAAACCTTTAGCTAAATTTTCTCGGATATATTCTTGCATGGCCAATTTCTCTGGCCCAGACAGATTATAGAGATGACCTCTAGGGGGCATACAACCAGACCTGAGATCGATGGGACAATCAAAAGGGCGGTGAGGAGGGAGTTTATCTGCTAATTTGGGGCTAAACACGTCTGCAAATTCTGAATACTGGCTTGGCAAACCCTCCACTTGAATCTTGGTGTTACCCAAGGTTACCTTCGCTAAACAATGATGCTGACAATGGGTAGACCAGCTCGTTAGCTGACCTGAAGCCCAATCGATCTGAGGAGAGTGAAGTTGTAACCATGGCATGCCAAGAATGATCGTGGAAGTTGTCATTCGCAAAACCAGAAATTGCAGACTCTCTTTGTGTAACACCCCCACCGTAACCCTTAACTCTGGGGTCTGAGACAGAGGGTAGTTACTCTGCAGAGGAGAGTCGTCCACTGCAGTGACCAGAATCTGTTGATTCAAAGGAGAAATAGGAATCCCCAATTTCTTAGCAAATTCGTAATCCATAAAATTGGCTGCTGAGCCAGAATCCAGGAAGGCCTCAGTGGCCACTGTTTGATCTCCCCAAGATATAGTACGAGGGAGGAGCAAACGTTTATCGTCTAGAGGTAAAGACTGCGCACCTAGGGTATTACCTCCGACTACACCTAGGCGGCAGCGTTTCCCGACTTCTTGGGACAATTCTGCACTCTGTGACCCTCCTCTGCACAGTATAAACAAAGCTGCTTTTCTGCGATTCTGCTCCACCCGGGACAATTTCGACCGACCAATCTGCATTGGTTCCGGTGGAGGTGAAATGGGTGGAGAAGAGGCGTAGGAAACATATCTCACATTGTTCCTACCCCGAGTCTGTTTCCGGTAACGTAGACGATGATCAACCCTGATTGCTAACGAAATGGCCTCATCAATAGACTTTGGCTCATGATGACCCAGCATTAGATCAGATACTGCGTCTGACAACCCTGACAAGAAACAGTCCAGAAGTGCAAATGAATCCCATCTAGCTGACACTGCCCATTTTCTGAACTCAGCTTCGTAAACTTCAACCGGATCCCTGCCCTGCCGCAAAGTCTTGAGCTCCCGCTCAGCGGTAGAGGCGATGTCCGGATCATCATAAATTATAGCCATAGCTTTAAAAAATTCCTCAACCGATGCTAGGGCCTCATTCCCTGTCTGAAGACCATATGCCTAGGTCTGGGAATCCCCTGACAGCAGAGTCTTAATGAACGTAATTCTCTGTGCCACGGTTCCCGACGAATTAGGTCTCAACCCAAAGCATGATAACACTCGATTTCTAAAATTCTGAAAGTCAGATCTGTGACCAGAAAACTTTTCGGGCACAGGCATACGTAGGTCTGTACCTGGAGGAGATCGCACTATATTCACAGCCGTCTGTAGGACTTGTGCAGACCCAGACAAAGCGTTGGTCTGGGTCTGATGACTGTCCAGCACTTGGATAAAATTTTCCACCGAGGTGGTGAGTGCATCAAGACGGCTGGTAAGTGAGTCCATTTGGTTTTGGTCTGCCGTTCTGTAACGATCGGTGTCAGCACACAGAGAGAATCTGATTATTGGTGATCTGCAGTATCACCAAGAATACAGATTATACCTGATTATTGATGATCTGCAGAATCACCGATAATCCAAGTATAACTAACCTCTGGACACCTATATAGTGTGAGTGCTTGGTGCAACAGTGATAACTTTGAGTAAGACCACCCGAGGCGCAGGTGGTCTTTGGCAGTACGGGCGATACTGCCTTTTGGGAAACACAGAAACCTTCCAGCAGCCTGAGACCTCCAAAGGGGAGGAGTCCCAGGGTGAAGGTAGGAAGGACCTGAGAGTGAGTGACACCTGACGGGTGGATGTCACTAGCAGGTCTGGAGACTATCTCTGAAGGAAGGAGATAGCTCTCTGGGTCGGGCAAGCCAGGTCGGCAACACACAGACAGACAAGGTACAAAGACAGAAGACTGATTTAGTATCCTAGGCAAGCAGGGTCTGGCAACAGGTAATCAGATATACGTATGTACCGAATCAGAAAGCAGAGGGATAGTCAGGAATGCAATAGGTCATAACAGATATCAACAATGCCTAGTCTTGGGTGTGAGGTCCGTGGTCTCTACACCCTGGAACTAGTCTGGAGTATAATATGATGGTACAGAGTATTCCTAGACTTGGGTGTGAGGTCCGTGGTCTCGACACCCTGGAACTAGTCTGGAGTATAACAGAATGATAACACAGAGTCCCTAGTCTTGGGTGTGAGGTCCGTGGTCTCGACACCCTGGAACTAGTCTGAAGTATAACAGAATGATAACATAGAATCCCTAGTCTTGGGTGTGAGGTCCGTGGTCTCCACACCCTGGAACTAGTCTGAAGTATGACACAATAATAACAGAGGTAATCTGGCTCAGTGTGAATTCCCAGGTCCTCCTGGTTCTAACACACTGTTGGATCTGACTAAGGTCTGAGTGCTTTCACATAAGTGTTCGCAACGGCAGACAACCTGAAAGTGACCAGCAGTGACTATATATAGCGCAGCACTCTCTGGCGCCACCCATCAGTGATCAACCAATAGTCACTTGCCTTGAGGTCAGCTGACCAACCTGGTCAGCTGATCCCTCTTCGTTTGTCTTAAAGGTTCTGCCTCTCAACGCGCGCGCGTATTCCTCAACCTGTGTGAACTAACAGACCCAGCCACACCAGACGCACGCTGCTGCGGACAAACCGCCGGAATCAGCCGCCTTGCCGCCAGTACACGCAGCAACTTTTCCGCGTTTTATCACATCATGATTCTAATTCCAAAAATCCTTCATTAAAATCCAATGAAATAGCATGTCTATTTATTTATTTTTCTTCTGCTTTTTGTCTTTGTTCTTACTGTATGTACCTTTTCTGAATGCTTTAAAGCTAATGGGAACCTGTAAAAAAATCAAACAGATACTTACCTAAGGAGGGGGAAGGCTCTGGGTCCTATAGAGCATTAAGGAACACAGTTGCTATAAGGGAGCCAGGGCAAATGGAATACGAATATTTATTGATAATTTATTGGCCACACTAACATCAGAAAACACACAGATTAATAAAACCATTAAAACCAAACAATGGCAGCAGTAGGTACCTAATTAGCAGTCCACGGTGGGAGCGCACTCCTATTCCTGAACCGACATCAAACAATCTTCAGGCCCAAACTGTACTTTTTCCAACACATGATGTCCTCACAGATGTTGCCATAGGATATAGTGACCCCTATTGCTGCTCAAAACCCCTGTGTGCACCTTGCTGTTGCACGCCTCTGGGATGTCCCCTTAAAGGGACACTTAAGTAAAAAAAAAAATAAGTTTTACTCACCTGGGGCTTCCAATAGCCCCCTGCAGCTGTCCGGTGCCCTCGCCGTCTCCCTCCGATCATCCTGGCCCTGCCGGCAGCCACTTCCTGTTTCGGTGACAGGAGCTGACAGGCTGGGGACACGAGTGATTCTTCGCGTTCCTGGCCACAATAGCGCCATCTATGCTGCTATAGCATATATCATATACCATATAGCAGCATAGCGGGTGCTAATGTGTCTGGGAACGCGAAGAATCACTCGCGTCCCCAGCCTGTCAGCTCCTGTCACCGAAACAGGAAGTGGCTGCCGGCGGGGCCAGGAGGATCGGAAGGAGACGGCGAGGGGACCGGACAGCGGTAAATTTAAACAAATTTCAACCACACTGCAGGATACACACAGATGAAACTTCTTGTAGCCGGCTAGCAGTTAGAAGACCTTAGAACAATCTGACCATCCCCTCAGGGAATCAGTGGCATTCAGCGAGTTTCATACCATGCAGACAGCACTGCAGGGAGCCACCATCTCTTTGCTCAAGCTGCAGCCTCCATGTAGTGTAGATAAGTCCACAGCACACGCCATGCACGGGGAAGGAAGGATGCGGAGGCACAAGGGAGCGGGGTCTGCCTACTCTAGGACGTCACATAACATGTGATGCATTTTGTCCAATCCTGGACTTCTTCAGACGATATAGAGCAGTGTTTCTCCACTTGGACCTTAAGTACCCCCAACAGTACATGTTTTGCAGAAAACCATAGTGGCAGTTAATGAGCTCTGCTGCAACACTAATTACCTCACCTGTGAAGGTTTGTGGTTTTGTGCAAAATATGCACTGTTGGGGGTACTTGAAAACCGAGTTGAGAAACACTGCTATACTGTACAGCCTTTCCACTCTTCTCACAAATCCCTTATTCCAGCACTGTCACCCCTGTAGCAGTATTTGACCAATCAGTTGAATACTGCTCTCTGCCGCCGCAGGAGGATTCGGAAGTCTTCGGGAGCCCAAGTGCTCCTGAAGAGGGGGGGCTCCATACTGCGCCTGTGCGAGCATGCTCTCTTGTGTGCTCACGTATGCACAGTACTGAGCCGCCTGTCTCCTGTGGTGGGGGATTCAAATGGGTGAGCCAGCGCTGCAACGAGAGGACCATGCGAGGAACGGGAAGGCACTATAGGACCCAGAGCCATCCCTCTCCTTAGGTAAGTATCTGGTTGTTGTTGTTGTTTTTTACAGATTCCCGTAAGTGTGACTGAACATCATTCTACGAACTATACTCACCACATATCCGCCACACAAAAGCCCCAACATCTGGATATTTAAATTCCCCTCTGGGCAGCAAATTGAACAGTTCCAACACAATATTCAAATTCTGCAGGGGCTTAATTAAATTTATCACAGAGAAATCCTTTTGATCCCAATCAATGGGAAGTTTCAGCATAAAATTGCAATATCTGGAAGCCAAAACACAATAGGGATGTGATGAGCACATATTGCCAGTCAGGGTTCTGTGGTACAGCCAGAAGAAGGACAAAAGAAAAGCAGAATACAGCTGAAGATCGGAGCAAAAGAAGTAAAGAACATTTGGTAAAGCAATGGGGTCCTGTGTTGTATAAAGGATTATTAAATACTGTGGCTTCATTCTAACAGTGTATTAGTTCTGCCTCTTTTTTTAATGGATATGATAGTAAATTTACATGTTTTAACAATGCAAGATGTTTTGTGGGTTGAATGTCTAGGTTTTTTTTGCATTTCTTTGTAAGAAATATATTAAAATTACCTGGCTGGCTTCCTCCTGTAGTCCCGTGTCTCAAAACTTGACAATGGTTCGTAATGTCACTCAGGGAACCCCATTGCAGGTATAAACATAACCAGCTCCAGGATTGCTGCCTATTGTTGCCAAGCCTTAGAAGAAGAAAGAAAACAGGACCTGTGTGATTGATTTCTGATGAAACAGCAATCTGGACTGGGCTTTTAGGTTATGCAATATGAATAGCAACATTTTTCAGCCGTTCTGTAGGTCACATAGCAACCAGTGAGGGTAGTTGGAAAGGTAGTGAATTAACTCTTGTGCTAGAACCAACCATGTACACACCCACAGAAAGTAAAGAATATGTATTTATTAAGACGAAATAGGATAGGTCTAGATTAGGAGGGTTGGTATTAGAAGATAGGGTAGGAGGGAGTTAGCTTTATAAACCAGTGTTGGAAGGTTACGTTTACGCATAAGGAAGCGGTAAATATTGGGGTAAAGTGAGAACTAGATATCATATATTTATTCACACTGTAGAATGGAAGAGGCTAGGTGCAAGAAAGAGTTAATGCAAGGGTAAAGTTAGGGTTTGGCATCAGCAATGGGATTGATATAATCCCATTGCGTTTAGGGTAAGGCATCAGAGAGGGGTTCATGTTATAAAAGAGGGTAAAGTTAGGGAAGTTAAAGGGTAGGCAACTGACAGCAGAGTAGCACCAACATACTGATGAAAATATTGTTGCATTTCTGAAGCACAGGATTTTTAGGAGTTCCATAGTACTCTGTGCCCATGCCAAATCCACCACCCGCAGCGATACATACTTTGCATGTGAGTCAAATACACATTAACTTCTCTGCTTGGGAGTTGATGTTAGCATAATCGATGAGAAACTTTATTGCTCTTCACTGTGTTTTTGGCCCAGGATGTCTTCTGGCAGTGAAACAGAGAATGGGTGTTATGTTGTTTTTTTTCTTTTGGCAGCTAACATAGAACAATTGGCTGAGCAGCAAAATGTTAAATAGCTCAGTTTATTTACAGATGTGGAATACTTAACTCATGCGTAAGAAGGTTACAGTGTCTTTTCATAAAAGTGCATAAGAGCATGACCCGTAGGACAAAGAAAAGACAACTTGACAGTGAACAGTTAGCTCATCACCTTCACCGTGAGTATGGTCTGGACGATGCAGAATGTGATTGTATCGTAAATGAAAGAAAAAAGTGTGAGTGAAATCGCTGTACACCCTTCTTATGGGGTAAAGTTTTCGAATACACTTAAAAAGAACTCAAGGTGGATTAAAATAAAAAAATGAAATACTTAACTAAGAAGAGCGAAGCCTCTGGATCTTCCAGAGGCTTCTCATGTCTTCCTGGAGACCATCTCACCTGCCTGGGACCTTTTTTTTTTAAACACGTTGATTGAACATGTAACAAAAATTACCAATACAACAAAATCTGTTTACAGTATGGAGTACATACTAACCCCAATAGAGGTTAAAGTGCATAATACTGCAAATGAATCATGAGGTGGCACACCACTGGCTGGAAAATATGCTTGTATTAAGAAACAGAAGCACAGTGCTTCTGTTTCTTAATACAAGCATATTTTGCAGCCAGTGGTGTGCCGCCTCATGATTCATTTGGAGTGTCACTAGGAGACCGTGTGAGCAATCCGGTCGAGGCTCGGCAGCGGCAAACTCCAGGATACAAAATACCTGGCACTGCTACCGTGGAATTGTACAGTTTGTAAAGTGCATAATACACTTATTACGAAAATCTCTTCAGGTCAAAGCAATATAACGAGCAGTGTATAAATGGTATTAATGCTTGTCTCTACCCAGGACACTGGGTGGTATCTCAGAACTAATAATGAGTCAACACTTCACACAACATAAGAGTATCTAAAATTAAGAACAAAAAGAAAACTAGAACAGCATCTACATTGTGCACGGTCCTCCCCTGCCCGCTATGTGACATCCCGTACGCGCCGCTCCATCATCCTTCTGCTCTTCCACATAGCAACACTGTGCATTGTCAGCTGTACAACTCACTCACATCTGTGCAGCTCGGCCTCGAACCCTAATGGGCGACATCAGTCAATGGTGTGTACACACCTTAGTTGTACCGGTGTATAATTTTGTTGCAAGTTTAAAAAACTTTTGAAAAGCATTGACTTTTCATCAGTGCAAGTAAGGTTTGCATTCACACTTGCAATTCCAGATGTTTTTGCAACATTTGATAATGTTGCAAAAGTACTAAGCTACAGGCAATTACATGCATTGATGTGAATGTGGCCCATTTGTAATGCAATGCAGAGCCAAATAGAAAATTCATACTTCAGGCCATTTTGGTAGTGATGTAGACCTCCAAAGGAGTCTATGCTTGTAATCCTCAGACTAATGTGAATTTTAATCACAGTTGCTATTTGACATATGTGAATGCCCTTGTGTTGTCCAACAATAAGTCTAGGACTAGCAGCGTGACGGTGCGAATAAAGCAGAGCCTATATGACCCTACATTTCTATCTGTTTTAGTGGTGTTTCTAAATAATCTAACTTTTTGATATTTTGTGAATCTTTAAAGGGCCCCAGAGCAGAGGAATGAAATGGAGATCAGAACTTAACTGGGGCTTCTTCCACTGTAGCCCGCGAGGTCCCTTGGCGTCCTCTGGGCCCCCTAATGGTCCCACTGGTGGCTCTGTTAGGTGCGCAACTTTGGCCAAAGTCCTGCGCAGCTGTGCATGCGCAGCCCATCTGCGCACCGGCCCTTTGTCGTGAGCATTCTGCGCAAGTGCAGTTCTTGGAAGACTGAATTCCTCATGCGCAGGATGTTTATGGCGATGGGCGGGTGATAGAGAATGAAACGGGCAGCCCAGTCAGTCCCAAACCACGCGTACCCTGAGGAAGCTCGTGTAGGGGTGGGCGTAATGCATAGGTGGGCGCGGTTGAGTCCAGTAGGGTTGCAAATGTCTCAGCTGTGGAAGCTTCATGACACGATGCTGGTGACGGCTCCCCGGCATGCAGTGGGCGGCTGACTTGAATAAACCGCATCCCTGTAGTCTGCACCAAGGAGGAAACGTGGCATATCAGGAACTCTGGTTACCTGGCAAGTAAGAGACCCAGTACAGGAACCATTAATCTAACTGCCATTAACCATGAATACTAGTGGGACTATCAGTGTAGGCTTCTCTGCACTGATTGCATGCCTCTTCTCCTCTCTGAAGACGCTGGCATAACAGGTTACCAGTACCAGAGTGGGTGAATGAGCGTGTGTGTATTTGTTTCTGAAAAGCTCCGTAGCAGGCAGTTTTAAATTATTTTAATTGGTTGGTCTGTTGTTATGTTCAATTCCAATAAAGCTGTTTTATAATTTGGCATATACCTTGAGTGATGGCACTACTTTATAGAAAGCAAGTAAGTTTAAGTAAACTATTTTTTGCTTCTAACAAAAACATAGAGCTGTGATCTTGAATGCCCACTTATCTGCTAACTAACATGGTGATAAGTCACATTTCTTGTTCTATTTAAGATGCATCAATTATGCATAAAGTGTGGATGACCCTTTAAGCTCCTGCTAATGCTTTGCAGAGTGAATGGGCAAAAATAACTGTGGAATGTCATGTGTTGTTGCCCGGTTTACCAGACTTATGACCACAAACACACTGATATATTGATTCAGACTCCTGAAGGAACAATAGTCTATTGAAAAAACAAAGTCATGGCTCGCCTCTAGCCTGGGGTAACACATTTTGATGACCTTTGTCTATCTCCAGATGTTAATAAACAGGTCTTATTTCTACCAGTGTGACCACTTGTGTTTCTGTAGTTAAATCCTTTAACATCGTGCTTTGTAGCTTATTACTGTAATGTGCTAATAAAAACAGATCCTGTCTCTAGATTTGTTGAAATAAAATGTACATTTAGTTTTTCATCCTCTTTGTTTTGGTCTCTGAAACACTATATGGTAGCTGCTTTTATAGTCTTTAGATTGCAAATACAAACAATATAACAGGAATTTGAAAATGAATCTTGTGGGAACTCAGTGAACCACTGTTCCAATAATAAAGCAGAATGCAACATTTTGATTTCTGCTTACTTGCTACTGTTTTAATTGAAATTACAAAGGAAGTTAGATGTCACCAGACATTCAACAAGAAAAATGCAGAAATGGTGTTTGTTGGGTGTGTCTGCTGGCCTAATTATTTCCAGTGAGGGTGGTGACTTTAGTCTCTAGTAGCTCTTACTGAATTTTATCAGCCAGCACCTAAAATCGGTCCACATCATTTGTAAGTGAGAGAAGATCTTTTTTCTATTGTCCAGCTTGTCTGAATAAGGCCTGAATAACAAGTATGCACCAAACATAAACACATGTACACATACATTGTACACATATGCCACAGAATATGTTGGCAATTTATAAATCAGTAATAATAATATTACACAGGCACAAAAATGTGTTACCTATAATTATATAGCTAATTAGGATGAAACAAGTCTCATGCATCAAAGTTATCCCTCAACTAATCCTAGTAATTTTGAAATAATAACCCAGGAACCCCGGGGCAAATGGCACCTGTGCTAAAGCCACTCTTTGAAAAAGATACACAGAATAACCCTCCCCAAAACTGAACTTAACCCTTTGCAATCCACAGTCTGACAGTGGACCCTGCGCCCCAGCTCCTGATGTTGGAATATGTCCAACAAGGAGTAATATGGGTACCACTTGTCGCGCCGCTGTGGGATCTAATCTGGCACTGCATCAGGCCCTTCTGATCAAAGTGTTCAGGCTACATCTGACACTTTGATGCCCTCCAGCACGGCAACACCACCCTGTGCCACTCCACCATGTAATATAAACAAAACATTATGTGGGCGCATTTGGGCTCCCACTGGCCGCACCTCTGTTGTATCTATTCTGACATGGTGTCAAGCTCCTCACATCTTATTCCTACACTTTGATTTTCCCACGTTACTACAGGAGCATAGTGGGTCAGGGCTAGGGTGCACCAACTGATGGCGCCCCCACTCTGATGAACTGGTTTCCTCCTCGCACTAGTGCAAGGAGGTAGAAAGCACGGTGGTATAGTGGTGTAGTGGTTAGTGCTCTCGCCTTGCAGCACTGGGTCCCTGGTTTGAATCCCAGCCAGGTCAACATCCGCAAGGAGTTTGTATGTTCTCCCTGTGTCTGCGTGGGGTTCCTCCTGCACTCCGGTTTCCTCCCACATCCCAAAAACATACAGATAAGTTAATTGGCTTCCCCCTGAATTGGCCCTAGACTACAATACATACACTACATGATACATACATAGACATAGGACTATAGTAGGGACTAGATTTTGAGCTCCTCTGAGGGACAGTTAGTGACTAGACTATATACTCTGTACAGCGCTGCGTAAGATGTCGGCGCTATATAAATACTAAATAACAATAATAATAATAATAATACTAGCTCCCCAAGGCACAGCACTGAGGGGAGGGATCACCCACAATAACCCCCCTCCCCCCCCCCCCCCCACACACACACACACACACACACAGCAGGTGGAAAAGCAAGTGCTGGGAGAATATGGGTAATGTCAGAATATGATTGGACAAGGGTTTGTAACAGAGATTGTTTACTTTCATTTTGAGTGAGAAACTTACCAACCAATAAAGTGTCAAAATCCTCTTTCCTCACCCTGATTTATATTATTAATCTTTACTTTACAACTGGCCAGATGAATCATTGTATAATGTACCTTCCCCCCTCTGTAATATGAGCAGGAACAATACATCATCTTCCAGAGTGATACAAGAGAGAAGGCAGCATGACCTATTAGCCTACCCTAAAGATCACTGGAAGGGCTAAGTTACCTACCAATATACACTTATATAGCAATATATGCAGCATATATAAGAAGCATTTTGGATGCTGAAACCAGGAAAATTAAGGTAAAATTAGGTATGCTGATTCCTAAATAATTTATAAAGTTCTACTATATGTCATTACAGTTGTTTTTTTCAAGCAATGCTAAACTCTAACCTACCTCCTGATCTAATGCTAACCCTAAGCTAACCTGGTAACTTCCCCTTAACCTCAGCATTGACTCTAGCCTAACACTACTGCTGATTATTCCTCATCTGAGAAATTCTTACGCGTGGAAAACAAAGTCTTTCTAGCAGGAGTGTAACTACAAATCATGGCCCCTCCCCCAGCAAAACTTTGATGGACTCCCCTCCCCCATATGTTCACACCCTTTCTCTTGCCTACACCTGATGACCCGCACAGCCTTGGGAGCCCATCTTGCAAGGGACATAAAACAAGGGTTGACATCATAATCTTCATACTCATACAGGGCCGGTTTAAGCAACAATAGGGCCCCAGGGCAAAATAAACCTGGGCGGCCCCCCCAACATATACCCCGGAACAAAAATCGGCATTAGGGGATCTTTTTTGCAGCTGGTATAGTCAGGGTGTGAAGTCCCAATAGGTCGGATCTCCACATTCTGGCTATCCCAGCCTGCATGGGGGACAAGGGGTTAAAAATTTTCAGGAGGGGGGACCCCATATAATTTTTTTTTTAAAATTCCCACACTCTAAACAAAAAAAAAATAGGGAAAATAGGAGAAAATGCCAGGGATCTTCATACAGCCATATTGCGGCTGCATAGCGATCCCTGGCCAAAGCACTGCGGCTGCGTATGGATCCCCTGGAGACCCCGTCAGGAAATTTATTGCGCTTTCGTTTGATGCATGTAAAATTATACTACCGTTAGGTTTGCTACTAAAATTGAAATTTACAGCATTTAAAAGTATACTTTTTTCCTTCAAAACTTTAAAATCGATTTTCTCAAAAACTATAAGGTCTTTTTGAAAAATTATTTTTTCCTCTTATTCCTAATGATCTCCTTAACATATCCTGCAAATTTAGGGTTTCTAGCATTTAAGGTGGATTTGTTATTAACCATTAAAGTCGGCAGGTTTTTAAATGTGTATTTTTTTCCTTTGAAACGTTAAAATAGATTTTCTCCAAAAGTATAAGGCCGATTTGAAATTTTTTTTTCCTCTTGTAGCCACTGGGGGCCCCTACAAGCTCTGGGGCCCTGGGGCAGCTGCCTCCTTTGCCTCTATGGTAGCGCCGACCCTGTACTCATAACAAGTGTAGCCAAAAAAAACCTGATCTGAATGATGGACCCCTATGGGGACAAGTAAAGAAGTAGTTGAAGCCTGCTTACAGCTCTGGCCAGTTGCAGAAGCTGATCCCCTGTAGTTACACCCCTGCTTTGCTTTATAGTATATCTCTCTGTACTCAGGATTAATCTGCCTCTCACAGTAAACCAACTCACTACCCATGTATATCATGAACTGCCTCTGAACTGACATTATGCCTAACCCTAAACCCCTAACCTTAACATTCTCTCACGTAATCTACCTAACCTTTGTTGACTTACCTAATAGTGCTGGTTTACTCGGCTCTCTTTGCGGAGCTGAACAGTAAAAAGCACTGCTTTGAAGTTCAGCTTGTGGGACAGTGAAGTATTCCTTTACAGGTGCTTGAAAACTTGTATGGCAGACTTACATGAAGAACTAAATTTGTTCCCTACATATCATGCATTTCTATAAAATCTCAATCTCAACCTTACTGCGATGTCTCCTAACTCCTCAATATAATTCATCTTCCTACATACATCTGCTGTAAGAACAACAAAGCAATCTACTTATACCACATATGATACTTTTATGTATTTTCTTACGCGTGGAAAACAAAGCCTTTCTAGCAGGAGTGTAACTACAAATCATGGCCCCTCCCCTAGCAAAACTTTGATGGACTCCCCTTCCCCCATATGTTCACACCCTTTCTCTTGCCTACACCTGATGACCCGCACAGCCTTGGGAGCCCATCTTGCAAGGGACATAAAACAAGGGTTGACATCATAATCTTCATACTCATACAGGGCCGGTTTAAGCAACATTGGGGCCCCAGGGCAAAATAAACCTGGGGGGCCCCCCCAACATATACCCCGGAACAAAAATTGGCATTAGGGGACCTTTTTTGCAGCTGGTATAGTCAGGGTGTGAAGTCCCAATAGGTCGGATCTCCACATTCTGGCTATCCCAGCCTGCATGGGGGACAAGGGGTTAAAAATTTTCAGGAGGGGGGACCCAACATAATTTTTTTTTTAATTCCCACACTCTAAACATAAAAAAAAATAGGGAAAATAGGAAAAAATGCCAGGGATCTTCATACAGCCATATTGCGCCTGTATAGCGATCCCTGGCCAAAGCGCTGCGGCTGCGTATGGATCCCCTGGAAACCCTGTCAGGAAATTTATTGCGCTTTCGTTTGATGCATGTAAAATTATACTACCATTAGGTTTGCTACTAAAATTGAAATTTAAAGCATTTAAAAGTATACTTTTTTCCTTTGAAACTTTAAAATCGATTTTCTCAAAAACTATAAGGTCTTTTTGAAAAATTGTTTTTTCCTCTTATTCCTAATGATCTCCTTAACATATCCTGCAAATTTAGGGTTTCTAGCATTTAAGGTGGATTTGTTATTAACCATTAAAGTCGGCAGGTTTTTAAATGTGTATTTTTTTTCCTTTGAAACTTTAAAATAGATTTTCTCCAAAAGTATAAGGCCGATTTGAATTTTTTTTTCCTCTTGTAGCCACTGGGGGCCCCTACAAGCTCTGGGGCCCTGGGGCAGCTGCCTCCTTTGCCTCTATGGTAGCGCCGGCCCTGTACTCATAACAAGTGTAGCCAAAAAAACCCTGATCTGAATGATGGACCCCTATGGGGACAAGTAAAGAAGTAGTTGAGGCCTGCTTACAGCTCTGGCCAGTTGCAGAGAAGCTGATCCCCTGTAGTTACACCCCTGCTTTGCTTTATAGTATATCTCTCTGTACTCAGGATTAATCTGCCTCTCACAGTAAACCAACTCACTACCCATGTATATCATGAACTGCCTCTGAACTGACATTATGCCTAACCCTATACCCCTAACCTTAACATTCTCTCACGTAATCTACCTAACCTTTGTTGACTTACCTAATAGTGCTGGTTTATTTGGCTCTCTTTGCGGAGCTGAACAGTAAAAAGCACTGCTTTCAAGTTCAGCTTGTGGGACAGTGAAGTATTCCTTTACAGGTGCTTGAAAACTTGTATGGCAGACTTACATGAAGAACTAAATTTGTTCCATACATATCATGCATTTCTATAAAATCTCAATCTCAACCTTACTGCGATGTCTCCTAACTCCTCAATATAATTCATCTTCCTACATACATCTGCTGTAAGAACAACAAAGCAATCTACTTATACCACATATGATACTTTTATGTATTTTCTTTCTTTTTTTTTTACCCAAAAGACTGAAATATAATTTATTATTCTTAAATGCTTACGACCTGTCTTTATCTACTTCATCCACTCATGAGCTGCAGTAAAGATAGGAGATTCACTTCTTAAATTAGTAGCATGTTCTCTCCACAGTACTTTGTCCTCTTCCATCATGCTTTGTTCCTCTGATGTGTCTTATGTACGTGTTCTAGCTTTGCCAAGTTTTTACAAGTTCCTTATGTTTAGGTTCCTAGAGTACTTCAAGACACCCTCTGACTGATGTCATTAATGAAATTCTGCTGGGGCCTTATACATTTGTTGGCACAGCTTTCTAGAGGTAACTTAACCTTCTACTAAAACTGCCTGTGCATGATCTTTTTTTTTTTTTTTTTTTTCCTTTAACAAGCGTCACGTCACATTTTGTGAAAGCAGAATTATAAAGTGTCCCAGCATACTGCTAAGTAACAGCAGTACCAATGTTAAAATTCTTACTTTCAAAATGACAGGTGCGAGGTGTAAAAAAACAACAAGATCTACTTACCTGGGGCTTCCTCCAGCGCCTGGCAGCCTATCTGTCCCTCGCCGCAGCTCCGGTGTCCCGGGATCCCCTCCGTTACAGATGCCGATCTCGCCAGAAGTACTGCGCCTGCGCAGAACGCTCCAGGCCACGTGAGCGTGATCGCAAGCAGCATGGCCGCGAGCTCACACAGGCGCAGAAAATCTGCAATGGAGGCGATCCCGGGACACCGGAGCTGCGGCGAGGGACAGATAAGCTGCCAGGGGCTGGAGGAAACCCCAGGTGAGTAGATCTTTTTTTTTTTTACACCTCGCACCTGTCCTTAGATATTGTCTATAAAATGTAGGTGAACATGACTACTTCACTCACTGACCTCTTCTCTGGGACTTCTGTCTCTCTGCAGTGCATTGGCTCGGTAGACTTGTGAGGTTCGAAAGTGTAGTCACTCAAATCTCTGACTTGTTAGGTTTTTCTTTGCTCAGCTATTGTATACATTTTGCAATCTACAAATCAGCATCTAAGGGTCCGTTCACACTGCACGCGTTTCCAGCCGCGTTTTGGAAACGCGTGCAGGTGGCCAAAACGCACGACATCAGACATTGCATAGAGTGCAATGTCTGATGTTCACACTGCATGCGTTCCGGACCTGTGCGGTCCGGGAACGCATGCTGCACGCAGATTTTGCAAAAACGCGTGGCTGTCCCATTCACTTTTCAGTGATGGGATCAGCCACGCAACGCACACAAACGCGGATGGCCATGCGTTCGTACGCGTTGCGGTCCGCACGCGTTCCGCACGCATGGCCATCCGCATTTCTGATCTGAACGGGCCCTAAGCCTTTTTGAATGCAAGGTTTATTTACAGCTTCTATGGACATAATGAAATCCTTTCAAAAGGTTTTTTTTATTGCAAAATGTGTGAAGTGTGAATATACAACATTTTACAATCTGCTTTAATGGAACTTTGAGTACTAAGGGAGCAACAGTAAATAAAATCTTTGAAAATCTGTGTATGCCTGCCGGTTCTCCTCCCCTCCCCACTGGGCCTTGCAGTGTAGCGGACTCTCACCTCACCACCGTGCGGTCCAAGACTCTGCTCTCCCCAGTGGCTTCTCCTTCACTGCCAAGTCCCGGGCGCATGTGTAATGTAATGCACAGGCCAAACACTAGGGGCACTGTGACTACTAGAGGCCTGTAGTATTTGGCCTCTGCATTACATCATACAAGCGCCCAAGGACACGGAAGTGAAAGAAGAAAAAGCTAGTGGGAAGAGAAGAGACACGAACCACACCATGGACAGGTGAGAGCAGCTTCATCGGTCGACGCATCGAATGCTGCTAGCGTCGTGCTCCCGATCCAGCGTCGTTAAACCGAAATTTTCCGTCCTGCGCTATCAACCCAATCAACCATTTTAGTTGGAAATACAGTAGGTCAATTGGGAAATGTTTGCGGCATCGATTTCTAGAAGATTATATTAAATATCGAAAACAAATCGAAGCACCCAGAGATAGATGAAGAAAATCATCAAGCGTATGGCCACCTTAAGGCCTCCTGCACACTACATGCAATTCCGATTTTTTTATACGTCCGATTTTGGATTCCGATTAAAAATCTTAGCAGCATGCAGTACGTTTTTTTTTATCGAAATGCAAAATCAGATCAGATAAAAAATCAGAATCGCATGTAGTGTGCAAGAGGCCTAAGCCTGTCGTCATTTCAGATGTTTGTAGACAGGAAGCTTGACATTCCCACTAAACATATTACAAAATGAGCTCAAAATCTTGCAATACAAATTTTGTGCATATTCATAAATTAAAACGGTCATAAATATGCACTTAAATGTCAAGACAGCTATCACAGCTAACAATAAAAAGAATCATGTTCAATCCCAGTCACTTTGAAATGTGCTTATTTGCTGTGTAGTAGAATTATGTGTGCATATCCCATATCCTTCATTGCTTCTTTCCACAAGCATACTTTGCCTTCATTAAAGCGGACCCAAACCAAACATTTTTTTAATTCAAAATACTTAGTTGCACCACTCTGACCCATACAATTATAAATAAACACTCCTTCAAGCCTATGAGCATTTCAGTGCATGATTTTCACCCTCCTATTTGCATAACTAGAGTTACACAGGGGGCAGCCATTAGCAATTCCTCCATTGCTGGACACCATCTACTCCACCAGTTTGCCGGATTATTTGCCGGCAATATGAAAGGAAGGGAGGGGTTTCTCCAATAAATGTAAAATATTTTATATTTGTCATCATGCAGCTGAAAAAAGGCTTCTATTTATTATTATAATTTAGAAAATAGATTTTATTTCTGAAATCTTGTATTTTTAGTTTGGGTCCACTTTAAGTCCCAGCTATGATTATACTCATCTTATTTTCCCCAGGCCTTAACCTTCAGTTAAGTTAACCTCATAAAAGTTAAACTATAATAATATCTGTGTCTTCTACTACCGTAGGAGCTGACTGAATGTATAATTATGTGAGAAACTCATTCACTCTTCTTTGTGGCTGGATTGATCTACACATTTGTCAGCGAGCACAGAAGCCCTGCAGTTGGCTTATTCAGGTTCTTGCAACGTTGTCAATTCTGAAAGGTTTCTGTAGATTATCAAATGAATGTAGATGACCAAATGAATAAGCTGCAAGCCCTCTCCATTAGACTGTGTTATTAATATTTTTGATACAGCTGATTAAGATAGACATGTATATAAAGCAAAGGTGTGTGTTCAATGTATTAACCTGCATTCATTGTAATAGGGACCATTTACATTTCCTCATGTTATTGGGAGAAGTGCTGTGAGTTTATTACCCTAGCACAAGAAGCCTGTGGCCCTCATACAATTCACTTTTTTTCCTGAGTTTTCTCCCAGAGGATATTTTCACACTTTACCATTACAATGAAATACCTTTTAAGCCACCAGCAAGCAAGAAAATAATCAGAAAATTGATAGTAGTTTTTCACCTGTTTTTAATACTTTTTCAATTGCCTAGTGCTGAAAAGTTACTTTAACCTCCTTGGCGGTAACATCGAGCCAGGCCCCGGTGCAAAACACATGCTGGGAATGGCTTGGGGTTGCCGCCGAGAAGTGTATGCAAAGCCTGCAGCACAGCGGGCATTTGTAACTCATCTTCCCGGGATCCACACGCTGGCAGCCAGTCTTCTTCCAGACCTTGAGTTTTCTCCTAGGTGGAATTTTCACACCCTGGCCCAAATGCAATTAACTTTTTCTCCTGAGTTTTCACCTAGGTTATATTTTTAAACTTGTCAATAAAATGCATTTCAAACCACCAGAAAGCAGGAAAATACTCATAATAATTAAGCACCTTTTTCACCTACTTTTTGGTACTTTTTTAGTTGAAAAGTGCTGGAAAGTTATTTTAAATTGAAAATAAAAAAATATCTCCTAGGAGAAAACTCAGGTGAAAAAGTGAATTGCACCCTGTCTGGCCCCTTGTCTTAAAATGTCTTTTGATCCACAAGCAAGCAAGAAATACTCAAAATAATTTTGATAGTACTTTTTTCCCCAACTTTTGGTACTTTTTCAATTGTAAAATTGTGAACAGTTATTTTAAAGAGAAGATGAAAATTATCTCCTAGGAGAACACTCAGGTGAAAAATGAATTGCATACGGCCCTGTGACTCTAATGGCTAGATGCATATAGACATGGGCCCAGATGCAATTAACTTTTTCTCCTGAGTTTTCTCCTTGGAAATATTTTCACAACTTGTCAATAAAATGGCCTTTAAATGACCAGCAAACAAAAAAACAAGCAAAATAATGATAATAGTACATTTTCACCTACCTAATGGTACTTTTTAAATTGCAAAGTGCTGAAAAGTTATTTTAAGCTCTTGAGGACCACATACCACATTTATACCCCCCTAGTGACTAGGCGATTTTTTTTACACTTCACCACATCACAACTTTAACAGTTTATTGCCCGCACATACAACTTAGCACCCAAATGAATTTTATCTCCCTTTCTTCCCACTAATAGAGCATTCTTTTGGTGTTCTCTGATTGCTGCTGCGATTAATTTATTTGTATTAATTAAAAAAGAGCAATTTTTTAAATCAAAAAACCTATTTCTTTTATTCTCTCCCCTCCTTAAATTGGCCCTAGACTGCGATCCATACACTAAACTACACACTCATAGGCACCAGCCTATAAGAGGGATCAGGTTCTAAACTGTTAGGAGGGACAGTTAAATGACAAGGCAGGCCCCTGTACAGCGATGCACTAGATCGCAGCACTGTACACATGTTTATTTGTTTGTTTTTTTGTTACATTACAGGTTGCCAGCTCTGATCTCGGCTGGTAGGCTGATGACGGAGCCTTGCTTTGTTTACCTGGGAACGCAAGCAAGCACACGTTCCCTGCTAACCCCGCCTCCAGGACTTTGACGCCAATCGGCGTAAGCCGGCAGTCCTGAGATTGCCACTCTCCCACCACCGATCGGCGTTAGGTGGTCGGGAGAGGGTTAAAGAGATAAATTATCTCCTAGGAAATGGGCCCTTATTTAATTCCCTTTTTCTCCAAAATTTTCTCCAAGAAGACAATTGTTCATCTTCTATTTAAAAGTCTTTTTAGCCCTCTGCCAATTGAAAAAGAACTAAAATGTGGGTGAAAAAGTACTGTCAAAATTATTCTGAGTCTTGCTAGCGGCTTAAATGAAACCTTAAAGTAAACCAGAGATCAAAAGTAGTAAGAAGTAAAGAATCAATACTTACCCGGGGCTTCCTTCAGCCCCATAAGCTCGTCTGAGTCCCACGCCGTCCTCCCCCGGCCTGCCGTTCAGCCACGATCAGCCCGGTAATAGGCTTAGTCAGGTCCAGTCTGGGTCTTATGCGCGTTTCCTTTCCTGAGGCTTCTTACAGCTCCCTGAATTCTTCCTGGTCCCTTGTCTATCATTCCGCACCAGGTTCTTGGTGTCCTCCTCCGATTGCCTCATGTGCGGCCCATGTTGCACGCCTCCTTCAATGATTGGGACCGCTCTGTGCTTGCGCACATGTGCAGAATGCACCAGGCCGCCGCAGCATGTTTAAGAGGTATGTGACCATCGCCATGCATGTGCAGTAGTCACCCGCCTTATGGAGGTGGACAGTGTAGGAACAGCAGAGTGTGGGATTATGGTGAGGGACCAGGAGGACTTCAGGGGGCTGGATGAAGCCCCAGGTAAGTAACTGTCGCTAGTCCTCCGTGTGTATATGGACTAGCGACAGCAATACACTTACCATCGACGGAGCTTCCGGCGGGGGGAGGAACCTTTGGCGACAGCTTCCGCCGCATCTCTGTCCCTCTGTGCGCCGTGTGTACAGCTGCAGCACAGAGGGACCTGGCGACGAGCTGTCGTTGCTTTTTTTTTTTGCGACTGGCAACATTTGTGCCTCGTGATTACGAGGCTTAACAGTTGACTCTTTGCGGATGGCAGCATGCCTTATGCTTTATTAGACATTGCTCGGGATTTCTTGAGTTTGTGCTCCCAATGCAAGGTTTTTTTTACCCAGTCTGTATGTTTGCAATTCTGTTTTCATTGTAATGGGGTTTCATAAATGGATGCATCAAAATAAATGTGACTGGAAATTGGATGTAACCATGGTCTGGAAAATATAAGTAACAATGCATCTTTATTCCATTCCTTCATAGAACCATTAAGCCTGGTACACACATCCCATTTTGATTGGATAATTATTGGCCAATTTTAACAGTTCCATTTAGTGTGAGAGCTTACCTACACAATCTGTTGACCTTCACACTACATGGAGGTGGTACAATTGGAGTAATTGACCAGTCAAAATTAGATGTGTATGGACCCTTAGAATGTTAGTTACTTTGAGTCTATGGAGCCCGCTAATACAGTTATCATAGTTATCATGCCAAGATGGCTGGTGGCCTAAATCTTTTCCCAACCAGAAACAGCACTTACAAATAGTCTATACTCGTTTTGGACAATTCTGGAATCTTTTAGGAGGGTTAACTACTTTAGTGTCAGAGTTTTGGCTCTAAACCTTTAGCAGATTTTTCCTAATAGTTGCTGGATTCATCTGTGGAGAAGTTGGTCATTTAGCATGGATGTGTCAGCAGTGATGCTTCCCTCATTTGGACAGTGTGATTCTTTTAATGATGTGTTCGCACCATGTATTCAGTAGTTTTATGAAATAGCACTACCCACATGGAAACTTGGCTGCTGTCACTGGGTAATGACAGGGGATTTTTTGTGTTCCTTGTTAGAGTTACCCACAAGTATGCATCACTTCCTGATTTTACACATCATTTTTTTTTTTGCTTCCACTTATCACACTGTGTTCCAAAATTTAAATCTATATCACATTTATTTTACACGTCATTTAGTTAACACTTTTTCAGTGGTTGTCAAACTTTTCTGGGTGAGGCACCCTTGATGATTTTAAAATTTGTTCAAGGCACCCCTTGGCAAAACCAAAAACTACAGAAATCCTGTTATGACCTAACATCAGTTAGTATTTCTTCAGGTATAGGTCACATTGCCTTGAAAACAAAATATACATGTAAAAATTGCCCATTAATTTTATTTGACAAAATGTAAACATTTTAAAAAACGAACTTCACTTACCTAATAAATCAATGACAAGACTATGTAAAGTCTTGTAAAGAGTATGTAAAGTGCTTCAGAAAGTGTCAGTGCTATATAAATGCATAATATGTCAGGGATTAGATTGTGAGCTCCTCTGAGGACAGTCTGTTACAATACTAAGGCCAATTCATGCTACACAAGACATGCATGAACGTGATTCATGCTTGCATTTCCCTGGGCACTGCATTCAGGGTGAGCTGGACGCAGAGGTCGGTGCCCGAAAAACGATACAAACCAATGGGATATCGGTTTGAAGGAGTCCTAAATACTTTGTGAAGTTCACAAACACTATTAGCCATAATCGCGGTGTGGCCTTACTCTTTTAGATTGTGTGTTAATCTCGTATTTATATTCAGTTCTATCACAACCCCTCCAGATGACAAAGTTTGGCCCTGTGCAATGCTGGGAGGAGGATCTCAACCTCACTATGACTATGTGAGACATGATCATGAATCCCCACTACACATCTCATCCAACAAACACAATCAATGTTTTTCAGTATGACATTTTCAGAGTTCCCCAGAGCTGCCATTCCATGAATGTATGAAGACAATGGAAACAGGGTGGGGCAAGTGGGTTACATACTCTCACAGAATGGCAGCCCTGCTAAACCTGCATATCACTGAGTGCACAGGCACATTCATGATCTTCAAAACCAAGTGGACAGAGAGAAATGCATCATACACTCTTTAAGTGAGGTGATATGTATGACCTGTGTTGCACTGTGTGTTGGCTGCTCAACCCTTAACAGCCCCTCCCCCCTGGGGTCCTTATTAGCCAGAGGCAGAAGCTCTTTACGCCGTCATACACCTCGTAGCGGGCGGCTATGGTGCTGATTTGCACAGCTCTGGCAGCTCTACTGCCCCTGCACAATATACTGGAGCCACTGACTAAGTCTGAGCCTTTGCAGCATAGTCAGGTGACAAGATGCTATACGACTGGATAGCAGTGTGTGTCACCTGACACTCTGCTTAGGGATCCAACAACACTACTGCTGTGTGCTTGATAGGGTAGCCAGGGAGTAACTATGCTTGAACAGGCATCCCCACAGAGATCTGTTGGCAGCCCAACCTCCATCACGGGGAGGGGGGGAGGGGCCCCCTCCCCCCCTCCCAGCTCTGGGCACCCCGAAGGTGATAGTTATGCTACTGGCAGCCGGATAGTGCGATGTACTGCATGGCAATGGACAGGGGCAAACAGGGCAGCTGCTATGCGATCAGATTGAGAAAATCGTTACTTTTTTTGGATCGATTCCATTAATCTGATTGAATTGCATAGCAGCTTTGTTTCTGTTTGTGAGCTCTATCGATTGTTACCGATTGATATTACGATCATATCGGAGGATCAATCGCTTGAAGAATTGTATCGTTAATAGCCAACTTCAGCAAGATTGGGGCCAAATTACTGCAAGACCAAACTCGTAAATTTCATAAGCTCATTCCTACCTACCAAAGGAGCCCATTATCTTAATGTAAAATAATGCTTACTAGCTTACTGATCAGGACAGCTTACCAACTCTTCTCTTACATATACTGCAGTAGCATACAGTAGGTGTTGAGCTATCATCAATACTTTAGCATATAAAGGGGTCGATTCACAAAACTTATCCCGTGATTTATTTCTCTGTGCTTATTTTTCACATTATTTATAAAATACTTTTTCTGCACTTTTTTTTTTAAATCACTTATAAAGTTATTCATGATTAAATTGGTTGGACCTTGTGAACATCTATTAAAGGCCAGTCTGTACATTTACTCCTGTGCCACGTCTTGTCTCTCAAGTTACCACTGCACATTATCTAGTTGTGGCTGTATGGAGATACGGTTGTACGTCCAATTGTGTACTACGGGCGCTGTCTTTACCTGTGTGCCGATGGACTGTTGATTCTCTGCTAAATTAATTTAAACGACCTTTGATGTTACCTTTCTTACCTTAATTTTAGTATTTTTTTTTTCTTGTTGGATGCATTAAACAGTTAAAAGATTAGATGAAAAGGGACCATGACCCATATTTAATTAACTTTTTCCCTGAGTTTTCTCCTAGGAGATAATTTTTCATCATCTATTAAATTAACTCTCCGGCACTCTGCAATTGAAAAAGATTAGTACCAAATATTAGGTAAAAGAGTATTATCAAAATTATTTTGCGTATTTTCTTGCTTGCTGGGGGTGTAAAAGGCATTTTATTTACAAGTTTAAAAATATCACCTAGCAAAAAACTCAGGAGAAAAAACTAATTTGCATTTTGGCCCATATGCAATAAATGTTTTCTTCTGTGTTCTTTCCAAGATGATATTATCACCCCTCGTCAATAAAAAGCCTTTTAAACCACCAGAAAGCGAGAAAACAATCAACATAATTTTGATAATACTTTTTATGCCTATTTTGTGGCACTTTTTCAACTGCAAAGTATTGAAAAGTTATCTGTAAAATAAATTGAAAAGTTGTCTCCTAGGAGAAAACTCAGGAGAAGAAGTGAATTGCAAATAGGCCTAGGTGAGACAACTCCTGAGAAAGCTTAGTGAATACACCCCAAAGTTACCTATCTTACTTGGAAAGCAATCCTTTACCTGGACAAGCCTCAGCTGTTCTGTGGGACCAAACCCGTTCGTGGGATTAACAACATGTCATTTTGGGTTGGACTCTCCATGTCAATCACAAAGGCGTTCTCCCACAGAAGGTGGTGTTCTGCCTCTCTCTTCCCAACTTCCCTCTCCACAGTGATAAACCTGAATGACTGACCAAACCTAGCTACTTGTTCATATATTAACCTCGCTTGATGGTTTTTGGATTGTGATTTGCATGAGCAACAACCATCTGAAGTCTGTATCAAGCTTAGCTGATTAATAGAAAGCATGAAAACCATAAATTAAGCAACCATGTGTAAGAAAAATAAGCAGCTGGGGCTGATGAGGACGTGCCACTGCACAGCAGATTGACAGGGTAATGAAAAGCAGATTCCGCCAAGTAGTCAGAGGGTGAGACCATACAAATTACATTTTGATGTGTTTCATTACTTTTAATAGATAATAATAGCTTGTTTTGAAATCTCTAGCATGTGTAGGCATATGTAGTGACGCACCGCTAATGCATACTGTGAGCATAATGCACACTGATATCAAAGTTACATGATTGTAAGCAAAGGTAGAACTGTCATTTTCTTTGCATTTTCACCCATTTATATGAAAATCCACTTATATGGGAATCATCGTAATATCTACTATTATGAATTCTTGAGATACATAATATGCTTTTTTGTGAATGCATGAAAGGGAGTCAGAGGCACCCAGAAGAGTTTAAAACTGAGTTACAAAACAACTAAAATAGAAAAAGGGGAGGTGGCTTACCTTAATAACAACAAATTCATATAAACAAATAAATTCAATATGCACTGGCAACGCAATTTGTGGGTCTCTACCCACTTCCTCAGGCCAAATAGAGTGCCAAAGGGTATCTATAGCCAGGTACAGAGCCACCTCCCCTTTTTCTGTTTTAGTTGTTTTTTGTTGTTTTATACTCACCAACATGCTCTGAAAGTTCTGGTTCACCATGATCTTGCTGGGCAATCTGTTGCCTCTTAAAGGACACATCCAGGGTAGTGTTGGGCGAACACCTAGATGTTCGGGTTCGCGAACGTTCGCCGAACATCGCCGCGATGTTCGGGTGTTCGCGCCGAACTCCGAACATAATGGAAGTCAATGGGGACCCGAACTTTCGTGCTTTGTAAAGCTTCCTTACATGCTACATACCCCAAATTAGCAGGGTATGTGCACCTTCGGAGTGGGTACAAGAGGAAAAAAAATATTTGAAAAAGAGCTTATAGTTTTTGAGAAAATTGATTGTAAAGTTTCAAAGGAAAAACTGTCTTTTAAATGTGGAAAATGTCATGTTTCTTTGCACAGGTAACATGCTTTTTTTCGCCATGCAGTCATAAATGTAATACAGAGAAGAGGTTCCAGGAAAAGGGACTGGTAACGCTAACCCAGCACCAGCAGCAGCACACGTGATGGAACAGGAGGAGGCGCAGGAGGAGAAGGCCACGCTTTGAGACACAACAACCCAGGCCTTGCATGAGGACAAGAAGCGTGCGGATAGCATGCTTTGTACCGCCATGCAGTCATAAATGTAATAAAGATAAGTGGTTCAATAAACAGGGGCCACGCGGCAACGCTAACCCAGCAGCAGCAGACGTGATGGAACAGGAGGAGGCGCAGGAGGAGAAGGCCACGCTTTGTGAGACACAACAACCCAGGCCTTGCATGAGGACAAGAAGCGTGCGGATAGCATGCTTTGTACCGCCATGCAGTCATAAATGTAATAAAGATAAGTGGTTCAATAAACAGGGACCACGCGGCAACGCTAACCCAGCAGCAGCAGACGTGATGGAATAGGAAGAGGCGCAGGAGGAGAAGGCCACGCTTTGTGAGACACAACAACCCAGGCCTTGCATGAGGACAAGAAGCGTGCAGATAGCATGCTTTGTACCGCCATGCAGTCATAAATGTAATAAAGATAAGTGGTTCAATAAACAGGGACCACGCGGCAACGCTAACCCAGCAGCAGCAGACGTGATGGAACAGGAGCAGGCGCAGGAGGAGAAGCCCATGCTTTTTGAGACACAACAACCCAGGCCTTGCATGAGGACAAAAAGCGTGCGGATAGCATGCTTTGTACCGCCATGCAGTCATAAATGTAATAAAGATAAGAGGTTCCATAAACAGGGACCGGCAACGCTAACCCAGCAGCAGCAGCAGCACACGTGATGGAACAGGAGCAGGCGCAGGAGGAGAAGGCCATGCTTTTTGAGACACAACAACCCAGGCCTTGCATGAGGACAAAAAGCGTGCGGATATAGCAGCAATGCTTTTTGCCGCCATGCAGTCATAAATGTAATACAGATGAGAGGTTCAATAAACAGGGACCGGAAAGGCTAAACCATCCCAGATGTTCATTGGTCATGTTACTTGGTTGGGGTCCTGGAGTGTTGCGTAGTCGTTTCCAATCCAGGATTGATTCATTTTAATTTGAGTCAGACGTTCTGCATTTTCTGTGGAGAGGCGGATACGCCGATCTGTGACGATGCCTCCGGCAGCACTGAAACAGCGTTCCGACATAACGCTGGCTGCCGGGCAAGCCAGCACCTCTATTGCGTACATTGCCAGTTCGTGCCAGGTGTCTAGCTTCGATACCCAATAGTTGAAGGGTACAGATGGATTGTTTCCTTGATTTTCAACATTGACCTCTTCAGTAAACACAGCAGTGGTATGGTAATGCTGACTGAAGAGTTGTCACTGCTCACAAGCAACGTGGATTGCTCAAAATTTTGGAGGACTTGGCAGAGGTCCAACATGTTGGCCCAATCGGATCCACAGAAGCTTGGCAGCTGTCCGGATGCGCCTCGGTACTGCGCCGTCATGTACTGGACCACTGCACTCTTCTGCTCACAAAAGCGGGCTAGAATGTGCAGCGTAGAATTCCAGCGCGTAGGGACATCACACAGCAAGCGATGGTGGGGGAGATTGAAGCGCTCCAGCATCTTGACGAGTGCCCCCGAAGCAGTACTGGAATTTCTACAATGTTTGGCCACTCGACGCACCTTCAACAGAAGATCGGCCACGCCTGGGTATGTCCTCAGGAACCGCTGAACTACTAGGTTCATCACGTGCGCCAGGCAAGGGATGTGTGTCAGCTTAGCCAACCTTAAAGCGCGAATGAGATTACTCCCATTATCACACACAACCATGCCCGGTTTCAGGTCCAGCGGTGCCAGCCACAAATGCGTCTGTTCCTTTATTCCCCTCCAAATTTTCTCCCCTGTGTGCTGCTTATCCCCAAGGCAGATCAGCTTCAGCAACGCTTGCTGACGCATGCCAACAGCTGTGCTGCACTGCTTCCACGATCCTACTGCTGCTGGTGCTGGGTTAGCGTTTCCGGATGAGGTACAGCTTTGAGATGCGTTGGAGGAGAAGGAGTCAGAGAGGTAGGTGCTGCTGTTGTTATCCAGTGGGAGGGACGGCGGTGCAGCTGTTTGCGGCGTGGGCAACACCCGCGCCGTAGCAGGTGAGGAATCGCTGCCAGGCTCCACAAGGTTCACCCAGTGCGCGGTAAGGGAGATGTATCGACCCTGGCCGAACGCACTCGTCCAGGTGTCAGTGGTGAGTTGAACCTTGCAGGCAACGGCATTCTTCAAGCTTCGGGTTATTTTGCTGACCACGTGCTCATGCAACTTAGGCACTGCAGAGCGCGCAAAGTGGTAGCGGCTGGGAACCACGTAACGTGGGATGGCCACTGACATGCCCTTGAAGCTGTTTGTCTCCACCACTCGATATGGCAGCATTTCGCAGGCCAGAAGCTTGGCTATGCTGGCTGTTACTGCCATGGCCCGGGGGTCATTTGCTGGCAATTTCCTCTTGCGCTCAAACATCTCCGACACAGACAACTGAACCGTAGCGCTGCACACGGAAGGGCTGTTGGTTGTTGTGTTTGATGAACACTGGGAGACCTCAAGAGCACTACTCCGGAAAGTGACAGTGTCAGCGTCGTCTGATGTTTGTGAATGTTGTGAACCACGCAATGGCTGGGCTACTGCTGCTGCTGAGGCGGGTCTGGTGGTGAGTCTGGTGAACCCAAGGGAGGCAGTGTTGCTGGTACCCTGTCCTGCCGCGTTTGCCCACAGAGTGGGATGTTTGGATAGCATGTGGCGGCTCATGCTGGTGGTGGAGAGGTTGTTAATACTTTTCCCCCTGCTCAGGCGGGTCTTGCACACCTTGCAAATCGCCATGGTAACATCCTCAGTGCAGTCTTCAAAGAAAGCCCAGACTTTGGAGCACCTGCCTTGCTGGCGATTTCTGTTTGCTCCTCTTTTGCCTCTCACTTGAACTTCCACGCTTGTGGTGCCTGAAATTGCGCGCCGCCTACCTTGTGGCACAAGGCGAACTCGTGCAGCAGTGGGTTCTTCAACAGACTCATCTGTGCTGCTGCTACGACGGCGATGTTCTCGTTCACAAACAAAATCTGGGTCTATGTCCACATTGTCCATACCCTCCTCTTACATCTCCTCAAACTCGTCATATGTCATTGTGGGGGGCCGCCGCCGTGGAGTAGAGCTCCCCAGAACAACCTCTGCGCAGCTCACTCCAACGTCGTCTTCCAGAGCTTCTCGGCCGACCTCCTGCAATTGCAACCCCTCCTGCCCAACTTGCTCTGGGATTTGGGTTTCAAAGTCCTCGGACTCGCCTTGTATTTCAGTGCCCGGTGCATTTCCCACAGTTAATGGTTGTGAATCCGGGCACAACATTTCTGGCTGTTCCTCCATTGACCTTTCAAAGGTGGAAGTTTGTTGGCCTGGGAATAGCTCCTGCGAATACCCCATTGTGTCCTGAGGTAATTCATCGGACTGGTTATCTGGCAGTTGTGTGCGTGGTGTCGCTGCCGGTTGTGTCAGCTTTGTGCCCACTGGCTCCTTGTAACTGGCTGAGGACTCGGACCTCGTGCGTGATGTGCTGGTGCTGCTTAACCCACTGCTGGACGCTTGAGAGGTCATCCAAGTAATTATCTGGTCCTGTTCTTTTGGATCTGTGAGAGTTGTTGTCCTGGACAACATGGGCGGTATTGAGTGGGTTTTCTTGGGTGCTCCCCTGTGGCCTGTACGTGAACCGTCAGGGGAAACACCTCTTCCCTTGCCCCTCCCTCTTTCACCGGATTTCTTCCTCATTTCACTTATCCTTAAAGTACACGCTGACTGGCAGCAGTACAGTGGCAGTACAGAAATGCTATACAGTGGTGGGTGAGCGGTGTACCACTATTGCCAGCAGCGACACAGAGCACAATGCTATACAGTGGCGGGTGAGCGGTGTACTACTGTTCCCAGCAGACACAGAGTGGCAGTAAACAATGCTATATAGTGTGGCTGAGCGGTGTACACAGAGTGGCAGTACACACAATGCTATTTAGTCTGGCTGAGCGGTGTACACAGAGTGGCAGTACACACAATGCTATATAGTGTGGCTGAGCCGTGTACACAGAGTGGCAGTACACACAATGCTATATAGTGTGGCTGAGCGGTGTACACAGAGTGGCAGAACACACAATGCTATATAGTCTGGCTGAGCGGTGTACACAGAGTGGCAGTAAACAATGCTATATAGTGTGGCTGAGCCGTGTACACAGAGTGGCAGTAAACAATACTATATAGTGTGGCTGAGCGGTGTACACAGAGTGGCAGTACACACAATGCTATATAGTCTGGCTGAGCGGTGTACACAGAGTGGCAGTACACACAATGCTATATAGTCTGGCTGAGCGGTGTACACAGAGTGGCAGTAAACAATGCTATATAGTGTGGCTGAGCCGTGTACACAGAGTGGCAGTAAACAATGCTATATAGTCTGGCTGAGCGGTGTACACAGAGTGGCAGTACACACAATGCTATATAGTCTGGCTGAGCCGTGTACACAGAGTGGCAGTACACACAATGCTATATAGTCTGGCTGAGCAGTGTACACAGAGTGGCAGTACACACAATGCTATATAGTCTGGCTGAGCGGTGTACACAGAGTGGCAGTAAACAATGCTATATAGTCTGGCTGAGCGGTGTACACAGAGTGGCAGTACACACAATGCTATATAGTCTGGCTGAGCGGTGTACACAGAGTGGCAGTAAACAATGCTATATAGTCTGGCTGAGCGAGGTACACAGTGGCAGTACACACAATGCTATATAGTCTGGCTGAGCCGTGTACACAGAGTGGCAGTAAACAATGCTATATATAGTGTGGCTGAGCAAGGTACACAGTGGCAGTAAACAATGCTATATATAGTGTGGCTGAGCAAGCGGTGTACTACTGTTCCCAGCAGCGACACACAATGACTGGGGGGGACCCTGGCTAGCGTGGCTGGAGAGCGAACTACCCTGCCTGCCTACCCAAAGCTAAACCCACAGAGAAATGGCGGAGATATGACCTGGTTCGGGTATTTATTTACCCGAACCACGTGACCGTTCGGCCAATCAGAGCGCGTTCGGGTCCGAACCACTTGACCCGTTCGGCCAATCACAGCGCTAGCCGAACGTTCGGGGAACGTTCGGCCATGCACTCTTAGTTCGGCCATATGGCCGAACAGTTTGGCCGAGCACCATCAGGTGTTCGGCCGAACTCGAACATCACCCGAACAGGGTGATGTTCTGCAGAACCCGAACAGTGACGAACACTGTTCGCCCAACACTAATCCAGGGAAAAGGAAAAAACAAGTTCTACTTACCTGGGGCTACCTCCAACCCCTGCCAGCCGATATGTCCCACGCCCCAGCTCTGGTGTACTGGGGTCCCTATCGTTGCTTCATCTGTGCCTGCCAGAGCTTGCAGCTGCACCACACGTGATCACGCTCACGTGGCCTTGAGCATTCTGCGCATGTGCAGAAGTACTGTGCCTGCGCATAATTCTCCCGGCCATAGGAGCGCGCTCGCGCAGGCAATGCCGACCTGGTGAGGGCACCATCTTCAACAGAGGGGACCCCGGGACCCCAGAGCTGCATCGAAGGACATATCAGCTGCCAGGGGCTGGAGGTAGCCCCGGGTAAGTAGAACTTGTTTTTTCATTTTCCCTGCATGTGTCCCTGCATGTGCCCTTTAAGGGGCAACAGATTGCCCAGCAAGATCATGGTGAACCAGAACTTTCAGAGCATGTTGGACTGAAATGATTTTATAGCTAGTTTTTAGCTTTTCATTACTCAATATAATAAAAAAAAATGTCATCACTTAATATACTCACCATATTTGCAAACTGATTAAATGGGGGTTTCACTACAAAATGTAGTGAGTGAATTACTTAATTTTGCCATCTTCAAGGTGCTGAAAATCTGTCAAAATAGTCTAAACGTTTAGCACTAATTTAAAGCATTGGATCCCCAAATCTGTGATTTAGTTTGGGGATGTTGGGGGTGGAGCTAGTAATGGCTCCTATTGAGACATTGCTTTCAGGAAACTGAGAGGCTATTCGTGTTACAATCGTGGAATCTGATTGATTTTTCCACTTTTCTCAATTTTTTTTGAGGTTGGATATGTTTGAAAATTAAGACCAACTTTACCAAGAATCGTATAGTGAGTGATGGATTGTCAAATTGTATTCAACCAGAATAAATTGTATATCACTATTCAATACATTCCAAACTTTGTTTGTATAAACAGCAAAAAGGATAGAATTATGAAAGCGAGAGAGAGAGTGAGCGAGAGAAAAAGCGAGAAAGAGAGTGTGTGTGTGTATGTTATGGTATATAGGGCTTGATTCACTATTGTGTGATTACTGCTATCACAGCAGTTATCACGCAAGCCGACGTGCGCAAAGGTTTGCGCGCGAATGGCGTTACTTCGCGTGATAAGCGAAGGTTTGCGCACGATCATGGACACTTTTTACGTGAAAAGCACCCGTGATTGTGCACAAACCTTCGCTTATCACGCGAAGTAACGCCGTTTGCGCAAACCTTTGCGTGCGGCGGCTCACGTAATAACTGCTGTGATAGCAGTTATCACACAATAGTGAATCAAGCCCGTAGTGTGAAAATAATATATATGTGTTTTGTTTTTTTTTGTAGGGTTGTCATAATGTGTAACTATTGTACTTGGTTTATTTATACAATTACCAAACAGAAATCATTGAGTGTTTGTAGCAAAATGTGGTAAATGCAGTGGTAAATAGCAATATGCTTTTTAGTGGTAATTGTAATGCTAAAGAGCAAATGATGATCACATGTGTCAGGTTAGTTGAACTCACGTACCTGAATCTTCGGATACCGAAACGTGGAGGACAGCTTCCCTTGCAGATCACTGCCGATTGCCCCTGAGGTTGGAACAGGAGGCGCCAGGCAGCAAAGGGCAGGAGAGCCGGAGATGCAGATAATGGTCCGTGTACTTCAGTGGCTGATGAAGTATATCTCTGATGAAGGAACGATAGGCAGACTGAACCAGCACCAGGGAGTCTTAAAGCATGAATGAATGATCTCCGGAACAGCTCTTGGTCGGTGAACGTAGCTGAGGTCGGCAACAGATCAGGAACTCGGACAAAGCAAAGATTGGCAGCAACTCGGATTCTCAGACAAGCCGGGGTCAACACCAGAGCGGGAAGTCGGACAAGGCAGAGGTCGGCAACAGATCGGATAGTCATACAAGCCAGGGTCATCAACAGGATTCAGGAATCAGGGCAGAGAAGGATCAGGTCACGTAACAACACAAGCTGCAATACTACAGCAAATTGTGAGTGCTGCTTCCTGGTTTATATAGGCCTCTAGGCGCCAAAATGGTGTACGCATGCGCGTACGTGCTTACGCGTCACGCCAGCGCACGCGCACAAAGAATCCGCGCCCAACGCGGACCCCCACACGCATGCGCCAGCAGACGCGACGTGCTACGCGTCACACCAACGCACGCGCACAAAGAATCCGCGTCCAACGCGGACCTCCACACGCATGCGCCAGCGGACGCGATGTGCGTCAACACACCCCCCCGGAAGGAGAGCATGTCAACACACCCACACACACGCACGCGCTGGACCCCGTATGTACCTGCCGCCAGAACCAGGTTAGTGACTGTGACAGTGCCCCCCTCTTAAGGGCAGCCTCAGGATGCCCCTTGGGGCTGGTTTACCTGGGTACCGCAGATGAAAGTTCTTAACTAATCTCTTGGCGTGTACCTCAGAGGCTGGTTCCCAAGTATTGTCCTCTGGACCATATCCTTTCCACTTGATAAGGTAGTGAACCTTGTTGCCTCTTCTTCTAGAGTCCAATATTGTCTCTACTTCATACTCCTCTTGCTCATTAACCATTATCGGTGGTGGCGGATCCTCCTGACGCTCCGAAAACTGGTTATTCAGTGCTGGTTTCAATAAAGATACATGGAATACAGGGTGAATTCTATATTTCTTAGGTAGTGACAGTTCAAAAGTTACAGGATTAATACTTCTTTTCACAGGGAAAGGACCAATGAATTTTGGTCCTAACTTTTTGGATGGACAACGTAGCTTCAGGTTTTTGGTTGCCAGCCAGACTAGATCTCCCACCTTCAATTCTAGGTCTCCTCTTCTGTGGATGTCTGCATAATGCTTAAACCTTTCCTGGGCCATGGCCATAGTGTCTTGCAACAGTTTATTATTCTCCTCCCAAAATTTCCTCTTATCTTCAACTGCGGGTACTGTGGATTCAATAATCATGTCTGGTAGAAATGTTGGATGAAACCCATAATTGGAGAAGAACGGTGCTTGGTTGGTGGAAGAGTGAACTGAATTGTTATAAGCAAATTCTGCAAGCGGAAGGAGAGAAGCCCAATTGTCCTGTGTAAATGATGAAAAGCAACGGAGATATTGTTCCAGAGATTGGTTAGTGCGTTCCGTTTGTCCATTAGTTTGTGGATGATAAGCTGATGAATACTGAAGTTTAATCTTTAAGGTTTTGCATAATTCTTTCCAAAATCTTGAAGTGAACTGTACTCCCCTGTCTGAGATAATATCACCAGGAACTCCATGTAGCTTAACAATGTCTCTGATAAACATATTAGCTGTGGACAAAGCAGATGGAGTGCCCTTCATAGGAATGAAATGTGCCATCTTGGATAATCGATCAACCACCACGAAGATAGTTGTGAACCCTTCAGACGGTGGTAACTCAACAATAAAGTCCATAGATATAGAACTCCAGGGTCTCTCCGGAATAGGTAATGGATTCAACAATCCCCAAGGCTTATTTTGTGAGGTCTTGCTTCGGTTACAGGTAACACAAGTATCTACATAGTTCTTGCAGTCAGGAATCATTCCAGGCCACCAGAATGATCTTTTGATTAACTCCAGAGTCTTCCTTACCCCAAAATGTCCTGCTAACGGATGATCATGCAAGGTCTGAAGTACTTCTACACGACATTTCTTGGGAACAAATATTTTGTTCTGGAAAAAATATAGTCCATCTTTAAATAGAAATCTTCCCGCCTCTTCTGGCGGACAAGCTGATTCAGCTTTAAGTCTCCCGATCAAATCTGCTTGTATTAACAAAAAGTTGTTTTCTTTGAGGATTGTATCAGGTTTCTGAAGTTGAGATTCTTCCGAGAACATACGAGATAAGGCATCGGCCTTCACATTCTTTGGGCCAGGACGGAAAGTGATATGGAAATTAAACCTGGAAAAAAAAAGTGCCCATCTTGCCTGTCGAGGATTCAACCTTTTAGCAGTCTTTAAATACTCAAGGTTCTTATGATCCGTATATATCAATATTGGTTGACTTGCTCCCTCCAACAGATACCTCCATTCTTCTAAGGCCTCCTTGATGGCCAGTAGTTCTCGGTCCCCAACGTCATAATTTCTTTCAGACTCACTTAATTTCTTGGAAAAGAATGCAACAGGATGTAGTAATGATTTTGCTCCCTGCCTTTGTGAGAGGAGTGCTCCCACTGCTGATTCAGATGCATCAACTTCCAGGATATATGGTAGTAACGGATCTGGATGTTTAAGGATGGGTGCCGTTGTAAAAGCCACTTTTAATTTTTCGAATGCTTGTTGTGCCTCTACGGACCATACAAACTTTATTTGTTGACGGGTAAGCTGTGTGATAGGAAGGATAATGGCCGAGAATCCTTTAATGAATTTCCTGTAGAAGTTTGCAAACCCTACAAATCTTTGCACACCTTTCTTATCACCTGGAGGAGGCCAGTCTAGAATTGCCTGAACCTTCTGTGGATCCATTGCAATACCCTGAGAAGAAATGACAAGGCCTAGAAACTGAATACTATGCTTCTCAAACTCACATTTTTCTGCCTTGACGTACAACTTGTGCAGACGTAATCGTTCCAAAACCTGTATTATTTGATTTCGATGATTCTCCAATTTATCAGAAAAGATCAGAATATCATCTAAATAAACAATGACGAAATAATCAATAAAGTCTTTGAGGACGTCATTCATAAAATGCTGAAAGGTGGCAGGAGCGTTACAAAGGCCGAACGGCATAACCAGATATTCAAAGTGTCCAAATTTCGACCTGAAGGCTGTCTTCCACTCATCTCCTGCCCGAATCCGTATGAGATTATATGCTCCTCGTAGATCGAGTTTTGAAAAAACTTTCGCTCCCCGCAATTTCTGAAAAAGATCTGACATCAAAGGTAACGGGTACCGATTCTTGACTGTGATTTTATTCAAGTCTCTGTAATCTATACATGGTCTGAGAGTCTTGTCTTTTTTTTCAACAAAAAAAATCCCAGCACCTGCTGGAGATGAAGAAGGCTGGATGAATCCTTTGGCTAAATTTTCAGTAATATAATCCTTTAATGCTTTTTCCTCAGGTTCAGAAAGAGAAAAGGTACGACCATACGGAATTGGAGATCCAGGAAGTAAGTCAATTGGACAATCGTATGGGCGATGAGGAGGTAGCTGTTCAGCTTTCTGTTTATCGAATACATCCAGATATCCGTGATAACTAATCGGAACCAGAGCTGAGATGTCTGAAACATTTAACAAAGTGTTGACTGGATTTGGGCTATTAGATTGGATGCAGTGTCTATGACAATAGTCCGAAGAGAAGGTAACTTGTTTGGTGGACCAGTTGATTACAGGGTTGTGTGCTTTAAACCAAGGTAGTCCCAGAATAACAGGATATATTGGGGAGGAGACAACATCGAATCTTAGTAATTCTGAATGCTGTGTTGGTAGGGTAGAGAGGATTGGAATGGTTTCGGATGTGACGGGTCCAGAGCTAATTGATGAACCATCTGCAAGATGGATATGTAACGGAGAGGAGCGGTGCTGAAGGGGAATCCGATGAGAGGCGGCAAAGGTGGAGTCAAGGAAGCAACTGCAGGCGCCAGAGTCTAAGATGGCGGATGTCTTAACGATCCCTCCTGGGAACTGTAAGGTAATAGGAAGAGTAAAGTTATTATCACTGCCAGGGACCGGAACAGGGAGTTCACTTGATGAGGTTGTTTTCTTACCTGACGATTTTACAGGGCATGTTCTTACATAGTGCCCAGGATTTCCACAGTACATGCAGAGATTTTCCTTTCTGCGACGGTTTCTTTCATCCGGGGAGAGGGATGGACGCATCATTCCTAACTGCATTGGCTCACTGGAATCAGCAGACGCACCTTGATGGGTCTGGCTGGGAGAACTAGCTGGATTGGTGCTGGCAGCAGAGAACCAGGGTGGACGGGAAAATCCCGCCCTTTCAAGTTGGCGTTCACGGAACCTCCGGTCTATCTGAATTGATAACTGAATCAGGCCTTCCAATGTCTCTGGTAATCCAACCCGAGCTATCTCATCTTTTAAACTCTCGGAAAGTCCCATACGATACTGATAGCGGAGGGCGGAGTCGTTCCATGTAGTATCAATAGCCCAACGGCGGAATTCTGCCGTGTATTCTTCAACCGGCCTACGGCCCTGACGAAGATGCCTTAACGTACTCTCTGCTGTGATTTCTTTTTGGGGATCATCATACAAGGTAGACATAGCTTTGAAAAACTCGACTACTGAGATCAGAGCAGGATCTTTTCGCTCCATGAGATTATGAGCCCAAGCCTGAGGTTCCTCTAATAATAGTGAGATAATAAACCCTACTCGAGTTTCTTCAGAGGCAAATGTCCTGGGTTGTAAGGAGAAGAACAACTGGCAAGCATTCCTAAAGGCTCTATACTTGGCACGATTCCCAGCAAAACGTTCAGGTAACGGAACACGTGGCTCAGGTGCAGGAAGTAATAACGGAGGTGCAGTAGACGGGGCTGGAACTACTGGTGCAGGAGGAAGATTTACTGGAGGAGCTGAAGCGGTGGAAGCAAGAGAATCCAGACGCCCTTCTAGATGAGTGTATCCGGTTTGTAATTGCTTGATGGAGTCTGTGAGGGCTGTAACTTGAGTGCACAGGGTTGACAGGACGGAAACTGCCTCCGTGGTATCCATTTTTTGGCTGTAGTATTCTGTCAGGTTAGTTGAACTCACGTACCTGAATCTTCGGATACCGAAACGTGGAGGACAGCTTCCCTTGCAGATCACTGCCGATTGCCCCTGAGGTTGGAACAGGAGGCGCCAGGCAGCAAAGGGCAGGAGAGCCGGAGATGCAGATAATGGTCCGTGTACTTCAGTGGCTGATGAAGTATATCTCTGATGAAGGAACGATAGGCAGACTGAACCAGCACCAGGGAGTCTTAAAGCATGAATGAATGATCTCCGGAACAGCTCTTGGTCGGTGAACGTAGCTGAGGTCGGCAACAGATCAGGAACTCGGACAAAGCAAAGATTGGCAGCAACTCGGATTCTCAGACAAGCCGGGGTCAACACCAGAGCGGGAAGTCGGACAAGGCAGAGGTCGGCAACAGATCGGATAGTCATACAAGCCAGGGTCATCAACAGGATTCAGGAATCAGGGCAGAGAAGGATCAGGTCACGTAACAACACAAGCTGCAATACTACAGCAAATTGTGAGTGCTGCTTCCTGGTTTATATAGGCCTCTAGGCGCCAAAATGGTGTACGCATGCGCGTACGTGCTTACGCGTCACGCCAGCGCACGCGCACAAAGAATCCGCGCCCAACGCGGACCCCCACACGCATGCGCCAGCAGACGCGACGTGCTACGCGTCACACCAACGCACGCGCACAAAGAATCCGCGTCCAACGCGGACCTCCACACGCATGCGCCAGCGGACGCGATGTGCGTCAACACACCCCCCCGGAAGGAGAGCATGTCAACACACCCACACACACGCACGCGCTGGACCCCGTATGTACCTGCCGCCAGAACCAGGTTAGTGACTGTGACAACATGAGATATTGATAGATGTACAGAGATGGATTATGGTGATACATGTCACATTGGAAAATGTAGTTCTATGACAATTCAAATTTATCAAAAGTTGCTTATTGAGTAAAAGGTTACCATGCAGGAAGGGTTGTCTATCCAACCAATTTTTCAACATTTACCAACACACGTAACAATTTTATTCAAAACTTCCATTCAACTGAAAAATTTTATCGGATTGGTCAAGTTGAATCGAAATAAAAAAAATGGAATTTGTGTGGCCACCTTAAAGGGACCCTTTAAGGTGGCCACACATCCAGCGCGCAATCGCGCCCATCGCCATAGGGGTCCTGTGCATGCACGGTATTCAAAAGACTGAACCGTGCATGCGCAGGACCCTTACGGCAACTGGCATAATGACGCGCAATTGCCTGGATGGGCCGCGCATGCATGAGTGTATCCAAAGTCGCCAGGGTTACGGAGCCGCCAGCGGGACCATGGAGGGAACCCAGAGGACACCAAAGGACCTCAGGGGCTGGAGGAATCCCCAGGTAAGTTCAGAGTTGCTTTTTTTTTACCGCTGTTCAGGGTCTCTTTAAGCCATACACAAATACAGATGCTGTCGCCTGCATAATTCATATGACAGAACTAACAGAAATGTATTCTTCATCCTTAATTTAAGGACCTTACATCAGCCATACGCTATATTAGGAATGCCTACAAATTATAGACTTTATACACAGGTGATTTATTAGACAGAATTTTAAGTAATAATTTATTCTGGTACCTTGAGGCAGCAGATCTGTACTTATTAATTATAGGTCGATCAATTAGATGTTGAGTATATTTTATACCATGTCCTGTTTTACTGCAGTGCCATTAAAACAACATAAGGGAACAGATTGTTATACTCACCAGATACATGCAGGCTGCATGGCCAATATATTTTAGCAGCTCAGTGCCAGGCAACTCAAGACTTTATAGTGTAGAACAGCTGTAGATTTGAAGGTTAAGCTATGATATAGTAGAAACTAATTCAAGAGCCCAGAGCTTGGCTTTTCCATTCGGCCCTGCAGAAACTGGCAGACATCTCAGAATAATCTATAGCATATGTCCTAGTTTTTGCTTTAGCAACACTCCAGTGCCCTTTAGCTTTTGACTGACTTTGCCTTCTTCTCAAGCTTTTAACTAACAGTCAGCTGAGGCATTGATTCCTTCACTTGCACCTGGTGGTTTAATTGGTCAGCCAGCAGAATATCATGTCTATCTTCAGTTCTGCTTTTCCGATTTTTCTCACCTCATTTATCATATATTCTGTGCTGGGAAAAATAGGTTTTCTTGTCAGGTGAGAACAGAGAGGGAAAAAAAGAGTCAAGATAAGGTAACATAACACGTTCTACATTTTAAAGAAAATAAAAAATATACATTTGAGGACAAGACTGGAATTTCCCATAATGCAGTCAGTGCTGTATCGCTTGGGTACAGAATTGTGCGCTTTTCATTGCCAGCAAAAAGCTTTTAAATGTATTGTTGGGTACAGCCATATATATACAGTTTTGTTTCATTCTTACACCTCAAAACCAACCATTGCCAATTTTTTCAGGTTGTTTTTACAGGTGTTACATGTGGTTGTTCTTTTGGACTGAAGTTATGCTATTCTTTTGCTTGGTTGTGAAACAGAGTTGCTTCTAGGTCCCATATCAAGCATACACCTTTGAATATTTCATTCCTGTGATGTACATCTAAATATTGCTTTAAGGGTTAAATGTTGTGCACAGAGGTAGCTGGCTGCTAATTTAACATCAGAATGAAAGAAGCAATCATGTTGTATATATAATGGTGTTTAGGTATTTGCATGCCCCCCAACAGACTCGAATTCTGAGGGACTGTCCCGATTTGGGGGGGCTCTCCCGCTATCCTGGTATGGCCCCCTTGTGTCCCGGCCGGCAATGGGCAGAGAGGGGGGGAAAAATGATCGAGGCGCCAGCCGCCAATATGAGATGCGGAATGCCGACAGGCACATACATTCATACATTCCTACCTCCCTCCCTCCCTCCGAAAGCCTCCCCACGAATGTGCCTCCGTGTCTAGCTGTTTGCAGAGTAAAGTGTGCAGCGGAGAGGCTTTCATCTTACCGTCCAAACCGGCATCTGGCTTCATTCTGCTTCCTGTGACGTCACAGGAAGCAGGAATCAATGAAGAGCCAGGTGCTGGTATGCGAGGATGGACGGGGGCACATTCGGAGGGAGGGAGGTAGGAATGTATGAATCTCATACTGGCGGCTAGCGCCTCAATCATTTTTTAAAAAAAAAAATTCCGTAAACATTCTTGCGGGACTAGGGGTGTGTTGGGGGTATGGTTAGGGGCGTGGCCTAATTGTCCTGGTTTCCTTTTCCAAAATGTTGGGAGGTATGTATATGGCTAATTTATTTAAAATGGCAAAAATAATCCAAAGCTGCAAATTTTCTGTTAGGGATGAACAAGTGAATTCCATTTGGTTTGCAGTACAGTGTGTTCTTCCCTCCCAAGGGTGTAGAGGGGAAGGAGGGTGCACATGGTGTCCCCAGTGGTGGCAGCACTTGGGGAGCTGTCTGCACCCTCCTTCCCCCTTTCACGCCACTTACTGATGTGTTCGCTCCCAGGACAGAAATTTTGCACACTTGCAGCAGAGCATAATTTGCACAGGTAAGGAATCTATACATTGAGGGAGGGGGGGTCAAGGTGGATGGTCCCCTCTGGGCTTTGGCCACGTCTGAGGGGTGTATAGTCTGCAATTCTCTTCCCCCCCCCAAGGGCACTTGCAGTGCTCCTGTGGTCAGTGAGAGAGCTTTGTGGGGGTGTCTGCACTGCTCCCCATTTCTCGGGGGGGAGGGGGGGGGGGGGCGAGGAGGCCTACATGCATACCTGTTGAGATGTAAAGTATTTTGCATTGGCTAATTCCTGCAGGAGGTAGTTTTTAGATCCTGCATGTTCTGGCAAGCAGATGCAATTTGCACATGCTATTCAATTTTAATTAGTCAATAGACATGAGGCAACCAGTATAAAAGTCAGGTGATATCTGGTCTCAGCACACACACCTTTTTTTGTTTTTGGGTTGCAGAATTCCATAGTGGAATTCCATAAAGGTGTTTTCTCCATCCAAAATGGCAAATTTACATAAGGTGCTTTTTGTGCAAAACTGCATGCTAAATTTGCAAATTTGCTATTTCCTTTTCTTTTTTTTCATCCCACAGCTTCCCCCTCCCGCAGTTTAGATGGACTTGCATGTATTTTCGTGAACCCATAAGAAAAGCCTTTTGTGTTTTCGTATGCATATCCAAAGCCTTCACTGTCACAAAAATATAGCTTTTTGGGGTAAATTTCTTTTACATTCCAGCTCATCCCTTTCAAAAATTCACAAAAAATATTGTTATTTCATAAATTTTTTTTAAAAAAATGTATTATCATTTTCCCTCATCCCTACTCCCTGTGGCACCAATAACTGCAGCTAAATGTTTCTGGTAACAGTTATTGCGCATTGTTAACCCACTGCCCCTTACAGAACATCTTCAACTAAGGAATGTTGATGAACTTCCAAACATAAACTGCTCATTTCAGGTCATTCCACTTTACTATTTCTATAGGCTCAAGCTCACCACTTTAACTCAGCCAACCCGAAACATTAAAGGGACCCTGAAATGACAAGCAGTACAAAAGTGGGCAAAGTTAACAAAGCGGCCTGCATTCAGCTGAGTTGATCTTCCAGGCGGTTCACATTGAGGGGTATTGGGGGCAGCTGTACACATGCTAGATTCTCTGCAAATACAGCCTGCCAAGAACCATCTAGCGTGTGTATAAGGCCTTAAGAGTAGTTGTGTAATGTTATCTAGCTTGGTGAGCATCAATGACTGTTTATAGAAGGTTCTTGGAAAGCTTTTTCTTTTAGCCATGACACACTTCTACAAACTTGTGAAGATCAGATTTTTACTTACAGTGGAGACACAGATTTCTGTGCTTTAGAGAAGGGAGGGTCTTCAGACTTACAGTCATTCTATTGACTGAATCGGCTTTTATTTACTGATTATTCTATAAGTTCATATACTGTACTCTTACAATACAGAAATATGTAAAAAGGATATATTCATATATATCATATTCCTCAGTAAATAGGAGAACAAGTATAAGGTTTTAAACTCAATGGTTTAATTGGGTACTAATTTTCTGGTTGAGAGACTTGAAAAACAGATCAATTTTCTAACACTTACTCTTCTGCCAGGTCTAAGCTGATGGTCATTATAACAGAATTGGGGGAAACAGCACAAAGAGACTCTCTGCTGAATAGCAGTGGTTTATTGCCAAATGTCATACACTGAAAGTAAAAGGAATACATGTACTGTTCCCTGAAAACATAACAGTTGCAAGGATTGTCAGCACACCAATCTTTACAGCACGCACCTTATTGTCCCAGTTTCCACAATGAAGTCCAACAATTGTTTTGGGGGCCACGCAGGGTCTCCCTTTCTCAAGGCATGTGGTTTCCAGAAAGGGGGACCCTGCGTGGCCCCCAAAACAATTGTTGGACTTCATTGTGGAAACTGGGACAATAAGGTGCGTGCTGTAAAGATTGGTGTGCTGACAATCCTTGCAACTTGTATGTATGTTTGTGGCACTGCCTATGCCACTTTGTCAAGCACCCGAAGGAACTGACAGCGTGCCGACTTCTTCCAGGAATACTGAAAACATGACAGGGCACAAACGGTACAGCTGTTTGGCATACCTCCCCGAACACATACAGACATGGAGCTCAGATGCATGATTAAAGGTTGCTGAGTCTGGCATCCCATGGATATGCTATAGTGCATGATTAATACAGGGCCTGAGATGAGTTGTTGTGCAGTAGTGGTCTGTATGTAACGGCCAAAAATTCAAATATTAGAGGATAGCAGTAAATAACCAATACAACTACAAAGATATTACCTATTGAGCAGTTTATGATGGCCATCGGTTGTTTGGAGGAACATTTGTTACCTCATATGTTGCTGGAGGTATTTATTGATGGAGGCTTTTCTTCATGGCAGTAATGGGCGTGACTGCACCCAGATATAGTTACCATTCACATATTTTTCTCCTACGTGGTGTTTTAACACCATATTAATAAAATGCATTTTAAGCCGCCACCAATCTAGAATATACTCAGAATAATTTTGCCAATACTTTTTACTTACTTTTTAGTACTTTTCCAATTGCAGAGTGCTGAAAAGTTTTTTTAAACATTAGATGGAAAATATCTCTTAGGAAAAAACTTAGGAGAAAAAGTGAATTTAAAGTAGGGCCAATGTGGCTGTATTTAAAAATGATTCACTGCTATTAGCACGGGCCTATGTGCAGGGTCCAATTTATGCAAACTGGAACAAAAATGGAGCATGTTTTATCTGTTTAAGGCCTCTTGCACACTGCAAGCAATTCAGATTCAGATTCCGCTTTTTAATCTGTTTTTACTTCCGATTCAGATTCAGATTTGCAGTTTGCTCCTTGCACACTGCAAATCTGAATCTGAATCGGAGGTAAAAACTGATTAAAAAGCGGAATCTGAATCTGATTTGCTTGCAGTGTGCAAGAGGCCTTAAGCAGACCTAAACTCAGATCTTTCTCTCTGCTCTAAAAGATACACAACAGCATAATAACCTTAAACCTCCCTGGCGTTATGATTATTTCTGGATTTTAGTGTCTGAATGCAGTGCAATTTTTTCACATGCTTTTAGACACTAAAATCATTAGATAGATTTATGGCAGCTCTACACTTTACACACCTCTTATGGACCTAGCTCGGGTTTACCACTCTGAGATGCGGATTTCTAGCCCTGAGCTGCGGATTATAGCTGACACAAATCCTACAATTAAACTGCACTGTTTCTTCTTCCTAAATCATGGAAGCAGACATATTGTTAACATCCTGTGTTTTTAAATGAGCTTATCTGCCATCTCTGTCATGGCAGTCATGTGACACAGTGGCGAGATCAAATTACAACTTGTTATTAGACACAAATGAGGGGGAATTAAACAGGCTAAACTCTCTAAATGCATACAGGTTAAATTTCTCTATATTTTCCTTCTGTCCTGTGTAAGAATTCAGGTACACTTTAAGGGGTGAAATATTAGACCTAAGTGGTTGGTAGTGACAATTGGTCCACTTTTCCTTCATCCTCCATAAATCAACCCCAGCATGTATTAATAAGATCCTTGTCAATGTTCATACAAGAGACTACAAGACTTCTATTAAGTAGGCCTGAGGAAAATGTGGTCTATTGAGAATAAATTGCTATTTTTTCTTCCCTGCATAAAGAAAATGCAAAGCTGTTCTCCATATTTCCTGTGAATATTTACAGCTGTGAAGTTCAGCAGGATCCCGGGCATATATTTGTCTGCTTGCCATTACAAACATCATATGTCAAAAAGGATATTAGACACTGAGACTCTGCAGACATCCAAATTGTTTTGCAAGTTGTAAAATACAAGCTGGATCTACATACGGTACCCCAAATATGAAATTCAGGTTTACTGAGATTTTGCTTATAAAACATCCATGCATAGGAAATGGGAAAGCAGATTTGCAGTCGATGCACAAGTCAGCTGCTCTACAAAAGAATTTCTTTTAAACTGCGTCCCGTGAAGCAGACCAGCAATTGCGCTCTCCAGGCATCCATTCATCAATGCTATGTTAGAAAGCAGCTACATAACACTGATGAAATTGTGTGTCCCTCAAGCATTCATTTTCTAAATCATGTTTCTTGTTTTACCGTGTGTACTGAAGGATCTATTCATATTACCTTTCAATGTAAAAATCCTGTCATGCAAGAAATGCAAAGAAAATCTTTTTGCAGGGATTGGTCCCCGTTTTACAGCCCTCTGTGTGTTTTCCATCTTGACATTCACATAATGTGCCACACTGTGTCCATGGGGACTGGACCCTATTGTACAGAAAATATGACAGCATATAAATTACTAGTACATAATAGTCTGCTACATTTGCTGACTTATTAGACCATAAAAACAAATAAACTGAAGTACTGTTCTAGTTAGGATGAGAGCGACTTGTTCATCAGTTGCGCTAACAACTGTGGACTTTGAGGGGGAAGAGAGAGTAGCAGAGGTATTTGCTAATGCCCCCGCATATAGTCATCATGGGGTGTAGCTATTCCACCTGGTAGGCCCTCACAAGAACGTGAAACCTCAAAGGCAAGAAAAACACCTGTGGAGAGAATAGTGGTCCAATGTATATATATGCACTTGGCTGGATTAAGCACATCCTAGTCGGTGATCACAAAGGGCCAGTATAGTACCCAGTAGTTGGATTACAGTGCATATACACATCTACTGGCAATAGGCATATATAATCGTCCTGTGCCTCGTAATGTTGCAGATAACACTTATACACTCTCTCCACTCCTTCACAGAAGGTATAATTATATATACAGTTGGTGGGTATCTAAACGGACAGGGTTCAGGACTATATACATTGCAGGTTTTAACTCTACATGTTTCATCCTAGAACGGGCTTCATCAGGAATTATTAAACAGTACATCAACAAAATAGACCTAACTAAATCCCCCCACCACCACAATCAACAGAGATTCCCCCAGATTCCCCCAGCAATAGCCCAAGTTCTTCTTGATATGGAAAAGTGAACTTTGCAAACTTAAATCCCTGATGTTTGCTTCTGTTGCAACAAACGCCTGCACAGATTTTTCTTCTTCACTCATCAGCTTTCTACTGTCCCACTGAGTCAATTTCAGGTCATCTTTCATTCGCTCGGAATCTACCCTTATTGGCAAGATGTTTCTGTGCTCCTTCGGAAACGCACATATTGTTTTACTTACAGCTGTGTTGTGTTTTATGCTCTCACATAAATGTTATGCAGAGATTATAAGTGAGGCTATACGATACCGTTTATTTGAAGAGAGGGAGACGAATATAGACAGCATTATAGCAGGTTGATTTAATTTACTCCTAAATATGTCTTTTCTCGGTATCTGCTATAGATTTACCATGTCCTCAATCCACTCTCATAAAAAAGTAACAATGGTATTTTAATTTTACTGCTCGGTTAAATGAAAGGTACACAAGTCAGACACGATTATGATTATGCACGAGTTAATGTATAAAACACTGGGTATCATGAAGAAAATGGGTTTGAAACCCAAAGCAATCAATCAGACTTCTTTTTTATGCTCTAAAGTCATAGCATATGTGAAAAAGGAACATTGGTTGCTATGGTCAGCAAGAACAGCTTTTATACCAGTGTATTTGAGATAAAGCAGTCCTTTGTCTTTCAGAGTTGCATGCAGCCATAATGAAAAGCACACAGCTGGGACCTACCGAGAATAGCCATACAAAATAGTTACATGGAATCAAATGCATTTAATTATTCATCAAACTGGCACTGTGGGAATAAGATTTCATATGTAGTTAACTTCAAAAAGTTTATCATACCTCAAACTGTACATCTGTTAAAAGGTAGGAACCAAAGGAGCATGCCAAGGGCTGAAGGAACCTCAAAGCACATCTTTCAACAGAACAACATTTTTTCAGTTAACATAACAAACTGAATACACATACAAGTCCAGCTCACCATTGCCAAAAAGTAATGACCTTTCCTGAGGCTTCCTCCAGCCCCTGGAAGGCTATGCGTCTCACACATGTGCAGAGGCTGCTGAGCTCGCCAGGGGAGACCGGCCTGGAGAAGAGTTGCGGCGATGGACACATAGCTTTTCAGGGGCTGGAGGAAGCCCCAGGTAAGTAGATTTCAATGTTTTCATTCATAATCTCCCCGCCGGCAATGTGATCGCAGGTTGTGACAACACATTGGGCTCGATTCACAAAGCGGTGCTAACCCAGTTAGAGACTTTAGGCATGATAACCATTGCAACACGCTGGTGAAAAGCCAGTTTAGGCGTGATAAGTTTAGGTGTGATAAGTTTAGGCATGATAAGTTTAGGCATGGTGGGCTCGATTCACAAAGCGGTGCTAACCCAGTTAGAGACTTTAGGCATGATAACCATTGCACCACGCTGGTGAAAAGCCAGTTTAGGTGTGATAAGTTTAGGCGTGATAAGTTTAGGCATGATAAGTTTAGATAAGTTTAGATCGCGTGCAAGGTCCCGCACGCAAAGCAGCGCCATTAAACTTTATGCAAAGTGCACCAGACTTTGCTAGCGCAAAACTTTTGATCAGCTGTGCACTGTGGTGCTAACCCAGTTGGCGCTTAAACTTATCACGCCTAAACTTATCACGCCTAAACTTATCATGCCTAAACTTCTCACGCCTAAACTTATCATGCCTAAACTGAGTTTAGGCATGATAAAGGGCTTTTCACCAGCGTGCTAACTGTTAGCACCGCTTTGTGAATCAGGCCCGATAAGTTTAGATAAGTTTAGATCTCGCGCAAAGTCCCGCACGCAAAGCAGCGCCATTAAACTCTATGCGAAGTGCACCAGACTTTGCTAGCGCAAAACTTTTGATCAGTTGTGCACTGCGGTGCTAACCCAGTTGGTGCTTAAACTTATCGGGCTCGATTCACAAAGCGGTGCTAACCCAGTTAGAGACTTTAGGCGTGATAACCATTGCACCATGCTGGTGAAAAGCCAGTTTAGGCATGATAAGTTTAGGTGTGATAAGTTTAGGCATGATAAGTTTAGGCATGCTAAGTTTAGATAAGTGTAGATAGCGTGCAAAGTCCCGCACGCAAAGCAGCGCCATTAAACTCTATGCGAAGTGCACCAGACTTTGCTAGCGCAAAACTTTTGATCAGTTGTGCACTACGGTGCTAACGCAGTTGGTGCTTAAACTTATCATGCCTAAACTTATCACACCTAAACTTATCATGCCTAAACTTATCACACCTAAACTTATCACACCTAAACTTATCATGCCTAAACTGAGTTTAGGCGTGATAAAGGGCTTTTCACCAGCGTGCTAACTGTTAGCACCGCTTTGTGAATCAGGCCCATCATGCCTAAACTTATCACACCTAAACTTATCACACCTAAACTTATCATGCCTAAACTGAGTTTAGGCGTGATAAAGGGCTTTTCACCAGCGTGCTAACTGTTAGCACCGCTTTGTGAATCAGGCCCATTGTATCCTATGTAACGTACAAAGTTCGCTAATAGGATTTTTGCTCAGCGGTAATATAGTAAAGTACACCAACTGACTTTAGGGTACAAAAAAAAAAAATATTTATGACAATGACAAGACAGCACATAATTATGAAATAATGGGCTAAAAATGAGTGATGGATGTAAAACTGAAAAAATCCATCTTTATTTCCAAATAATAATATTGTCACCGTACATTGTACTAGGGATATCATTTTAACGTTGCAATAACCGGGACAAATAGCCAAATAAAATGTGTGGATTTTAATTATGGTAGCATGAATTATTTTAAAACTACAATGGCTGAAAACTGAAAAATAATTTTTTGCAATTTTTTTCTTATTATTCCCATTATAATGCATTTAGAATAAAATAATTCTTAGCATAATGTACCACCCAAAGAAAGCCTAATTGGTGGCAGAAAAAAAAAGGTATAGATCATTTCGTTGTGATAAGTAGTGATAAAGTAATTGGGGAATGAATGGGAGGAGCGCTGACAGGTGAAAATTCCTCTTGTCCATAAGGTGAAAAATACCCGCGGGCTGAAATGGTTAAAGAGATTCTGAAGCATCCTAAAAATCTTGTTTATAGTTTACAGTGCTCTTTAGAATTAATGTCATAACTGAATCGCCACATCCCCGTGCCTGGACTCTCACTTAAACCCCCAGTTATCCCTGGAGGAAGATTTGGGGATCACTTCCATGTAGAGGCAGAGCTTTGGGCAGTAGCTCTGCCTCTATTACCGTCAATCTGCAAAGATCACCGCCTCTCCCCGCCCCTCTCAGTCTTCTTTCACTGAGAGGGGTGGGGAGAGGTGGCGATCATCGCAGATTGATTGGATTGGAGACAGAGCTATAGCCCAAAGCTCTGCCTCCCCCGGGCAGCAAATTCCACGACTTTGAAAGTCGTGGATTTTTTCCCAGGTTTTCGGGGGTTTTAATTGAGAGTTCAGCCGCAGGGATGCAGCGTTTCAGGTATGACATTAATTCTACAGAGGACTGTAAAGTAAAAACAAGTTTTTTAGGACGCCTCAGACTCTCTTTAAGGGGAAAAACCCCTCAGTGGTCAAGTGGTTAATCCAGTCAGCGCACTATTGACAATTGAACATAAGGACACACATTTGACTACTGAAAGATGTCTGTGAACAGATACTCCATGCAAGCTAATAGTGCTTTTGATAACCAATTCATATTAGTTACAGTATGAAGATCAAAACGCCTATAACCACTGTAATAAATCAAAATCATATGTTCAAAAATTTGGTGTGATAAAAGTGGCGAGCCGAATCTGAAAAGTAGAGTATAAAAATGAATACAGTAATATTCATGTTAATAAACACGGTATGCTACAAATACTTGAATGTAAATTGAATTGAATGAGAGAAGCGGAATTCTACTGACAATGAAATGTTCTGCTATGCAGTTTTGATGAACCGTTGTTTCATAGGTACATACAGGGTCGAATTTCTGGAAAGGCCACAAAGGCCCGGGCCTTGGGCGGCTGCAGACCAAGGGGGCACCGGGATGTGATGTAGGGGTTTCTACACATGAAAAACAAAGCTGCAAATGAGGAGCAACACATAAAAAAGGCAAGCTGATGCCGAAGGGAGCTATACACAAAAGAATAGGGCTGTTTTACATGGATGTTACACATGGAAGAAGGGGCTACATGTGGAATGGGATGGGCACTGCTGCACATGAAAGGGGAGCCACAACATACTTGGCCTAGGTGTGGAAAATGTATAAATCCGGCTTTGGGTGCATAGGAAGGAGATTTTCTTGTAGCGCATAGCAGCATGATTGTTGATTTCCAACCGAACTAGAATAATCTAGGTGAAATCCCAGATAAACTTGTATTTAAGAATGGCCCTCTCCAGTTAGTTTATGTATTTTATAATTTTTGGGGGGTTAATGTTAAAAAAAAGATGGAAAATCATCTATAACCTGTAGATACCATATGCATCATTTTTATTACTTACAGCACAGTCTGAAAAATAATAGTGTAAATACAATCTCAGTCACAAGAGCCCACAAGAGCTTAAAAATGAAAATCGCTTTCTTCAGTATTTCCCATGACAGGCACTCACTGTCCATGGTACTGAATCATCTTCAATGTCAATTGTCACAGAAACATTGCTGAAGATCAACTAGAAAGCTTTCAGAAACAATGGCTTGCATGTGTCTAGAGCAATTAATGGCAGAAGTGTCTATGGGCAAGTGCATTGTAAAGAGACAACTTGTGAGCACATTTATAAAGAAATAACATGAACAAATTTATTAAAAATCTATTTATCCTGCCAGTATGTTTTTGGGCTGCAAGAGAGAGCTAATTTTCTTGGAGTTATAAATAGAATCCAGAAATAATTATGAAAATTGCTATAAATCATTGGCCCATAAACAAAACTTTGATTCCCCCTCAACTTTACCTCCTCCTACCTGTGCAAGAATGGCCACCATTTCACCTTTCCCCCGCCTGTAACAAGTGCAGTCACCATGTCACCTGTCCCCATAACTAGTACAGCCACTATGTCACTCTACTCCTCTTCATAACAGGGCACCCAACATGCCACCCATCTCTTTCCTCACTCTCATATCAATGTGGTCACCATGATCCTTCCCAATATGTATTGGGCTTGGATGGTTTTCTTTTACACTGCTGTTGCTGCTCCTGTCTGGAGTGGTATGGTGGGGTAGATGGGGAGACCAGGAAGGAAGTTAATGAGCAGTGGCTAAAGCAGAGAGGAGGATCTGGGCCCAAGGCTGGAGAAATGAAATACATAGCAACTACAGAGGGAATGCAGGTGGGGGGGGGGGCAATCTTAGCTCGGGGCTCCAGGTGCTGTTTCCTCAGTGGAAATAATCAGAAATATTCTTGTTACATGCTATTAGGCCCGCTTCACACTTGCGTTGGAGTGGCCAATGGATCCGTGAAAACGGATCTGTTTTCACTCTGTTGCCACTCGATTTCCGTTCCGCTGCTTTCATTCCATTTCCACACATCCCCCACCCCCAAAGTGTATTTTTCTATTTAGAACGGTCCGTTTCTTCCCTAGTGTGACGAAACATTCCATTTTCTCATTGCCCACAATGTAGCGCTTCAGTTTCCTTTCCGCTGGGCTCAGTGGTCTGGAAAAATTGGTGCTGCAGGTAACTTGTGGTCCGTTCAGCGGTACTTTCGGAACTGATCCGTTGGAACGGATGGATGTGAACGGTTCCATAGGTTAACATTGGATCTGTTCGCATCCGTTCCGTTAGTACAGTATCTGTTCTGCTCTGTGAATGAACCATTTTTTAAAGAGGAGCTGTTAGGTATAAGGTCTCAGAGAAAAAAACACATATATCAGTAGCTAAATATTGAATGTACTTACATTACATATGCATTTCACTGTCCACGTTTGGATTTCACAGAATTTTTATATAGTATTTGCAGAGATTGATGCTCCTGACAGTTCATGGCAGGTTCCATCTTTGACTGTCTTGTCTGAAGCCAATTGTGATGTAATATCCTCCCTTATCCTGCTTCCTGATTGATGATTCTTTAGCCCTCTCAAGTCCCAGCCCTCAGACACTCCCACCAGTCTCTGGTCTAATGAGGCATATTGTCTGTCACTCAGCAGGGGGGGAGGGGTGCAGGCGATCATCCCAGGGGGCTGTCAGATGAACAGAGGTGAGCCGTTTTAGTTCTATACTGGGAAGTCCGGATCTTTTCAATGATTCGGATGATTCGAATCGGATCATTAAAAAGATCCGGATCTTTGAACCGAATCTTTGAATCATTTGCAGCAGAGTGAGAGGTGCAGGAGAATGAGGGCACATTGAGGGTGCTAATGGGGAAGGGAGAGATGCAGCAGGAAGATTGTGCTTGTGATTCGACTCACAAAAAAGATCTGGATCAAAGATCCGAATCGTTCATGATCTGGACAACACTAAAGTGCAGTGAATATTAATTAGCCATGTGGCTAGGAATAATAGCGGATTCTCCCCTTACTGAGCATGTGCAAGCAGTGTAACACAGCAAAGTACCAGTATAACGCACAGCATGCTGAGCTTTTGCAAAGTGTGCACTGTGAACAGCACATTGATTTTTCAGTGCTGTGAGTTGGGCTGCTTTACAGGCTGCTGTAACGTGAGCCTGTAATGTCCCACTGTGAAAGCAGCCTTAGGGCGGGATAGGGAAATGAAGGGGAGGACCAGGGAGTGCAGTGGAGAGAAAAAAACCCTCCCAGCATGCTCTGCACCTCCTGTTATGTGGCCTGCGGCCTCCTTAGCAGCCTAGGGATAAAGAGGATTGCTATTCAGCCAACAAAAAAGTAAGATAGCTTTTTTTGCTTCCTTCTAAACTGTTTAACACAGGAGAATAGAGGTTTAAATTTAGCTTTTTTAGTAACAGTTACTCTTTAACGCAAGTGTGAACTGGGCCTTATGCTGTAAATCTACATCAGATTTAAGAAAAGAACATTGACATTGCATATTGAAAAGTGAAGATTTGCTAATTGCAGTAATTCACTGTATGGCAACTATTACTGTATAGTAACTATTAGATGCATCTGGGTTTAGAGGGCAAAAATCAGGAGGAAAAAAAATACTTAACTGGCACGTCTATGGTGCAGGGTTGTCTTATGGCCCTTTCCACCCCAAACTGTCTCTATCTAAGCTACACTGCCTCTATCTAAATTACACTAAACCCTTTTGCCCTCCCAGGTACACTAACCTTTGCTGCCCCCTCCAGCTACACTCTCTGCACTCCCAACTACCCTCACAGCTACACTAACTACATTTCCAGCTACACTCCCAGATACAATCACTACACTCCACGCTACACTCACTACACTCCCAGCTATACTCATTGCACTCCAAGCTACACTAACTGCATTCCCAGCTACACTAACTACACTGCTAGCTACACTAACTACACTCACAGCTACACTAACTACACTCACAGCTACACTAGCTACACTGCCATTTACAATAAATGGTCTTACCTCTCCAGCGATGTGCTCAGAGTCCTCCATCCATTTCCTCTGCTTGGCTCCAGGTAATCAGAAGATGCCGTTGCTGTACATGATCGTCTTTCATGGGCTCCGTACATCCTGGTTCAATGGCGACCTCTAGCTTTGCATCTCATGCATGACCTGACCTGACCGTCGGTTTGGTGTCTGCAACAATAAAGTATGTACAATTTGGAAGTGCCAGCCTATTTGTTTGTTGTCTTACGGAAAGGGGTAAAACACCCCAAAATATTTAACTTGAGCTCTCAGACTAACAGTGTGTGGTATAAAAACTGTTTCCTATAGAATATTTAAATAGAATGGATAAAGGGTCTCCCATTCTGCACATCTCATTGCTTCCAAGCTTACTGCGTTGTCTGGTTTTGATCTTTACACTGGAATGCCAACAGCTGCTCTGTATGTGAATAGTTCTATTGGCTTGTAAATGCTCTCAGTTAAATTTGTGTACTTAATGTGGGGAGCATATTATTCCACTGATATGGCCAGAAACGGGTTAGAAGGATGTTTTTGTTCCTATATTCAATGTAATGTCAGCATCCATATTGTGAAATTAGTTGCAATAGGTCAGTTAAAGAAATTAAGACAAAAGTGTTACACGAAGACATTCAAGACAATAGCACTGAAATATCACCAATGTTCTTTTAAGACTTATCAGTAGATTATTACATAGAATGTTCAGCATTCTCATCTCATACTGAGCAAATGTATCAGTGAAGTGGTGGCAGCATACACAGGGAGGTGGTAGAGAAGTGTATGTAGGATTATTTATTAGTTTAGTGTCCTGAGGAGCAGCTTGTTCTGTGGCTGGCGCCTGGCAGGCATAGAGGCCTAGGGAGTGGTTCTTTGAAAATAAGCATCAGTTTGATGCTGGAATTAATGGATTGAAATACAGGCAAATATTGCTGCAAGTACCTCAAGCCTCTACAAACGTAACTAAAGCATACCTACAGTATTAAGCTAGTGATGTTCAGCAGAGCCCTATTTGTTACAGCAGCCAGTGCGACAGAGGAAGGTAGTAAGACTGCCCAGTGTGCAGCCTTGCTATCAGGTAGGTACACACTGACCCACCACATAGTTTCAAGTATTTAAGTTTATTTTGTGTGTGTCCGACTGTAGCAGCACATTATATACAAAAGTTGGATTAGAATACCCAGTACAGGTTGAGAGCTTAAAGTGGGATAAAGCTCTGACATAACATTCAATAAAAATGTGTTTTTTTTACTTTGTATTACTCATACAGTTATTATATTTGCTTTTGTGCACAAGTAATATTGTCTGTTTACAAATTCCCAAAGTATAGTTTATCTGCTCTGAAAGCTGCCATTGCATTTTATTGCATAGCTGCTGTATTCACATATTAAAATCCATCTAGTGACCACTTCTCAGCTCTTTCTGCTTCTCAGCTCAGTACAGCTCAGTTTTAGCAGTTTGCTAATGTTTACTAAATGCATCTGACAAAGGAATGTAATCACAAGATAATGTTATCACCACTTTGGATGCCTCCAGAATCTGTTAAATGAAGCAAGGAACATTCCACTGAAGAACAAAGTGCTGTGTTTAACTGTTTGATGCCGTTCTGCTACATTTATTTGTGGTAGTAGATTCTATTCTGTAAATAATCTTTTAAAGCAAAGAGGAAATGCTGAGTTTCGTACTACTTTAAAGTGACATCATTGCATAAAAGTGCAGCCTATTCTTAACAGGTGCTTCACGATGGAAATAAACAACAAGAACAATCCATTAACCGATTTCATCATTTACAGTTATATTGTGCCAGCGCACATGCCAATTTAATGTAGGGGCTTTCGTTTCACAAATACAGCTCTGGTCATTTGTGCCATTTACATTTAGGGAGAGATAATGTTGCCAGTGGCTTATTTTACCATAATTTATCCTGTTTTGCCAAATTAGTGGAGGATTACAAGTCATAAAAGTGTCTGTGGATTACTGTATTGCTTGCTTATAACTATGAATGCTTTTAGATGGTGGTTTTTGTGTCACAAGCAGCAGGGATCTTTTAGGTACAAAACCCACTGCTGGTAAATGGCGTGACAGCTGGTCACACTAGCAGGTGTATTTGTTTAAAACCTGTCAAAGCTGGATGAATGCTATTGATGCATTCACTGGCTCAATGGGGCAGCCTGCAGTTAGGCGTGGGGTTCCCCTGAAAAGGGTCAGACTCTTTCAAGGGTCTTTTATGTTATTTATTTGGAATAAAACCAAACTGGGGTCTCAAAATACGTTATTGGGAGCTACTTTCCATAACAGTACATCATTAAATACACTTTTCTCTCTGTGTTACATTGGCTGAAGGGGATTCTGTAATAGCATGCTTTACACATTCAGAGTTTACTAACTAAACTGTTTACTGTTTTGTTCCTTTTATCAGTTAATACATTTCCATCAGTTCCTTCTTTTTAGGGCGTGTTTAACTGCAGTAACAACATTTTGTAGTAAATATTTTGTTTATTATTCTATGTTTAGATGGCGCTGTTCTCCGTTCCTTTTTTCATCAGTAAAGTTGTATAATACAAGGATTGTTCTCTGGAAAGAACTGCGAGAAGAAGGGAAATGTGCTCAGTTACTTTCCTGTACATAAAGACCACGTGGCATGTTTAAAGCCCCAACTCAGTGTTGTGTAGAAATAGCCAAACAAGCTGCTATGGAAACCAGAGGCAGGAAAGGAACTCAGTTTGTACTTAAAATAATTTATTAAACACAACCCTGTAAGTTATTTTTTCTCAAAGTAGAAGTGGCCACATGACTAGCTTTTAGCTTGTGATCACTACAGCCATCTCTGTACGCACAGTGATGATTTTGAATTTCATAGTAAGTACTGATGTGCCATTGCCAGTACTGCTCGAATGTATCGAATGTATCAAATCCGAATTCGGCTGTGATCACGACCATAGAATTCAATTTGAATTCGAGCCATGATCACTTATTGAATTTGGATAATGAGTCTTGATCACGAATTTAAATGGCCTTACAGCATCTTTTGTTTTTTAAAGGGAAACCACATATATGTAATAAACAAAAAAAGGAAAACTTTTTTTTCTGTATTTGATTGTTTATTCTTCTTCACTGTCTTCATGTAATGATCCGCCCAGCTGGATGCACTGGCAGACAGCTGTTTGACCATTCCCCTAGTCTGTGGGCTGCAGGTCTCTGCAAAAGAGACCTGTTTTTCCATTACAAGTTTCTGGTCTGTTCTGCTGCTGGTGAACTTGCATACACTCGTTATGCAAATCTCCTACCTGCCTCCTTTGATGACTGGCAGTATAAAGAGCTATGTTTCCCAGAGTCCTTTGCTGGTCATAAGAGTTAGTTCCTGTGTAACACTCGCCTGGAGTGTCAGCCTTGCTCTTTGTTGAAGATTAGCCTAGAGTAATTCCTGGAACTGCACTAGGCAGTTTCCCTAGTGCAGTTAGGATTGCATATCTGTTTTGTTTGTCTGTTGCGATTGTTCTGTCCCAGCGGTGGTCAACAGGAAGTCATTCTGATCTTTGTTCTTGGAGTATAGCTGGAGCAGCGGTTGCTACCAGCTATCTCCTCTAATCTGTTTTGCCTGGATCGCACTCGCCTTGCGCTAGTGCTGTGGATCCGTCTCTCTCACTTAATCCTGTTTTTGTGTATCTGTCTTGTCTGCTACGAACGCTTGCTGGAGGCTTGGTGAGGTAACCGTTAAGCAAGCGCTCGCGTCCTCTGTTTCATGTTTGTCTGTCGGTGGTTAGTTAGGCGTGCTTGTCTCTGTTGTGCTTAACACGCGGAGACCGGGCATAAACGCGTGCACTGTTGCGAATGAGTGCGGTGTTCGCGTTTAGCTAGCGTTTGTTATTTTCATTATCTTCTCATTGTATGATTTGCTGTGCCTTTGCTACTCTCGTGCTCTGCCTTGCTGTAGCCTTGTGTCACTTCTGGCAATCGCCTCTCTCGCGATTGCGTTCCTATTTCATATCTGCTGTTGTGTATGCACCGTCGCGGGTTGGTGACTAGTTTGGTGCACACACATACAATCTGTCCCTGTGCTCATTCTCTTTCGCAATCGCTTCTCTTGCGATTGCGTTCTCACTTGGTTTCCTTTGTTGTGTGTCCGCCGTCGCAGGGTGGCGGCTAGATTGGTGGACATACATACATTCCTCATCTGTGCTTATTCAGTCTTGTGTCACTGTTAGGAGGAGGAGTGACGTGTGGCAGCAGGCAATGTAACGGGCCATGGCACCTAGCGTTGGTACTACGGCTGTAATAAACACCATACAGCAGGAGGTTCCAGACAGCAGTCGTGAAGCCCACATAGTGTCCAATACACAACTGGGACAGCATAGTTTTCAACCCAGACACCTCCACATTTTTTTTTGACCAAAAAATGTAGCTGTTGTAGTGGCGTAATAGCTAGTGGCGCATGGCAGCAGCATATAATTCTGTGGACCCTGGTGGTGGGAACACAGACAGCAGGAGGTTAAATACAGCAGCAGGAGAAGGAGGAGGAGTGACGTGTGGCAGCAGCAGGCTGCCACACGTCACTCCTCCTCCTTCTCCTGCTGCGAAGTACAAGGTCACTGAAGGATGCAGTGGGCACAGCATGGCACCTAGTGTTGGTATCACGGCTGTAATAAACACCATACAGCAGGAGGTTCCAGACAGCAGTCGTGAAGCCCACATTGGGCTTGATTTACTAAGAGGTGCTAACCTACTTAGCACGTCTAAAGTCTTAAGGCGCGCTAACCAGGGTGCTAAGTAGGTTAGCACCAGTTTTCTCAATCAGATCGTGCTCTAAGTACCGCGCGCAAACTCCTATGCGCGCGCTAAGTCCCATAGGCTTTAGTGGGCACTTCGCTCTGAGCGCCCTGCGCTCTGTGCAGTGTGCGTGCAAAACTTTGCGCGCGGTACTTTGCGCACGATCACTACTTCTCACATTTCAACTGAGTTTAGACGTGCTAAGGGCCAGTGCTGAAGTTAGCACCATTTTGTAAATCAAGCCCCTTGTGTCCAATACACAACTGGGACAGCACAGTTTTCAACCCAGACACCTCAGAAAAAAAAATTTCCACAAAAAATGTAGCTATTGTAGTGGCGTAATAGCTAGTGGCGCATGGCAGCAGCGCATAATTCTGTGGACCCTGGTGGTGGGAACACAGACAGCAGGAGGTTAAATACAGCAGGAGGAGGAGGAGGAGTGACGTGTGGCAGCAGGCAATATAGCAGGCCATGGCACCTAGCGGTGGTACCACAGCACCTACAGAAAAACCAGGCCAAATTAGCAGGGGACTGAAGGTTGATGTTGTGAAAAAATAATTCCCAGGCACCTCATGTCCTCCTCTCACCGACAACAGGTGCCTGGAAGGTGCCTTTAATCCAGGCCTGGTTGATGTTCAAAAATGTGAGTCTGTCCACGGACTCTGGGGACAGATGAGAGCGCTTCTCTGTGACCACGCCACCGGCCGCACTGAAGCACCTCTCGGACAGCACGCTGGAAGGGGGCAAGACAGGACTTCCAGGGCGTATTGCGCCAGCTCACTCAAGATCTGCTAGTGCTCGACCCAGTACTCAAGGGGTTCACAGGCTCCTCGCAGGTGTCAAGCCCGCTAAAGGACCCCATGTAGTCGGCCACCATCCGGGTCAGGCGCTGGCTGTGACTTTGAGAGGAGGATTCTGCTGCACGCACCTCCTCTCCCGGTTGCTCTACCGTCATGTAGAGTGCCTTAGTCAATGACAGCAGGTCTCCTGGGCGTTTGATGCTGCTCCTGCTGCTGGCTGCAGGCCCCGGCTGCTGTGCTGGCTGCACAGGGACAGGGGGTGGAAGGCTGGGGGAAGGCTTCCTCCAATCGCCGAACAAGGATCTGCTGCAACTCCTTTGTTCGCTGCTCAGTGTCTCCAAAAGGCAGGGACTGGCCCACTTTGCCCTTCAGCCGTGGGTCCAGGATCATGCTGATGCAGGCGTTCTCTCGAGCTCTCATCTACTTAACCCTGGGGTCTGTGTGCAGGCACCGCAGCATGTGCGCTGCCATGGGGAACAGGGTGGACCATCCAGCAGAGACATCAGGGTCAGTGGCCACAACGCTGTCCTCCTCCTCTGGCCCCTGAGCCTCTTCCTCCTCTCTCCACCCTTGCACCACTGCAGCTGCGCTCCGCCATTCCCCCTCAACATCAACGTCCAGGACCTCCAACTCCTCCTCCTCCAACAACTCAAACTCCTGCGCAGAAATGGACTGCGCTGGCAGCTGCTGTTCCAGCTGGATCAGGGCCTCCTCTTCCACATCCATCAGATCACACAGTGCCCTGTCCAGCAGACAAACAAAGGGGACCCACTGGCAGAGGGATTCCTGTTCCTGGCTCACCAGGTTGGTTCCCTGCAGGAAGGGAGCCAACACCAAGCAGACCTGCTGGATTTGCCCTCAGTGTGCGCTTGAGAGGAGCTGGAGTTTGGTGGTGCCGGCAAGAGTGGCCTCAACAATGTGGCGGTTGATAGCCCTCCTCTGCTCAACCAGCCGCTCCAACATCGCCAGGGTGGAGTTCCAGTGAGTTGGCACATCGATGACAAGCCGGTGTCGTGGCAGGCCCTCGCACTGCTGCATGTCGGCCAGGTTTGCTGCGGCAGCGGCTGAGCGGCGGAAAGTGCGCACAATTTTCCGAGCCGCTTCCAACAGATTGTCCATCCCCTGGAAGGTGTGCAGGAACTTCTGCACCACCAGGTTCAGGACGTGGGCCAAGCAGGGGGCGTGGGTCAAGTGTCCCCTGGTGATGGCAGCCAGCAGGTTGGCTGCATTGTCGGTCACAACCAATCCGACTCTGAGGCCTTTGGGGGTCAGCCATGTCTTCTCTTGCTCCCTCAGGTAGCGGAGCACGTTGGCTGCTGTGAAACTGTTCTTCCCCAGGCTGACCATCTCCAGCAGCGCTTGGCAGTGGCAGGCCTTCACGCTGCTGTTGAGGCGGGGTCGCTTGGCGGCGGGAGCTGCTGCTTCTCCCCTGACCCCGCGTGGTGGCACCACATAGTGGACTACTGGTGGTGCTGCTGCTGCTGATGCGCCCGAGGATGGACCTGCTGCTTCCTCGCTGGCGCATTCCACCAGGCTGACCCAGTGAGCGCTCTCATGTCACTCCCCTCCTGCAGAAAGAAGTATGGCAGGAGCTGGGAGAACATGGCCTGGGCAAGCAACCCATTCAGCACCCAGATGCGCCTGTTGGTGGGAGGCAGAACCTTCGTCACACCGGGAAAGGACTTGCTGAGCAGGGTCTGGCGGCGTTTGCCTGCTCGGGAGGATAAAGAGGCAACTGTGGAGGGAGCAGATGAGGCCACTGAGGACTGGCTGCCTGGCGGGGGAAGCAGTGACTTTCTGTGCTCCTGCTGCTGATGCTGGATGAGCAGGAGGGTGGGATGCTGCTGCTGCTGCTGAAGGCTGTGCAGTGGCTGTCTGGCTCTGACCACTGCCTGCGCCACTGTCCTTCAGAAACTCACTGTAGTCCTCAAAATGTTTGGTCTCCAAGTGGATCTACAGGCACGAGGTACCCAACTTGTTCAGATTGCGACCTCTGCTCAGGCTGGCACTGCAACTGTGGAAAATGGCACGGGTCTTATCGTCAACGCACACAGTGAAGTACCGCCAGACTGGGGAATTCAACTTGTCCTTCAAGCTTGAGCCTCTGGAGGGCTGTTTTTTTCTCCCTTTGCTTGGAGGAGCTTTGGTGCGGGTGGTAGTAGCGGCTGAAGCAGCAGGCTGTGGCTCCTGCCTTCCACACCCTGTGCCAGCCGCCATGCTGCTGCCACGCCTCTGTGCCTGAGATGCCTCCTCCTCCGATGACGAGCTGCCTTCACCCAACTGTGGTGGTGGCACATAGGGGCGGTCCTACACATCATCATCATCATCCCCAAACATCTCCTCTGAGCCCCCAACCAACTCTTCTGCCCCAACATCCCCTGCATCAGGCCCCTCCTCCTCCTCAGAAAATTGTGGTTGTTCTACGCCAAAAATAAACTCCTTCACCTCAAACTTCTCCTCCTTGCATGTCCACATCATCTCCTCCTCAAACTCTGCAACAACCTCCCTCAAAGCGCTCGTGGTCCCTAGCGTGAAGAGTGAGCTCAGTGAGGGCAAGGTGGTCACTGGGGTCGACGTGACCTCAAGCGGTGGTGGAGGGCAGCTGCTGCTGTGGACCGGAGTGCTGGTGATGGCACTGGTCTCGCTGGCACTTCAGGTCTGGCTGGAAACTGTGGCTTGCTGCTCTGCCATCATTTCCACGACAGCCTGTGCCTGACTCTCCGCAATGGGCCGGGGGCGATGACCCGTCTCAAAGATGGGCGCAACACGCTGCTGTTGCACCTCTGCTCCCTCCTCCACAACTCTGCGGTCAGTGGCTGGCGGCGGACCAGTCACAGACCTGCTGGTGCTGGCAGTGGCTGCAGCAATGGCGCTGCCTCTCCTGGTGGTGCCTCATCCTCTACCTCTGCCTGTCATTGTGCAATAATATAGAAATACAATAAGAAAAACTATATATATATATAATAAATAAACTAGTATATATATATATATATACTAGTATATATAAACTATTATGTAGCACAACTACTAACTATAATCCCTAACCTACCTACAGCTAGTGGGCTAAGGCTACCCTAGGCTAGCAGGCCCTAGCCTCCACACAGACTAACACTAGCGTAGCACAGTATACAGTATATACACTACACTAGCTGACTGATCTATAACACTCAAATCACTAGCTATCTATAAATCAATGCAATCAATGTGTAATAAAGGTGTGTAGAATGTAAAACGCTGGGTAAACAGTGAGAAATGCACTTGCTCTATGACGCAGCAGCACTGGAGATGCTCTCAGTACCACAAGTCACAAGCAAGGACGGGCTCCTTAAGATGGCCGCCGCCTTATATAGAGGAGGGGAGGGCCAGGCTCCCCTCCTCTGATTGGTTGCTAGGGCCTCAGCTGGGGGCCTTCTAATTGGCCCAATGACGTCATCCCCTAGATACCGCAATCCGGATTCGTGATCATGGGTTAAAACCCGTGATCATGGCTGAATTCGAGAGTGACTATCCGGATACATTCGAATTCGGGATCAGTATCGATCTTCGAATTTGAATTCGAGTCTGGATTTAAGAAAAACTACCCATGATCACGGGTAAATTCGAATTCGAGAGCACTGGCGAGCAACCCCTGCACATGCCTATTAGCGAGCACACGTGCACCCTTTCATGATTAGTACATCCGTATTCCGCATTATTTCTTAGGTACAGATTTAATAAACCAAGCCATAGTTTTTTTGTGTCGTATGTGTAGACATGAGATTTATGGCCATAGAGACTAATGTCTGCCATCCCCTCCTCTGTGTCTACTGTACAGTGTTCCTGTGGGATAGAGTGGTCACCATGTTTGCTTGATTCCAAAAAACAGAAGGAACCACAACTAGTCTCAGTGGGAGTTTCTTTGGAGAGATGTACCCTAGATAAATAGGCTAATTTTATAGTACTAATTCTGGTAACCATGGACATCCAGTTAATACATGTGTTTCTGTTTGTGAACTGGGACGGGTTTCTGGAAAGGCCACAAAGGCTTGGGTCTTGGGCGACTGCAGCCCAAGGGAGCACCTGACCATGAAAGAGGGGTTGCTACATGTGAAAGAGGAGGCTGAAAATAGAGAGAAACACATGAAAAAGGGAAACTGATGTCCTAGGGAGCTGTACATGAAAAAGAGGTACTATAGTACATGGATAATACATATGGGAGAGGGGCTTCACATGGAATGGGAGGGGCGCTGCTGCAGATAGAAGGGGAGCAACAACATACTTAGCCTAGGGGCACAAAATGAATGAATCCGGCCTTGTTTGTGAATACATCCCCTATTGAGGCTTTATGGCTTGCCCTGTATTTTCTTAACCACTTTAGCCGCAGGGACGTGAGCCTCACATCTGCGGCAGGTGCTGCTACAGCCGTAGGTATTGTGCGGGTTGAAGCCCATGATTGTGATGCTCCAGGCGTCAGGAGGGATTGGTGGCAGGGGACAGAAGACCCCTGAGCCAATCCGTTCTTGTCCGGCGAGAATGATCACTGTTTTTGTTCAAAAACAGTGATCATTCTCCAATCGTGCCGCAGCGCTGCCTCCCGCTCGCTCGTTTCCACCGCACTTGCTGGCAATTGTTAGATTCATGAATGGGAATGAATGGGCTCCTCAGGCCCCCCTCAGACGCCACTGCGTCACTTCCGAAGTAACACTGTAACGCATTACTTACTATCTAGCGTACTTATTTTACATTATGCCACATTGATTTGTTCATTTGGCACTGTCATTGGCCTGTGGAATCGGGCTTAGACCCGCAAAACGCGTTGCCTGTGCTAAATAAAAAATCTTGTGCATTAATTACAAAGATTTCGTCATTGAGGCAAGACACCTCATTGTTCGTTCCATTTTAAGCTGTTTTTAGATGCTTTTATCCACACTAGGGTGCCTCTTTTCCTTCACTATGTCCACATCCTGTCTTTAACCTTAGCCTCCCAAATGGCTTTACCATGTCTGCCGTCGGTCTTTGCTTCATCCTGACAAATTACAGTGCCATGTTTACCTCTTGCCTTTACCTCAGCCTGCCAAGTGGTTTTGCCATCTCTGTTTCCTGTCTTAATCTCAATTTGTGCATTAGCAGCAAATAATCTGTTTACCACTAGGAATGGCAGACCATTGTCATGCTTTGGTGAAAACCATTTAGACATCACACCTTGGATAGCAAGTGCTGTCTACCAGTGAAAGGAGCCAACACTGCAATACATATACTTTTCTGAGGCACCCTGGAGACTTTCGAAGAGAGACATTCTGGTTTTTAAGTGTCCTTATACTTAAATGGAACCTAAAGTGAGAAGGATATGGATTTTTCCTTTCCTTTTCCTTTCCGTTTCAAGCTTTCCTTCTCCAACTGATTTGCTGGAGATGTGAGTCTGCAGTGTTTGATACAACACAGGAGAGTCCATCCTTGGGAGTTTTTCTAAACATTTCTAATTGGATTTCTGAAGTGAAAATCTGTTTGCTAAGGGCTGCTACATATTGCATTTTAGCTTTACTTTATCACCTATTTATTTTAGCAATTTATTTGTCTATTAGTATTTTTATGCAGTTTCAGTTTTTTTGTAGCTTTCAGCAGAATATTGAAACAGAGAAATTTAAAATTCAAATATAAAAATATGAAATATGCCTTCTTTTGCTGTTTGATCTTTTCATAGAGAAGCGCCTTATAAGAGGCACAAACAAAATAAGCCTATCTTTTACATTACGTACTTCCTCCACCTTAGTGGTACACAATGCTCTGGGGAGCAAAACATCCTGCCCTAACTGGCAACCTGTTGCTTTTTGTTGGCCAGTGTCAAAGTCCATTTTATTCCATAAAGTAAATGAACAAAGATGTAAACAATGTCCATTGTGTTACACAGCTAGACTATAGCTACGTTTCTGAAAAGGAATATACAGTGAACCTGTGATTGTGTAAACTATTTAATGAGAAAATATAAAAGGAATGGTTAGTGAAGTTATGGGCCTCATACGAATGACGTTCAAAAAATGAAAGGAGCTGCATGTATAGCAAAGCTAAATTACATAAAAAGAAAAACCTGCAATATACCATAATATTGTATGCTGGCTCCTCCGCCATTGACTGACACAAACTACAGAGGGTCACCAGGTCAGTGGAGAGAATCATTAGGAAACCACTTTCTCCTCTGGACCTTCTCTACAACAGTGTGCTTCAGAGGACTGAGGTTTGCCAAGGATCCCTCACACCCAGGCCACCGCTTCTTCAACCGCCTCCCTTCAGGCGGCCGGTCCATCTCCACCAGGACCTCAAGGCGTAGGTAAAGCTTTTTACCGTTGGCTGTCAACTCTCTTCATGGACTGCCCCCCCCCCCCCCCAGTCCCCTTTCTCCCCCCTTATATTTTTCTTTCTTTGTTTAAGCTGTAACCAACAAATCATCTTCACACTGCGGTATATTGTATATAGTAGCGGTCAATCTTTTGTGTTAGGTTGCTGTATTTGTAATTTGTGCTACTCTGCTGTATGTGTAATGGTGTTTCTTCGCTGTATACTGAGTGTCCTATCCTATACTTAAGCTCTGTATGTGCTAAAGTCCAATTCTGTGCATGACCCAGTCGTGCTTGGCGAAATACAATGACTCTGATATCATCATACTGTGCAAGCTCGTATGAAAAGTGCTAGGCCATCCTAAAACTGCAGCAGCTTTTCCGTAGCTGTATATGAACAGGTCATTTGTGACTCAAACAGAAGTATGGAGTTAGGCCTCATTCTCATTAGGTGCGTTGAAAAATGTATAAAAGCGCATGATAAAAAACGCATGTGTTTGTGTGCGCTTTAGTGCACGTTTCAGTGCATTGCGGTGTGCTTTTTTTTTTTTTTTTTTTTTTTTTTTAGCATATTTTAGTTATTGTAGCAGTAGCAGTTGTCAATAAAGCTTTGTTTTCATATGAAAATGTTTTTTTATTTTCAATTAGGGTTAAAAAACGCATGTGCTTGCATGCGCTAAAAAAGCGCACCCATTCACTTGCATTGATGTGCGCTTTACAGCTCAAGGCAGCAGAAATGCATGCAACACTACGTTTTTGTAACGCTAAGGGCCTGCAGATTGAATGCAGAATGGATGCAGAAAAACTGACTCCAATGAATGCCTATGGGAAAATCTGCATCAGAAAAATCGCGTTTAGTGGAAACAGGCATTCATTGGAGTCAGTTTTTCTGCATCCATTCTGCATCCAATCTGCATGTAGTGGAAACAGGCCCTTAGCGCAGCGCATAGATGTGAACCAGGCACATTTAATTATGTGGGAAAATCAATACCTTGCAGAATGCACAGGTCAATGCGCTGTGAAAAGTGCACAGAAACGGCCCTGATGTGAACGATTCCTAACGGTAAAGGTTAATACTTGATAACAGTATTGGCCAATGGTTCCAGACGTGTTCTGAAAGAGTAACATTTTTAACATGCTATTACATGTACAGCTCAAAATATAATACCTTTTATTCAGTAATATTTCTAGTAATATCTAGTAATATGTCCTTTAATAGAAGACAGAAGGCAAAATCTCAATGCACTGTTTGTGTACCTTTAGTCTTGCACATTTCTTTATGTTTACAGATTTTTGGAAACTTCATAATTAAAGCTTGTTTCCAATGCTATTCATAAGCTCCACTGTTTTATAAGCTGTATGTCTGTGAACATGGCAGTTTTAAAATGTTTGGCAGTGGGACAAACCAAGTCTCAGAAAAAACCTGCAGAGAAAACCAGTCTTAAATATGACTGACAAAACACAATCCACTTCCTTTTTCTGCTATTCTTTTAGCGTATCTACTGTCCCTCTCATTTCCTCCACATGCGGCTCATGTCCTCATTTTACAACTTTTCCTTTAAAAAGTTCAAGTACAAGTCAAATGTCCTTGCTTTATATATTTGCCTGCATTTCAACCTTCTCATTTGCAGCCATATTTTCATATACAGTATACTCAAATATTTATTTATTTTATTTAAGTATTTATACAGTGTCGACATATTTTTCATGGCTGTACAGAGTATATATGAATATAAATTAAGGGGTATTTATTGTGAACCTTTTATAGTTCGCTTCCCATTAAAATTTCACTAATATGGGACTCCTTGCCAGTTGCCACTGGTCCTTCCATCTTATAGGCCTTTTCATCTGGCCCCCTTACCATTCTAGTTCAGCTTTGAGAGTGTCTAGTTTCCAGTGTTTCAGGTTTAAATGAATACCCAGGGTCATTTTTAGGCATAGACATTACCGGCCACTGCCTGGCGTGCCATTGGTCCTGGAGGGTGCCATTGCCCTAATCAAGACCCACCCCTGAGCCATGCTTCAAACTAAGCCATGCCTCCCAGATGAACCCCCGCCCCCACAAGTGTTTGTACCTCCTTCTATCCCCTTGTGCCTCCTTCTGTCTTTTTGTGCCACCTTCAGTCCTCCTTCTGTTTCCCTTTGTGCCTTCTTCTGTCTCATTGTTCCACCTTCAGTCCCCCTGTGTCACCTCTGCCACCCTGTGTGTCGCTCTGTCCCCGTGACTCCTTTTGTCTCCCTGCGTGTCTCCTTCTGTCTCCTTGTGCCACCTCTGCCCCCCCTCCCCCATGCATCCTGAGATATATTAAAGTGAAATGGTGCTCTAAGCAAGCAATGACTTTGGGCCCACACTTGATGGCCACCTAGCTTTTTTGGCAAGATATGTTGGGGGTAGCATAAACCAGGCCTCACTAGACTCTTTTTTCCCCCTTTGTGCCTCCCTCTGTCCCCTTGTACCATTATCCATTCCTATCCCCCTCCTGCGCTCACCCAGTCCAGTGTGTAAAGGCAGAGTATAGCGCAGCAGAAGCTGTGCTCTAACCTCCCCTCTGGAGTCCAGTGCTGTGCCTGTGTGATCATCCTGTTTTCTGTTCCCTCTACTGCTGGCACCTCACTCTCCTTATGTCATGTGTAATAACACTACATGCAGTAGGAGATGTTAGGCACTAGGGCGAGCGGCTAGGCGGAAGCACAGCACTGGACTCCAGCGAAGAGGTGAGTGCACAGCTTCTGCTGCACTATACTCTGCATTTACACACAAAAGCTGAACGAGTGCAGGAAGGGGGTATCAGTGTTGCCAACTCATCCCTTTAATTACTGACACATCTAAGTTATACAGGTTCTGGGGCTATTTGCACATAATCAGTGCCTTAACTGCATCTACCTAGCTACAAAACCTGTATAATTCATATGTGTCAGTAATTAAAGGGATGCATTGGCAACACTGGGGGGTATGCAATGAAATGTGACAGGATCGGCTGGAACTTTGTATCCCAGGGACTCCCTGTATTATGCATCCACCCTATACAGCACATGGTTTATATTCTCTAGTGTGGTGACAAAAAGGCTAGAAACACCCCTGGGAATACCTGCTGTGAAGCAACTTGTTACTAGCCCTGCTTGCTTGCTGCCTGTACTGATCTGCAGCTGCTGACCTGCCTTTGATGGTTTTCCAGCCCTGTCCTTTTTTGTAAAACCTGACTCCACTTGTCTGAAGCCTGAATTTGACCTATTGGCTGGTTTGACTTTTTCCCCTCCAGACTCCAGCCTAGTCATCAGTCTGATCCTGGTCTTTGGCATCCCTGTTCGTTCTGTTTCAGTTGGGGAAGTGCTGAGGGCTTTTGACTTGGCAGACCCCATGCTAACCACCAGTGCCAAAATCAATAGTGCCCATATAATAACACACCTGTTGCAATAGTGAAGAAAAGATGTTAAGAAATTACATTTAATTAGCTTTGTTTTTCATGATTCTCTGCTGTAGTTCCTTCATCAATTAGCTAATCACTAGAGATGGCCCAAACCTCTGATTTTCGCAGAAGGTTCGGTTCGCGCGAACTTTCGCGAACCACAATAGACTTCAATGGCGAACTTGGAAAACTAGAAACACTTATGCTGGCCAGAAAAGTGATGGCAAAGATGTTTCAAGGGGTCTAAAACCTGGACCCCCAGGTGGCGGAGTGGGATACATGCCAAAAGTCCCAGGGAAAAATCTAGATTTGACGCAAAGCAGCGTTTCATGGGCAGAAATCACATTGAATGCTAAATTGCAAGTCTAAAGTGCTTTGAAACATCTTGCATGTGTATTCATCAATCAGGTAGTGTAATTAGTGTACTGTTTCACACTGACACACCAAACTCACTGTGTAACGCACCGCAAACAGCTGTTTGTGTAGTGACGGCCGTGCTGGACTACTGCGCACCATGGCGAGATTGCTCTTCCTCACTCAGTGATGTCAGGTTAGGTAATGTCTGACTGCCTTATCAACTTTTGATGGTTCTTTCTCTACCATTGTTAAAGCTTACATCTATTTTTTTTTTATTACATTTTCTGCTTGCGGTTCAGTACCTGCAACGAGAATCTATTATGGAGGGCAAGTCTGCCATTGTGACCACGAGTAATGGCCGGGGAAACCTGGTTCTATTCCGGTCCGGAGTTGGAGCCTAAAACGGCTACCACCACACATCCAAGGAAGCAGCAGGCAGGCATGCACGTCCCAAGGTAGTGACCAAAAATAACAATACAGGAGGAGGACTTTCGAGGCCCTGCTGTGTATGTGAAATGAATCAACTTTAAATCCTTTAACGAAAATCTGTTATGGACGGCAAGTCTGATGGTGCCTTCACTGCGATTTACCAGGTTGGTCTCCTCCTCAAGGAGGCGAAGATCTTTTATGGAGGGCAAGTCTGCCATTGTGAGTGACCACAGGTAATGCCCGGGGAATCCTGGTTCTATTCCGGTCCGGAGTTGGAGCCTAAGAAACAGCTACCACCACACACATCCAAGGAAGGCATCAGGCATGGCATGCACGTCCCAAGGTAGTGACCAAAAATAACAATACAGGACTCGGAGGAGGACTATCGAGGCCCTGCTGTATTTGAAATGAATTAACTTTAAATCCTTTAATGAGAATCTGTTATGGCGGACAATGATGACACCGCCTTTCACAAGAATCTGTTCTGGAGGGCAAGTCTGCCATTGTGACCATTGGGTAATGGCTGGGGAATCAGGGTTTGATTCTGGTCCGAAGTGTGAACCTGAGACCCATGCTGTATAAGTAATGTACCTGCCCTGACTGTGCTTTGCAGACCAGGCATCTGTGGTCAGATGGACCCTTGACCCAGCGGAAGACAAACCAATCCGAACGTATTTGCCAAGAATGTGTTATGGAGGGCAAGTCTGCCATTCATTCAACTGTGTGAAACTTTTGATGGTACTTTCTCAGTACCATGGTGACTGACCAGGGGTAATGGCTGGGGAATCCTGGTTCAATTCCGGTCTGGAGTGGGAGCCTAAGAAATGGCTACCACCACCACACATCCAAGGAAGGCAGCAGGCATGCTGTGGGCAAAGGAGCAGTAATGGCTACCACCACACATCCAAGGAAGGCAGCAGGCATGGCATGCACGTCCCGAGGTAGTGACCAAAAATAACAATACAGGAGGACTTTTGAGGGCTTGCCGTATTTGAAATGCATTAACTTTAAATCCTTTAACAAGAATCTGTTATGGCGGACAATGATGACACCACTTGCCACAACAGCTAGGTATATGCAGTGATGAGGTGGGTTCACTGAACACAAAAGGTAGGTAAGTATATGCAGTGATGAGGTGGGTTCACTGAACACAACAGCTAGGTATATGGCTGTGATGAGGTGGGTTTACTTAACACAACAGCTAGGTATATGCAGTGATGAGGTGGGTTCACTGAACACAAAAGGTAGGTAAGTATATGCAGTGATGAGGTGGGTTCACTGAACAAAACAGCTAGGTATATGCAGTGATGAGGTAGGTTCACTCAACACAAAAGGTAAGTATATGCAGTGATGAGGTGGGTTCACTCAACACAAAAGGTAGGTAAGTATATGCAGTGATGAGGTGGGTTCACTGAACACAACAGCTAGGTATATGATTGCTGTAATGAGGTGGGTTCACTTAACACAAACGTTAGGTATATGCAGTGATGAGGTGGGTTCACTCAACAAAACAGCTAGGTATATGCAGTGATGAGGTGGGTTCACTCAACACAAAAGGTAGGTATATGCAGTGAGGTGGGTTCACTGAACACAAAAGGTAGGTATATGCAGTGATAAGGTGGGTTCCCTCAACACAAAAGGTAGGTATATGCAGTGATGAGGTGGGTTCACTCAACACAAAAGGTATGTATATTCAGTATTGAGGTGGGTTCACTGAACACAAAAGGTAGGTATATGCAGTGATGAGGTGGGTTCACTGAACACAAAAGGTAGGTATATGCAGTGATGAGGTGGGTTCACTGAACACAAAAGGTAGGTATATGCAGTGAGGTGGGCTCACTCAACACAAAAGGTAGGTATATGCAGTGATGAGGTGGGTTCACTGAACACAAAAGGTAGGTATATGCAGTGATGAGGTGGGTTCACTCAACACAAAAGGTAGATATATGCAGTGATGAGGTGGGTCCACTTAACACAAAAGGTAGGTATATGCAGTGAGGTGGGTTCACTGAACACAAAAGGTAGGTATATGCAGTAATGAGGTGGGTTCACTGAACACAAAAGGTAGGTATATGCAATGATGAGGTGGGTTCACTGAACACAAAAGGTAGGTATATGCAGTGATGAGGTGGGTTCACTGAACACAAAAGGTAGGTATATGCAGTGATGAGGTGGGTTCTTTCAACATAAAAGGTAGGTACATGCAGTGATGAGGTAGGTTCACTCAACACAAAAGGTAGGTATATGCAGTGATGAGGTGGGTTCTTTCAACATAAAAGGTAGGTACATGCAGTGATGAGGTAGGTTCACTCAACACAAAAGGTAGGTATATGCAGTGATGAGGTGGGTTCACTCAACACAAAAGGTAGGTATATGCAGTGATGAGGTAGGTTCACTGAACACAAAAGGTAGGTATATGCAGTGATGAGGTGGGTTCACTGAACACAAAAGGTAGGTATATGCAGTGATGAGGTGAGTTCACTGAACACAAAAGGTAGGTATATGCAGTGATGAGGTAGGTTCACTGAACACAAAAGGTAGGTATATGCAGTGATGAGGTGGGTTCACTCAACACAAAAGGTAGGTATATGCAGTGATGAGGTGGGTTCTCTAAATACAAACAGGTACTAGGTATAGGCAGTGATGGGTATTACAATGTGCAACTGTCACACAAGTAGTCACTGAATGTGCTGGGCCTGGCAGTGGCACACACAGTATGAATTAGCAAGGCTGTCTATGCAACACAAGTGTCAGTGAGTGACACACAGAAAAAAAAATAGATCACAAGAACAAGATTAGCTCTCAAAAGAGCTGTTGTGGGGTGCTATTTTAGCAATAAGAATCAACCAGGAGCAAGCTAATAAGCCTATAACAACCTAACTAATCTTTCCCTATGAGAGTCTGCCAGCAACTGTCCCTTCTCTCACTATTGCAGGCACACGAGTGAGTGTAATGGCCGGCGGAGCCTGCCTTATATAAGGGGGGAGTGGCTCCAGGAGAGAGTGTAGCCTAATTGGCTACAATGTGCCTGCTGACTGTGATGTAGAGGGTCAAAGTTGACCCTAATGGCGCACTATGGGGGCGAATCGAACTTCTGCAAAAGTTTGCCTTCGCTTGCGAACGCGAACCACCGAAAGTTCGCCTGGAACCGTTCGTATGCGAACCGTTCGGCCATCTCTACTAATCACAAAGGCATTACATATTGGGTGGTCAGTCTCCATTGTTTAATAACATGTCCACTATATCAGAGTTCCCCAACCATGTCATCATGGCCCACCACCAGTACATGTTTTGCAGGAAACCACAAACATTCACAGGTGAAATAATGAGTGTCTCACCAGAGCTAATTCACTACCTCTGTGGATTTCTACAAAACATGCACTGTGCACTATACACATGCTACCTGCTGCTACTTGTCCACTACTGTCTGTCCCTGCCCATCACCCTCTGCCTGCCCTACTTGCATACCAATGTTTGTCACTACCTGTCACACAAATTACCTTTCACTACTTGTCCACCACTGTCTTTCACTACTCGACACACACTTCCTGCTGATACTGTTACTGTTAAATATAATAGTATGATCTTAAACCGAAGGTATTTGTCATTATTCAGCTTTATATGTGCAAAAAAAAAAAACATGTGCAGTTAATCACTTCTGCTCCTACACCAGTGCCTCTGTTGTATGCATGGATTTACATGGTCATGGAGGAAATATTTTCATATTTGCATATTCATTAGTGAGAAGCAGTACTGAACCTAAAGCCCGGTGGTAATTTTCCCCATGTGAAAGGGAAAGTCACATGGTACTCTAACAATTAATCCTGTATCCTTTTTTCCCAAGTCACACCAATCAGTGATTGTATTGGAGGAAATGAGTTATGTCATTATCCATGATAAGTATGCCTGTAGGGATCAATGCCTCTGAAGTTACCTCCCAATTTCTCATTTAGTATTCCTTAATTGCCCTGTCCCAGTGCGCTTTCTCTTTAACTTTATTCTATTGCACCTGTACTTTTTCTTTGATGGTAATGACTAGAATTTGTATAACCTTGCATATTATACATTTCCCCTACATTGCTTTGATGTTTTTCCCACCACATGCTGATTCAGTATAAAGACTGCTTGTGTGGGGGCTTTGTCCCACAATCTGAGGCTATCCATAGAGATGAGATTTTTGATTTTTTAATTTACTGTAACTGTGTTCAATAAGTCTATTGGCTTTTTGGTAATAGGCAATAATAAACCCAGCCGACACCATTTTATTTTAACTGAGAAATAAATTATTATATACATATATAATGTAATATGAGGTAATGAGATTGGGCTGTTTATCACCACATGAAGACAGCCCATTTTGGGTACAGCAATACATGCTCCAAAATCGTCCTATTGGACCAATTTATCAGTTGGTAATATGTTCTTATTACTGCTGGTTGTTTGGTGATGGGTGTCACATACTGTATGGCAATGTACAATAGTTGTTTTCCAGGGGGTTGCATTACTCTGGTGCTCTGAAAAATAGTTTTGACCAGAATTCAATGGGCACGTTACAAGACCCTTGCTGTGCTTATTTTGCTATAGTCCCTAAGACATTCCATGTCTGGTAGTAGAGACAACCAGAAAGAAAGTCTAGTGAGGATTATATAAGAGCCAGCAGGACAGGTGAGACTATGGCTTGTATACATGCAGGCTGGAAGGCCATTGCAGCCCTCCCTCCCTGGATGCACTGCACTACAGCCAGCCATTCCCATGCCGACCACCTGCACTGGATCAGGTCGTAAGCCTGAGTCTAATCTTTGGATGTATGGCAACAGTTTCCCACCATTCTGCACTGCACCAGGCTGTAACCTAAGGACTTAATTTCTGCAAGCATGGCATGGACTGTTATTCTCCACCTATGGGGACCCTCGGACTCGCTATCTATCTCTCTCCTATCGCTCCTTCTTTTTTCTCCGTCTCTCTCACCACCTGCATTCTCCAGGACATGTGGTGGGGTGTCTGTTACTGCTGCAGAGCAGTTGAGCGCCGCACAGACTGTAGCAGGCAGCTCCGCTCGATATAGCACTCAGACAAACCCATCTAGCTAAATGTTTTGTGTAATGTGCAACGTGTAATGTAATATGATGACTGCTTGTATATCTCTGAAACTACCTTGCGTATTTCTATGATTTTGCCTTTACCGTACCATCACCGACCCTGCATGTGCCAAAAATAATATCGGGTACAACCCCCGTGTCACATACTGTATGGCAATGTACAATAGTTGTTTTCCAGGGGGTTGCATTACTCTGGTGCTCTGAAAAATAGTTTTGACCAGAATTCAATGGGCACGTTACAAGACCCTTGCTGTGCTTATTTTGCTATAGTCCCTAAGACATTCCATGTCTGGTAGTAGAGACAACCAGAAAGAAAGTCTAGTGAGGATTATATAAGAGCCAGCAGGACAGGTGAGACTATGGCTTGTATACATGCAGGCTGGAAGGCCATTGCAGCCCTCCCTCCCTGGATGCACTGCACTACAGCCAGCCATTCCCATGCCGACCACCTGCACTGGATCAGGTCGTAAGCCTGAGTCTAATCTTTGGATGTATGGCAACAGTTTCCCACCATTCTGCACTGCACCAGGCTGTAACCTAAGGACTTAATTTCTGCAAGCATGGCATGGACTGTTATTCTCCACCTATGGGGACCCTCGGACTCGCTATCTATCTCTCTCCTATCGCTCCTTCTTTTTTCTCCGTCTCTCTCACCACCTGCATTCTCCAGGACATGTGGTGGGGTGTCTGTTACTGCTGCAGAGCAGTTGAGCGCCGCACAGACTGTAGCAGGCAGCTCCGCTCGATATAGCACTCAGACAAACCCATCTAGCTAAATGTTTTGTGTAATGTGCAACGTGTAATGTAATATGATGACTGCTTGTATATCTCTGAAACTACCTTGCGTATTTCTATGATTTTGCCTTTACCGTACCATCACCGACCCTGCATGTGCCAAAAATAATATCGGGTACAACCCCCGTTGTACTTGGCAAAATAAATTATTCTGATTCTGATATGGCCCTGAGGCTATGCTACATTGATAAAAAAGTCTTGCATATTTCACACTACAGCATTTTGATTGTCCTCTGATGGAGCCTCCAGAAGTTATTGGGGTGAAACATGTCAGGCTAGGTGGAGGGTGGTGGTGTGTATGAATATGCATTCAATTTTATGTGATTTAAAGGGGTAGACATCCTGTTAATACTGAGGCAATTTCAATCCTAATAGGGTGTTTTGACATATTTCTACCTCTTATCTCACATGTTATTTAAACCACATAGGTGATACAGGCCGTACCTGACGTTTTAATTGTTTATTAAAAGTTACGTTTTATATAGTTCTATAGTTTTCTATAACAAGCATAAAATAGTGTTTTGTATGTTTTCAACATTGTGTTTAAAGCTCCCACCAAGCAAGAAATTACTCATAATGTATTTGATACTACCTTTTAGCTACTATTTAGTACCTTTTCAATCTGTAAAATAATGTTTTTAACCTAAGATAAAAAAAGTATCTCCTCATAGGAAACTCAGAAGAAAAGGGAATAGGATAAGGCCCTTAACCCCCTTGGCGGTAATCCCGAGCTGAGCTCGGGGTATACCGCCGGAGGTCGCCGCTCAGGCCCTGCTGGGCCGATTTTCAATCTGAAAAAAGCAGCACACGCAGCCGGCACTTTGCCAGCCGCGTGTGCTGCCCGATCGCCGCCGCTCCGCGGCGATCCGCCGCGTGCAGCGGCGAAAGAGGGTCCCCCCAGCCGCCCGAGCCCAGTGCAGCCGGAACAAACAGTTCCGGCCGGCGCTAGGGGCTGGATCGGGCGGCTCTGACGTCAGGACGTCGACTGACGTCCATGACGTCACTCCGCTCGTCGCCATGGCGACGAGGAAAGCGAAACAAGATAGGCCGCTCATTGCGGCCTATCTTGTTACTTTCGATTGCCGGAGGCGATCGAAAGTACGCTTCCGGAGCGCCCTCTAGTGGGCTTTCATGCAGCCAACTTTCAGTTGGCTGCATGAAATAGTTTTTTTTTAATTTAAAAAAAACCCTCCCGCAGCCTCCCTGGCGATTTTAATAGAACGCCAGGGAGGTTAAGGACCATATGCAATTAACTTTTCCTCCTGAGTTTTCTCAAACTTGTCTGTAAAATGCCTTTTAACCTCCCTGCCGGTCTATTAAGATCGCCAGGGCGGCTGCGGGAGGGTTTTTTTTTAATAAAAAAAAAACTGTTTCATGCAGCCAACTGAAAGTTGGCTGCATGAAAGCCCACTAGAGGGCGCTCCGAAGGCGTTCTTCCGATCGCCTCCAGCGACCAGAATAAACAAGGAAGGCCGCAATGAGCAGCCTTCCTTGTTTTGCTTACATCGTCGCCATAGCGACGAGCGTAGTGACGTCATGGACGTCAGCCGCCTCCGATCCAGCCGTTAGCGCTGGCCGGAACTTTTGTTCCGGCTGAGCAGGGCTCGGGCGGCTGGGGGGACCCTCTTTCGCCGCTGCTCGCGGCGGATCGCCGCAGAGCGGCGGCGATCAGGCAGCACACGCGGCTGGCAAAGTGCCGGCTGCGTGTGCTGCTTTTTATTTCGCTCAAATCGGCCCAGCAGGGTCTAATCGGCGACCTCCGGCGGTGATGGACGTGTATAGTCGTCCATACCGCTGAGGAGGTTAAACCACCAGCAAGCAAGAAAATGCTCACAATAATTCTGATAGTACTTTTTCACCTACTTTTTGGTACTTTTTCAATTGCAAAATGCTGAAAGGTTATTTAAATAGAAGGCGAAAATTATCTCCAAGGAGAAAACTCAGGAGAAAAAGTAATTGCATATGGGCCTAAGTGTCTAACCTTTCTAAGCACCTCTTACTTCAAACTGACAGTATTTGAATTTGGAATAACACAATATGTCCTGTATATAACTAAACAAATCAGACACAATGCAAAGCAATGCAAAACTGATTATTTCTGCAACCTTGGACATAACTGTATCTGCACTGCAGCAGAGTTATGGACAGTTCATTAATATTTGACACAGCTCTAGGTTCACTCTCTCAATCCAAACTTCATGGTGGAAAAAAGCGCTTGTAAAATGAATATAAGCTGTTCTTGCCACAGCGTAAATACTAAATCATTTAAAGTTTAACTAAACCAAAAAATGAAGTTATTAAATTCTGAAAAAAAACACACAAGCTGTTTAGTGTAAATTATGACTGTTATTTTTGGGGCTGTATATTCACATTTAAAAATGCTTTTTTTTATTTTACAGATTTACTTTCCTGCAGCTGTATCCTTGTAGGTGCGAGTAAGGATGAGCGAGCAGTTTCACGAGAAGCATAACTGTACCCGCTCCTGTCTGAGGAAGGGGCCACCACAGAGAAAGGGTTAAATTTCCTGGATGACGTCCTCTCACTCCTGGTTGGCCTGTCCACCAGCCAAACCTATAGAGCACAGGAAGTAAGCTGTACTGCAGTACTAAACATATTTTCACCATCAAAATTGTTTTCTGTCCACCACTATGGTTCTTTACACTGTTTACATTTATTTATCATCTTTACAGCTATTACAAATTGCCTTGTTCAATTTTGGGTTTAGATAAGCTTCAAAACATTTTCATTATCTTTTCTTTTTTATGTAAATACAGTGGAAGATTCATTTAATACCCTTTTGTTTCTTAAATGTATTACAGCAATTAAGCTTGATTGTCCCTTTAGCTTGTTAAATTGTTTACTGGTTTGCAAGTAAGAACATTTATTTTCCTTACCTTTTGGAGCTCAGTTTGTCAGTCTTCTTGGAAAACCATACACTTTCCTTGATAATGTGCATGTCCTTTTTTTCTACCTCTTAATTTATTAAGACACAATATTAGCTTCCGAGCACAGTCTATGCAGTCAGTATATGGCTAGATGACAAAGAAAACAAGGCACTTCATAGTCTTCAGTTTTGTGCTAATGCCCATGTTTTTGTAAGAAACTTTTGCACCTGCTGTGCTTTCTCAACAAGTCCCCTGAAATCAAGGATACTTTTTAAAGAGTGCCAACACTTTAACAACAAAGAGATGTCTACATGCACACAATTTCCTTAACCCTTTCTGGACCAGCACCCTCTGCCCTCTTAAGGACCAGAGGGTGCTGGTCCAGCAAACCGCCGCTTCCCGACGAATCGCCGCAAGTTACCGTCGCTCCCGCCGGACACGCCGCTCTGTCCCCGCCGCAGGCTGCTCTCTCTGCCGTTGGTATGACGGCAGAGCGATGCGCGCCGATCAGGAGCCGCTTTCATTGGCTCCTGACCCTGTCATTCCATGTAAGCTAATGGGAACGGCTTACATGCATGACAGGGCCAGGAGCCAATGAAAACGGCTCCTGCCCGGCTCACAGTGCTCTGCCGTCATAGAGGCAGCAGGGCATCACATTGCGGCGGGGGCAGAGCGGACCGAGCGACGGGGACGGGCGGGGGAGCGCGGTCAATGGGACGTAGAGCTTACATCCGGTCAGGACCGCAGCGCCCCCTGCCCGCCGTAGATTCGTACTCGCTCGGTCCGCAGGTAGTTAAACAACCACTGTATCGAGTATCTTTCTTGCCCAAGTTCTGTTTTTCACATCAACAAAGAAACACTTCATTGCATTATATATTGTGTGCTGGAGCCAGAAGATAAATATCTTCTCCACCTCAGTACCTTTAAGACAACATCATTTAAAGAGACTCTGTAACAAAATTTTCAGCCTTATTTCTTCTATCCTATACGTTCTTCTACCTGTTCTAATGTGGTCTGGATTACTGCAGCCTTTTTATAGATATACATATAGATATAGATATATGGATATACACACATATAGATATATAGATATACACACATATAGATATATAGATATACACACATATAGATATAGATATATAGATATACACACATATAGATATAGATATATAGATATACACACATATAGATATAGATATATAGATATACACACATATAGATATAGATATATAGATATACACACATATAGATATAGATATATAGATCAGAATCAGAATTTTTTTTCGCCAAGTACAACGGTGGATTGTACCCGGAATTGGTTTTGGCGCATGCAGGGTCGTTGGTGAAAAACAAGAAAATAGCACGGTTAAGCATGGTACATACGTAGACGTGGGACAAGCATACATAGGACAACATTACAGTTTGTGCGTACATTTAAGCAGAGCGTCGTATACAGTTAAGCATGGTACATACGTATAAACAATAAAAGCAAGGTCAAAGCAAAAACAGAGAGCATTACAGCATACACGTACAGTTAACATAATACAAACATAGCAAGACATACACTGATAGCAGGAACAGAAAAGAGTGGGACTGGAGGAGCAGCCTGAGAGCTGATATGAGCGCTGCCATTTTCAGCACTGGACGCTACACAGTGACACGCTCCCAACTAGACAGGTGCTACTGATTGTCCACGAAAAGTAGAGAGGAAGCTGGGGGGGATCATGATGGAGGCAGACAGCAGGAATCATTTGAGCCAGGTTGCTCGAGGAGGATCGCTCCTAATTTCAGAGTCCGCACGTAGTGTTGGGCGAACAGTGTTCGCCACTGTTCGGGTTCTGCAGAACATCACCCTGTTCGGGTGATGTTCGAGTTCGGCCGAACACCTGACGGTGCTCGGCCAAACCGTTCGGCCATATGGCCGAACTAAGAGCGCATGGCCGAACGTTCCCCGAACGTTCGGCTAGCGCTGTGATTGGCCGAACGGGTCACGTGGTTCGGACCCGAACGCGCTCTGATTGGCCGAACTGTCACGTGGTTCGGGTAAATAAATACCCGAACCACGTCATATCTCCGCCATTTGTCTGTGGGTTTAGCTTTGGGTAGGCAGGCAGGGTAGTTCGCGCTCCAGCCACGCTAGCCAGGGTCCCCCCCAGTCATTGTGTGTCGCTGCTGGGAATAGTAGTACACCGCTCGCTCAGCATTCTGTTTACTGCCACTCTGTGTACCTCGCTCAGCCACACTATATAGCATTCTGTTTACTGCCACTCTGTGTCTGCTGGGAATAGTAGTACACCGCTTGCACAGCCACACTATATAGCATTCTGTTTACTGCCACTCTGTGTACCTCGCTCAGCCACACTATATAGCATTCTGTTTACTGCCACTCTGTGTCTGCTGGGAATAGTGGTACACCGCTCGCTCAGCCACACTATATAGCATTCTGTTCACTGTTCTGTGTCTGCTTGGAATAGTGGTACACCGCTCGTTCAGCCACACTATATAGCATTCTGTGTACTGTTCTGTGTCTGCTGGGAACAGTAGTACACCGCTCGTTCAGCCACACTATATAGCATTCTGTGTACTGTTCTGTGTCTGCTGGGAACAGTAGTACACCGCTCGCTCAGCCACACTATATAGCATTCTGTTCACTGTTCTGTGTCTGCTGGGAATAGTGGTACACCGCTCGCTCAGCCACACTATATAGCATTCTGTTCACTGTTCTGTGTCTGCTGGGAATAGTGGTACACCGCTCGCTCAGCCACACTATATAGCATTCTGTTTACTGTTCTGTGTCTGCTGGGAATAGTGGTACACCGCTCGCTCATCCACACTATATAGCATTCTGTTCACTGTTCTGTGTCTGCTGGGAATAGTGGTACACCGCTCGCTCAGCCACACTATATAGCATTCTGTTCACTGTTCTGTGTCTGCTGGGAATAGTGGTACACCGCTCGCTCAGCCACACTATATAGCATTCTGTTTACTGCCACTCTGTGTACCTCGCTCAGCCACACTATATAGCATTGCGTACTCTGCCAGTCAGTGTGTATATTGCTGGGATCAGTAATACTCCACTCACCGTCAACCACTATATGAGCTCAACATGAGTTCCCCAGAGACCTCCGCTGTGAGCAGCACTCCCAACAACAGCAACAGCCAACGCCCCACGCAAGCTATAACATCCACCCCAGCAGCCAGTGGTCAGCAGCAGCCCTCCCCGGAGGAGAACGTTGTGTCCATCAGTCCGTCGCCAGAGCGATTAATGAGGGCTGCCATTGAGGAGATGATGGGGCCTGATGTGGAGGAGGAGGTCTGGCTCAGGCCAGCATCCCAAGTTAATGTTGAGGACGATGAGGGGTCTGTGTCTGGGGATGTTGGGGTGGCAGAGGTGGTGGGTGGGTCAGACTCAGGAGAAGAGTTGTATGATGAGGATGATGATCGGGACCATCTGTATGTGCCTCAGAGTCCGACCCCGGAAAACATGTTGTATCGTGTGTTTAGGTACTAAAATCTGCGTTCCCTCCCAGTAGTGTTGGGCGAACAGTGTTTGCCACTGTTCGGGTTCTGCAGAACATCACCCTGTTCGGGGTGACTATATAGCAGACTATATAGCATTGTGTTTAATGCCACTCTGTGTACACGGCTCAGCCACACTATATAGCATTGTGTTTACTTCCACTCTGTGTCTGCTGGGAACAGTAGTACACCGCTCACCCGCCACTGTATAGCATTGTGCTCTGTGTCACTGCTGACAATAGTGGTACACCGCTCACCCACCACTGTATAGCATTTCTGTACTGCCACTGTACTGCTGCCAGTCAGCGTGTACTTTAAGGATAAGTGAAATGAGGAAGAAATCCGGTGAAAGAGGGAGGGGCAAGGGAAGAGGTGTTTCCCCTGACGGTTCACGTACAGGCCACAGGGGAGCACCCAAGAAAACCCACTCAATACTGCCCATGTTGTCCAGGACAACAACCCTCACAGATCCAAAAGAACAGGACCAGATAATTACTTGGATGACCTCTCAAGCGTCCAGCAGTGGGTTAAGCAGCACCAGCACATCACGCACGAGGTCCGAGTCCTCAGCCAGTTAAAGTCTGGGCTTTCTTTGAAGACTGCACTGAGGATGTTACCATGGCGATTTGCAAGGTGTGCAAGACCCGCCTGAGCAGGGGGAAAAGTATTAACAACCTCTCCACCACCAGCATGAGCCGCCACATTCTATCCAAACATCCCACTCTGTGGGCAAACGCGGCAGGACAGGGTACCACCAGCAACACTGCCTCCCTTGGGTTCACCAGACTCACCACCAGACCCGCCTCAGCAGCAGCAGTAGCCCAGCCATTGCGTGGTTCACAACATTCACAAACATCAGACGATGCTGACACTGTCACTTTCCGGACTAGTGCTCTTGAGGTCTCCCAGTGTTCATCAAACACAACAACCAACAGCCCTTCGGTGTGCAGCGCTACGGTTGAGTTGTCTGTTTCTGAGATGTTTGAGCACAAGAGGAAATTGCCAGCAAATGACCCCCGGGCCGTGGCAGTAACAGCCAGCCAGCATAGCCAAGCTTCTGGCCTGCGAAATGCTGCCATATCGAGTGGTGGAGACAAACAGCTTCAAGGGCATGATGTCAGTGGCCATCCCACGTTACGTGGTTCCCAGCCGCTACCACTTTGCGCGCTCTGCAGTGCCTGAGTTGCATGAGCACGTGGTCAGCTAAATAACCCGAAGCTTGAAGAATGCCGTTGCCTGCAAGGTTCACCTCACCACTGACACCTGGACGAGTGCGTTCGGCCAGGGTCGATACATCTCCCTTACCGCGCACTGGGTGAACCTTGTGGAGCCTGGCAGCGATTCCTCACCTGCTACGGCGCGGGTGTTGCCCACGCCGCAAACAGCTGGATAACAACAGCAGCACCTACCTCTCTGACTCCTTCTCCTCCAACGCATCTCAAAGCTGTACCTCATCCGGAAATGCTAACCCAGCACCAGCAGCAGTAGGATCGTGGAAGCAGTGCAGCACAGCTGTTGGCATGCGTCAGCAAGCGTTGCTGAAGCTGATCTGCCTTGGGGATAAGCAGCACACAGGGGAGGAAATTTGGAGGGGAATAAAGGAACAGACGGATTTGTGGCTGGCACCGCTGGACCTGAAACCGGGCATGAAGCTAGACACCTGGCACGAACTGGCAATGTACGCAATAGAGGTGCTGGCTTGCCCGGCAGCCAGCGTTATGTCGGAACGCTGTTTCAGTGCTGCCGGAGGCATCATCACAGATCGGCGTATCCGCCTCTCCACAGAAAATGCAGACCGTCTGACTCAAATTAAAATGAATCAATCCTGGATTGGAAACGACTACGCAACACTCCTGGACCCCAACCAAGTAACATGACCGATGAACATCTGGGATGGTTTAGCGTTTCCGGTCCCTGTTTATTGAACCTCTCATCTGTATTACATTTATGACTGCATGGCGGCAAAAAGCATTGCTGCTATATCCGCACGCTTTTTGTCCTCATGCAAGGCCTGGGTTGTTGTGTCTCACAAAGCGTGGCCTTCTCCTCCTGCGCCTCCTCCTGTTCCATCACGTGTGCTGCTGCTGCTGCTGCTGCTGGGTTAGCGTTGCCGCGTGGTCCCTGTTTATTGAACCTCTTATCTTTATTACATTTATGACTACATGGCGGTACAAAGCATGCTATCCGCACGCTTTTTGTCCTCATGCAAGGCCTGGGTTGTTGTGTCTCACAAAGCGTGGCCTTCTCCTCCTGCGCCTCCTCCTGTTCCATCACGTGTGCTGCTGCTGGGTTAGCGTTGCCGCGTGGTCCCTGTTTATTGAACCACTTATCTTTATTACATTTATGACTGCATGGTGGTACAAAGCATGCTATCCGCACGCTTCTTGTCCTCATGCAAGGCCTGGGTTGTTGTGTCTCAAAGCGTGGCCTTCTCCTCCTGCGCCACCCTCCTCCTGTTCCATCACGTGTGCTGCTGCTGGGTTAGCATTACCGGTCCCTTTTCCTGGAACCTCTTATATGTATTACATTTATGACTGCATGCCGACAAAAAGCATGTTACCTGTGCAAAGAAAACAGACATTTCCCGCATTTAAAAGACAGTTTTCCCTTTGAAACTTTAAAATCGATTTTCTCAAAAACTATAAGCTCTTTTTGCTAAATTTTTTTTTCCTCTTGTACCCACTCCCAAGGTGCACATACCCTGTAAATTTGGGGTATGTAGCATATAAGGAGGCTTTACAAAGCACAAAAGTTCGGGTCCCCATTGACTTCCATTATGTTCGGAGTTCGGGTCGAACACCCGAACATCGCGGCCATGTTCGGCCTGTTCGGCCCGAACCCGAACATCTAGATGTTCGCCCAACACTATCCGCACGGCTGGTTGATGAGGGGCAGACACAGTATCTATATATCTATATATCTATATCTATACACACATATAGATATAGATATATAGATATATAGATATACACACACACACATATATATATTTATATATATATATATATATATATATATATATATATATATATATATATATATATACAAACATCACTTCTTGGTTAGCGGCCGTGTTTTATGTTTGTAAACACTGCCTAAAACTGGCGATTAAAGGCCAGGATCGCGGCAGGGAGTGGTGGAGACGGCAAAGAGGGATCAAGGAGATCACAGTGACTTGATTGGTATGTTTTTTATTGTACAAATCGGTCAGTACAGATTCTCTTTAATGGATACCATTGCAAATATATGCAGGATGATGTGTTAAAATTTTACATGTGAACAAATGTACCCCATTTACAGTAGTAAGTAATGAAAGAGCTTATTTTTCTCATGAACATAATTGTAAATGTAATAAACCTATAGCTTTTATTTCTAATTTTTGTTTTATTTATTAATTTATTTAGTAGGTCTCACACTTAAAGCATTTCAAATTATTTGTATTTTAATTTAAAAAAATGAAATTTGTGGTGTTGCACTTGTTGGTTTGATTGGTAAGGTGTATCTAGAAACACTTTTGTTTTACTGCTGTGTATCAAAAATCAGCTAAGTCCTAATTATCAGTTACCAACACAGGAGACTTGTATAATTTTAGTGACTTGTTTACTATAGCAGTGATGCAAAACACTTTTTTCTGAAAAACAAAAAACAGGATAAAAAATGATAGCTGTATTTTATATGCTACTAATTAAAATGTTTAAAACTTATTTTACCACAAAACAAATAAATCAAAATACATGAATCCTCTTTAAAGCAGAATATCCAAGAAACATAAAGACTTACTATTTAAATTATGTCCAATAAAATGGCTGTAAGATATTTTAATTTCTATGTAGCCAATGATGGTGTAGCTGGAAAACATCTTGGTTCTTTTTACTGGGCACAAAAACTAACACTAGAGTAGATAGATAGATAGAATTTTTTTTAATTCAACATAACAGCACTATGACATGCAAGTTGACTTGCACAAAATAATTTTCAAAAAAGTTTGAATGTTGCTTAACCACTATACCCCCACAGGTGCGGATATCTCCGTCCCTTTTTCCACCCTGTCAACACCAGGGACGGAGATATCCGCACCTCCCGCCGCTGTCTGCGCTCCCGCTCGCTCGTGCACGCCACTGCCCGCTCGCCCGGAGATCAATGAACGGGAAAAAACGTTCCCGTTTGTTGATCTAAGCCCCCGCAATGATCGGCTGCTTCTATGAGAAGCAGCGCGATCATTGTGAAAAAAAAAGTTTCCCAGCCTCAGAAGACTTCCTGCAAGCGTACTTCCTACGCTTGCAGGTCGCATAAACAAAAAGTTACTGTGGCCATCTTGTGGGCAAATAGTAAAAATACACCCTAAAGCATTTTTCATATACAAATACATTAGTTTTACACTAAAAATTAACTCATTACCTCCCACACTCCCCAATTTTTTAATTTTTTTTTGTAATTAAAAAAAAATTACAATTAAAAAAAAACATAAATAGTTACCTTAGGGACTGAACTTTTTAAATATTTATGTCAAGAGGGTATAACACTGTTACTTTATAAACTATGGGCTTGTAATTAGGGATGGACGCAAAACTGAAAAAAATGCAACTTTATTTCAAAAATAAAATATTGGCGCCAAACATTGTGATAGGGACATAATTTAAACGGTTTTATAACCGGGACAAATGGGCAAATACATTTCATGAGTTTTAATTACAGTAGCATGCATTATTTAAAAACTATAATGGCCGAAAACTGAAAAATAATGAATTTTTTCCCACATTTTTTCCTATTTTCCCATTAAAACACATTTAGAATAAAATAATTCTTGGCATAATGTCCCACCTAAAGAAATCCTAATTGGTGGCAAAAAAAACAAGATATAGGTCATTTCATTGTGATAAGTAATGATAAAGTTATAGACGAATTAATAGAAGGAGCGCTGAAAGGTGAAAATTGCTCTGGTGCTCAAGTTCTCAGTTGTGAAGTGGTTAAAATGTGAATAAAAACAGAATGCAATGATCTTCAGATCAGGTAAACCATATCTTAAAAGAAGCACATAGACAACATAGCAAGTGTTGAAACTTGAGAAAACCTTATTTTGAATTTAATGCCAGAAACACATTTCAAAAAGACTAAGACGAGGGCATGTTTACCTACTGTGTTCCATCATCACCTATTAAGTGTAAGCACTTTGAAACTGAGGTGACAGATTACCATAGTTTTGAAAGTGAAATGTTGTCCCATTTGAAGTTTAATATGATTTCAGCTTGGGTTCAAATCACGGCACTGATCTTCGGTGAGCCAGTATTCATTAAGGAATTATTGGGCAAGACCCTTAACACTGCCACTGTCTACTGAGTGCACTCTAGGGGCTGCCTCGCAAGCTCTTTGAGTCCAGCAGGAGCACTTGATATACAAATATTGGAATTATTATTATTGTCATACGCTTATTGGTTTTCAGGCATGCTTGTTTACTCCCGGCCTCTTTTATGATAGAGTCATCATGTTGTGATGTGGTTCAGTATCGTCTCACTGAAAAAGCAAGGCTTTAAAAAAAACACAGTCTGGAAAGCAGCATTTGTTGCTCTAAATGCTGTTATATCATTTAATCATTTAGTATTATTAGTTAATGATGCCTTCCCAGATAAGCAAGCTACTAATAACATATGTCTCTCCATACCATCATGAATGCTGGCCTTTGAACAATATGCTTACAACAAGCTGGATGGTCCTTTGGCTTTCTTTTGGCATTCTTTATTTCCAAATGATAGTAGTAAAAATGTTTTGTACCATGTTAGCCAAACAAATTATGTAGGTAGAAAAAAACAAAGTCTTGTAAAAGTAATACCTTTTAATGGCTAACTTATAAAGTTAAATAATGCAAGCTTTCTGGGATCTAGTCCCCTTCTTCAGGCATATTTCCAGATGTAAGCTGAAGTAAAACACTGATGCAGATAAATAGTAAACACAAAGATGGCAGTTGTGCTGGTTACTGTTTAGCAGTTAGATGTCAGGTGATCAGCAGTCTTGAGCCATTGAGCTCATACAAGCAAACATGAAATCTAACAGGTTTCTGAAGATCATGAAGCCAAGTAAATCATGTTGCATAAGGAGTCATGAATCCCATTCCACAATTTAAACCCTCTGTTAATGTCTTAAACATCTTCATACATTTGTACTCAGAAATCTTTCTTGCTTGTTCATTTTTGAAGTTGCCCTTAAGAATAGGTACTTTGAGATCTTGCATGCTGTGTCCTGGTTCACAGAAGTGTTGGCCCACTGGTGTGTTTATTTTACCCTCATTAATTTTAAAGCAGTGATGGTTCATTCTTGTGCGCAGTTTTTGTTCTGTTTCTCCTGTATAGATTCCTTTTGAGGGGCATTTCATGCAGAGTATCATGTATACAACATTGGATGACTCACAGGAAAATAACCAATTTTCCTGTGAGCCATCCAATGTTGTATACAGTGTTGTAAAATACGTACATACTGTATAAGATGCACATTTGCCCCAGAGTAAAATGTGCTATAAATTACTTTTTTCCTATGCCACTGTCACTTACAGTAGGTAGTAGAAATCTAACAAATCTGGCTTTGGACTTGGACTAGACAGTCTCCTCATGGGGGATTTTCAGGGGTTTCTTTGATTTTTAAAACATTTAATAGCAGTTCCTCTTTTCATCTGCTAAACTAGTGTAGTGTAAAAAATGAATAGGGAGCTGGCTAGCATCTTTGTATAGATCCTTCCCATGGAGTGCTTTTTGCAAAGAATAAAGAAAATGCTGAGAATCCCCCATGTGGAGATGGGCTAGTCCAAACCAGTCATATTTTTACTAGTTATTGTAAGTGACATAGACAAATAATAATTTACAGTGCATCTTACTGTGAAAGAAATGTATGTCCTATACATGTTTACATATATTTCCAGTTTTTTCCTTACAGTGGTCCTTTTATGGTTCTCCTCTTTCTCATGCACGATGCTTTCTCATGTTATCTTCAAAATATATTTTCAACACCTAGCAAATGAAAATGACTAAAATATAGTTAAGAAAAACAATATCAAACTAACAAAAAAAATTGAGGAATGTTATCCTTACATTAACTACTTTGGCCTCCTGGACGTACTAGCTACGCCCAGGAGGCCATGTGCGCGTCCGCGCGCCCCAGCGGCCGATCGCGCGCGTGCATGCGCGCTCCTGGCCGCGGATCGTTAGCCCACGAATCAGTGAATCGGGCTATGGTGCCGATCACTGATTCCTCTCCCCCGCAGAAAAAGCGACAGCTTCTCTCAGAAGCTTCTCTTTTTCTGGCTGTTGCGTCCCCCATGCGTCCCCCATGCGTCCCTCTAAGCGTATATTACACTTAGAGTGACGTCATGTAAACAAACTCATGGCCGCCATCTTGTGGCCAAAAAGTAAAACTACAACTAAAAGTAAAAAAATAAAACTTAACACACATTTACATTATAAAAGTAATGTACATCCCACCCTCCCAAAAAATACCCATATAAAATGTTTAATATATAAAAAAAACAACAACATTACAATAATGAAAAAAACATGTAAATATTTAACTAAGGGTCTAAACTTTTTAAATATCAATGTAAAGATGAAATATTTCTATATTTTTTTTTATTCTAAACTTGTAAATAGTGATAGATGCAAAACGGAAAAAATGCACCTTTATTTCCAAATAAAATATTGTCGCCATACATTGTGATAGGGACATAATTTTAACGGTGTAATAACCGGGACATATGGGCAAATACAATACGTGAGTTTTAATTATGAAGGCATGTATTATTTTAAAACTATAATGGCTGAAAACTGAGAAATAATGAATTTTTTCTGTTTTTTTCTTATTCTTCCTGTTAAAATGCATTTAAAGTAAAGTGGCTCTTAGCAAAATGTACCCCCCCCCCCCAAAGAAAGCCTAATTGGTGGTGGAAAAAACAAGATATAGATCAGTTCATTGTGATAAGTAGTGATAAAGTTATAGGCTAATGAATGGGAGGTGAACATTGCTCGGATGCATAAAGTGAAAACGACTGGAGGCTGAAGTGGTTAAAGCACTATTGGCACTGTGTTTCACATTGGTGTATGCAGTAAACTACATTAACACAAACCTGAAGTAAAAATTAACTGATTATATAATGAATTGTATGTGTAGTACAGCTAATAAATACAGTAGAACATTTGTAGCAAAGAAAATAGTCTCATATTGTTTTCCAGTACAGGAAGAGTTAAAAAAATCTTCCGTTGTTATCTATCTTACTGCAGGAAGTTCAAAGAATTATTATTAATGCTTTGTTTTATAGCTTAAAAGACAGAGTGTGGTTTTAAAACTGCAACTGTGACAGTATGATGCAATGTTATAAAAAAACAAAACTATATAACTGAAAGTAAAACTATGAGACTCTTTTCTTTGCTACAATGTTCTGTTCATTATCCGTACTACACGTACAATTCATTATATCATAATTATTATTTTTTGCTTCAGGTTTGCTTTAAGCAGAAATACATGCATAACGTCTTACTGCACAACGCATAGAGCAGAATGCATTGCATTAAAGTATTTATTTATTTATTTATTTATTTATTTATTTGTTGTATTTATAAAGCGCCAACATATTACGCAGCGCTGGACATTAATATTGCATTCTGCTTTACTCATTGTGCGGAAAGACTTTACACAGGTAATTCTGCTTATCCAAGTTTATTGCATACACCCCAGAGAGTGGTGTAGCCCTCCCCATCTTTATTTTTTAGAGACTCGGACTCCCTGGGAAATCCAAGCAAGTCACTTGTTACCAATTAACCTTGTTAGTTGTGAGGTGTGCCATCAGAATTTTTTTTATCTCTACACTATTATGTAAAATTCCCAACTGTCTATGCTTTATGAACATAAACAAAAACAGAGATTGTGATATTTAAATCTTCTCTCTCTGTTCTACCCCCCATAGTCACCATCAATGTAGAAAATACCCCAATAACCTCAACTCCTAAACCTCATTGTCTAGGGGTAATTCTGGACTTCTGAGCTCTCCTTTAGACCGCATATTAACACATTAACTTAACTACTATAACACCCTACTTTGTAGTCTTCCAAAAAGCAGACTGGTACCACTCCAGTCCCTACTAAACTCTACTGCCTGTCTTTTCCACCTCTTCTCCCACTCCTCTGAGGCTTGGTCACCTCCTCTCACTCCCACATTCAGGACTTCTTATGAGAGCCTCTTCTCCTCTGGAACTCTCTCCCACGGCCTGTTTATCATGCTCTGAGCCTAGAAACCTTCAAACTCTCTAAAAACCTTTTCAGAAAAGCCTATAACTTGTTGTAGGTTGCAATGAAGGCTCTCGGCCTCATCTGCTAACTTCCGTGTCTCTCCTTCCCTGTTAATTGTGGGATGTGCCATCAGAATTTTTTTTTCTTATGTTCCTTAGTAACTTATCCAATGTTTTGTTGTTGCATCCTATTTTTTTTTACACATAATGCTGGAATCAAATGCAAATTAAGTATTTGTTTTCATAAAGCAATAATATTTGTCTGTTGCAATATTTAATATGGTATTTTTGAAACATTTTCAATTAAATATAGGATTACATGATTTGCAAATCATCACATTCTGTATTAAATTATATTTCACACAGCGTCCACATTCATTTTTTGTATAAAAATTAGGTAGTGGGGGAAGCTATGTTTTGTAAATGAAAGCGTCTCAGTAATCCATTTCTACTGACATTAAAAAATAACGGATGCTTAACCAACACTTTATTCATTCATTTCTAGTTATGAGGCTGGGTGATAGGCTTTGTGAGTCATCCGGCTTGCAGCTACCGCTAGGAAGGCTCCAGACAGGAAATAAACACTTTCCTGTGTTAAAGTTTAAAATGTATTTTCTCACTAGGCGGGATAGTGTCAAATTTTTTTTTAAAAGTGAAACTCACACTGGAAAAATATTTATGAATGAAATCTGTTTGGATGACACAGTTCCATATATTAGTCAGCTGTTGGAAGCAGCACTTTCAATAATTTCACTAGGACCTGTTAGTAGGACCAGTTTGAATTTATATATCTACACTCATATTAGGCTACATTTATAGTGGAGACACTTTGCAATGTGGCTTGCCGCACTGCAATTAACAACCTATGCGATGCTTGATAGTGCGGCGCAGAACTACTGCGCATGCGCAGTACAGCCCGGGGGACGTCCGATGACGTCATCGCGCCGTCGTGGGACGCAGAAGTCCCAGGAAATGGAGCGCAGAGGAGCCCGACCTGGCAGCCGGCCTGGCCAGGTCGGGTCGGGCACCGGAGACCACTGGGAGCCTGCGGAGCGGCGACGAGGGCACCTCCTGCCTGCCACGGGCTGGAGGAAGCCCCAGGTAAGTGGAAATTTATTTTTATTTTTTGAATCCCCTCCCTGAACCTTCCCTTTAAGCGGAGATAAAGTTCAAATCTGCTGAAAAGCATCCTTTCAGCCAATGACACTGAGCCGGAAGTGATGTGTGGTGAAGGGGTGGAGTCAAGAAGTATATAGAGTCTTTGACCATGTGGTTAGGGGGGGCTTTTGCTGGAATGGGCTGGTGAGGCTGTTAGCTGGATACCATGGCTAATGGTACGATGTATCTGCGCATTGTGGGCTGTATTTTAGGATATATTGGGAAGCTGCACTAATGTTATGTATTAATGTATACATTGCGGGCATTGTTTCCTAAGCTTTATGTTTTTATATGGTCTGATTTCTCTGTACTTGTCGCTTACTGTAATACATCAATATCTGTACCTTTATCGCAAATACCACTTGCAATATAAACTTTATTTATGCTGTTGTTGATGTGTATTTCTTTGCCAAACGACCACCTAGAACTTACGAGAAATCGGTATTGTTGTCTTTATTAATATCCCATTGTTGATGCAATATTTTCAGCAATATCGTATTTCTTACACCACCCCATTTAGATGTTCTGTTTCACTTAAAGAGACACTGAAGCGAAAAAAAAATTATGATATTATGATTTGTATGTGTAGTGCAGCTAAGAAATAAAACAGTAAGATCAGATACATCAGTTTAATTGTTTCCAGTACAGGAAGAGTTAAGAAACTCCAGTTGTTATCTCTATGCAAACAAGCCATTAACTCTCCGACTAAGTTTAGTCATGGAGAGGGCTGTTATCTGACTTTTATTATCTCAACTGTTTTCTTTTCCTCTGCTAGAGGAGAGGTCATTAGTGCACAGACTGCTCTGAAAGACTCATTTTGAATGCTGAATGTTGTGTAATCTGCACATATTATAGAATGATGCAATGTTAGAAAAAACACTATATACCTGAAAATAAAAATATGAGAATATTTTCTTTGCTGCTAATCTTCTAGTAATTATTCATAGTACACAACCAATTCACTATATCATATTTTTTTCCGCTTCAGTGTTTCTTTAAGGCATCTTAATGACATGTATTTATGCTTGAAAAAAATCTATGTACCCCCTTTTGATGTTGCATGTATAAAGCTGTCTGTACCATCAGCCTGCAAGCAAACAGGATTTAAGCCCGACGAAGGCTGCAAAGCCGAAAGCTCGCTTATTCTTATTCTTTTTAGTTAGCCAATAAATGGTATCATCCTGATTTAAAACTTCTTGCCTTTACTGATGGCTAACACGGTACAATACCCTACTGCTACTACTATGCTTGAAGATACCGCAATGTACTGCACTTTCCTGGAACTAAAGAAAGACCTGAAGAAACTTGCACAACTGGACAGCGACATTTTTTTCTTGACTACATGCAAAAAGGAAAAACTTATACCTCAAGGACTAAGGATACAGAATCCCACCTGCATACATACAATAGCAGGTTTGCAGAGGAAATCTGCAGGAGGAGCTCGGAGAGAATACGGATTAACCTTATCAAAGTCTGCTATAATCGTAAGAAGATTACAAAGGATGAGGCACAGAGCCTGAAACTGTCTCTGAATGATGATCCCACTGGAGCATGGAAAAAACTACAAACCTTCTACAGGAAACTACAGAGATTCCTAATTAACCACAAAAAGAAAAAACTTCAGAGACTTAGAATTAAGAGTGGACGCCTGGATGCACAAGCAGCAGAAAAAGAGCAACCCACAGGTGTAATGAATCTTTCCTCTTATCAGGCTACTGAAGCTGAAATGTCAGTACTCTCCAAAGGCCTGTCATTCTGCCCTGCGGGACCCATAGACAGGATTGCACTCTTTGGGGATATGGAGGAATTTTTCAGAAAGCTGCGACTCAAGGAACACTACCATGATAAGGAGGCCTGTGATACAATGGATAATGGACCAAAACGCACCAGATCTAAAAAGAAGAAAAAAAGAGGAACCCCCAAAGAAGGAAAAAACCTGACCCTGGACAAATACATCAACAAATTCAGACTCAGAATCTCCGACAGGATCCTGAATAAAAGAAAGATACTGGCCCAGAACATAACACCACAGGAGCGACAGGCCATCAGATCCCTAAAGGAGAATGAGGACATTATTATTACACCAGCGGATAAAGGTGGTACCATAGTCATAATGAACACCAGTGACTACATCCAGGAGGCACAAAGACAGTTATCTAACACCACTCACTATGCCATATTACAGGGGGACCCCACAAAAGGCTACAGGATGGAACTCTATAAGATGGTTAACAGATTGCCTGCAAACAACATGTAAGGACCCTTATCCCTGAAGAGCATAGAACAGCCTGCTTTAACATGCTTCCCAAGATCCACAAAGAGGGAAACCCAGGGAGGCCCATGATCTCAGGGAGTGGAATTCTTACAGGGAACATCTCAGGGTGGCTGAAAAACATCTTGAAACCTCTTGCCTGTAAAAGACCCAGCTACATACAGGATACCACCCACCTCCTGAACAAACTGAGAGCCATCAGCCCAGTACCTGAGGGAACCCTGGCCACGATGGACGTGGAGTCTCTGTACACGAACATCCCCCATGATGATGGTATTGTGGCCTGTTGTAAGTATCTTCAGGGTCAGGGCATACTGGTAAAGCCTATTGCTGGACTGATCAAATTCATTCTCACTCATAATTATTTCATGTTTGGATAGGACCTTTATTTACAGCAGATGGGCGTGGCAATGGGTTCACGATTTGCACCACAGTATGCAAATCTCTTCATGGCCAAAATCGAAGAGGAATACCTCAATGCATGTCGCATAAAACCCATGGCCTACTTCCGCTTCATTGATGGTATTTTAATCATCTGTTCCACAAGTGAGGATGATCTTCTTCAGTTCCACAGTAACTTCAATGCCTTCCATCCTACAATCAAATTGAAACTTACCTAATCTCACACAGAAGTTAACTTTCTGGACACCACCATATACATCAGAGGTAACAACCTACAAACGTCTGTGTATCGCAAACCTACAGACCGTCCCACATACCTAAGATATGACAGTTTTCATCCCAAGCACATTAAGAACTCTATAATTTACAGCCAGGCTATAAGGTACAACCGGATTTGTTCTGACATGATGGACAGAGACAAGCACCTGGATCACCTTGAGAACACTTTCATTAAACAAAGTTACAGTCCTCCTATGACTGAGGCCCAAATCAGGAAAGCCAACATCATCCCCAGGACTGAACTCCTGAAATATAAGAAAAACCAGAAAGAGGATTGTGTCCCTTTGGTTGTCACCTACAACCCACACCTGGAAATCTTGAGGAGAATTGCTAAGGAACTTCATCCCATTTTACACAAGGATCACAGACTGAGGAAGATGTTCCCTAAACCTCCCCTCTTGTCATATCGGCAACCACACAATCTAAAACAGATGATTGTCAGGAGTTCTTTGAATAGGCCACAACAAAACGGAACATCACCCTGCCAACAAAAAAGGTGTGGGACCTGCAGACACATCTACTCCACTGACAGGTTAACGATACCAGGTTCACAACAGGAGTACAGAATACAAGGCACATTTTCCTGTGGATCCACCAATCTGGTATATCTGATCATGTGTGCTAAATGCCCCAATGGTATGTACGTGGGAGAAGTTGGACAAACTCCGTGCAAATGTATGAATGGACACAGGCACACGATCAACGATACCAAATCTGAACTCCCAGTTGCTACACACTTTCGTTCCAACGGACACAGCATGTATGATATTCGTGTCACTGCCCTAAAGGGTGGCTTCAAAACATCAAATGATCGATTTAAGAGCAGAAACAAAATTTATAAATTGGTTCAAAGTGGTGGAAAAAGGCTTGAATAAGGACAAAAACTTTTTATATTGGTATGATGCTGAGGATATGTAATGCCAAAAACTCTTTCTCAGCCTATATAGCTAAACTTGTGAACTCAGAATTTAAGATGCCTTTGTGACAATCCAACTCCCAGGTCTGTGAGCAAGGTGTAGACAAGGATTCTTATCTCAGCTAACAACCTCCCACCCCATTTAGATGTTCTGTTTCACTTAAGGCATCTTAATGACATGTATTTATGCTTGAAAAAAATCTATGTACCCCCTTTTGATGTTGCATGTATAAAGCTGTCTGTACCATCAGCCTGCAAGCAAACAGGATTTAAGCCTGATGAAGGCTGCAAAGCCAAAAGCTCGCTTATTCTTATTCTTTAGTTAGCCAATAAATGGTATCATCCTGATTTAAAACTTCTTGCCTAGACTTGAATCACATAGTGATGGGCTCAAGCAGAAAAAAAATAGGTGACATTTAGTGGATGCAAAAATGGGCAGAGCCAATTATACTTTACCCTACATACATAACAGATAAAACTGGAGAGCATAGCTCCATAAGCAGTACAACATACAGCACAACAAGAACAGCTATCAATACAAGTACAAAATACATAATAGTTTGTGTGCTTTGAAACATCTCCAATACTGGTGCATGTTCATTTGGGTGGCATGGTGACATATTGGATAGCACTCTTGCCTTGCAGTGCTGGGTACCTGGTTCAAACCCCAGGTGGGGCATTAGCTGCATGGAGTTTTTATGTTGTTCCCATGTTTGTGCGTGTTTCCCCCATGCATTCCAGTTTTCTCCCATATCCCAAAAACATACAGATAAGTTAATTGGTTTGACCCTAAAAATTTACCTTAGACTGTGTTGGACATAGGACTATGGTAGCAAAAAATTGTGAGCCCCTCTGAAGTCCAGTTAATGGCAAGACTATAGTCTCTGTAGTGCGCTGATGATTTCAGTGCTCTATATAAATAAGGAATAATAATAATAATAAAGTACAGCAAGCAGTAATGGCAAACACATGGGGAAGGACTGTGCCCTTTGGACTTTAATACAGACTTCTCAAACTATCAATTTTAAAATATATGGACATGAATGTAAAATCTTGATGAAGTATTTTAAAATAATCAGTTCGATTTGATTGGATTTTACACAAATAAAATAAGTTTATTGCATTCAAAGTGTCTCTGAATGAAAACAAGTGGAACATTTGTAGCCCGTTAAGGACTAAGTAGACAAACTTATGCTCAGGCAAAAGGGTCAAGAAAAAGTTACCAAAGTAAGTTGATTTGTTTAAAGGACACATGTAAGCTATAAAAAAAAAAGTTAAAGGGGAACTGAAGAGAGAGGTATATGGAGGCTGTCATGTTTATTTCCTTTTAATCAATACCAGTTGCCTGGCAGCCCTGCTGGTCTATTTCTCTGCAGTAGTATCTGATTAAAACCAGAAACAAGCATGCAGCTAGTCTTGTCAGATCAGACTTATAAGTCTGAACCACTGAAACACCTGATCTGCTGCATGCTTGTTCAGGGGCTATGGCTAATAGTATTAGAGGCAGAGGATCAGCAGGGCTGCCAGGCAACTGGTATTGTATAAAAGGAAATAAACATAACAGCCTCCATATACCTCTCTCTTCAGTTCCCCTTTAAAACTTACCTGGGGCTTCTACCGGCAGTCGTCCTGTGCCCGCGCCGGGACAAAACGCTCCTCCGGTCCCCTGCCACAGCTCACTTCCGTTTTTGTCAACTTTAATGTCAATGCCCACTGCAAGGCGCAGTGGGCATTGACATTAAAGTTGACAAAAACGGAAGTGAGCTGTGGCAGGGGACCGGAGGAGCGTTTTGTCCCGGCGGTGGCCCTTGCTGCGCACTTTCTCGCTCCAGCTCGTGTTACTGGGAGTGTCCTACCCAGGCACGGTGGACGGCGACATTAAAGTCGCAGAAAATGGAAGTAAGCTGCGGCACGAGACCAAAGGATCGTTTTGTGCTGGCGAGTGCACATGACATCTGTGGGGGGCCGGTAGAAGCTCCAAGTAAGTTAAACTCTTTTTTTTTTCTAATAGCTTACAGGTGTCATTTAAAGTACCCATGGCTCTCATACCCATGGGATCTCATTCCCCGATCCATCCGGCCAAACATGCAAACTTTGTTGGCGAAGTCAAACAATCGTGTAAATGCTGCATGATCCCAGCAAATTACTGCCAAAGTCAATGGGGTTTGAAGCGATCCTCCACAATATGATCCAACATGGCGGTCATTTAAAAGTGATTGCCATGGGTGGCCTCCGCCGCAAAACACTGTTTAAAGAGTTTAAAATGATGTTATGCGTTTTAGCAAAAAAGATCGCTTGCCGTAAAATAATCATCTGAAAAATTGCGTTGTGGCTATGGACCTTAAAGGGAACGAAAACTGACCCCTAAAAAAGAGTTTCACTTGCCAGGGGCTTGTACTTGCCCCCTGCAGCCACCCTGTGCCCGCACCGGGACAAACCGATTCTCCTGTCCCCCTCATCGACCGGCCAGTTGGACAAAAATGAAACTGACTCGCTGTGGGGGACCGAAGGATCATTCAATGATGGCACAGAAGGCTAGTACAAGCCCCAGGCAAGTGAACTCTCTTTTTTTGTGGGTCAGTTTAGGTTCACTTTAAGGCACACAAAAAGTCTAGAAACAACCCAGTGTGCAATGCTTGCCTAGCAAGCTAACTGCAATTCAGCTAATTGACTAGCTATTATGGTCCAGCTGGATCAGCAAAAACATAAACTGATATTAGCTGATACAAATTCACTGCTACAAAAAAAAAATCTATCTATCTATCTATCTATCTATCTAATTAAATTGACGTGTGTACCATGTCACTTAGACAGCAGCATTCACTTTTAAATAATAATTTAACTGCCCATTAAGAGCATAACAGTGGGTGTAATGCAGTTATATTATCCTGATGATAATTACGGTATGTCGTGGATGAAGATGGGGTTGTTGTTGAACTGAATAGGGTTGACATTCAGATGCTCACAATGGTCATTACTATCCTATCATTACTATCCTTATGCTTTCACAAAGCAGTGATGGTCACAAACACTTTCTGTATCCCAGTGATGTTGTGTTTACTACGCTTATCTTGAAACCTTGTTTTTCAGGCTTAATTTCATTGAATTAGTATGATACCCATAGTATTTTTTACCTTTCAATGCGTAGAAGGTAAGAGGTCCTTGACAGGGCGAAGCACCTGCTTACTTAAGTACTAAATGCATGTCATCATTCCAGGTGACCTAGTGAAATTGTCGCCATAATGAAGCAATACAATTTTCGTGTCACGGGTGGTCAGTTCTGTGCAGCTAAGAACAGATGTGTTAACATTAACTAGCGCTGCATATGTTAAATGACCCTGAACTTGCTGGTCTCAGATCCTGATTACAGATCTTGTTCTGTTCACTCTCACACAGTGAAGCCATTCTCAAAACTGGCAGGCTGCCTTCATACACTTGTATGATTTATATAGATATAAAATATACATGTATAACACTTTACAAAAATTGGCACTGGTTTAACTGTGCAAATGTTGCCTCTTAAAATGGTATAAAATACAGTTTTAGGATTTTAGTGGAAATAATAAAAGAGAATGAATAAATAACCCTATGTAATGACTTATTATAGTAAATACTCCCCTTGGCAGAGTGTAAAAATTACAATCTGTTTGTACAACTAAATAGCTGTGTAAATTTAGATTGTTCATTGTCCATAGCTATGGTGGTTAACAATGTAAGCATGATATAGTAGAATATACTACTAAGTAGATAAAACTGCAAATTAAAGAGGACCTACCTAGCCTGTTGTATCCTTTCTTTTCTAAATCTATGTTTTTATTTCAAACTAGTTTAACCTGCTGAGCGGTCTGGACGAGCTCAGCTCGTCCAGTACCGCCGGAGCCTGCCGCTCAGGCCCTGCTGGGCCGATTTGGCTCAAATAAAAAGCAGCACACGCAGCCTGCACTTTGCCAGCCGCGTGTGCTACCTGATCGCCTCTGCAGCGCGGCGATCCACCGCATGCAGCGGCGAAAGAGGGTACCCCCAGCCGCCTGAGCCCAGCGTAGCCGGAACAAAAAGTTCTGGCCAGCGCTAAGGGCTGGATCGGAGGGGGCTGACGTCAGGACGTCGGCTGACGTCCATGACGTCACTCCGCTCGTCGCCATGGCGACGAGGTAAGCGAAACACGGAAGGCCGCTCATTGCGGCCTTCTGTGTTACTTCTGGCCGCCGGAGGCGATCAGAAGAACGCATCCGGAGCGCCCTCTAGTGGGCTTTCATGCAGCCAACTTTCAGTTGGCTGCATGAAATAGTTTTTTTTTTAATTAAAAAAAAACCCTCCCGCAGCCTCCCTGGCGATCTTAATAGAACGCCAGGGAGGTTAAAGGGGCACTACAGAAAAAAACTGTAAAATTTAAAATATGTGCAAACACATACAAATAAGAAGTACATTTTTTTCCAGAGTAAAATGAGCCATGAATTACTTTTCTCCTATGTTGCTGTCACTTACAGTAGGTTGTAGAAATCTGACAGAAGTGACAGGTTTTGGACTAGTCCATCTCTTTATAGGGGATTCTCAGGGATATATTTATTTTCAAAAGCACTAAGTAAATGTCAGTTGCTTTGTCCAACTGCCAAAAAACTATGTAGGGAGCGGAGAAGCTGGCCAGCATCATTGTTTAAATCCTTTTTAGGGAATATCTTTATAAAGAATAAAAGCCTTGCTGAGAATCCCCTATGAAGAGATGGACTAGTCCAAAACCTGTCACTTCTGTCTAAGTGACAGCAACATAGGAGAAAAGTAATTTATGGCTCATTTTACTCAGGAAGAGACGTACTTCTTATTTGTGTATGTTTGCACATATTGTAAATGTTACAGTTTTTAGCTGTAGTGCCCCTTTAAGTGTTACTCCACTTTATTAAAAAAAAACTAGCATGACATACACTCTCACTGACTTCACAAGTAATTTGGAAACCATGGCTTGATGTGGAAGATAACTAGAATACTCCACTCTCCTGTTGCATTGCTAGGATCTCAGAAGACTCAGGGCCCCTCTCGGCTTTAAAGAAAAAATAAATGTATAGTGGCTTCAGTACAGTGTGGTAAAATGTGGGCATAGTTAAGAGAGATTGTGGAAGGGGGAAAATAATGAACCTAACATAAAATATATGAACTCAGGTTACGTAATACATGCTGTAGACAGTGTTTTCATTTGCCAACATTCCTCTATCCACACACTATGCCTCATATACCACCTGGCCACAAGCAAGCATCACTGCCGCTCATGCCACGGAGTCACACATAGTAATAATAATAATAATATTAACTTTTGTATAGCGCTTTTCTCCTGTGGGACTCAAAACACTCTAGAGATGCAACCCCTATGGGCGCACTCAGCAGGCAAACCGGAAGCGGTTTAGGGAGTCTTGCCCAATGACTCCTTACTGAATAGATACTAACCAGGATTTGAACCCTGATCCCCTATGTCACAAGTGGTGTCTTTAACTACCTTGTAAAAACTGAAGCAAAAATAAACAGTTTCTAATAACTTACTAGAAATTATTATTTGGTTAAAAAAAATCAATACTATATTCCATGTATTACACAGGAAGGATATACAGTTTTTTACAAAAAACTTCTTAGGATCAACAAAGAATGAAACAATAATCATTAAATTTAGTAAAAAAAATAATTCATAGTTTGTATTCCTTATGCCCTCCTTCTCCATTACAATATTCACTATAGATCTGTTTATCTGTAGTGCTTTTGATTATACTGCTACCTCTCATTGGCCTCAATTCACTAAGATCATGCTGGAGATAATAAGGCAAGAGTAAACTTACCTCCACACAGTGAGAGAGTTACCTTCATTCCTTATGTTACCTCCTCTGTAGTTAATTTACCTCCTCTGTAGTTAATTTACCTCCTCTGTAGTTATTTTCACACGCAGTTAATTAACAGCCTGTATTTAACTCTGGAGTTATTTTAAAGACAGAAGAGTTAACTTTAGGCTTGCCTGAGGTAAAATGTTTCCTGAATACTAAATGCCTTATCACCATGGTAACAACTCTAGAAGAGTTATTAAAGACAGGAGATAAGCTTAGTGAATTGAAGCCATTGGCCTAAATTCACTAAGATCATGCTGGAGATAATAAAGCAAGATAAAACTTACCTCCACACAGTGAGAGAGTTATTTTATCTCTTCATTCCTTACGTTACCTCTTCTGTAGTTAATTTACCTCCTCTGTAGTTAAGTTACCTCCTCTGTAGTTAAGTTACCACTTCTGTAGTTCTTTTCACACGCAGTTAATGAACAGCCTGTCTTTAACTCTGGAGTTATTTTAAGTATTAAAGAGTTAACCTAAAGACAGAAGAGTTAACTTTAGGTTTGCCTGAGGTAAAATGTTTCCTGAATACTACATGCCTTATCACCATGGTAACAACTCTAGAAGAGGTATTAACCTCCTTAGCAGTAACCCCGTGTGTGACACGGGGTAAGCCGCCGGAGGGTGCCGCTCAGGCCCTGCTGGGCCGATTTACATAATTTTTTTTTTGCTGGACGCATCTAGCACTTTGCTAGCTGCGCCAGCACCCTGATCGCCGCCGCCCCGCGCCCGATCGCCGCTATCCATGACGTCACGACGTCGCTGACGTCATCCCGCCCCGTCGCCATGGCTATCATGTAGCGAGCCCTGGGCTCGCTACATGATTAAAAAAAAAAAAAAACTACTGTGCTCCTGGCGGAATGTTTCATACCGCCAGGAGGGTTAAAGACAGGAGATAAGTTTAGTGAATTGAGGCTATTGTCTCCTTTATTATAGCTTTCCCAATGATTGTCCTTCCATAACAGTGACCCTATATTATAATGTCCTGGTATAGTACCCTTCATTATCATCCCCACAATTATGAGGCTCTGCATTAGATATCCCTTCCTTTGTTGTATTCACTATTATAGTTTGCCTTGTAATACTGTCCTTCATTACATTGCTACTGTGCTCTCCATTGTAGTCCACCCAATTATAATGATAACATTACAGTGTCCTGCATTACAGTGCTGCACCATTATTGGGCCTTCTGTAATAGTGCTCCCCTTATCATGCCCTCAGTTATATTGCACCTATTATAGTTCTCCCCCTTATCATACTTTCAGGTATATTGCCCCCATTATTGTTTCCCCCTTATCGTGCTGTCAGATACATTTCCCCCATAATAGTTTCTCCCCTTACTGTGCCCCCTGGTATATTGTCCCCATGATAGTTCTTCCCCTTATCATGCTCTCATTTATATTGCTCCATTACAGTTCTTCTCCTTACCATGCCCTCAGATATATTGCCCCTGTTATAGTTTTCTCCCTTATATTGCTCTCAGGTATATTGCCCCATTATAATTTTCCCCCTTATCATGCCCTCAAGTATATTGCCCCACTATAGCTCTATCCTTATCATGCCCTCAAGTATATTGCCCCACTATAACTCTATCCTTATCATGCCCTCAAGTATATTGCCCCACTATAGCTCTATCCTTATCATGCCCTCAAGTATATTGCCCCACTATAGCTCTATCCTTATCATGCTCTCAAGTATTTTGCCCCACTATAGCTCTATCTTTATCATGTCCTCAGGTATATTGCCCCACTATAGCTCTATCCTTATCGTGCCCTCAAGTATATTGCCCCACTATAGCTCTATCCTTATCATGCCCTCAAGTATATTGCCCCATTATAGCTCTATCCTTATCATGCTCTCAAGTATATTGCCCCACTATAGCTCTATCCTTATCATGCCCTCAAGTATATTGCCCCACTATAACTCTATCCTTATCATGCCCTCAAGTATATTGCCCCATTATAGCTCTATCCTCATCATGCCCTCAGGTATATTGCCCTACTATAGCTCTATCCTTATCATAGCTCTATCCTTATCGTGCCCTCAGGTATATTGCCCCACTATAGCTCTATCCTTATCGTTCCTTCAGGTATATTGCCCCCATTATAGTTCTCCCTCTTATCGTGCCCTCAGGTATATTGCCCCCATTATAGTTCTCCCTCTTATCGTGCCCTCAGGTATATTGCCCCATTACAGTTCTCCCCCTTATCGTGTGCTCAGGTATATTGCACCCATTACAGTGCTTCCTCTTCTTGTGTTCTCAGGTATGTTGTCCCATTATCGATCCCCCCCTTTTCATGCACTCAAGTATATTGCCCCTGTTATAGTTCTCTCCCCCCCCCCCCCTTATCGTGCTCTCAGGTATATTCCCCATTATAGTGCTCCTTCTTGTCGTGCTCTCAGGTATATTACCCCCATTATAGTTCTCCCCCTTATCATGCTCTCAGGTACATTGCCCCTATTATAGTTCTCCCCTTATCGTGTCCTCAGATATATTGTCCTGTTATAATGCTCCCTCTTATCATGCTCTCAGGTATATTGCCCCCTTATAGTTCTCCCCCTTACTGGGCTCTCAGGTATATTGCGCGTGTTACAGTCCCCCCCATCGTGCCCTCAGGTATGTTGCCCCCATTATAGTTCTCTCCCTTATCCTGCTCTCTGGTATATTGCCCGTGTTACAGTCCCCCCCATCGTGCCCTCAGGTATGTTGCCCCCGTTTTAGTTCTCTCCCTTATCCTGCTCTCTGGTATATTGCCCAATTATAGAGCTCCCCGTTGAAAATCAGAGATGAGTGGTGCAATTTCTCATGCAGAATATTCACATCTGCCAAAGGGTAATTCCATAGAAATTGCTCTTTTCTGTTTGTTCTCAATTTAACTTAACAGTTACGGTATTTGGTTTTTTTTTCTAATAATAAAGAGTTAGTTCTTCAGTAACTGTAATCATTCTTTATACTTCGCATAAAATAGTTTAATGTTATTTGGAATAGTCAGGCAAGTCATTTCTGCACGACACTTAGTGGTCTGTGAAAGGTTCAGTGAACATTCCCTGCTATGGTTTTGTCTTTTCTTAGTAAGTAAAACACAATAAAACAGTTTGCATTTAGCACATCGACATCTATCTCCCACCCACCTATTTCTACAGAGTGTGCTAACCTTCAAGGCACTTTGTTATTCCTTTTGTATGAATAAAATATTGATAGGCAGAGTCAAATCAAAGAGCATTGGTACTGGAATGGGGCAAGGCACAATGCAAACTGTATGCTTACAGCAACTCCTCTGTGGTGTCAGATTTGCCAAAGGGACATGCAGGAGAATTCACAGTGCTTTAGTTAAATATTTCTAGGCCCATGCATCCTCAGCAGGCAGAGGCAGCACTGCATTGGCCACTTTTTTACCACAACAATTGACCCAGTATAGTTGCAGTAAGCTTCCCTAACTGTCAGTGGCAATTACAGGCCCATTGTATCCCCACTCACCCCGTAAAATCACCCAAAATTCAGCTTCCCTTTTGTACCTTTGCTTTCCACTGGCACTCCTTTTTCAGTCCCCTATAGCTGAAAGAAGATTCCCCAACTGTCAGAAGCAGTGTCAAATCCATTGCATCACTAAGCTCACTTGAATTCACCTAAATTTCACCATACCCCTTGACTGCAATACATTTACCCTCCAATGGTGCGCCGTATCAATTGCTATGTATAGAGTGCTGTCATCCTGAGAAGTTTTGGAAAACACTATACCCAATTCCACAAAGCTGAACTTGGAACTCCACTCATCCCCACCTGAAATGTTCCTGCTATAGTGATTCACTTTATCGTTCCATTGTTATAACTCCTTTATAGTGCAACCTCTTCCATTAAGGTCCCATTATTTATACTGTGGTGCTGTGTTATAGTACTTTCCCTAATTACAATTCTTCCTCTTAAAGTGCCACCCCATTATATTGCTTCCTCTTATAGTATCTCTTCATTACAGTGCTTATAGTGTTCCAACCTATGGTGCCACTTGATAACTGAGGGCAGTTAGTGTCTCACCCTTATAGTGTTTCCTGTGATAGTCTCCCCAGTTCATTTTCCCTACTCCTTGTTATTATACCCTCAGTTTGTATGTTCCTTTATAGGCAGTTGAATAGCTAAGGAGCTGTGGGCCTCGATGCAAGTTTTACAATGGGGCCCCCCAAGCACTCTATACATAGCAATTGATACGGTGCTCCAAAACCTGCCAATGGCAACTACAGTGTCTGAGGTGCAAGAAGGGGATGGGGAACAGTTAGTTAATGATTACCACTATTCAAAGTACCTATAGAAGTGATTATTATGAGCACAGGACCAATAGAGAGCTAATGCTGTAGTTGAGGGAGGGCCCCTCTGGCCCAAGGACCCCGATGCGGTGGCTACCTCTGCAACCCCCATTGCTATGTCCCTGCTTATAGGGATTGCTGTTATGGTACCACCAGTTTGTGCCCTTCCCTTATAGTGCACCCTGTTTAGTGCACATTATAATGGTCTTTTTTAGTGTCCCTGAACCCCATGCAAAGCTGGCATTGGTTTAGGGTGGCAAGACATGTAACATCACGTTTTAAGTACAGATTCTCCCACATCTTCTCCGCTCTTTGTTTCCTTTGCCGTTTTCTGGTCAACCATTGCCACTCGCAGGTCCTCCAGCTGAACAGGGCATTGCTCCTCTTCTGGCATGAGCGTGGCCGTTCTGCAGCCATTCAAACATGGCCATGCCTCTGCAGTAAGCCCATCTTACTGCACAGGCGTAGTCTTTTGAGGGTCAGCGCTTGGTGAGTGACATGGGACCAGAGGACAGAGAGGGAAGGCTAATTAGTTAGGATCCAGAGGATTTTCCCTTCTTAGGCAATTATGTGATTTTGTACAGTACTTTAGTTTCGGCTCGGGTACACTTTAAATCTATATACTGATTTGTCATAGAAGAAGTAATGCCTACTGTTTTCATTTCACTGTGTTACGGTATCTCTCAGTAATGTTATAAAGGCAGTTGCAGATACTGTACACTGCAGTTGGTGAGCTGCCAGGACCTAACTAATTACGGTATTTAATCAAATTTTCTACAGCATCCTTTGAGCTTGATAAACTTCTGACCTTTGTGTAATGCATTCAACAAGAAATCATTACATCCACGGCTTGAATTTCTGTTATGTAAAATGTAAATTTGATCATGATGTTTGCATGCTGTGCAGTGTTTTGCAGGTTAAAATAAAGGAAGACAGATTCTCGTGACATTTGTGACAGTATTAAAAATACATGCAAAAATAAAAAAATAGTAATTATTAAAAAAAAAAATACTAAAATATTCTCCCAATTCACATTGCATTGCCAATAGGAAGAATGAGAGGTAGAATTTAGCCATTTACAGACCGTTTCAAACTCTTTCATTCTTAAGTACACCAGAGAGAAACAAAAATATTCAGTTCAATAACCCATACCAACTGGCTAATAATAAAAGATTTCAAGGTCTAGTAATGTGAAATATAATTGTTCCTGTCTCATTCAAACAAAGCTGGTGGTCTCAGGGCCCTTTCACACCAGGGCAGTACAGTACGGGGTTTTTACCGAACCCCACCGTTAGGCAATGAAAGTCCTTCATACTGCCACGGAATGGCGCGATTCTACGGAAGTGACGTTTCCATCTCATCCCCAATGCTAGGACAAAACTACATTAACGTGCGTATTTGCATCGTTCTGCGTCGGACTGTGAGTCATGTTACTATACGGCGACACAAGGATTTTAAAAATGTTGGCTGCGTGCACTTCCGTGTACCTGAAGCAGGACGTGATGGCAGGCGCGCATCACTTCCTGCTTAGCTGGTGGCCAGACCTGAAGGCCTGTTTCCGGCGATGCGGTGCGGCGGACGTGAGGCACCGCATCACTGCCGCCAGTTTGAAGTGTGAACCGGCCACACAGTGACTATATACTAGAGCTTCCTCTTTTCCCTCTTCTTCTTTACTACCTATCCTTCTCTCTTAATTTCAGCAGGATGAATTCAGAAGTGTTTCAGGCAATATTATCTGTTCATATTAAGCCAAACTCATTGAACTGTGCTTCACAGTGCAGATGGACTATGACCCAAAGCATACTGCAAAAGCAACCAAAGAGTTTTTGAAGGGAAAGAAGTGGAATGTTATGCAGTCAATCACCTGACCTTAATCCGATTGAGCATGCATTTCACTTGCTGAAGACAAAACTGAAGGGAAAATGCCCCAAGATCAAGCAGGAACTGAAGACAGTTGCAGTAGAGGCCTGGCAGAGCATCACTAGGGATGGAACCCAGCGTCTGGTGATGTCTATGCGTTTCAGACTTTAAGGTTGTAATTGACTGCAAAGGATTTGCAACCAAATACTAAAAAGTGAAACTTTATTTATGATTATTGGATTTATAATTATTATTATTTCCCATTACTTTTGGTCTCTTAAGTGGGAGGCACATATGCAAACTGTTGTAATTCCTACAGCCTCCACCTGATTTAGATGCAAGTACCCTCAAATTAAAGCTGACAGTCTGCAGTTAAAGCACATCATATTCGTTTCATTTTGAATCCATTGTGGTTGTATATAGAGCCAAAAATGTTAAAATTGTGTTGTTGATGTCCTAATATTTATGGACCTGACTGTATGTTCAGTCTCCATTGCAATTCACATGCATTATAACTCGTCCATTACGCAACTGACCTCTGTGAATCCAGCCTAAAACTTGGATTAGTAAATTGCCCATAAAAAGTGTTTACCTTTCCCTTTCACAGGCAATGTTTAGCAATTGCAGGTTTTTCCATGTCTGGGTCCTCACGTATTGTACGTAGCTACATTTTTCCAGAGCACATTCCTCCTGACTTATTGTCACTCCTCACTCATTGAAGAGTTTGGCTCGTTTTGACTATAGGAAAACACAGGAGTTTTTTATTCAAGGGGATCTAATATTGATAAGCTACAATAATAATGCACTAGTTTTTTATCTGTTAATTCTGTTAAGGCATTTTTAGCAATGTCCATCCACTCTCATGGTGAGTCTCTGGCTGCGGCCCACTCAATCTCTCTCATTTGCCTTGTAGTAAGTTTCTGGCCATGTTTCGCTCTCTCACTGTCACTCTCGACTTACCACAAGAGCTAAAGATACCAAGATGTGCCCAGTACAAGCCCTGGCTGCGTAAGTGTATACAGATAGCGCAGGCAGAGGCCAGTTGAGTTTCATGTGTTATGTTACCATACATACTAGACTATAAGTCTAGAAATGTAAATTTAAATTTCTTTCTCATAGGCGAGGGGTGGGGGCAAATCTCTCTCTCAACCTTTGCATAGTGAGCTGCAGCGGCCAGTATGCTTTATAAACCACCTCCCTCTGTCACATTTCGCTCGGAAAAGCAATACTTTGTATACCTTACTTTTGATATGAAAAGTTTTTTGAGGCATACATTGCCTGTAAGAAACTGACATTTATACCAACCAACAGCTCCAACATAGAGCACACCAAGCAATTTTGTCGTGGTAAGTGAAGCAAAGCAAATGCCAATAAAACACAGGTTTGAAAGTACTGGCCACAACAATAAAAGGAGAAGGGGAAAGATACTGGGCTGCATTGCTAATGGCTGCAATACTTTGTGGAGTGCAGTCATGAACCTGTCCTGATCCCCAAGTGCAGCTGCTAATTCTTCCTGGTCTCCAAGTGCAGCCATTAACTTTGCTGGGTAGACTTATACTTGAGTCAAGGCAATTTCCAGCCTAAGAGGGTCCAATATTGGAGTTGACGTATACACAAGGTTGACTTACACAGGATATACAGGTATGTACTTTTTATGCCTTTATTGTTCAACGTAATTGCATTGGTATTAAAGCTTGGATTAAGAAACAAGTGTCTAGCTGTCATTGTGGACCAGATTGCATGATGGGCAGGAAACACATGACCCACCTGAACATTGATATGCCTGAAATCTGGTGAGCTTCTGATGCAAAGGGGTCTGCTGTGTGGTCACAGAGTGAGAGCACGGCTTATGCACTTTGATGAGGGGAACATCTCTGTGTGGAATTAAGTTACTGAAACAGGATTAGGCTATGTGGAGATTTACTTTCTTGCAGGCTCTTTGATAAAGAGGAGAGCACAGCAGATTCACATTTTCTTTACTATTTTATAAGACTGTATCTGTCTATCTCACTACTGTCATTTTACCTATAAATGGAAATCATGAACTTTTAGTTTTAATACCACCAGGGATAAGCAGATATGCAGCACACATTAGATGAATCACATCAACTCAGTAGGAGTGTTACATCCCATTATCCCATATGCACTGACTCGTATAGTCATGTTTCTAAAAGAGATGTTCACATTAAAATACTAGTTATATTTATAAGAAGAGAATGTAAGCATATTTTTATATGTGTCCATAATACAAAAATTATATTTGATACATCGATGTTTAATCTCTGGTACATAACCATATCCCTACAGTAATTTTGGAGAAGAGAACTTTAACATATATATATATATATATATATATATATATATATATATATATATATATATATATATAAAACATATATAGAGAAGGACACCGAGAGCCCAATATAATGTAATAAGTACTGGTAAAGGAAATTCTGAAAGTAAGTAGAAATATACTCACAAAGCCGGGTTACCTCCAAGGTAACCAATGTAAATGCAGGTGGGAAGATTAGACCTGTCCCCACTCAGGATAAAGAAGTTGCTCTCTGTAGATCGGAGAAAGAAAGGGATATGTCACCCCTCCACCTGGAGTGGACTCAATTGAGGTATAAAGTAAACAGAGGTGCCAAAAGGATAAAATATACTAAATGTTTTAAAATTTGCTATGGAGGCAGTGGTGGACTTACCTTCCAGAAGCACACACAAGAACTGTCAATTTCAAAACATTCAAGAATTTATTGAGAAAATCCAAAAACAAGGTTGCAACCTGTTTCACAGGTATATTCCTGCTTCATCAGGCAATATATATACCCAGTGCCTGGGTATTACATGGACATATGACTGTAAAATACTCCTTTGTTTATTGCCTGATGAAGCAGGAATATACCTGTGAAACGCATTGCAACCTTGTTTTTGGAGTATCTCAATAAATTCTTGAATGTTTTGAAATTGACAGTTCTTGTGTGTGCTTCTGGGAGGTAAGTCCACCACTGCCTCCATAGCAAATTTTAAAACTTTTAGTATATTTTATCTTTTTGGCCCCTATGTTTACTTTATACCTCATATAAAAAAACATGATATATATAAACTATGGTATTCCATTCAGCTAAAACAGCTGGAACAGTTCCACTGCAACCAATCTCTGTGGCCAACAAAAAGGAATGGATATATATAGTTAACCACTTGCCGACCACGCACTCATAACACGCGTCGTCAAAGTGGTAGCTGCAGGACCAGCGACGCACATCTGCGTCGCCGGCTGCAGGCTAATTAATCAGGAAACAGCCTCTCGCGCGAGCGGCTGCTTCCTGTCAATTCACGGCGCGGGGCTCCGTAAATAGCCTGCGGGCCGCCGATCGCGGCTCGCAGGCTAAATGTAAACACAAGCGGAAATAATCCGCTTTGTTTACATTTGTACAACGCTGCTAACAGTAGCAGCGTTGTACCGGATCACCGATCCCCGGCCAATCAGCGGCCGGGGATCGCTGTCACATGACAGGCAGGAGCCTGTTAGAGGCTGCACAGGACAGATCCGTTCCTGTGCAGCCTCCGATCTCCGGGACAGGGAGGGAGGAGAGGGAGATGGGGAATCCTGCGGTGGAGGGGGCTTTGAGGTGCCCCCCCCGCCAGCCACACGCAGGCAGGAGCGATCAGACCCCCCCAGCACATCATCCCCCTAGTGGGGAAAAAAGGTGGTGATCTGGTTGCTCTGCCTGGTATTTGATCTGTGCTGGGGGCTGTAGAGCCCACCCAGCACAGATAAAGGCTGAGTCCTGAAGTGGTTAACAAATCTTTACCACTCAACAAAATGACATACAAAAGTGGAAATTGCTCTAATAATTTTTATTTTAACCAAATATGGTCAAAATAGTGTGCACAGATGCTTACAGACACATATTAAGATATGATATCACAATGTGCTTTATGACCTATCTAATATAGGTCTTTCATCTCTTCTATTAACCTTTTAACAGCCCCACTTGAGTTATCTTGCCTCAGATAACTCTGGGCAGAGCTGATGGGCACACTTATGCGCTACGCAGCAGTATGTCCTGACAACCCACCACTGCATGCACTTCTGTCTGCAAAACAATGCAGTCCCATTCAATATAATTAAATGGGGTCAGTGCTGCAATGCAACAACATCAAATAGGTAATAAAACCACCCTTATTACTCTTTAGGAAATACGTTATATATAAAAGTTTAGCCTCAAATGTAGCCAGTTGATAAGTTCTCTGTCACGATTGTGGAACTTTCTCCGTGATCAGCGCACAACGCGTGCGCTGACACGGCGGAAATCCTCCACAAGCGTATATTTGCAGGCACCCAGCAAAAGGTGCTACGCACCCGTAGAGGGAAAATTCCTGTCGGCAGATGGCGCTGGGGAGTGCAGAGGAACCAATCCTCTGTATCTCCACAAATGCCAGACAGGAATTGTACGAAGCGCAGAACGCAATCGAGGCGATTGCGAATGAGAACAAGCAAAGGGACAGATTGTAAGTGTGTGCGCCAATCTAGTCGCCACCCCGCGACCGCGCACACACAACAGCAGATATGAAATAGGAACGCAATCGCGAGAGGTGCGATCGCTAGACGTGATACAAGGCAGATCAGAACAGAATACGAGGTTAGCAAAGGCACAGCAAATAATACAATGAGAATAACAAGGAAAATAACAAACGCTAGCTAACCGCGGACACCGCACTCATTCGCAACAGTGCACGCGGTTATGCGCGGTCTCCACGTGATAAGCACAATAAAGACAAGCACGCCTAACTAACCATTGACAGACAAACATGAAACAGAGGACGCGTACGCTTGCTTAACGGTTACCTCACCGAGCCTCCAGCAAGCGTAGCAGACAAGACAGACACACGAAAACAGGGACAAGCGAGAGATAGGATCCACAGCACTAGCGAAAAGTGGCTAGCGTGATCCAGGTACAGAGTAGCAGAACAGAAGGATCCCCAGCGCTAGCGAAAAGTGGCTAGCGCGATCCCAGAAGACAGAACAGAAGGATCCCCAGCACTAGCGAAAAGTGGCTAGCGCGATCCCAGGGGACAGAACAGAAGGATCCCCAGCGCTAGTTAAAAGTGGCTAGCGCGATCCCAGGAGACAGAACAGAAGGATCCCCAGCGCTAGCGAAAAGTGGCTAGCGCGATCCCAGGAGACAGAACAGAAGGGGCTACCAGCAACAACCGCTGTTCCGGTTAGCACCCAGACACACAGAACGACTTCCTATCGACCACCGCTGGGACAGGACAGCCGCAACAGACAAGCAAACAGATATACAATCCTAACTGCACTAAGGGACCTGCCTAATTGCAGTCCCAGGAATTACTCTAAGCTGATCTTCAAACAAAGAGCATGGCTGACACTCCCGGCAGGAGTGTTACACAGGACAAAATCCTTATGAACAGCGAAGCATTGTGGGAAAGACATAGTACTTATAGTACACGCCTCCAATGAATGTGGCCAGGCAATTTGCATGACAATGTATGCAAATTCCTCTGCAAGCACAAGCTGCAAAACTGACAGAAGCTCTTCTTTCCAGAGTCCTGCAGCATGCTAACCTACACAATGGTCAAAAGGCTGGCTGCCTGCACAGGCAGCTGAGCAAATCATCACATTCTCACATAGAATTCAGACATGCTGTATGTGTGCAAATCTGGAATAGCTCTTCAGTGTTCAAGCCATTGAATCAGATCAGAAGAGCTTCTACAGGAAGAACTATCACATTTACTGTTCAGCTAAACTCGGCATCCTTCATTCCTTCTCTCTCATTTAGTTTCTAATCCAATCTTAGAGGAACATCTGTTCTACACAGAAATATTCAAGATTTTCATTTATGGTAAGTCTTGGTCATTTGACTCCTGCTTCTGACTGTGTGCCTATGTTTTCATCAAGACCAGCTACTGTAAAGTCTCACTATGTGAAGATTGTTTATATACTGATTTTTATGTTAAAAATCAGTTCTACAGATGAATACATTTAATACAAGGAGAGGGTTCGTTCCATTTACAAATATTGATGGGGTTTCAGACATTAAAATACAGAAGTGGCTCCATGTCCATAGACCATTAAACTTTTCTCAGAGCTTAGAAATAAACTGAGGACTGGTATGTTTGATCTATTCTCCCCTCAGCTTCTCCACTTGCTGAACACAAATGGTATAATGTACATAAGAATCTGAAATGGTTTAATTAGGGAAGCCTCACGGATATTCAGTGTCTCTCGATGTCCAGCATAGGAAGCAGTGTTGAAGGAAGTATTAAAGTCCCATCTTCCTGTGCTAGTGATGGGTGTGGTGCTCCCATCACATGTCCCTATGTTACAATAATAGCGAGCAGAAGAGTATGGCTGGAGCATGGAATATGGGGTACTGTGGTCATCATTGGCACAGGTGTTTACTTTATTACTGCTTCCAGTGCTAGGGAGCATGATAAAAGGGTACTATTTAAAGGGTACTACATAGGGAGCACAAAATAACAGGGCATATAGGAAGCACTATAATTTTGAGACATTAAAATGAGAGTCAATAAGTAGGGACCACTCTAGATGTGTGGGGGGTAGGGACTATAAATGAGTAGATGGGGGACTGTAAATTGAAGACTCTTTAATGAGGGGCACTGTCAAGGTTCCCCTTGTGTCCTGATCCTGGTCCATCGTGTCCTGCCCTGGTCCCCCTGTGACCTCTCCTGGTCCACCTGTGTCCTGTCCTTGTCCTCCTGTTTCCCCTCCTGTCTGCCCCGCATGTCTCCTCCGCTCCCCTGTGTAATTTGAATTAGCTGCAGAGTGGCTCACCTTCTTTGCAATTCCAGCGCTGGGTGGTCCTCTGCTCCCCACTGGTTTCCTCCGCTCCCCCTGTGGAAAATGAATTAGCGAAAGAGCGGCTCACCTCATCTGGCAATTCAAATGATGTTCAGCAGACATCTCTTCTCCTGCGCCGCTTCCCCTAGTGAAGGCGTCTGTTGATCAAGTCATCAACTAGGGAAGCAGCGGTGGAGAGGAGCTGTCTGCTGAACATCGCTGGAATCTGCGGATGAGGTGAGCTGCTCTCCCGCTAATATGAAAAAATTGTGATGTTAATAGTGATAGTGAAAGTGCTGATTAAAACTGTTATAAGAGGAAAGCAAGGTCTGGGTGGTAGGTAGGTAAATATTAAAAGATATAGGGAAATATGGAAACATCCTATATAGAATGTGCCTCACTTTGCTAAAAGAGATATGTTAATTCATTGGAAGTCAATGCATTTCCTCTCAATCGATGCATTTAAAAAGAAACTAATTAAATCATACTGTGGAGCAACCTGCAGGTCCCCCTCCCTACCCCCTTCCCAAAATGTGGAAGCGGCCTCACATAACTTTGGCCAATAAATGCCTTTTTAAGGGCAATCAGGTTGAATTACTTTTGAAGACCCACTCCTCAGAGTTGTAGTATAACCAAGGCACTGATTGCTCGAAACTTGGTTGACAGCAAAAGGGTAGGACGGCTGCTACCCTTCAGATCACAGTGGTCCTATTATGAGGGCACACGATACATTACCATGTGGTCTGTGGGCCTCTGTTGTGCTGTATACCAAGTTAAAACTTTAGTAACAGGGCAGTGACAGGGACAAGACTGCAATGGTTCTAACTGATCATAGCAATTCTGTTGCAGATGAAAATTGCCTCACTGAGGAACCTCTGGACATGTACGTTGAAAAAGGGCACCAGATGAAGTGGCTAGAATATCAGTACAATTACTGATATTTAACTTTTGGCCATTGGCTAATATTGGTAGTAGAATATTGGTAATTTTTATCGATATTCTATTGTGCTTTACTCAACCCTCTTCTCACACTAACCCACTCTCTAGCTACACCAGTATCTGAGCCACTTTACGCCACTATTCACACAAAACTGAAGTTTGATACCCAAATCATAAAGTGTTACATAGTTACATAATTACATAGTTATTTGGGTTAAAAAAAGACATACGTCCATCGAGTTAAACCAGAAAACAAAGTACAACACCAGCCTGCTCCCTCACATATCCCTGTTGATCCAGAGGAAGGCGCAACACCCTTACAAGGCATGGTCCAATTAGCCCCAAAAGGGAAAAAAATCCTTCCCGACTCCAGATGGCAATCAGATAAAATCTCTGGATCAACACCACTGGGCATTACCTAGTAATTATAGCCATGGAAGTCTTTCAACGCAAGGAAAGCATCTAAGCCCCCTTTAAATGCAGATATAGAATTTGCCATAACTACATCCTGTGGAGATGCATTCCACATCTTAATCACTCTTACTGTAAAGAACCCTTTCCTAAATAAATGGCTAAAATGGTTTCCTCCATGTGCAGATCATGTCCTCTAGTCCTTAGGGACAAAAAGCTCATACATCAAGCTTTTAAATTGCCCTCTGATGTATTTATACATGTTAATTAGATCCCCTCTAATGCGTCTTTTCTCTATACTAAATAAACCCAGTTTATCTAACCTTTCTTGGTAAGTGAGACCTTCCATCCCTCATATCAGTTTTGTTGTTCTGCTCTGCACCGGCTCTAAAACTACAATATCTTGTGGTGCCCAGAACTGAATTCCATATTCCAGATGTGGCCTTTCTAGAGAGTTAAACAGGGGCAATATTATGCTAGCAAGCATCTCAAGTTTTTATTTCCCTTTTATTGCATCCCAAAATTTTATTAGCTTTAGCTGCAGCGACTTGGCATTGAATACAATTATTTAACTTGTTTTTGATGAGTACTCCTAAGCTCTTCTCCAAGCTTGATGTTCCCATCTGTATCCTGTTTATTTTGCATGGTGCTAGACCATTGGTATGACCAAAATGAATGACTTTACATTTTTCAACATTGAATTTCATCTGCCATTTATATGCCCATGTAGCCACCCTATCCAGATCCTGTTGCAATATGACACTATCTTCCTGAGAGTTGATGATTCTGCACAATTTTGTATCATCTGCCAAAATAGCAACATTACTTTCTACTGCATCTACTAGGTCATTAATAAATAAATTGAAGAGCACTGCACCCAGTACAGACCTCTGTGGGACCCCACTGCTAACAGTCGCCCATTTTGAGTATGATCCATTGACCACAACTCTTTGCTTTCAGTCCATTAGCCAGTTCCCTATCCATGCACACAGACTCTTCCCCAGTCCTCAACTTTTGCACCAGACTTTTGTGGGGAACAGTGTCGAAAGGCCTTTGCAAAGTCCAAATATATCACATCTACAGCATTCCCAATATCCACATTAGCGTTCACTACCTCATAAAAGCTGAGCATGTTAGTCAAACAGGACCTGTCTTTAGTATACTCATGCTGATGCTGTGAAATAAGATTATTTTCTACTATGAAGTCTTGTATAGTATCTCTTAGTAACCCCTCAAATAGTTTGCATACAATTGATGTTAAGCTTACAGGTCTATAATTTCCTGGATCTGATTTTTTGCCCTTCTTAAATAATGGGAAAACGTGGGCTGTAAGACAATCTACTGGAACTCTGCCAGTTGAAAGAGAGTCACAAAAGAAAAGATAAAGGGGTTTATCACTAACTGAACTTAGTTCCCTTAGGGCCCGAGGATGCATGCCATCCGGGCCAGGTGCCTTGTCTATTTTTTATTTACTTAGTCTTGCCTTCACTTCTCCTGCGTTAAGTATTTAATATTACAATTGGAAGATTGAGACCAAGGGCGGACTGACAACTCATGGGGCCCCTGGGCAATAGGAGATTATGGGGCCCCCATACAAGTGTTTCCCACCTTTCACGTTATATTTTTACAGACTAAGATATTATATATAATAATTTACTGACAACAGTAAATATGTTATATTGTGATATTTTATACTGATAAAAACACCTGCGCCGCATGTAGCGCAGCGTGCCAAAAATGGGTTGAATTTGACCACTTGCACCGAGGCTTTCGTAGACTCAGGGTCTGCGGCCAACTTTATAGACTACGAGTTTGTGAAAGGTCTGGGAATTCCACTACACCCTTTGTATCGACAAGTGGTAGTTACCGCAATTGACGACTCCCCATTACAGTACATACAGCCTCTCTCTCAGACTCCGATGTTGTCTTGCACCATTGGCGTTCTACACAAAGAGAATTTACAGTTCCTTGTACTGCGCATGACAACCTCCACCATTGTCCTCGGGATGCCATGATTACAACTCCATTCCCCGCAGATTGACTGGGCCTCAGGTCAGTTGCTCAGTTGGTCACCTCATTGCCGTAGTCATTGTCTGGGGAAAATTACCATTGGTACCACCAGGTTAGAGAGAGTCCTGATACAATACGCTGAGTATGCTAATATGTTCTGCCCTAGATCCGCAGATAAACTTCCACCCCATCGGAGTTTTGACTGTCCCATAGACTTAAGATCTGGTTGTATGCCCCCGAGAGGACATCTCTATAACTTGTCGGGGCCAGAGAAGTTGGCTATGCGGGAGTACATTAAGGAAAATCTGGCGAAGAGTTTTATCCGTCCGTCCCGGTCACCGGCCGGGGCCGGGTTCTTTTTCATACAAAAGAAAGACGGTGGTCTTAGACCATGTATTGATTACAGGGGTCTAAACAAGATCACCGTAAAGGATCGTTACCCTTTGCCTCTGATAGATGATCTTTTTGCTCAGATAACCAATGCCAGTATTTTCTCTAAATTGGACTTACGTGGGGCATACAACCTGGTGCGCATTAGGGATTACGAGTACCTAGTTATGCCTTTCGGGTTGTGTAACGCTCCGGCCGTCTTCCAAGAGTTAATAAACGAGGTCTTCAGGGAAGTGTTGGGGAAGTTTGTGTTGGTTTACCTTGATGACATATTAATTTTCTCCCCCAACCTTAGAGAGCATCGTAATCATGTCAAATTCGTGTTGAAGAAATTGAGACAGAATTCTCTGTATGCAAAACTGGAGAAGTGTCTCTTTGAGGTCACTCAAATCCCTTTTCTGGGTTAAATTATTTCGACTTCAGGTCTCTCTATGGATGCAGAAAAGGTCTCTGCTGTCTTAGAGTGGCCACAGCCAGTGAGTTTAAAGGCACTTCAGAGATTCCTTGGTTTTACTAACTACTACCGGAGATTCATCAAGGGATTTTCTTCGGTAGTAGCGCCTCTGACTAGGCTTACCAAGAAGGGGGCTGACCCTTATCAGTGGTCATCGGAGGCCCAGGCCGCATTCAATACCCTGAAAAGGTTGTTTTGCTCTGCACCCATATTGAGACATGTTGATGTCGCTCTCCCCTTCATGGTAGAGGTAGATGCCTCAGAGATCGGGGTGGAGGCTGTGCTGTCTCAGCGCTCGGGTCTGCAGGGCAAGACACATCCTTGTGCCTATTTCTCACGCAGGTTTTCTCCTGCTGAGAGAAACTACGATGTGGGCAACAGGGAACTCCTGGCCATCAAGCTAGCCTTCCAGGAATGGCGTCATTGGCTTGAAGGTGCGGAACACACCATTACTGTATATATTGACCATGAGAACCTGGAGTACATTGAGGGGGCCAAGAGGCTCACTCCTCGACAGGCCCGCTGGTCTTTATTCTTTTCGCGCTTCAGATTTGTTATCACGTACACTCCAGGTTCTAAAAACGTTAAAGCAGACGCTCTCTCCAGATGTTTCGAGCCTGAGACAGCTCAGCCCGTACTTCCCGAGAGCATTTTACCTCACAAGGTGGTGCTGGCAGCCACTGAGACCCGGGAGGATTGGGCGGTCACATTAGCTGCTCACCAGCTAGATACCCCGGAAGGGAAACCAGAGGGGATTCTCTTTGTTCCACTTCCATTCCGTTTGCAAATCATGCAGATGTTCCATGCCTATAAGAACGCAGGTCACCCTGGGGTCACCCGCACTCTGGATCTACTCACGAGGTGTGTTTGGTGGCCTTCATTGGCCTCTGATTGCAAGGAATTTGTCAGAGAGTGTGTGGTGTGTGCCAGGAGCAAACCGTCTCGCCAGGCTCCAGTGGGTACCTTACAATCCTTACCAATCCCAAGTGAACCATGGACCCATCTGTCCATGGACTTCATTGGCGAGCTTCCCAAATCCGAGGGTATGACTGTGATATGAGTGATCGTGGACAGGTTCAGCAAGATGGCCCATTTTGTTCCTCTTAAAGGATTTCCGTCAGCTCAAGTGTTAGCCGATCTCTTCGTACAACACATCTTCCGGTTGCATGGGATTCCAGATGATGTGGTATCTGATAGAGGAGTCCAATTTGTATCGAAGTTTTGGAGGGCCTTTTTCCATAGTTTGGGTATGAACCTGTCCTTTTCGTCTGGGTATCACCCACAGACCAACGGGCAGACCGAGAGGGTTAATCAGGCAGCGGAACAATTCCTTAGATGCTATGTGGCAGATGCGCAAACTGAATGGGTTAAGTTTTTGCCCTTTGCAGAGTTTGCACACAACAACCTGAGAAGCGCTTCAACAGGCTTGTCCCCTTATCAGGTTGTGTCAGGAAGGTCTCCTAAATTTTCCCCATTGCCGGTGTGTTCCTCTCCATTCCCAGCCCTGGAGGATTGGCAGAAGGTTTTGAAGGAACTTCAAGGACAAGTGAAGAAAAATTTGGGAGTAGCCTTCCGGAATCAAAACAAACAGGCCGACAAGAGACGGTCTGTTGAGTGGCACTTTTCTCCTGGGGACATGGTGTGGGTGTCAATGAGACATTTGGCACAACCGTCCACCAAGTTGGGGCCCAGGTTCATAGGGCCTTATCCGGTGGCCAAAAAGATCAATCAGGTCTCTTATGTGATTGATCTCCCAGCCAGCATAAGAAGTGGGAGATCATTCCATGTTTCTTTGTTGAAACCAGCAGTGTATGTGGATTCCTCTCCCCCCCCCCCCATCCAGTGGTAGTGGAGGGCCAGTCAGAGTACGAGGTCAGGGAAATTTTAGATTCCCGGCTGGTGCAGAATTCTGTGCAGTATCTGGTCCATTGGAAGGGGTATGGTGTGGAGGACAGATCCTGGGTACCAGAGGGTCGCATGCATGCTGAGAGATTAAAGATGAGGTTTCACCAGTTACATCCTGAGAAGCCATGTAGGAAGTGGCAAGGGGGGGGTACTGTGAGGGTTAGCGGAAATACCGCTGGGTAGCATGGCGGCGGTCTCCGCTTCCCAGCCGGCGGTTCCCGCCACACATGCGGAGCCGTCGGCACAGAGCAGGGGGGACGCCGCCGCCACTGTTGGTGACATGGCGGCGGGTTCCACAACTCAGCCGGCGGATTTCGGTGCGCTTTCGTGCGCTGACCTGGGGCCTGGCCTCTCTGGTGCTCAGAGGCAGAGGGTCATGCGCGCGTGTGCGAGGCGGCAGGACTTTTACCTCCTACGTAGGAGGGTCAGCTGACTCTCCAGTCAGCTGACCTCAGGGGGTCTCCAGATTGGCTGGGCTTCTGGGCGGGCTGGCTGAGTAACTCTCAGCATTTAAGGAGCTGGATGTCAGTTGCTCCTTGTCTGCTGTCGTGAATACACATTGTGTTAGCGCTCAGACCTTAGTCCAGTTTCACAGGTGTTGATACCAAGGACGTCACACCTTAGATTAGGATTGTATTTGTATATTTACCTGTGTTTTGACCTTGGCTTTCCCTGACTTCTCTTTACTTTTATCGCTCTTGTACTTCTGCCTATCTGATTCAAGTTGCCGACCCTGCCTGTTTAACGACTCTGAATCAGCCCTCTGTTTCTGTACTGCTGCCGCCTTCTCTGTTGCCGAACCTTTGCTCGTCTGACCTTTCTCCCTTCAGTGGAACGTCTCCCACTGTAGGGTTATCTCCGAGGCTTGCCTCTCCGAGACGCCTGCCCTAGCAGACAATTACTGCCAGGGGCTGAGATTCCTCTCTTTGCCTGGACTGAGGATCTCACACACGGGGTTCCCATTCAGAGGTAACCACACCTCTGAGGAATCGCCGTGTGGTGGATATTTCCACGACCTTGTGAAATCATTGCTGTTGTTATTGATATTCACTGTGTTAGGTGTCCGGAGGTTAGTCGCACTTGTATTATTGGTGATTCTGCAGATCATCAATAATCAGGTGACATCTGTATTATTGGCGATACTGCAGATCACCAATAATCAGATTCTCTCTGTGTGCTGACACCGATCCTTACACAACCTTTCTTTTTTTAGAGTTGATGTACTTGTAAAACTTCTTTGGGTTAGATTTGATATCCCTTGATTTTCAGCTTCAATCTTTGCCAGTCTAATTTATTTTTTTACAACTTTTTTGCACTCCTTATAATTGCTTAATGCACCCTTGGCCCCCTCCTGTGTTAGGACCTTGTAGGCATTCTTTTTCCACTTCATTTTATCTCTAGCCTTTCTATTCATCCATAGAGGCCTTTTTTTTATTCCTAGATGTTTTGTTTCCATATGGGATATATATACTGTACTACAATATTGATTGAGAATACGTTTAAAAGCTTGCCAATTCCCTTCAGTGTCCTTCCCTTGTAGTACATTATCCCAGTTCACCAAACTTAGTTCCTGCCTGAGTTGATTGAACTTTGCTTTTCTAAAATTCATAGTTTTAGTTGTCCCGCTGCCCGGCGGCCTATCACTCACCAGATCAAAATGTATCATGTTGTGATCACTATCAGTGGTGCTCAGCAGAGCTCGAATATTCGAGTAGCTCGAATATTCGAGCTCTTTCTCAGCTATTCGAGCTCGGTATTCGAGCTCCGAATAGCTAGAGCTATTCGAATGGGGTATTCGAGTACACTCGAATAGCCCATTCACTATTCGAGCTATTCGAGCAAAACGGCGCTATTCGAGCTCGGTACCGAGCTCGAATAGCGTCATAGCCCAGATTGATGTCCTTAGAGCCAATCAGAGGGCTCCCAGGCCCTCTGACGGCAGCCAATCACAGAGGGGGACCCTGGCCAGCCCCTACCCTATAAATAGCGGCCGCCATGTTAGGTTTCTCCGTGCTTGCCTGAGACTTGTACAGAGAGAGAGTTGCTCCTTTGTGCTTTGGCTTAGCAAGAGCTCTATTGTGGTCATTTACCTAGCGTTTTTGCTCACATACACCTCCTATATACACCTATATTGTTGTTAGTTAGATAGACATTGTATTTTAGTTAGTAGCTTTTGTGTTACATAGACAGAGACACAGCTGCTGCAGGCTTACACAGCTTTAGGCCTCAGGGCCTGCCTGTGTGGGCAGCTGTTCTCTCCTGTCCTCTGTTAGTATATTTCTCTCATCTATACCAGTATTTCTGCTGCTGTCCTTTACTACTGATTGATTCTGTATTTAGTATTGTAGTTAGGCTAGCCTAGGACACTCACTGTCACTGTTCATAGGCTAAGGCTAAGGCTACTAGCTCCTGCGTGTGTGCACTCACAGTCTTGTACACACACACTCTATTTCCTTCTGATTAGTGATTGATTATTGTAATTAGTTAGTTACTTACTGTTACTACTTGTTACTCTTACTGTACTAGGAGTCTAGGACACTCAGTCACTGTTCATCGGCTACTAGCTCCTGCGTGTGTGCACTCAGTGTCTGATTACACACTACACACACTCTATTTCCTTCTGATTACTGATTGATTATTGTAATTAGTTAGTTACTTACTGTTACTACTTGTTACTCTTACTGTACTAGGAGTCTAGGACACTCAGTCACTGTTCATAGGCTACTAGCTCCTGCGTGTGTGCACTCACTGTCTGAGTACACACTACACACACTCTATTTCCTTCTGATTAGTGATTGATTATTGTAATTAGTTAGTTACTTACTGTTACTACTTGTTACTCTTACTGTACTAGGAGTCTAGGACACTCAGTCACTGTTCATCGGCTACTAGCTCCTGCGTGTGTGCACTCAGTGTCTGAGTACACACTACACACACTCTATTTCCTTCTGATTACTAATTGATTATTGTAATTAGTTAGTTACTTACTGTTACTACTTGTTACTCTTACTGTACTAGGAGTCTAGGACACTCAGTCACTGTTCATAGGCTACTAGCTCCTGCGTGTGTGCACTCACTGTCTGAGTACACACTACACACACTCTATTTCCTTCTGATTACTGATTGATTATTGTAATTAGTTAGTTACTTACTGTTACTACTTGTTACTCTTACTGTACTAGGAGTCTAGGACACTCAGTCACTGTTCATAGGCTACTAGCTCCTGCGTGTGTGCACTCACTGTCTGAGTACACACTACACACACTCTATTTCCTTCTGATTACTGATTGATAATTGTAATTAGTTAGTTACTTACTGTTACTACTTGTTACTCTTACTGTACTAGGAGTCTAGGACACTCAGTCACTGTTCATAGGCTACTAGCTCCTGCGTGTGTGCACTCACTGTCTGAGTACACACTACACACACTCTATTTCCTTCTGATTACTGATTGATTATTGTAATTAGTTAGTTACTTACTGTTACTACTTGTTACTCTTACTGTACTAGGAGTCTAGGACACTCAGTCACTGTTCATAGGCTACTAGCTCCTGCGTGTGTGCACTCACTGTCTGAGTACACACTACACACACTCTATTTCCTTCTGATTACTGATTGATTATTGTAATTAGTTAGTTACTTACTGTTACTACTTGTTACTCTTACTGTACTAGGAGTCTAGGACACTCAGTCACTGTTTATAGGCTACTAGCTCCTGCGTGTGTGCACTCACTGTCTGAGTACACACTACACACACTCTATTTCCTTCTGATTACTGATTGATTATTGATCACTTTCCTGGAACTAAAGAAAGACCTGAAGAAACTTGCACAACTGGACAGCGACATCTTTTTCTTGACTACATGCAAAAAGGAAAAACTTATACCTCAAGGACTAAGGATACAGAATCCCACCCTGCATACATACAATAGCAGGTTTGCAGAAGAAATCTGCAGGAGGAGCTCGGAGAGAATACGGAATAACCTTTTAAGAGTCTGCTATAACCGTAAGAGGATTACAAAGGATGAGATACAGAGCCTGAAACTGTCTCTGAATGATGACCACACTGGATATACATGGGATCAACTACAGACCTTCTATGTGAAACTACAGAGATTCCTAATTAACAACAAAAAGAAAAAACTTCAGAGACTTAGAATTAAGAGTGGACGCCTGGATGCACAAGCAGCAGAAAAAGAGCAACCCACAGGTGTAATGAATCTTTCCTCTTATCAGGCTACTGAAGCTGAAATGTCAGTACTCTCCAAAGGCCTGTCATTCTGCCCTGCGAGACCCATAGACAGGATTGCACTCTGTGGAGATATGGAGGAATTTTTCAGAAAGCTGCGACTCAAGGAACACTACCATGATAAGGAAGCCTGTGATACAATGGATAATGGACCAAAACGCACCAGATCTAAAAAGAAAAAAAAGAAAAAAAGATGGACCCCCAAAGAAGGAAAAAACCCGGCCCTGGATAAATACATAAACAAATTCAGACGCAGAATCTCTGACAGGATCCTGAGTAAAAGAAAGACACTGGCCCAGAACGTAACACCACAGGAGCGACAGGCCATCAGATCCCTTAAGGAGAATAAGGACATTATTATTAAACCAGCGGATAAAGGTGGTGCCATAGTCATAATGAACACCAGTGACTACATCCAGGAGGCACAAAGACAATTATCCAACACCGCTCACTATGCCAAATTACAGGGGGACCCCACAAAAGGCTACAGGATGGCACTTAATAGGATGGTTAACAGATTGCCTGCAAACATCAGACTACATGTAAGGACCCTTATCCCTGAAGAGCCTAGAACAGCCTGCTTTTACATGCTTCCCAAGATCCACAAAGAGGGAAACCCTGGCAGGCCCATAATCTCAGGGAGCGGAACTCTTACAGAGAACATCTCAGGGTGGCTGGAAAACATTTTGAAACCTCTTGTCTGTAAAAGACCCAGCTACTTACAGGATACCACCCACCTCCTGAACAAACTGTCAGCCATCGGCCCAGTACCTGAGGGAACCATACTGGCCACGATGGACGTGGAGTCCCTGTACACGAACATTCCCCATGATGATGGTATTGCGGCCTGCCGTAAATATCTTCAGGGTCAGGGCATACCTGTAAAGCCTATTACTGGACTGATCAAATTCATTCTCACTCATAATTATTTCACTTTTGGACAGGACCTCTATTTACAGCAGATGGGCGTGGCAATGGGTTCGCGATTCGCTCCACAGTATGCAAATCTATTCATGGCCAAAATCGAAGAGGAATACCTCAATGCATGTGGCATAAAACCCTTGGCCTACTTCCGCTTCATTGATGATATTTTAATCATCTGGTCCGCAAGTGAGGATGGTCTTCTCCAGTTCCACAGGAACTTCAATGCCTTCCATCCTACAATCAAATTGAAACTTACCTACTCTCACACAGAGATTAACTTTCTGGACACCACCATATACATCAGGGGTAACAACATACAAACCTCTGTGTATCGCAAACCTACAGACCGTCCCACATACCTAAGATATGACAGTTTTCATCCCAAGCACATTAAGAACTCTATAATTTACAGCCAAGCTATAAGGTACAACCGGATTTGTTCTGACAGGATGGACAGAGACAAGCACCTGGATCACCTTAAGAGCACTTTCATTAAACAAGGTTACAGTCCTCCCATGGCTGAGGCCCAAATCAGGAAAGCCAGCAACATCCCCAGGACTGAACTCCTGAAATATAAGCAAAACCAGAAAGAGGAACGTGTCCCTTTGGTTGTCACCTACAACCCACACCTGGAAATCTTAAGGAGGATTGCTAGGGAACTTCATCCCATTTTGCACAGGGGTCACGGACTGAGAGCGATATTCCCTGGGCCTCCGCTCTTGTCGTGTCGGCAGCCACACAGTCTAAAACAGATGATTGTCAGGAGCTCTTTGAATAGGCCTCAACAAAACGGAACATCACCCTGCCGACAAAAAATATGTGGGACCTGCAGACACATTTACTCCACTGACAGGGTAACGATACCAGGTTCACAACAGGAGTACAGAATACAAGGTAAATTTTCTTGTGGGTCCACCAATCTGGTATATCTGATCATGTGTGCTAAATGCCCCAATGTTATGTACGTGGGAGAAACTGGACAAACTCTGCGCAAACGTATGAATGGACACAGGCACACTATTAATGATACCAAATCTGGACTCCCAGTTGCTACACACTTTCGGTCCAACGGACACAACATGGATGATCTTCGTGTCACTGCCCTGAAGGGCGGCTTCAAAACGTCAAATGACCGATTAATAGCAGAAACAAAATTTATAAATTGTTTCAAAGCTGTGCAGAAGGGTCTGAATAAGGACAACAACTTTCTATATTGGTATGAGATGGATGATATATGAACTGTCTCAGCCACCCTAGCTGAACTTGTGAACTAAGAATTTACGATACCTCTGGGTCAATCCTAATACCAGGTCTGGGAGCAATAAAGTAAAGTAAACAAGGATCCTTATCTTACCCCATTTAGATGGTCTGTTTGTATTAAGGCATCTTAATGATGTATTTATGCTTGAAAAAAATATCTGTTTTTCCTTTTGATGTTGCATGTATATAAGCTGTCTGTACCACCAGCTTGCAAACTAACAGGATATAAACCTGACGAAGGCTGCAAGGCCGAAAGCTTGTTTATTCTTATTCATTTGTAGTTAGCCAATAAATGGTATCATCCTGATTTAAAACTTCTTGATTGATTATTGTAATTAGTTAGTTACTTACTGTTACTACTTGTTACTCTTACTGTACTAGGAGTCTAGGACACTCAGTCACTGTTCATAGGCTACTAGCTCCTGCGTGTGTGCACTCACTGTCTGAGTACACACTACACACACTCTATTTCCTTCTGATTACTGATTGATTATTGTAATTAGTTAGTTACTTACTGTTACTACTTGTTACTCTTACTGTACTAGGAGTCTAGGACACTCAGTCACTGTTCATAGGCTACTAGCTCCTGCGTGTGTGCACTCACTGTCTGAGTACACACTACACACACTCTATTTCCTTCTGATTACTGATTGATTATTGTAATTAGTTAGTTACTTACTGTTACTACTTGTTACTCTTACTGTACTAGGAGTCTAGGACACTCAGTCACTGTTCATAGGCTACTAGCTCCTGCGTGTGTGCACTCACTGTCTGAGTACACACTACACACACTCTATTTCCTTCTGATTACTGATTGATTATTGTAATTAGTTAGTTACTTACTGTTACTACTTGTTACTCTTACTGTACTAGGAGTCTAGGACACTCAGTCACTGTTCATAGGCTACTAGCTCCTGCGTGTGTGCACTCACTGTCTGAGTACACACTACACACACTCTATTTCCTTCTGATTACTGATTGATTATTGTAATTAGTTAGTTACTTACTGTTACTACTTGTTACTCTTACTGTACTAGGAGTCTAGGACACTCAGTCACTGTGTTCATAGGCTACTAGCTCCTGCGTGTGTGCACTCACTGTCTGAGTACACACTACACACACTCTATTTCCTTCTGATTACTGATTGATTATTGTAATTAGTTAGTTACTTACTGTTACTACTTGTTACTCTTACTGTACTAGGAGTCTAGGACACTCAGTCACTGTTCATAGGCTACTAGCTCCTGCGTGTGTGCACTCACTGTCTGAGTACACACTACACACACTCTATTTCCTTCTGATTACTGATTGATTATTGTAATTAGTTAGTTACTTACTGTTACTACTTGTTACTCTTACTGTACTAGGAGTCTAGGACACTCAGTCACTGTTCATAGGCTACTAGCTCCTGCGTGTGTGCACTCACTGTCTGAGTACACACACTACACACACTCTATTTCCTTCTGATTACTGATTGATTATTGTAATTAGTTAGTTACTTACTGTTACTACTTGTTACTCTTACTGTACTAGGAGTCTAGGACACTCAGTCACTGTTCATAGGCTACTAGCTCCTGCGTGTGTGCACTCACTGTCTGAGTACACACTACACACACTCTATTTCCTTCTGATTACTGATTGATTATTGTAATTAGTTAGTTACTTACTGTTACTACTTGTTACTCTTACTGTACTAGGAGTCTAGGACACTCAGTCACTGTTCATAGGCTACTAGCTCCTGCGTGTGTGCACTCACTGTCTGAGTACACACTACACACACTCTATTTCCTTCTGATTACTGATTGATTATTGTAATTAGTTAGTTACTTACTGTTACTACTTGTTACTCTTACTGTACTAGGAGTCTAGGACACTCAGTCACTGTTCATAGGCTACTAGCTCCTGCGTGTGTGCACTCACTGTCTGAGTACACACACTACACACACTCTATTTCCTTCTGATTACTGATTGATTATTGTAATTAGTTAGTTGTACTTCCTGACTGTTACTACTTACTTACTGTACTAGGGACACTCACTCAGTCACCTCACCCACCAACCCACTCCATTAAAGTACCCCACTTTTCACCCGCCCTTTTAAAAAACTTTTGTCTATACGCCCAAAACATCGAAGATGTCTGGAAGTGGCAGCCAGCGCGGTTTGGGCAAGGGGAAGGGCAGCAAGGGAATCAGGAGGAGAGGGAGCAGCATTGTGGCAGGCCGCGGCCGCGCCACCATGCACAGTTCCGCAGCAGCAGCAGCAGCGTCAGTGGCTAACATTCCTCCCATAGCCACTGGCCGTGGACGCCTTGGGCGCCGCCCAGCAGGAGCATCTGCAACTCACGCTGCAGAGACACAGCAGCAGCAGCGTGTAGCACCTGCTCCGATTTTCCTCCAGCCGGGTCGGAAATGTCCCATTGAGGAAAAGCATGCAGACACTGTGGTGCAACTCATGACGGAGGATGAGCAGCCCGCCATCAGCTCTGCATCCGAGGCCTCCACCCTCACCACCACCACCACCCCTGTTCGCAGCAGCCGCCCAGCAGGGTCTGGGGAGGAGGCCAGTTCACCGTCACAAGTTGGCGACCTGTCACTCAGCAGTATTTTTACCCCAGGCACCATCAGGGTATTGTCTGCTGTTGTTGGCGATTTTGAGGAGGAGATGCTGATGGGCACTTTGGGGGATGAGGGATTGGACAGCAAGACTGTGGCGACAGTCAAGCAGCCCATCCATGCATCAGGAGAGGAGTTTGGGGGGTCATCATCCCAGCAGGACTTATTTCAGGAGGGGGAGGATGATGATGACCCGGTGACAGACAGAGACTGGGTGCCACCACCTCCAGGGGATGTCGTCCTCAGCAGCTCTGAGGAGGAGGAGGAGGATGCGCTTGTGGGCCTTGCAAGGAGGCGCATCATTGCAAGCATTGGCAGCAGTAGGCAGGTCCCACAGCCAGCTGGTGTCTCAGGCTCAGCAGCAGCAGCAGCAGCATCTGCCAGTACCACCACCAGCCGCACCCAAGCCCCCCCCCCCAACCACCACAGGGAGACAGGCAGCAGCGCTTCCATGCCGTAGGGGGATGTTTCTGTCACCAATCTGGCGATATTTCACCATGCCCACTGTGTACAGCAAGTACGCCACTTGCAACCACTGTCAGCGGAAGTTGAGCAGAGGTGCAGACCCCTTAAAGTTCAGCACCAGCTCGCTCATCAACCACCTTGCTGCGAAACATTTCCACCAGCATGAGGAGTTCCAGAGGCTGAAGGCATCTGGTGCTGGCAGTGGCACCACACCCATCACTGCACAGCCTTCAGCAGCAGCAGCAGCAGCAGCAACAGCAGCCACCCGCCCTCCTGCTCCTCCAGCAGCACCAGCAGGAGTGCGGAAACGCACTGCTCCTCCCCCCTCTGCAACTCCTGCCGCCGACACTGAGGCCTGTTCTGGCAGCCAGTCCTCAGTGGCCTCCTCCGCTGTGTCTGCTGATTCCCGTGCCAGCAAAAGGCCACGCCAGAGCCTTTTGAGCGAGTCCTTCCAGGGGGTGGTTAGGGCTCTGCCTCCCAGCAGCCGTCGCGTGCGGCAGCTGAACGGCTTGCTGGCACGGGCCATGTGCTCCCAACTCCTGCCGTACACGCTCGTGCAGGAGGGGAGCGACATTCGTGCGCTGCTTGCTTGCGCAGCCCCAGACTGGCAGCTCCCCAGCAGACACTTTTTCTCCCGCAAGGCCATTCCTGCACTGCACCGCTTTGTGATGGCCAATGTGGAGAGAGGGCTGGAGCACGCGGTTGGTGAAAGGGTCCACGTCACCATGGACTCCTGGAGCAGCCGCTTCGGGACAGGCCGCTACCTGTCCTTCACTGTCCACTGGGTTAGCTTGGTGGAAGGGGGTGAGGATGGGAGAGCAGCAGCGGGCACAGCAGCAGCAGCAACACAGTGGGTGGTGCCACCCCGCAGGGTCAGGGGAACTGCAGCAGGTTCCTCCGATCCTCTGCCATCCTCCGGCACACCTGGCCAAACCCCCCGCCTCAGCAGCAGCGTGAAGGCCCGCCACTGCCAAGCGCTGCTGCACTTGGTCAGCCTTGGGAAGACCAAGCTGACGGCAACCCATGTGTTGGCCAAACTCCAGGAGCAGGAGAGGATTTGGCTGACCCCCAGAGGCCTCAGAGTCGGAAAGGTGGTGGCCGACAATGGGGCCAATTTGGTTGCCGCAATAGACAGGGGAAACCTGACCCACATCCCCTGTCTTGCCCACGTGCTGAACCTGGTGGTGCAAAAGTTCTTGCGCACCTACCAGGGGATGGGCGAACTGCTGGAAATGGCAAGGAACGTTGTGCGTCACTTCCGGCGCTCGGCTGCAGCCTGTGCGAGCCTGGAAGACGTGCAAAAGGAGCTGGATCTGCCACGCCATCGGCTGATCCTTGACGTTCCGACTCGCTGGAACTCCACCCTGGCGATGTTGGAGCGTCTGGTTGAACAGAAGCACGCTGTCAACCAGTACCTTGCCCTGGCCACTGTTTCCGCCGCTCAGAGAAGGGACAAGACCAGCAACATCCCGTCCATCGTCCCCGATGATGACTGGAGGCACATGCAGCAGGTGTGCTTAGTGCTGGCTCCCTTTCTGCAGGCCACTAACATGGTGAGCAGGGACCATGCTATGGTCTGCGAGTGGGTGCCCCTGGTTTGTCTGCTGAACAGGGCCCTCGATGCTTTGCTGGAACAGGGAGCGGCAGCCTTGGACCAGCAGGAGCGGCAAGCAACTGCACAGTCCACCTCTGAGGGGGAGGAGGAGGAGGACTTGGTGGAGGTCCCTGACCTTGCTGCTGATGAGGGGGAGCAGCACAGTGCAGCTGAGTTGGTGCGGGGGTGGAGAGAGGATGAGGCTGACGAGGCAGAGGAGGAGGATGAGGACAGCAGCACTGCCGTCGATGTGCCAGCAGACGTGGCCCGCCTCTTCCCAATGGCAGCGCACATGCTGACGTGCCTGCGCAGGGACCCCAGGGTGATCCAGATGAAGCAGAGGGAGGACATCTGGATCAGCATGATGTTGGACCCACGCCTCAAGGGGAAGTTGAGCCAGTTCCTGCCGCCTGCAGGAGGAGACCCAGCGCAACAAATAAGGAGCTTGCAGCAGGCCCTTGTTGAGCGCTTGGAGGAAGCCTTCCCCCAGCCTTCCACCCCCACTGTCCAGCAGCCAGCACAGAGGCAGCAGCAGGTGCCTGCATCCAGCAGCAGCAAGCGCCCCTCAGACCTGCTGTCTCTCAGCCACGAGCTCTACAGGACTGTAGAGGCTCCGGCAGCAGTGACTAGAGAGGAGGTGCATGCAGCAGCATCCTCCTCCGGTCACAGCCAGCGCCTGACCCGCATGGTGGCTGACTACATGGGGTCCTACAGCGGGCTTGACAGCGATGCCCCTGTTGATCCCATGGAGTATTGGGTCAAGCGCCTGGAGATCTGGAGCGAGCTGGCGCAGTACGCCCTGGAAGTGCTGTCCTGCCCCCCTTCCAGCGTGCTGTCCGAGCGCTGCTTCAGTGCAGCTGGTGGCGTGGTCACCGAGAAACGCTCACGTCTGTCTCACAAGTCTGTGGACAGACTGACGTTTCTCAAGATGAACCAGGCGTGGGTGGAAGGCGAGTTCCTGGCCCCTGTTGTCGGCGAGAGGGGGACATGAACTGGCTAAGAACCATCGTTAATGTGCCTTACCACCCTTTACCACCTCCTGGCTCCTGCTCACTAAGCCAGCCTGGTTCACTTTGACTATTACGTCGCCTGCAGCCACACATTTTACACCTACAGTGGGCTGCTGTGTGCTGCTGCTGCTGTCTGTCTGTGTTTCCCACCGCCAGGGTACACAGATTTACCTTCTGCTGCCACTCTGCCACCAGCTATTACGTCAAACAATAGCTATATATCTGTGTAATTTCTTTTACAAACAAAACCAAAAAACCATTAAAAAAAAAAAGGTTTAATTTTTCTGAGGTGCCCGGGTTGAAAACTGTGTTGTCCCAGTTGTGTATTGGACACAATGTGGGCTGCACGACCGCTGTCTGGGACCTCCTGTTGTGTTTATTTACGGCCTGGTATCACCGCTAGGTACCAGGGCTATTATGTCACGCTGTCTACCTGCTGCCACACTCACACTACTCCTCCATTACTCCTGCTGCTGCTGTCTGTCTGTGTTTCCCACCGCCAGGGTACACAGATTTACCTTCTGCTGCCACTCTGCCACCAGCTATTACGTCAAAAAATAGCTATATATCTGTGTAATTGGTTGTAAAACCAAAACTACAAAACCATTACAAAAAAAGGTTTATTTTTTCTGAGGTGCCCGGGTTGAAAACTGTGTTGTCCCAGTTGTGTATTGGACACAATGTGGGCTGCACGACCGCTGTCTGGGACCTCCTGTTGTGTTTATTTACGGCCTGGTATCACCGCTAGGTACCAGGGCTATTATGTCACGCTGTCTACCTGCTGCCACACTCACACTACTCCTCCATTACTCCTGCTGCTGCTGTCTGTCTGTGTTTCCCACTGCCAGGGTACACAGAATTACCTTCTGCTGCCACACTGCCACCAGCTATTACGTCAAACAATAGCTGCTCACATAATTACTCCTCCATTCCTCCTCCTGCTGCTGCTGCTGTCTGTCTGTGTTTCCCACCGCCAGGGTACACAGATTTACCTTCTGCTGCCACTCTGCCACCAGCTATTACGTCAAAAAATAGCTATATATCTGTGTAATTGGTTGTAAAACCAAAACTACAAAACCATTACAAAAAAAGGTTTAATTTTTCTGAGGTGCCCGGGTTGAAAACTGTGTTGTCCCAATTGTGTATTGGACACAATGTGGGCTGCACGACCGCTGTCTGGGACCTCCTGTTGTGTTTATTTACGGCCTGGTATCACCGCTAGGTACCAGGGCTATTATGTCACGCTGTCTACCTGCTGCCACACTCACACTACTCCTCCATTACTCCTGCTGCTGCTGTCTGTCTGTGTTTCCCACTGCCAGGGTACACAGAATTACCTTCTGCTGCCACACTGCCACCAGCTATTACGTCAAACAATAGCTGCTCACATAATTACTCCTCCATTCCTCCTCCTGCTGCTGCTGCTGTCTGTCTGTGTTTCCCACCGCCAGGGTACACAGATTTACCTTCTGCTGCCACTCTGCCACCAGCTATTACGTCAAAAAATAGCTATATATCTGTGTAATTGGTTGTAAAACCAAAACTACAAAACCATTACAAAAAAAGGTTTAATTTTTCTGAGGTGCCCGGGTTGAAAACTGTGTTGTCCCAGTTGTGTATTGGACACAATGTGGGCTGCACGACCGCTGTCTGGGACCTCCTGTTGTGTTTATTTACGGCCTGGTATCACCGCTAGGTACCAGGGCTATTATGTCACGCTGTCTACCTGCTGCCACACTCACACTACTCCTCCATTACTCCTGCTGCTGCTGTCTGTCTGTGTTTCCCACCGCCAGGGTACACAGATTTACCTTCTGCTGCCACTCTGCCACCAGCTATTACGTCAAAAAATAGCTATATATCTGTGTAATTGGTTGTAAAACCAAAACTACAAAACCATTACAAAAAAAGGTTTAATTTTTCTGAGGTGCCCGGGTTGAAAACTGTGTTGTCCCAGTTGTGTATTGGACACAATGTGGGCTGCACGACCGCTGTCTGGGACCTCCTGTTGTGTTTATTTACAGCCCTGGTATCACCGCTAGGTACCAGGGCTATTATGTCACGCTGCCTGCCTCATTGACTGCATGCTGCCACACACTCATCCTCCTCCTCCTGCTGCTGAATTTACCTCCTGCTGTCTGTGTGTTTCCACTGCCAGGGAGCACATACAATGGCGCTTCCAACATGCGTGCGCCACCAGCTATTTGTTGTTACGCTCAAAAATAGCTGCATTTCTTTAAAAAAAAAAATGAAAAGAGAAATAAGTGAAGAAGAAGAAGACGATATAGGAGAAGATGAAGAAGAAGAAGATGAAGAAGAAGAAGATGAAGAAGAAGAAGAAGAAGATGAAGAAGAAGATGAAGAAGATGAAGATGAAGAAGATGAAGAAGATGAAGAAGAAGAAGAAGATGAAGAAGATGAAGAAGAAGAAGATGAAGAAGATGAAGATGAAGAAGATGAAGAAGAAGAAGATGAAGAAGAAGAAGAAGAAGATGAAGAAGAAGAAGAAGAAGATGAAGAAGAAGAAGAAGAAGAAGAAGAAGAAGAAGAAGATGAAGAAGATGAAGATGAAGAAGAAGATGAAGAAGATGAAGAAGATGAAGAAGAAGAAGGTGAAGAAGATGAAGATGAAGAAGATGAAGAAGAAGATGAAGAAGATGAAGATGAAGAAGATGAAGAAGAAGATGAAGAAGATGAAGATGAAGAAGATGAAGAAGAAGAAGATGAAGAAGAAGAAGAAGAAGAAGACAATATAGAAAAAGAAGAAGAAGATATAGAAGAAGAAGAAGAAGATATAGAAGATAAAGAAGAAGAAGAAGAAGAAGAAGAAGAAGTATATACAGTACTGAACAAAATTCTGGACACAACTTCTCTTTTCACCTTTTTTTTTTAAAGGAACATCCCCACATAATCACTTGCTGTTGTTACTTGGAAAAAAATATGTTTCTTGCATCATTCACCCTCAAAACAAGTGTTGGGAAGCTATTTAAGGCCAATTCGAATAGTCAGCTCGAATAATGAGCTCGAATACCGACTCGAATAGTGAGCTCGAAGTCCGAGGTCGAATCGAATAGTAAAATTTATTCGACTCGAATATTCGACTGACCTCGAATAATTTACTATTTGAATTCGACCAAACTCGAATTTTAAAAAGGGGTATTTGAGCACCACTGATCACTATTTCCCAAATGTTTTTGAACCTGCACATTTGATACATTATCTGGTCTATTTAAAATGATCAAATACAGTAACGCATTCCCCTAGTTGGTTCCGTTACCATTTGAGTCAGGTAACTGTCCTTTAGTGTTGCCAGAAATCTGCCACTTTTACCAGAATGGGTAGCCTCAATACTCCAGTCAATATCTGGAAAGTTGAAGTCACCCATAACTATGGCCTCATTTTTACTTGCAGCTTTTTCAATCTGCTGTAGTAATTGCAGTTCTGCAGCTTCATTAATATGTGGTGGCCTGTAGCATACCCCAATAAGCAATTGGCAACCTTTATTTCCACCATGAATCTTTACCCAAACGGACTCCAGTGGGCACAATTAACATTGTGGTCTATGCAGCGCCCATTTTACCTGGTGGCCGATGGTACCTACACTACCTGCTTTGCCTCTACCCCTGACATATACAGTATTTATTGAGGAATATGCTGTTCCACCTATTAAAATTTTACTTTTTTCAGTGTGAAGAGTAATGGCCCATACTCACGGGCTACAATTGTCGCCGCAACACGCGGCACGCGCGTGTTGCGGCAACAGGTCGCCCGTGAGTATGCGATGTGCGCGCACCCCGAACCGTCGCTCGTCACTGATGTCGCCAGGCGATTGACGCGGTCAATCGCCTGGCGACAGTCGCCACCGCAACTCCGTCGCAACTGTCGCTAGTCCGCGTGGGTATGCGGACTAGCGACAGCAACAAGCAGTAAATACCTTGGGCTTCCGGCGGGGGGAGGAGCAACAGCAACAGCTTCCGCCACATCAGTTGCCAGGTCCCTCCGCCATGTGTATGCGGAGGGACCTGGCGACGAGCTGTCGCTGGCCTGTCGCGCACACGCTCCCGTGTGCTAGCGACAGGCCACAAATGTGCCTCGTGAGTATGAGGCATAAGAGGCAAGCTTGCTGATAAATATATCAGCTAGTGGGGGCCCCAGCATGACAGCAGCATTTGTAGTTTACCTATCTCGGCTGCTGTGCTGGAGCCACTTGCCCGTCTTAATTCCACTTCCTGTGTGATCCGGCACATCATGTTTTGTGTAACATGTACCGGGTCACACAGGAAGTGGAATGAAGACGGGCAAGTGGCTACAGCACAGCAACCGAGATAGGAAAACTACAAATGCTGCTGTTGTGCTGCTGGGGCCCCCGCTAGCGGATATATTTATCAGCGCAGATCAATTAGGGGGGATTCAGGGTTCTGGAAGCGTGGTGGTGGTGGTGGTGGGCGGGGGGCGATGGTGCAGTAAATTAAGAGAGAGGCTGGGGGCCCCAGGAGTCCTCAGGACCCTGGGACAATTGCCCCCCTTGCCTTAATGTAAGCTTCCATAGAGGCAAAGGGGGCAATTGCCCCAGAGCCTGTGGGGCCCCCCAAGGTGGCCCACCTCCCCTTCAGCTATTGTGACCGACAGACATCATGGGACCTGCCAGGTATTTATATTGCCAAGGAGGAGGTCACTATACTATATCCTTCCCAAAACTATACCAGTAAAATAATTCAGGTGATTCTTTCTTGTAAATACACATGGATAACTATCTGCTGAACAAATTCCATAGTTAGCAAAGCGTATGACTTGGGAGAAAGTCACAAAAAACTGAATTTGGGAGTTCTGGCTCATTCGGTGTTTATGTCACATTAACATACTATGGGGTTGATTCACTAAGACAAATAGCATGCCTTATCAGAGTAGCGAAGCGAGCGCTACAAACGTATGCCTGCTAATTGGCAATGACGAGAGCTCCACTTGTCCTGCCCTGAGCCCCTGCAGGTCCAATCACTTTAACTGCTTGCCGACCGTGTCACGCCGATGGGCGTGGCCGCGGCGGCAGCCCCAGGACTGCCTAACGCCGATCCGTGTAAAGTCTTGAGGCAACCGTTTGCAGGAGATCGTGCACAGGCTGCGCATCTCCTGCTCAGGGGAGGGGGGGCGAAACCGCCGTCTATTTACTTGTACAGTGCTGCGATCTGTAGCAGCGCTGTACTGGGGACAGCCGTGTGACATGGCTGTCCCCTCCATTGCCTCAGCAGTGATCCCTCCCCCTGCCAGTGATCACAGGGATTGGCTGGCGGGGGAAGGGAGGGCGGGCATAGGGTAATAAAAATAAAAAAGACATATTTTTAATAAAAAAACAAACATATAAATATTGATTAAAAAAACAAACAAACACTGGGGGAGCGATCAGACACCACCAACAGAGAGCTCTGTTGGTGGGGAGAAAAGGGGGGGGGAATCACTTGTGTGCTGTGTTGTGCAGCCCTGCAGCTTGACCTTAAAGCTGCAGTGGCCCATTTGACATAAAATGGCCTTGTCACTAGGGGGGTTTAACACTGCAGTCCTCAAGAGGTTAAAGGACAGAGAAAGGATCTTGCAGGCACCACCGGTATAATTACAGCTTCTTTATTGGTCACATCAGACTTGTGCAGAAGATACAACGACAGACCGCTGTTTCGAGCGATGTAGCTCTTTATCAAGTTGTCAAATACTGCATGAATTGCTGTAATTATACCGGTGGTGCCTGCAAGATCCTTTCTCTGCATTTGACGGCTCTGCTGGTGTGGAGGGCCGACTGCTTGGGCACACCATCTTCTATACATGGGTGCTGTCTCAAACCTCAATTCTGTCTTTGAGGTTAAAGGACATTATTCCCACACTTTTATTGGACAAATAGGCTGCCAGTCAAGTTTCCTGTCAAGTGACAGGCAGCCTATTGGGCCAATCAAAGTGCGGGGATAATATCCTTTAAAGTTATTGGACTCGTTGGGGCTCAGGGCAGGATGAGTGGAACTCTCGTCATTGCCAATTAGCAGGCATAAGTTTGTATTGCTTGCTATGCTACTCTGATAAGGCATGTTAACTCTGATAAGGTATGTTAACTCTGATAAGGCATGCTATTTGTCTTAGTGAATCAAGCCTATATGTTAAACACAAAACAACTGCAGTCACCATGAGGGAAGGAAGGGGACATGTGAGAGAACGCGGAAAAGCCGCCGCGTGTGCTGCTAAGGAGGCGGTTTCCGCGTTCAATGCGGCGGTTTGCACGCGGAAGCGTGCGTCTGGTAACAGGGCAGAATGCGGAAAAGCCGCCACATGTAACAACAGTAAGGAGGCTGGTTTCGCGTCCAGCGCGGCGATTTGCACGCGGCAGCGTGTGTCTGGTGTTGCTGAGTCTGTTAGTGCACACAGGCTTAGGAATACGCGCGCGCGCTGAGAGGCAGAACTCTTATACTGGGCAAGGAGAGATCAGCTGATCACGCCGATCAGCTGACTCCAGAGCAGCTTACTATTGGTTGATCAATTAGGGGTGGTGCCGGAGAGCACTACTCCATATATAGTTACTGCTGGCCAGTCTCAAGTTGTCTGCCGTTGCGAACACTACGTGGAAGCACTCAGACCTTAGTCAGATCCAACAGTGTGTTTAAACTAGGTGGACCTGGGAATTCACACTGAGCCAGATTTCTTGTACTGTTATTCTGTTTATGCTTAGACTAGTTCCAGGGTGTAGAGACCACGGACATCACACCCAGACTAGGGAACTTGTGTTATCTATCTGTTATACTTCAGACTAGTTCCAGGGTGTAGAGACCACGGACCTCACACCCAGACTAGGGAACTTGTGTTATCTATCTGTTATACTTCAGACTAGTTCCAGGGTGTAGAGACCACGGACCTCACACCCAGACTAGGGAACTTGTGTTATCTATCTGTTATACTTCAGACTAGTTCCAGGGTGAAGAGATCAAGGACCTTACATCCAGACTAGGGAACTTGCGTTATCAATCTGTTATTCATCAGATTAGTTCCAGGGTGTAGAGACCAAGGACCTCACACCCAGACTAGGCATTGTTGATATCTGTTATGACTTTCTGCTTTCTCGACTATCCCTTTGATCTCTGATTCGGTACCTCGCATATCTGATATTCCGTTGCCAGACCCTGCTTGCCTTGGATACCGAATCAGCCTTCTGTCTTTGTACTTTATCTGTCCGTGTGTTGCCGACCAGGCGTGCCCGACCTCGAGAGCTATCTCTCCTCTTAAGAGATAGTCTCCAGATCAGATAGTGACATCCACCTTCAGGTGTCACTCTCTCTCTGGTCCTTCCTATCTCCAGCCTGACTCCACCCCTTGGAGAGTCTCAGGCTGCTGGAAGGTTCCTGTGCCCTCAAGAGTACTAGTATTCCTTTACTGCTTATGGTCACCTGCTCTGCAGGTGCACTACTCAAAGTACTACTGTTACACCAAACACTCACATACCTATAGGTGTCCAGAGGTTAGCAATATATCTGTATTATCGGTGATTCTGCAGATCATCAATAATCAGGTATATATCTGCATTCTTGGTGATACTGCAGATCACCAATGATCAGATTCTCTCTGCGTGCTGACACCAATCATTACAGAACGGCAGACCAAAACCAAATGGACGCACTCTGCACTCACTTGATGCACTCACCCCCATCGGTGGAAAATTTCATCTCAGTGCTGGACAATCATCAGACCCAGATCAATGCCTTGTCTGGGTCTGCGCAAGCCCTACGGACGGCTGTGGATACAGTGCGATCTCCTCCTAGCACAGACATACACTTGTCTGTACCTGAAAGGTTTTCTGGCCGCAGATCTGACTTTCGGAACTTTAAAAACCGAGTGTTATCATACTTTGAGTTGAGACCTAGTTCTTCAGGAACTGTAGCACAGAGAATTACATTTATCAAGACACTATTGTCAGGAGATTCCCAGACTTGGGCATATAATCTCCAGCCAGGTGATAGCTCGTTGGCCTCGGTTGAGGCATTTTTTGATGCTATGGCTATAATTTATGATGACCCGGACATTGCCTCTACCGCAGAGCGGAAACTCAAGATGTTGCGGCAGGGCAGAGATCCGGTTGAAAATTATGCAGCTGAATTCAGGAAATGGGCAGTTTCAGCCAGATGGGGCTCATTTGCATTATTAGACTGCTTTTTGTCAGGGCTGGCAGACGCGGTCTCAGAGTTAATGTTGGGTCATCCGGAGCCCAAATCCATCGATGAAGCCATTTCATTGGCCATCAGAATTGATCGTCGCTTACGATACCAAAGACAGACCCGAGGTAGGAACACTGTGAGATACTTGTCCTACGCAGCGTCTCCTTCTGTTCCATCTCCACCTGCTTCACCTCCACCGGAACCAATGCAGATTGGTCGGTCAAGATTGTCTCGGGTGGAACGGAGACGCAGAGAAACAGAGCAGCTCTGTCTATACTGTGCAGAGGGGGGTCATAAAGTGCAGAATTGTCCCAAGAAGTCGGGAAACGCTACCGCCTGGGTGTAGTCGGAGGTAATACCCTAGGCGCGCAGTCATTACCTCTAGATGATAAACGTTTTCTTCTCCCTTGTACTATATCCTGGCAGGATAAGACAGAGACTACTGAGGCCTTCATAGATTCTGGCTCAGCAGCTAATTTTATGGATTATGAATTTGCTAAAAAATAGGGGATTCCGATCTCCCCACTAAAACAAAAGATTCGGGTCACTGCAGTGGATGATTCCCCCCTGCAGAGTAACCACCCTCTCTCCCAGACCCCAGGCTTGGGGGTCCCAATAGGGGTGTTGCATAAAGAAAGTTTACCATTTTTTGTGTTACCTCCACGATCATTCTTGGCATGGTTACAAATTCACTCGCCTCAGATCAATTGGGCTACGGGTCAGCTGACAAGCTGGTCTGCCCATTGCTATCATCATTGTCTAGCGAAAGTAACCTTTGGTAAGACCAAGATTCACCAGATCAGTATTCAGAATTTGCGGACGTGTTTTGTCCCAAGTCAGCAGATAAACTTCCTCCACACCGTCCTTTTGACTGCCCCATTGATCTCAGGTCTGGTTGTATGCCCCCTAGAGGTCATCTCTATAATTTATCTGGGCCAGAGAAATTGGCCATGCAGGAATACATCCGAGAGAACTTAGCTAAAGGTTTCATCTGCCCTTCTCGGTCCCCGGCAGGGGCAGGGTTCTTTTTTGTGAAAAAGAAGGATGGAGGCCAACGCCCATGCATTGATTATCGGGGCCTAAATAAAATTACAGTAAAAAATCGCTATCCTTTGCCATTAATAGACGATTTATTTACTCAAGTCACCAATGCTAAGATTTTCTCGAAACTGGAAATTTAAGGGGTGCTTACAACCTTGTGCGGGTCAGGGACGGTGATGAATGGAAGACGGCCTTTAACACGCCCGACGGGCACTACGAGTACCTGGTGATGCCCTTCGGGTTGTGTAATGCCCCGGCCGTTTTTCAAGAGCTGATTAATAAAGTCTTTAGGGAAATATTGGGCAGATTCGTCTTAGTATATTTAGAGATGAGCGTAATGACCTAATTACGATTTTGCGAAATTTCGCGTAATTAGTGTAATTACGATTATGGCCGTAAGTACATAATCGTAATGAAGAAGGATTTCGCGAAATTTCGCGTAATCGTAATTTTCGCATTACAGTCGTATCATGCCGTAATTTCGCATTAAACGCTACCGTAATTTCGCGTTAAACCGTAATGCTCCGTATAATATAAAAAAGCCGCCAACTTTAAGGGTTAATAGCAAAGCCCCCTTAAATGCTAAGAGCCTCAAATTTGGAGAATATATTAAGGAGATCAGGAGGAATAAGAGGAAAATTTTTTTTTTCAAAAAGACCTTATAGTTTTTGAGAAAATCGATGTTAAAGTTTCAAAGGAAAAATGTAAACATTTAAAAACCCGCCGACTTTAACGGTTAATAGCAAAGCCTGCTTAAAGTTTAGGAACACCAAATTCCCAGGGTATATTAAGGGGATCAGTGGGAATAAGAGGAAAAATTTTTTTTTCAAAAAGACCTTATAGTTTTTGAGAAAATCGATTTTTAAGTTTCAAGGGCGAAAATGTCTTTTAAATGCGGAAATTGTCAGTTTTTTTTGCACAGGTAACAATAGTGTATTATTTTCATAGATTCCCCCAAGTGGGAAGAGTTTTACTTACTTCGTTCTGAGTGTGGGAAATATAAAAAAAAAACGACGTGGGGTCCCCCCTCCCAGACCTCTTTAACCCCTTGTCCCCCATGCAGGCTGGGATAGCCAGAATGCGGAGCACCGGCCGCGTGGGGCTCCGCACCCTGACTATACCAGCCCGCATGGTCCATGGATTGGGGGGTCTCGGAAGGGGGGGGGCAGCCAAGCTTTCCCCTCCCCCTCCGAGCCCTTGTCCAATCCAAGGACAAGGGGCTCTTCTCCACCTCCGATGGGCGGTGGAGGTGGAGGCTGCGATTTCCTGGGGGGGAGGTTCATGGTGGAATCTGGAAGTCCCCTTTAAAAAGGGGTCCCCCAGATGCCCACCCCCCTTCCCAGGAGAAATGAGTATAGAGGTACTTGTACCCCATACCCATTTCCTTTAAGAGTTAAAAGTAAATAAACACACAAACACATAGAAAAAGTATTTTAATTGAACAAAAAACATAACCACGAAAAAAGTCCTTTAATATTCTTAATTAACCATTAATACTTACCTGTCCCTTTAAATAAATGATCCCACGCAATATCCTCGGAAATGTTCTATCAGTTACAATGTAACAAAGTTATTACAATGTAACAACTTTGTTACATTGTAACTACGCCGCACCCGACGTCACTCACCGCCGCCGCCGCCGCCGCGTCTGCGCTGCAGGACCCGACAGAGCTCTGAGCTATAGCTCAGAGCTCTCGAAAGCATCTTTGTATTTGGGCTCCAAGGAGCCCCATTGGTCCTTAGCAGACCAATGGGGTTCCTTCTGATTTGAAGGAACCCCATTGGTCTGCTAAGGACCAATGGGGCTCCTTGGAGCCCAAATACAAAGATGCTTTAGAGAGCTCTGAGCTATATAGCTCAGAGCTCTGTCGGGTCCGTGCAGGACGCTAAGTCCCCGCCGGCTCCGCTGCCCTCCCCGCCTCTCCCACATGTCACCCACATGTCACCCACATGTGGGTGACATGTGGGTGACAGATGTGGGCGGGGTGGACAGCGGGAGCTGCGGGGACTTAGCGTCCTGCACGGACGCGTATGCGGCGGCTGAGCGGCGAGTGGCGTGGGGTGCGGCGTAGTTACAATGTAACAAAGTTGTTACATTGTAATAACTTTGTTACATTGTAACTGATAGAACATTTCCGAGGATATTGCAAGCAGTGGTGCTCAGCAGAGCTCGAATATTCGAGTAGCTCGAATATTCGAGCTCTTTTTCAGCTATTCGAGCTCGGTATTCGAGCTCCGAATAGCTGGAGCTATTCGAATGGGCTATCCGAGTACACTCGAATAGCCCATTCACTATTCGAGCTATTCGAGCAACTCGGCGCTATTCGAGCTCGGTACCGAGCTCGAATAGCGTCATAGCCCAGATTGATGTCCTTAGAGCCAATCAGAGGGCTCCCAGGCCCTCTGACGGCAGCCAATCACAGAGGGGGACCCTGGCCAGCCCCTACCCTATAAATAGCGGCCGCCATGTTCCGTTTCTCCATGCTTGCCTGAGACTTGTACAGAGAGAGAGTTGCTCCTTTGTGCTTTGGCTTAGCAAGTGCTCTATTGTGATCATTTACCTAGCGTTTTTGCTCACCTACACCTGCCATATACACCTATATTGTTGTTAGTTAGATAGACATTGTATTTTAGTTAGTAGCTTGTGTGTTACATTAGAGACAGGCAGCTGCTGCAAGCTTACAGGTTTAGGCCTCAGGGGGGCCTTGCCTCTGTGGGCAGCTGTCCTCTGTTTATTTCTCTCATCTATACCAGTATTTCTGCTGTCCTTTACTAATAGTATTGTAGTTATACTGTACTAGGAGTAGGACACTCACTGACTGTCACTGTTTATAGGCTACTAGCTAGCTCCTGCGTGTGTGCACTCACTCACTGTCTGTGTGTACACACACTCTATTTCCTTCTGATTACTGATAGATTATTGTTAGTTAGTTGTACTTACTTACTACTTACTCTTACTGTACCCGTAGGGACACTCACTGTCACTGTTCATATAGGCTACTAGCTCCTGCGTGTGCGCACTGCACTCACTGTCTGAGTGTACACACACAACACACACTCTATTTCCTTCTGATCGCTGATTGATTATCGTAATTAGTTAGTTCTACTTACTGTTACTACTTACTCTTACTGTACTAGGAGTCTAGGACACTCAGTCACTGTCCATAGGCTACTAGCTCCTGCGTGCGTGCACTCACTGTCTGAGTGTACACACACCCACACTCCATTTCCTTCTGATCGCTGATTGATTATTGTAATTAGTTAGTTCTACTTACTGTTACTACTTACTCTTACTGTACTAGGAGTCTAGGACACTCAGTCACTGTGTTCATAGGCTACTAGCTCCTGCGTGCGTGCACTCACTGTCTGAGTGTACACACACCCACACTCCATTTCCTTCTGATCGCTGATTGATTATTGTAATTAGTTAGTTCTACTTACTGTTACTACTTACTCTTACTGTACTAGGAGTCTAGGACACTCAGTCACTGTCCATAGGCTACTAGCTCCTGCGTGCGTGCACTCACTGTCTGAGTGTACACACACCCACACTCCATTTCCTTCTGATCGCTGATTGATTATCGTAATTAGTTAGTTGTACTTACTGTTACTACTTACTCTTACTGTACTAGGAGTCTAGGACACTCAGTCACTGTGTTCATAGGCTACTAGCTCCTGCGTGCGTGCACTCACTGTCTGAGTGTACACACACCCACACTCCATTTCCTTCTGATCGCTGATTGATTATTGTAATTAGTTAGTTCTACTTACTGTTACTACTTACTCTTACTGTACTAGGAGTCTAGGACACTCAGTCACTGTGTTCATAGGCTACTAGCTCCTGCGTGCGTGCACTCACTGTCTGAGTGTACACACACCCACACTCCATTTCCTTCTGATCGCTGATTGATTATCGTAATTAGTTAGTTCTACTTACTGTTACTACTTACTCTTACTGTACTAGGAGTCTAGGACACTCAGTCACTGTGTTCATAGGCTACTAGCTCCTGCGTGCGTGCACTCACTGTCTGAGTGTACACACACCCACACTCCATTTCCTTCTGATCGCTGATTGATTATTGTAATTAGTTAGTTCTACTTACTGTTACTACTTACTCTTACTGTACTAGGAGTCTAGGACACTCAGTCACTGTGTTCATAGGCTACTAGCTCCTGCGTGCGTGCACTCACTGTCTGAGTGTACACACACCCACACTCCATTTCCTTCTGATCGCTGATTGATTATTGTAATTAGTTAGTTCTACTTACTGTTACTACTTACTCTTACTGTACTAGGAGTCTAGGACACTCAGTCACTGTGTTCATAGGCTACTAGCTCCTGCGTGCGTGCACTCACTGTCTGAGTGTACACACACCCACACTCCATTTCCTTCTGATCGCTGATTGATTATTGTAATTAGTTAGTTCTACTTACTGTTACTACTTACTCTTACTGTACTAGGAGTCTAGGACACTCAGTCACTGTGTTCATAGGCTACTAGCTCCTGCGTGCGTGCACTCACTGTCTGAGTGTACACACACCCACACTCCATTTCCTTCTGATCGCTGATTGATTATCGTAATTAGTTAGTTGTACTTACTGTTACTACTTACTCTTACTGTACTAGGAGTCTAGGACACTCAGTCACTGTGTTCATAGGCTACTAGCTCCTGCGTGCGTGCACTCACTGTCTGAGTGTACACACACAAACCAACACTCCATTTCCTTCAGATCGCTGATTGATTATTGTAATTAGTTAGTTCTACTTACTGTTACTACTTACTCTTACTGTACTAGGAGTCTAGGACACTCAGTCACTGTGTTCATAGGCTACTAGCTCCTGCGTGCGTGCACTCACTGTCTGAGTGTACACACACCCACACTCCATTTCCTTCTGATCGCTGATTGATTATCGTAATTAGTTAGTTCTACTTACTGTTACTACTTACTCTTACTGTACTAGGAGTCTAGGACACTCAGTCACTGTGTTCATAGGCTACTAGCTCCTGCGTGCGTGCACTCACTGTCTGAGTGTACACACACCCACACTCCATTTCCTTCTGATCGCTGATTGATTATTGTAATTAGTTAGTTCTACTTACTGTTACTACTTACTCTTACTGTACTAGGAGTCTAGGACACTCAGTCACTGTGTTCATAGGCTACTAGCTCCTGCGTGCGTGCACTCACTGTCTGAGTGTACACACACCCACACACCATTTCCTTCTGATCGCTGATTGATTATTGTAATTAGTTAGTTCTACTTACTGTTACTACTTACTCTTACTGTACTAGGAGTCTAGGACACTCAGTCACTGTGTTCATAGGCTACTAGCTCCTGCGTGCGTGCACTCACTGTCTGAGTGTACACACACCCACACTCCATTTCCTTCTGATCGCTGATTGATTATTGTAATTAGTTAGTTCTACTTACTGTTACTACTTACTCTTACTGTACTAGGAGTCTAGGACACTCAGTCACTGTGTTCATAGGCTACTAGCTCCTGCGTGCGTGCACTCACTGTCTGAGTGTACACACACTAAATTTACTTGTGATTACTACTGATTATTGTAACTGCTAGTTGTACTTCCTGACTGTTACTACTTACTTACTGTACTAGGGGACACTCACTCAGTCACCTCACCAACCAACCCACTCCATTAAAGTACCCCACTTTTCACCCGCCCTTTTAAAAAACTTTTGTCTATACGCCCAAAACATTGAAGATGTCTGGAAGTGGCAGCCAGCGCGGTTTGGGCAAGGGGAAGGGCAGCAAGGGAATCAGGAGGAGAGGGAGCAGCATTGTGGCAAGCCGCGGCCGCGGGCGCGCCACCATGCACAGTTCCGCAGCAGCAGCAGCAGCGTCAGTGGCTAACATTCCTCCCATAGCCACTGGCCGTGGACGCCTTGGGCGCCGCCCAGCAGGAGCATCTGCAACTCACGCTGCAGAGACACAGCAGCAGCAGCGTGTAGCACCTGCTCCCATTTTCCTCCAGCCGGGTCGGAAACGTCCCATTGAGGAAAATGATGCAGACACTGTGGTGCAACTCATGACGGAGGATGAGCAGCCCGCCATCAGCTCTGCATCCGAGGCCTCCACCCTCACCACCACCACCACCCCTGTTCGCAGCAGCCGCCCAGCAGGGTCTGGGGAGGAGGCCAGTTCACCGTCACTCGCCGACCTGTCATTCAGCAGTCTTTTGACCCCAGGCATCATGAGTAAATTGTCTGCTGTTGTTGGCGATCTTGAGGAGGAGATGCTGATGGGCACTTTGGGGGATGAGGGATTGGACAGCAAGACTGTGGCGACAGTCAAGCAGCCCATCCATGCATCAGGAGAGGAGTTTGGGGGGTCCTCATCCCAGCAGGACATGTTTCAGGAGGGGGAGGATGATGATGACCCGGTGACAGACAGAGACTGGGTGCCACCACCTCCAGGGGATGTCGTCCTCAGCAGCTCTGAGGAGGAGGAGGAGGATGCTCTTGTGGGCCTTGCAAGGAGGCGCATCATTGCAAGCATTGGCAGCAGCAGTAGGCAGGTCCCACAGCCTGCTGGTGTCTCAGGCTCAGCAGCAGCAGCAGCAGCATCTGCCAGTACCACCACCAGCCGCACCCAAGCCCCCCAAGCCCCCCCCAACCACCACAGGGAGACAGGCAGCAGCGCTTCCATGCCGTAGGGGGATGTTTAAGTCACCAATCTGGTGATATTTCACCATGCCCACTGTGTACAGCAAGTACGCCACTTGCAACCACTGTCAGCGGAAGTTGAGCAGAGGTGCAGACCCCTTAAAGTTCTGCACCAGCTCGCTCATCAACCACCTTGCGGCTAAACATTTCCACCAGCATGAGGAGTTCCAGAGGCTGAAGGCATCTGGTGCTGGCAGTGGCACCACACCCATCACTGCACAGCCTTCAGCAGCAGCAGCAGCAACAGCAGCCACCCGCCCTCCTGCTCCTCCAGCAGCACCAGCAGGAGTGCGGAAACGCACTGCTCCTCCCCCCTCTGCAACTCCTGCCGCCGACACTGAGGCCTGTTCTGGCAGCCAGTCCTCAGTGGCCTCCTCCGCTGTGTCTGCTGATTCCCGTGTCAGCAAAAGGCCACGCCAGAGCCTTTTGAGCGAGTCCTTCCAGGGGGTGGTTAGGGCTCTGCCTCCCAGCAGCCGTCGCGTGCGGCAGCTGAACGGCTTGCTGGCACGGGCCATGTGCTCCCACCTGCCGTACACGCTCGTGCAGGAGGGGAGCGACATTCGTGCGCTGCTTGCTTGCGCAGCCCCAGACTGGCAGCTCCCCAGCAGACACTTCTTTGCCCGCAAGGCCATTCCTGCACTGCACCGCTTTGTGATGGCCAATGTGGAGCGAGGGCTGGAGCACGCGGTTGGTGAAAGGGTCCACGTCACCATGGACTCCTGGAGCAGCCGCTTCGGGACAGGCCGCTACCTGTCCTTCACTGTCCACTGGGTCAGCTTGGTGGAAGGGGGTGAGGATGGGAGAGCAGCAGCGGGCACAGCAGCAGCAGCAACACAGTGGGTGGTGCCACCCCGCAGGCTCAGGGGAACTGCAGCAGGTTCCTCCGATCCTCTGCCATCCTCCGGCACACCTGGCCAAACCCCCCGCCTCAGCAGCAGCGTGAAGGCCCGCCACTGCCAAGCGCTGCTGCACTTGGTCAGCCTTGGGAAGACCAAGCTGACGGCAACCCATGTGTTGGCCAAACTCCAGGAGCAGGAGAGGATTTGGCTGACCCCCAGAGGCCTCAGAGTCGGAGAGGTGGTGGCCGACAATGGGGCCAATCTGGTTGCCGCAATAGACAGGGGAAACCTGACCCACATCCCCTGTCTTGCCCACGTGCTGAACCTGGTGGTGCAGAAGTTCCTGCGCACCTACCAGGGGATGGGCGAACTGCTGGAAACGGCAAGGAATGTTGTGCGTCACTTCCGGCGCTCGGCTGCAGCCTGTGCGAGCCTGGAAGACGTGCAAAAGGAGCTGGATCTGCCACGCCATCGGCTGATCCTTGACGTTCCAACTCGCTGGAACTCCACCCTGGCGATGTTGGAGCGTCTGGTTGAACAGAGGCGCGCTGTCAAACAGTACCTTGCCCTGGCCACTGTTTCCGCAGCTCAGAGAAGGGACAAGACCAGCAACTTCCCGTCCATCGTCCCCGATGATGACTGGAGGCACATGCAGCAGGTGTGCTTAGTGCTGGCTCCCTTCCTGCAGGCCACAAACATGGTGAGCAGGGACCATGCTATGGTCTGCGAGTGGGTGCCCCTGGTTTCTCTGCTGAACAGGGCCCTCGATGCTTTGCTGGAACAGGGAGCGGCAGCCTTGGACCAGCAGGAGCGGCAACCAGCTGCGCAGTCCACCTCTGAGGGGGAGGAGGAGGAGGACTTGGTGGAGGTCCCTGACCTGGCTGCTGATGAGGGGGATCAGCACAGCGCAGCTGAGTTGGTGCGGGGGTGGAGAGAGGATAAGGCGGCAGAGGAGGAGGATGAGGACAGCACTGACGTCGATGTGCCAGCAGACGTGGCCCGCCTCTTCCCAATGGCAGCGCACATGCTGACGTGCCTGCGCAGGGACCCCAGGGTGATCCAGATGAAGCAGAGGGAGGACATCTGGATCAGCATGATGTTGGACCCACGCCTCAAGGGGAAGTTGAGCCAGTTCCTGCCGCCTGCAGGAGGAGACCCAGCGCAACAAATAAGGAGCTTGCAGCAGGCCCTTGTTGAGCGCTTGGAGGAAGCCTTCCCCCAGCCTTCCACCCCCACTGTCCAGCAGCCAGCACAGAGGCAGCAGCAGGTGCCTGCATCCAGCAGCAGCAAGCGCCCCACAGACCTGCTGTCTCTCAGCCACGAGCTCTACAGGACTGTAGAGGCTCCGGCAGCAGTGACTAGAGAGGAGATGCATGCAGCAGCATCCTCCTCCGGTCACAGCCAGCGCCTGACCCGCATGGTGGCTGACTACATGGGGTCGTACAGCGGGCTTGACAGCGATGCCCCTGTTGATCCCATGGAGTATTGGGTCAAGCGCATGGAGATCTGGAGCGAGCTGGCGCAGTACGCCCTGGAAGTGCTGTCCTGCCCCCCTTCCAGCGTGCTGTCCGAGCGCTGCTTCAGTGCAGCTGGTGGCGTGGTCACCGAGAAACGCTCACGTCTGTCTCACAAGTCTGTGGACAGACTGACGTTTCTCAAGATGAACCAGGCGTGGGTGGAAGGCGAGTTCCTGGCCCCTGTTGTCGGCGAGAGGGGGACATGAACTGGCTGCCGGAACCATCGTTAATGTGCCTTACCACCCTTTACCACCTCCTGGCTCCTGCTCACTAAGCCAGCCTGGTTCACTTTGACTATTACGTCGCCTGCAGCCACACATTTTACACCTACAGTGGGCTGCTGTGTACTGCCCTTCTGCTGTCTGTCTGTGTTTCCCACTGCCAGGGTACACAGAATTACCTTCTTCTGCTGCCACTCTGCCACCAGCTATTACGTCAAACAATAGCTATATTGGTTGCAAAACCAAAAACCAAAAAACCATTAAAAAAAAAAAAAGGTTTAATTTTTCTGAGGTGCCCGGGTTGAAAACTGTGTTGTCCCAGTTGTGTATTGGACACAATGTGGGCTGCACGACCGCTGTCTGGGACCTCCTGTTGTGTTTATTTACAGCCCTGGTATCACCGCTAGGTACCAGGGCTATTATGTCACGCTGCCTACCTGCTGCCACACTCACACTGCTCCTCCATACCTCCTCCTGCTGCTGCTGCTGCTGTCTGTCTGTCTGTGTTTCCCACTGCCAGGGTACACAGATGATTTACCTTCTGCTGCCACTCTGCCACCAGCTATTACGTCAAACAATAGCTGCTCGCCTACTCCTCCATTCCTCCTCCTGCTGCTGCTGTCTGTCTGTGTTTCCCACTGCCAGGGTACACAGATGATTTACCTTCTGCTGCCACTCTGCCACCAGCTATTACGTCAAACAATAGCTGCTCGCCTACTCCTCCATTCCTCCTCCTGCTGCTGCTGTCTGTCTGTGTTTCCCACTGCCAGGGTACACAGAATTAACTTCTGCTGCCACTCTGCCACCAGCTATTACGTCAAACAATAGCTATATTGGTTGCAAAACCAAAACCAAACAAACCATTAAAAAAAAAAAAAAGGTTTAATTTTTCTGAGGTGCCCGGGTTGAAAACTGTGTTGTCCCAGTTGTGTATTGGACACAATGTGGGCTGCACGACCGCTGTCTGGGACCTCCTGTTGTGTTTATTTACAGCCCTGGTATCACCGCTAGGTACCAGGGCTATTATGTCACGGCGAGCTGCCTGCCTCATTGACTGCCTGCTGCCACACACTCATCCTCCTCCTCCTGCTGCTGAATTTACCTCCTGCTGTCTTTGTGTTTCCACTGCCAGGGAGCACATACAATGGCGCTTCCAACATGCGTGCGCCCACCAGCTATTTGTTACGCTCAAAAATAGCTGCATTTCTTAAAAAAAAAAAATTGAAAAGAGAAATACGTGAAGAAGAAGAAGACGATATTGAAAAGGAAGGAGGAGAAGAAGAAGAAGAAGAAGAAGAAGAAGAAGAAGAAGAAGAAGAAGAAGAAGAAGAAGAAGAAGAAGAAGAAGAAGAAGAAGAAGAAGAAGAAGAAGAAGAAGAAGAAGAAGAAGAAGAAGAAGAAGAAGAAGAAGAAGAAGAAGAAGAAGAAGAAGAAGAAGAAGAATAATAATAATAATATACAGTAACACTACTGAACAAAATTAAGGACACAACTTCTCTTTCCACATTTTTTTTTAAAGGAACATCCCCACATAATCACTTGCTGTTGTTACTTGGAAAAAAAGAGGTTTCTTGCATCATTCACCCTCAAAACAAGTGTTGGAAGCTATTTAAGGCCAATTCGAATAGTCAGCTCGAATAGTTAGCTCGAATACCGACTCGAATAGTGAGCTCGAAGTCCGAGGTCGAATCGAATAGTAAAAATTATTCGACTCGAATATTCGACTGACCTCGAATAATTTACTATTCGAATTCGACCAAACTCGAATTTTAAAAAGGGGTATTTGAGCATCACTAATTGCAAGGGATCATTTATTTAAAGGGACAGGTAAGTATTAATGGTTAATTAAGAATATTAAAGGACTTTTTTCGTGGTTATGTTTTTTGTTCAATTAAAATACTTTTTCTAAGTGTCTGTGTGTTTATTTACTTTAACTCTTAAAGGAAATGGGTATGGGGTACAAGTACCTCTATACTCATTTCTCCTGGGAGGGGGGGTGGGCATCTGGGGGACCCCTTTTTAAAGGGGACTCCCAGATTCCACCATGAACCTCCCCCCCAGGAAATCGCAGCCTCCACCTCCACCGCCCATCGGAGGTGGACAAGAGCCCCTTGTCCTTGGATTGGACAAGGGCTCGGAGGGGGAGGGGAAAGCTTGGCTGCCCCTCCCCTTCCGAGACCCCCCAATCCATGGACCATGCGGGCTGGTATAGTCAGGGTGCGGAGCCCCACGCGGCCGGTGCTCCGCATTCTGGCTATCCCAGCCTGCATGGGGGACAAGGGGTTAAAGAGGTCTGGGAGGGGGGACCCCACGTCGTTTTTTTTTATATTTCCCACACTCAGAACGAAGTAAGTAAAACTCTTCCCACTTGGGGGAATCTATGAAAATAATACACTATTGTTACCTGTGCAAAAAAAACTGACATTTTCCGCATTTAAAAGACATTTTTGCCCTTGAAACTTAAAAATCGATTTTCTCAAAAACTATAAGGTCTTTTTGAAAAAAAAAAATTCCTCTTATTCCCACTGATCCCCTTAATATACCCTGGGAATTTGGTGTTCCTAAACTTTAAGCAGGCTTTGCTATTAACCGTTAAAGTCGGCGGGTTTTTAAATGTTTACATTTTTCCTTTGAAACTTTAACATCGATTTTCTCAAAAACTATAAGGTCTTTTTGAAAAAAAATTTTTTCCTCTTATTCCTCCTGATCTCCTTAATATATTCTCCAAATTTGAGGCTCTTAGCATTTAAGGGGGCTTTGCTATTAACCCTTAAAGTCGGCGGGTTTTTTATATTATACGGAGCGTTACGGTTTAACGCGAAATTACGGTAGCGTTTAATGCGAAATTACGGCATGAACGAAACGCGAAATTTCGCGTTGAAAATTACGCTTATGGTATTTTCAATTACGATTTTAATGGCAATTTCGCTACGCTAATTTCGCATCGTAATCGCAAATTTCGCATGCGTAATTATAGTAATGCGAAATTACGAAAATTTCAGCTCAACTCTAAGTATATTTAGACGACATACTAATCTTCTCGTCCAACCTCTCAGAGCACAGAAAGCATGTTAAGTTTGTGTTAAGGAAATTGAGACAAAATATGCTGTACGCTAAGCTGGAGAAATGCATTTTCGAAGTGACCTCTGTTGCCTTTCTGGGGTACATAATTTCTACCTCTGGCCTCTCTATGGAACCTGGAAAGGTTTCAGCTGTTTTGGAGTGGCCCCAACCTGTGGGACTGAAGGCTCTCCAGAGGTTCCTGGGGTTCGCCAACTACTATAGGAGGTTCATAAAGGGGTACTCTACGGTGATCTCACCTCTCACCAGTCTCACAAAGAAAGGGGCAGATACTCATCACTGGTCCCCTGAGGCCCATGCTGCTTTCTCCACTCTGAAGAAATTGTTCTGTACTGCACCCATTTTGAGACATGTCGACACCACCTTCCCCTTTATCGTGGAGGTAGATGCCTCAGAGGTAGGGGTAGGGGCTGTGCTGTCTCAGCGTTCTGGGTTGCAGGGAAAATTACACCCCTGTGCCTATTTTTCACGTAGGTTTTCACCCGCAGAGAAGAACTACGATATAGGCAATAGGGAACTTCTAGCCATTAAGTTGGCCTTTGAGGAATGGCGACATTGGCTAAAGGGTGCAGAACATACCATTACTGTCTATACTAACCACAAGAATTTGGAGTACATTGAGGGCGCTAAGAGACTTAGCCCCCGACAGGCCCGGTGGTCATTATTTTTCTCGAGATTCAGATTTGTAATCACGTATACCCCTGGTAGTAAGAACATCAAAGCTGATGCCTTGTCCAGATGTTTTGAGCCAGAGACAGCACAGCCCCCAGACCCAGAAACCATTCTTCCTCAGAAAGTGGTTCTGGACGCCACTGAGACCTGGAGGGACTGGACAGAAATGTTGGGTCCGTTCCAACAGGATGTACCAGAGGGGAAGCCTGAGGGGGTCATGTTTGTACCATTGCCTTTTCGTTTTCAAATACTGCAGTTGTTCCATTCCCACAAGAATGCTGGGCATCCCGGAGACACCAGAACTCAGGACCTCATTGTGAGATGTGCCTGGTGGCCGTCATTGGCTACTGACTGCAAAGAGTATGTAAGAGAATGTGCAGTGTGTGCTAGGAGCAAACCCTCCCGTCAGGCACCTGTTGGGACATTGCAACCATTGCCAGTCCCGAATGAGCCATGGACCCATCTGTCCATGGATTTTGTGGGCGAACTCCCCAGGTCTGAGGGCATGACGGTCATTTGGGTGGTAGTCGATCGATTCAGCAAGATGGCCCATTTTTTCCCTCTGAAAGGACTCCCCTCAGCCCAGGAGTTGGCCGATCTCTTCATCCAACATATTTTCCGGCTGCATGGTATTCCGGAAAATATAGTGTCAGATCGGAGAGTCAAATTTGTTTCTAAGTTTTGGAGGGCATTCTGCCATAAGTTAGACATGGAGCTATCTTTTTCATCAAGCTACCACCCACAGACCAATGGCCAGACCGAGAGAACCAATCAGTCTCTGGAACAGTTTCTGAGGTGTTATGTGGCAGATATTCAAACCGACTGGGTCAAATTCCTGCCATTTGCAGAATTTGCACACAACAATTAGAAAAGCTCCTCCTCAGGTTTTTCCCCATTCCAGGTGGTGACAGGAAGGTCACCTAAGTTCACCCCATTACCAGTGGCTGCCACTCCGTTTCCAGCCCTGGAAGATTGGCAGAAGTCCTTAAAACAGATTTGGGGAATAGTAGAAAGGAATTTGAGGAGGGCTTTTCAGAGTCAGAAGAAACAGGCTGATATGAGACGTTCCATAGAGTGGGAATTCCTTCTAGGAGACTTGGCCAGGGTGTCCACACGACATTTGGCTCTGAAGCAACTGTCCCGCAAGTTAGGTCCCAGATTTGTGGGTCCATTTCCAGTGACCAGGAAAATCAATGATGTCACTTATGCCATTGATCTCCCTACCAGCATGCGAGGTGTGAGATCGTTCCATGTGTCCTTGCTCAAGCCGACAGTGCACGTGGATTCCGCTCCCCCCCCCCTGTGATGATTGATGACCAACCTGAGTATGAAATTGAGAAGATTCTAGACTCCCGGCTTGTGCACAACTTCGTGCAGTATTTAGTGCACTGGAAGGGGTATGGCATTGAGGAGAGGCCAGAATGTCGCATGCACGCAGAGGAGTTGAAAAGGGAGTTCCATAACTTGCATCCTGAAAAGCCGGGCAGGAGATGTCCGGAGTCCACTCCTCGGGGGAGGGGTACTGGGAGAGAACGCGGAAAAGCCGCCGCGTGTGCTGCTAAGGAGGTGGCTGATTCCGCGTCCAATGCGGCGGTTTGCACGCGGAAGCGTGCGTCTGGTAACAGGGCAGAACACGGAAAAGCCGCCGCATGTAACAACAGTAAGGCAGCTGGTTCCGCGTCCAGCGCGGCGGTTTGCACGCGGCAGCGTGCGTCTGGTGTGGCTGAGTCTGTTAGTGCACACAGGCTTAGGAATACGCGCGCGCACGCTGAGAGGCAGAACTCTTATACTGGGCAAGGAGAGATCAGCTGATCACGCCGATCAGCGGACTCCAGAGCAGCTTACTATTGGTTGATCAATTAGGGGTGGTGCCGGAGAGCATATATAGTTACTGCTGGCCAGTCTCAAGTTGTCTGCCGTTGCGAACACGTGGAAGCACTCAGACCTTAGTCAGATCCAACAGTGTGTTTGAACCAGGTGGACCTGGGAATTCACACTGAGCCAGATTTCTTGTACTGTTTTTCTGTTTATGCTTAGACTAGTTCCAGGGTGTAGAGACCACGGACCGCACACCCAGACTAGGGAATTTGTGTTATCTTTCTGTTATACTTCAGACTAGTTCCAGGGTGTAGAGACCACGGACCTCACACCCAGACTAGGGAACTTGTGTTATCTATCTGTTATACTTCAGACTAGTTCCAGGGTGTAGAGACCACGGACCTCACACCCAGACTAGGGAACTTGTGTTATCTATCTGTTATACTTCAGACTGAGGTTCTCTTGTAACTGAATAAACCGTTTCTGGAGCATTTAGGAACTAAACTGGCCGCAATAGCGCTTAGCGACCATTTGCACATCAAAGGATCCTATTGCTTTAAGGTGACGTCACCAGAAAGAGCAGCTTACGGCTTGCTGGAACAGACAGCGGGCGTCACGCTGAACTTGTCAGCAGGAAGTGACGTATGCGACCAAGCATCGCCGAGAGCTGAACGGAAAAGGGAGCTCTGAAGTACCCGGCTGAGTCTATAGCTTGAAGATCGGGGAGAGGAGCTTCTAAGACATAGAGGTACTCTGATTGAACATAGTTTGCTGTAAAGTCACGCTTGAAAAAGCGCTTGTAAACGAGACTGTTAGCACATATGAAACGGGCTGAATCCACTGAGGCTGATCTATGCAGTGTGACTTATAAAGTCTTAAAAGATGCCTGTGTGAAAAACTGACAGCACATATCAAACGGGCTGAATCCACTGAGGCTGAGTGATGCACTGTTGGAACTGACACCTGTTTATTGCACAAAATTGATCAACTCTTCTCATGAATAGGATCTTAATATACGATCTATTTTTGGAATAGTTGTTGGAAAGAAAGAAAAGAAAAAAGCCTTTTTTCTATGCTCCAGGAATCATATGCTATTAAGGACTGCCAATAAGCAATCAAGAGTCTAGGTGTAGATCTTAATTAGCTCAGGTTGTTAGGAAGAGGTTTTTGATACACCTGATGAATTTATGGTATGATTGTGAATAGTATGAAAGGCATGCGTGTTTTGTTATAGGTGTGGTTTTTTTTAGCATTTTATCTATGTACATGAGAATTTTATAGATTAAATCATTATCACTAGCGCGTGTTCCTTATTTATAAATTGTTTATATTTGATTTTTGAGGGTCTTGGGATTCCCTCTTTGGAACTTGCAGCTTAGGTGTTCTAGTCTCCTTAGCGCCAACTTCTGCTAATAAAGTTTGTATACTTCAGACTAGTTCCAGGGTGTAGAGACCACGGACCTCACACCCAGACTAGAGAACTTGTGTTATCTATCTGTTATACTTCAGACTAGTTCCAGGGTGTAGAGATCAAGGACCTCACACCCAGACTAGGGAACTTGCGTTATCAATCTGTTATTCATCAGACTAGTTCCAGGGTGTAGAGACCAAGGACCTCACACCCAGACTAGGCATTGTTGATATCTGTTATGACTTTCTGCTTTCTCGACTATCTCTTTGAACTCTGATTCGGTACCTCGCATATCTGATATTCCGTTGCCAGACCTTGCTTGCCTTGGATACCGAATCAGCCTTCTGTCTTTGTACTTTATCTGTCCGTGTGTTGCCGACCAGGCGTGCCCGACCTCGAGAGCTATCTCTCCTCTTAAGAGATAGTCTCCAGATCAGATAGTGACATCCACCTTCAGGTGTCACTCACTCTCCGGTCCTTCCTATCTCCAGCCTGACTCCACCCCTTGAAGAGTCTCAGGCTGCTGGAAGGTTCCTGTGCCCTCAAGAGTAGTATTCCTTTACTGCTTATGGTCACCTGCTCTGCAGGTGCATTACTCAAAGTACTACTGTTACACCAAACACTCACATACCTATAGGTGTCCAGAGGTTAGCAATATATCTGTATTATCGGTGATTCTGCAGATCATCAATAATCAGGTATATATCTGCATTCTTGGTGATACTGCAGATCACCAATGATCAGATTCTCTCTGCGTGCTGACACCAATCGTTACAGGACATAGAAAAGGTAGGCAGCAGACCTCACCCAGTTCTCTGCTGTGACACAATAAAGCAAAGATTACCTTCTATTTGTTCCAGCTTATGTATTTTTACAGTGTTACCTTTAAAAAAATAATCTTATAATGCATAAGATCATGCTGGCAAATGTCTGCATACAGGTATACAACAAACAGGTTTATTCAGCCTATGAATCATAGGATTTGGGAAAGGTTTGGCACCTGTAGTCAGAAAGACAGGAGTCATGGCTGATTTGTTCTGTGATGCAGTCATCCTGCACAACACTGTCTATTTTTGACAAATGTGGTAGGAGGGATATTGTGTCACACTGCTTTGTTAATCAGCACAATTCAAACACATCTTATTGTTTTAGATTTCCTGCTGAGTCACAAACACTACTACTTGTTCTTGCTTCACCCTTTATGCACACACACAAGTTTTAGAAAACCCCAAATTTTTCAGTTTCTTTTACTCATTGTACTCTGGAATTAAAGGTGGCGCAAATAAACAACCAAAGTTAAAAAAAACAACAAATCATGGTGTCCATGCATAAAGCAAAACATATTCTAAACTTTTGACACATCCAACTAGCCACCTTTAGTAGAAATACTGCTGATGTTGAACAGACTTGAAACATTTTTCTCCAGTGGAAATCAAATTTTTACCAAAAAGTTCTTCCTAACACTGTTGCAAAAGTTCTCATAAATGTGTGGCACTTGTAGGTTGCTTTGTTTTCACTCTTCTGTTTAGTTCATACCAGACCAGCTTGATGGGGTTTAGGCCTGGAGACTGCGCTGGCCACTCCATTCTTACAAGCTTACCATCTTGTTCTTTTTTTCCTAAGGTAGTTCAGGCATAGCTCGCACCTATGTTTTGGATTATAAGCTTGATGTAGAATGAACCACTGACCAACTAGGACTATACCAGAGGGTACTGCATGGCACTGCAGAATGCTGTGGTAGTTGTTTTGGTTCAGGGTGCCTCTCACTCACTGACCCTGGATCCCATAAAACAGACACAGACAATCACACTTCCTCCTACATGTTTGACAGTTGACGTTATACACTTAGTCACTTGCTCAATGGCATAAAATCAAGGCAGGATTTATACTTTTAGGCCCCTAGGCCCAGAATGTTGGGACTCACTTTCATTTGCAGCAGCCCCCTCCCATTCCATGTGTAGCCCCTCTTTCATGTGTAACATGTACTGTATTCCCTTTCTTTCATGTACAGCTCTCATGAGAATCAGTTTCCCTTTTTCATGGGTTGTTCCCCATTTACAGCCTTCTTTTTATATGTAGCAATCCCTATTTCACACAGGTGCCGGCTTAAGTTGCAGCCACCCAAGGCTGCACCCTTTGGGGCCTTTCCAGAAATCCAGCCCTGCATACAAGTACATATATAGTACATGATGAACTAAAGAGGTTTAACATGTTTGATTCATCAGTCCATAGCACCATCTTCCAGTCTTAAAGCGGAACTAAAAGTAAAAAAAAACAACAACTAATTGTTTCACTTACCTGGGGCTTCTGCCAGTCCCTTGCAGTCTTCCTGTCCTGCGCTGGTCCTCCACAATCCTCCGTTCTCCCGCCGTCAGCTGGCAACTACGCCTGCGTGCCCCGGGCCACACGTAGCTTTCTTCGCATTCCCACCCGCTATAGTGTCCTGCGCTATTAGGGCAGGAAGCTATTGCGGGCCAGAAACCGAAGAAAGCTAGACATTGCTTGGGGTGCACAGGCACAGTTGCTGCCGGCTTACAAGTCGACATTATGACCGAACCGAAAGTGACTGACAGTGGGAGAACGGAGGATCGTGGCGGACCGGAACAGGACTAGAAGGCTGCAAGGGCCTGGCAGAAGCGCCAGGTAACTAAAACACTTTGTTTTTTTTTTAAACTTTCAGTTCCGCTTTAAGTAGTCCATGGGGAGTGTTTCATGGCACAGGCAAACCTCTTTTACTTACCCTGATGTTTTAGCAATGGCTTTCTTGCTGAAAATCAACCTGTTAAAACAACATCTTGAAGACTTCTCTTTTCACCACACTCCATTTTCTCCCATATCTTAAAATGGTTAAGTGACTTTCCTGTAAGATACTGATCCTAAATTATGACAGAGGTAGCAGATTATTATTGGGGTGCAAAAGCACCCCTGACCAGGATAGCTTAGTTAATGTGCTGTAAATTGCTGCTGCTCTCCATAGCTGCCTATGAGTTCTACAAAAGAAAACACTTTACAATTATTAGGTCATTCATTTATTCACTGTAAATGTTTTATATTATCTTTGTAAAGTTCTCCCCTTATTAAGGCTCGCACACATGTGCAACTTTTCCACACGACCACGACCAACCTGAGGACATGATGGACCACACGACCAGTGGCTACCTAGGGCATTTGACACCCAGTGCTGGGTATTATGAGGCACCCCCCCCCCAAAAAGGAGAGAATGTGGCATACTAAGCACGCCATGGCAGGTAATGCCAGGTATAGGTGCCCTAATATAGGTAATATAGTTGCCCCAGTATATGTAATGAAGTTGACCCCAGTATAGGTAGCTAGCATAGTTGCCCCCAGTATAGGTAGCTAGTTGCCCCCAGTGAAGGTAGTATAGTTGCCCCCAGGGTAGCTAGTATAGTGTCCCCAAATATAGCTGCCCCAGTATAGCTAGTATAGTTGCCCCTAGGATAGCTAGTATAGTTGCCCCCAGGATAGGCAGTATAGTTGCCCCCGGTGTAGGCAGTATAGTTTCCCCCAGTGTAGGCAGTATAGTTGCCCCCAGTGTAGGTAGTATAGTTACCCCCAGTGTAGGCAGTATAGCTGTCGCCCCCAATGTAGGTAGTATTGCTGCTGCCCCCAGTGTAGCTAGTATAGTGGCCCCCCCGTATAGATGCCCCCCAGTTTAGGTAGTATAGTGGCCTCCAGTATAGCTACTAAAGTGGCCCCCAGTGTAGGTAGTATAGCTGCCCCCAGTGTAGCTAGTATAGTGGCACCCAGTGTAGCTAGTATAGTGGCCCCCAGTGTAGCTAGTATAGTGCCCCCTCAGTATAGCTAGTATAGTGGCCCCAGTATAGCTTCCCCCAGTGTATGTAGTATAGTGGCCCCCAGTATAGCTAGTATAGTGGCCTCAGTGTAGCTAGTATAGTGGCTCCAGTGTAGCTAGTATAGTGGCCCCCCAGTATAGCTAGAAGGAGGGGTAGCGGGGACAGTGGCGGGGAGGGAGGACAGATCCCCCCCTCCCTCACCTGGGTCCCCTTCTTCTGCCACTTTTCCCCTCCAAAATGCGGGCACCTGGCAGCGGGCAGCAAACAGGCAGGGCGGGCCGGAGGAGGATAACTCACCTCACTTTTGCATTCCAGTCACTGGAACGCTGCGTCGCCGTCACGTGCCTCTTCTGCGCCTTCAATGCTGGTCACTGTGCTTCCACTCATAAGGTAGCACAGTGAGCTGCATTGAAGGCGCAGAGGAGGCATGTGACGGCGACACAGCGTTCCAGCAGCAGAAGGAAGGGACCTAGGTGAGGGAGGGGGGATCTTTCCCCCCTTCCCCGCTGCTGTCCCCGCTACCCATCCTTCTATCGCTGCTTCCCCTCCTGCTCTGCCACCATGTGGGGTCGTGGTGGCATCCCCCTGGCTGTCAGCCACCCTGGGTGCCCCGCCCCCCATGCCCAATTGTAGGAACGCCACTGTGCACTACCAAGCGATAGCACAACTTGTATTTTCCGCGCACCAACCAACTGAATGACCAACTCATTTGCATACTGCGCACACAAGCGAATGACGGACTGTACAATATGGCAGCCTTCAAATAGTTCAAGCGATGTTGTACGAACATGGCCAACTGCACAATATCAGTCTAACAGTCGTGTGAGTGTATCTGCCGGTTGGATCAGGCAAACCGACCTGTTATTAGTCACTAGTCTAGTCGTTAGTCACACATTCACTCGCCCAACTATCATCCAACAGACCAAGTTTGGACGATAGTTGCCTGTAGACAGAGCAGAAACAGAATGATGATTCAGAAATGATCTAAATGAAATATCTTCATTGTAGAAAGAAATCATTTATTATTTATTCACTATGTAGCTGAACTGTGTCCAACTTTTATTGTACTCTGCTCCTTGTGGTTAAGATATTACTGTGCAGACATAATGATATATTTATGTTAGTTAATGTGATCACATCATTTGATTAAACTATTTGACATGAAGTTACCTAGTCAATATCAAATAGGTCAACTTTTTATATCTGTCCATGCTCCTGCTAGCAAGACGCTGTCACTGTTCTTCCCAGAACAAGAAGCAGAGCAAGTATTTTAAATGGGAACACACGCAGCAGCGAAAAAACGGACAGATACTAAAACACTTACATTTATAGTATTAGTATTAATGCGGAAATTCCCAAAGGTCTGTTTTTGGCGGTGCAGTGTGGTGCTGCTCTAGGAATGCCAATGTGCAGTCTGAAACTGTCCTCAAGATTAAAACATAATTTCTAATCCCTTCATAATGGCTTTATCTAAAAAATATATACGGCATATACACCTATTTACCCAAGATATTACTTTTTATTTGCATTGATCTTCATCCTACAGCGTGTGAGCCCTTTCCTCTGTGAGTGATATATTATTTTTGAGGCAGGAAGAACTGCGGGATCTGACAGAAATCCAGACTGGAAGCCAGCCATCATTTTTATATGCATATTTATATGGCTATAATCAATCAGGCTGTCCAGAAGAGTCAATTAATTCAGGAAATCCAATACACCAACTTAGGCTAGCTAGTCCAAGGGTTGTCCAGAAAGACCGACCTGGAACTTCAGAATGGTATTACTCTACTCAGAGTACACACTCTTTGTACAATTGTCCATTAAAGAGACACTGAAGCAAAAAAAATTATGATATCATGAATTGGTTGTTTAGTAGGGGTAATTACTAGAACATTGGTAGCAAAAAAAATATTCTCATATTTTTATTTTCTGTTATATAGCTTTTTTTAATAACATTGCATTATTCTCTAATACTTGCAGTTTACACATTACTCAGCATTCTAAAAGTTTTTGCAGAACAGGCAGTGAACTTTTGACCTGTCCTGAACTGTTTTCTGCAAAAGAAAAACACAATACAGCTGAGATAACCTAATCAGAAGTCAGGCCTAGTGCACACCAGAGCGGTTCGGCTGCGGTTTGCGATCCGCTTGCGGGTGCGGATCCGCTAGGGTAATGTATTTCAATGGGCTGGTGCACACCAGAGCGGGAGGCGTTTTGCAGAAACGCATACTCCCGGGCTGCTGCAGATTTTGGATTGCGGATGCGTTTCTGCCTCAATGTTAAGTATAGGAAAAACGCAAACCGCTCTGAAAAAGGGCACTTCAGAGCGGTTTGCCAGGCGTTTTTTGTTACAGTAGCTGTTCAGTAACAGCTTTACCCATGACAATACATGAAATCTACTACACCAAAAACGCTTCACAAAACCGCAAAATGCTAGCTGAAACGCTACAGAAAAAGAAGAAAAAGCGTTTCAAAATCTGCTAGCATTTTGCGGATCTGCTAGCGGTTTTTGGTGTGCACCAGGCCTCAGAGCTCTCCACAACTTTCAAAGTAGCAGAGCTCAATGGCTATTTGCATAGATAACAACTGGAGTTTCTTAACTCTTCCTGTACTGGAAACAAATATTAGACTTATGTCTCTGCTCCTAATGCTTTATTTCTTAGCTCTACTACACAACCAATTCATTATATCATAATTTTTTTTCCGCTTCAGTGTCTCTTTAAATAAGGCATGATTACACTAAATATCTATATCTTCGAGTTGTCCAGAAAGACTCACCTAAAAATGATTTATAAGAGTGGCACAGCTCCGGTGTGCACTGCCAGTGTGCAAAAGACAACAATATATTCCCTGATCAGCCTTTGCTTTTGTTAAAGGGCTAGAATGGTCAATTTTGCAATAGCAGTTCAATGGAGATCATCATACTAGTCTTTCAAATGATGCAAAAAAATGAAAATGTTGACCCATAATCTGCTGCCTTGTTCCATAAATTACAAAGCCTATCATGTTGATGCTCTCCAATGAATATGTTATAGCCCTTAAGTGAGCAATTGTGGTGATATGGCCATTATTTTTCTGCAAAATCCAATAAAGGTTTTTAAAAGTAAATTACAAAGCCTAGGACTGAGATTTACTTTGAAGTAGGGACTAGGAGAAGTTGATATAGAGTGGAATAAGTCTTCTAGTTGAATGTAGCTTTGTTAGACCTCCTAAACTAAATTTCTAAGGCCACACAAACACCTACACAGTGCTTATACTGAGAACATATATCTAGTAGCATACATTTTTTGACTAAGCATTGTTATAATGGAAATTACAGTCAGAGGTGTCATTGGCTCACCAGAATCCAAGTGGTATTCATAATTCACCAGATCACTCCATAGGAGATAATTGATTGACATCCCTAGTGGTTATCAGATTACCTCTGAGTGGTGTCAGCATGCTGTAGAGTCAGAGTTAAGTTTAGTGTTACTGTTAATTCAGTATAAGAGTAAGATTAACTCTCATCCTTAAATAACTCTGCAATTAAACTTAGAGTCAAGACTATTTTAGAGTAAGAGTTAAAGTCAATGGGAACCGCATTTAAAAAAATGAGACAGATACTTACACAAGGAGACGGAAGGCTCTGGGTCCTAAAGAGCCTTCCCGCTCCTCTCCTGGTCCCCTCATTCCAGTGCTAGCTCGCCCGGTAGCAATATTTGACTAATTTAGTCAAATACTGCTTTACCCGGCCGAAGGAGGCTTCAGAAGTCTTCAGGGAGCCCGAGTGCTCCTGAAGAAGGGCGGCCCTGTACTGGAGGTGAATTAGATGGGGGCTGCAATAAGTGGGTGAACTATCAAAATTTTACAGTGATGTCCCATGATTTGTACTTATAGCGACACATATGCTTTTTTTCAAATTGCAACTAGTATTTCTTTAATTTGTTGCATAGACTTTAATTATAAAGTGTTTTATTAATTTTCTGTCTTACATACAATGTTATTGACAAAGTTAAGGATTACAATACACACACCTGATTCAAAAATATAATTGGATAACCTTATAAAGAGGAAACTAGAAGTAAAACATAACTTTTAATAAATATCTAAAGGATAAAAAGCCAGAGTGGTGCTGCTACACACAAATGTAAGGTGAAACAGTGAATGACACAGTCAAAAAAAATTCCCAATTAAAATATAGGAAATATCATCACCCCTCACACTGTATTGTAAACCAACATGAGTCAATAGATAAATAACTTGCACCACTGGGTGAAAAATTAGACAGCAATGATTGACTCATGCCGTTGATTTTTTTATCTTTCTAAGTGAACTAGCCCTTTTTCACGTAAGCCAACCCTGAAGCAAAAATAAATTAAATCTATGAAAAAATAAATCGTATGTGTAGTACAGCTTAGAAATAGAACAGTAGTAGCAAAGAAAGGAGTCTCATATTGTTTTCCAGTACAGGAAGCATTAAGAAACTTCAGTTATTATCTATGCAAAAGAGCTTCTCTGAGCTCTTCAACCCAACTTGGGTCAAATACAGTCCTATTTTCTGAAGCACTTACACATCAAAGAAACAGTGAGAGACAGCTTGAAATAAGGTTTTACTGCAGCAAAGTTCAAAGAGTCATTAGCTGTGCTCTGTTTCATAGTTTAAAATACAGAGTGTGGGTTTTAAACTGCAAATATGACAGAATAATGCAATGTTGTAAACAAAGCTAAATAACTGAAAATAAAAATATGAGACTCTTTTCTTTGCCACTGATGTTCTATTCATTATTCGTGCTACGCATACAATTCATTATATCATAAGTATTTTTTTGCTTTAGGTTTGCTTTAAAGAGGAACTTAGCCAAAAAATAATATTAGGGGGAAAAAATGAATCAATGCATTGCAAAGTGAGAAGTTAAAAAATAGAAGAGAGATCAAGAAATGTAATTTGTTCATGTTGTTTGATCCACAATTAGCCTGCACGTTATCATCTTTACTACTGGCAGACTTTATCTATAATCATACTCACGAACAATATGATAGGCTAAAGGGTTGGTTTTTATTTTATAGATATACATATGCACAGAGGGAGATACTGGTTGCTTGACAGTTAGAAACAGCCATCATTTCCCACAATGCAACAATGTTTACAGACCAGAAACTGCCAGGACCATGGTCATGACATCAATTTGGGTTTTCACCACAATATTAGCCACACAGACCTCCCTGATGGCGTACGAGAGGAATCACCGCCGGGAGACTTGGGTGCAGGATGCAGCCGGTATGGCTTATCCTGCTCCTGCACAAGTTCCCGGTGATGTTAAATACTATTCCCGCTCCAGGCCACCATGGATGGTGCGGAATTAAATAATTTGGCTTCCAGCAATTGCTGGAGGCCGAATTATAGTGTTTTATAAGTAACTTTAGCTGAATATTCTGACGGCGCTGAAGTTACTCACTGTGCACCGCTATAGCCGTAATTCCTATTACAGCCTATGGTGGCGCCGGCTGCACCCAAAACTCCTGCGCTGGAATGAAAGTGTTTGTCCTTGATGATCTATTCAAGAAAAGGTAAAGATTTATCATGTTAAAGGGGGTATCGGCTACTGATTGGGATGAAGTTCCAACCTTGGTTAAAGTTCCTCTTTAATAAATATTACACTCCAAGAAACCAGCATGAAAGCTAAACAGACATCATCTTGTAAAATATGATTTTGCACAATAGTAAGCAGCTCACGGAGGAGAAAAATACAATTAAGGCAATATTAAAAAGATGGATAATTGCTATGGGGATTGACACAGATCTGCAGTGACAGAAAAACAAAGTTAGCTGCAAAGTCCCCACGGTGATGTGTAAACCTTTTGGGATCAATGCAGCTAGAACAAAACCCACAACATACTACAAAACAAGTTAGTTCAAAGCTTCATCCACATAATATATACTCCACATTTCTGAGGAAAGTTCAAATGAAATGGGTTGATTCTTATGTTGTATTGGTTAGTCTGTCAAATAATAATATAATAGTACTATGTGTTCATCATGAGAATGGCAAAGAAAATAAGAACTACGGTGGAGCAATAGCCCAAAGCAAAGAGTCAGGTTTCAGCTCTTAAATGAAACAGCAATCCTGATTGGTATTTCTGTGCAACGGCTCCATTTGTGTTTCAGTTTTCCCTGCACCTGCCTTGATAAATCAGCTCCTATGAGCTTAAAGTGGGCCTCCGCTGTACATTCTAAAGAGAAGAGGTCAGAATGACAATTACTATGACTGCTCCCCCTCTTTTTTTTACCCTTTGCCACAATAGCCGTCTACTTCATTAACCTCCCTAGCGGTATTGACCGATATACAGTACACGTCAAAACAAAACATGCTGTGAACAGTATTGACGTGCATACATGTAAATACATGTAAATACTCTCTTGCACTGTATACTAGACCCTTGCTTGACACATTTTGTCACATTACAGGAAAAAAAAAGGTTATGAAAATTAACCACCTAATGACAAGCTGACTTATAAAAAATGTCCTGCTAGAGCTTCTTAACGGCTCCAGGACGTTTTTATAAGTCAAACATGCTGCTGCCACTGTGCGCGTGCACGTGTAATAGTGGAGAAAATAAACACCATAAAAAAATACACCTTTATTTCCAAATAATATATTGTCACCATACTTTGTACTAGGGACATCATTAAAATCTTGTGATAACCAGGACAAATAGCCTCTTGCAATGGCCATGCGTGTCACTTCCTCTTACTGCTTCATTCAGTGATGCACTTCTCTAACAGAGAAGACAGGGGTGACCCGGAAGTTATAGCATAGCCAAGATGGCAGCCACAATTTTTAAATTGAAATCGAACAAAAATTATTTGGTGTAGAACGACGATTCAGGCACCAAATGAAAGAGGAGAACACAAGCTACATAAAGGTATGCATGTTTAAGTACTTTGCAGTACTGGATGGAAGGCTTAAAAGCATGCCCATGAGAGGTGCTCGGAGTCCCTTTAAAGGGAAATTGAACTGAGAGAGATATGGAGGCTGCCACATTTAAACACCTCAATAAATGTCAGAAAATGTCAATTCATGTAGCTATCATGTAGTAAAGCCCAGTAACATATTCGGTAATTACTACACCCCAGATGCCTGCCCTCCTTCCCAGGAGAAATGCGTATAGGGGTACCAAGTACCCCTTACCCATTTCCACAAAGAGTTAAATGAAATAAAAACACAACGAAGAGAAAAGTCCTTTAATATTTTTAATTAACCAGAAATACTTACCTGTACCTTTAAAAAAATGTTCCCACGCCAATATCCTCAGAAATGATTCCACGCCAATATCCTCAAACTTGTGACCTTGATTAAAGATCCCTGCACTCGACGCCACACATCGCCGCTCCCCCGCACACTGCTCTTAGCTATACTGATCTAGCTGAGAGCGAAAGCATCTTTAAACTTCCCTCTAAAGCTCCCCTTTGGTTTTTAACAGACCAATAGGGATCAGGAGGATCCCTATTGGTCTGTTAAGGAACCAATGGGGAGCCCTAGAGGGAGATTTAAAATGCTTTTGCTCTCAGCTATATCAGTATAGCTGAGAGCGCTGTACCTCCTGACACTGCACCACTGGCTCCCACTGTCCTGTCCACCTGCCTACACCTGTCACCCCTACCCATGTTGGCACCTAGTGCACCAATAGGTGCACTATATACCAGCATGGGTGGGGGTGGCAGGTGGGGGGGCGGTGCCAGAGCAGGGTCAGGAGGGACAGCGCTCTCAGCTATACTTAGTATAGCGGAGAGCAGAGGAGCGGCGATGTGTGGTGTCGAGTGCGGAGATCTTCAATCAAGGTCGTAAGTTTGAGGATATTGGCATGGGATCATTTCCGAGGATATTGGCATGGGAACATTTTTTAAAGGTACAGGTAAGTATTTCTGGTTAATTAAGAATATTAAAGGACTTTTCTCATCCTCGTGTTTTTATTTCATTTAATCATGGACGTGATCACATACCAAATACTTGGAATAACGGCTGAATTCCTGATTGACTGCCGTGATCGATTCCCAATTACGGATTCGAATCACAAAGTTGGATAGTGAAAAAAATGCTTGTGAATCACGGCTATGCCATGATCACGGATTGTATACGAAACACTAGAGACATGACCTGTAAGCACCCTGATAATTGGTAAATAAGGATGTACAGAGCCATAATACACCCTTGGAAGGGATAAAACTGCTCAAGGACAAGGATAAAAAGGAAAAAGAAAACAAACAAACTGCAAAGTAATTTTGTGATACAATGAAATTATATCAAAATGAAGTATTAGAAACTTCATGTGACATATTCACACTTTACTCCAAAAAAGGATGGACATGTCCAAATATGGTAAGAAAATGCCAAAGCCCCTTCAAGTTTTAGTCCTTTGGAAACATGAAATTATAAGAGCGCAAATAGCATTTCTCAAGAGAAAATAAGGCTTATATGTTCCATTGCTAACAGTGCAAACCACAACAAGCTTTCAAAACATAAGGACCCTTCATCAAGTTAATTAACCATAATAATCCTCACAAACAGACCTTGTGCATTAAAAGCTTACTTTGATTACTTTTATGGTTAGCCATTATGGGGACTCGGCAGTTGCTTAGAATATTTTTATATATTACAGTCCTACTCAGAATCAAATAAATTTCAGCCAAATAGTTTGAACATGCAAACAAGTGTGGTAAATGGCTTTCTAAGGCCTTGAAAGGACAGCGTTAGAGTATCTATGTTCCTAAGATTAAGGATTCGAAGGGAGTTTAAGAGTTGCAGGCACACAAAATTGCTAATTTATTTAAGGATTGTACTATTTCTTTGTATGGGCTTCCTAAAGATAGCAAAAATCCATTAACCCCTCCCACTCACGCATGCAAATGTTCAAACAAATGCTGTGTGCATGCTGACAAACCTGGGTACTTCTGCGCAGTATAGGTGACTAAGCATAAGAATGCATTCTTCTGTGAACTAAGACCCCGGTTTTTAACTTAGTTGTAGGGATAACAATTGTGCCTGGATGAGTGAATCTGTGAATGCATTTGTTTGAACATTTGCATGCGTGAGTGCGAGGGGTTAATGAATCTAGCAACACCCCCCTTCAGCACCTCCCTTTCCTTAATAGCTTATATAATGTCCTAACTAGAGGCGATGTGCCTGGATATATGTATTTTTTCTTGTTACTGACCCCTGTGGCTAGGGTCTAATTCAGTGCACTCCCTCCTTCCCCTGTATGTGTTTGTCAGCATGCACACAGCTTATACTGGTGTATGTGCATGGTGCACATGGATACATTACGTTAGCTCCCTTGTGCGATTGGTAAGATGCACTATCTGTCCCAGGAGAGGACGTCAGGATGTGTGCTCCTAATCCATTGATAGGTTTGATGCAATGAATGTGTTTGCATGTCTGCACTATGCATGTTACAGGCCCAGAGTTAGGACACCTATGTTTACCTGGGTACTTCTGCGCAGTATAGGTGACTAAGCATAAGAATGCATTCTTCTGTGAACTAAGACCCTGGCTTTTAACGTAGCTGTAGGGATAACAATTGTGCCTGGATGAGTGACTCTGTGAATGCATTTGTTTGAACATTTGCATGCATGAGTGCGAGGGGTTAATGCATTTTTGCTGTTTTCTAGCCACACGCCCTTCAGCACCTCCCTTTCCTTAATAACTTATATAATGTCCTAACTAGAGGCGATGTGCCTGGATATATGTATTATTTCTTCCTAAAGATAGGTCTAAAAACTTTATGAGAGGGATGTGGGAGTATTTGAAAGAGTCAGGTGTGCCTAAATTATCAGAATCAGAATGACTTTATTCGCCAAGTGCGACAGGCGCCGCACCCGGAATTATTTGTGGACGCAAGGCATATTGGCAAGTGACAAACAGTGCAAGTAACACTACACATAGTACAATTTATAAAGAAACATTGCAACAGAGCAAATGACACATAGAGCGATTGTCACCATATTATGCAAAAGATGAACATGTCAGTCTATGGGCGCGCATTCGTACTCTAGTGCCCCGAGATGCTGAAGGGGCTTAGGAGATGACTTTGGGGAGAGGGTCTGAGTTAAGGAGAGTGATCGCTTGAGGGAAGAATGTATTCCTACGCCTGGTGGTTTTGGTGTAGAAGGACCTATAGCGGCGTCTCGAGCGGAGGGGACTGAAGAAGTGATTGCCAGGGTGGGAGGGGTTGAGTGTGATTCTATTTGCCCTGGACCTCATTCTGGATGTGTGGAGAAGGTCCAAGGGTGGCAGGGGCGACCCAATGATCTTCTCAGCCACATTGATGACTCTCTGGAGTTTGAGCCTATCCTTTGCATTTGCCCCCGAGTACCAGCCAATGATGGAGGAGCAAAGGACAGATTCAATGGTTGCGGTATAAAAACTGGTCAGTAGCTCCCTGGGCATTCCAAACTTCCTCAGTTGCCTCAGGAAGAACAGTCTCTGCTGGGCCTTTTTTTGGGTTGTAGAGGTATTTTCGTCCCATCTCAAGTTCTCAGTGATGGTGGTGCCTAGGAACTGTGCGCTATGTACCCTGGTGACTTCGGTACCATCAATGATGACCGGGCTGGGTGGAGGGACGTTCCTTCTGAAGTCCACTATCAGTTCCACTGTTTTTGCTGTGTTTAGTACAAGTTTGTTGTCTGAGCACCATCCGAGAATCCGCTCGATCTCGCTGTGATATTCCAGCTCCGCTTTATCACCAATGAGTCCTACGATGGTGGTATCATCTGCAAACTTAATGACCTTGACGGTATCCGCAGAGGAGGTGCAGCTGTTTGTATACAGGGAGAAGAGCATCGGTGACAGTACACACCCTTGTGGGGCGCCTGTGTTTGTGGTTCTTACACTGAAAGGAGCAGTCTCCGAGTCTCACTAGCTGTGTCCTGTTCGTAAGGAAGTCCTTGATCCAGGTGCAAAGGGTTGGGTCAACACCGAGCCGTTCCAGGTCATCGTGCAGAATGTTTGGGCAGATGGTGTTGAACGCGGAACTAAAGTCCAGGAGGAGGATCCTTGCGTAGGCCTTCGGTTTATCCAGGTGTTCAGTGACATGTGCAAGGCAGATATTAATGGCGTCTTCCACAGACCGGTTTGCCCTGTACGCAAATTGTAGAGGATCCAATAGGGTGGCAGTGTCAAGCTTCAGGTAGGAGAGAACCAGTCTCTCGAAGGTCTTCATGATAACCGGGGTTAGGGCGACGGGTCTAAAGTTGTTTAGGTCCGTGTCTCCTGGCTTCTTGGGGACCGGGATGATGTCAGCTTTTTTGAAGCAGGAGGGAACTTTGCCCAGCTCCAGGGATCTGTTAAAGATGGAAGTGAGGACCGGGGCTAACTGGCCCGCACATGTTTTTAGACAGGATGGGGATATGCCATCTGGGCCTGAGGCCTTCCTAGTGTTTAGCTTCCGGAGGTGCGGTAGCACATCGGTCTCCTGGACTGTTACCTGTGTCGGGGGAGTATAACCAGTGTGTAGAGGAGAGGAAGGGGTGAATGCTTGGGTGAGGGTGTGGTCGTTTGATCCGCAGGGTGAGTGGGTTGGGCCTCGAACCTGCAATAGAATTTGTTGAGATCATCAGCTAGTGCAGTGCTTGGAGGCAGCCCCGTTTCTTGCCCCGTGCGGAGCGTGCCGCCGCCCGGGGCGCTGTTGGGAGGGGGGCGCTATAATGGAGGGGGGAGCCAGAGCCGCGGGGAGGGCAGCCCGACCTCTCCCTCCCTCTCCTCTCCCGGGCGCCCTCCGTGCTCCCCCCTCAGATGCAGAGTTCGTGAGCAGCAGGGAAGCGCTGTTTACAACTCACCGGCTGCCTGGCTCCAAGCGCTGCTCTCTCGCCGCTGGTCTCCTCTCTCTCTCTGTATACGTACTGATACACGCTGCTTCCTGTAGCCGGAAGCAGCGTGTATCAGTATGTATACAGAGAGAGGAGACCAGCGGCGAGAGAGCAGCGCTTGGAGCCAGGCAGCCGGTGAGTTGTAAACAGCGCTTCCCTGCTGCTCACGAACTCTGCATCTGAGGGGGGAGCACGGAGGGCGCCCGGGAGAGGAGAGGGAGGGAGAGGTCGGGCTGCCCTCCCTGCGGCTCCCCCCTCCATTATTGGGGGCATCTACCTATCTAACCTATTCTGGGGGCACCTACCTAATCTAACCTACGCTGGGGGGCACCTACCTATCTAACCTACACTGGGGGGCAGCTACCTATCTAACCTATACTGGGGGCAGCTACCTAATATAACCTACGCTGGGGGGCAGCTACCTATCTAACCTATACTGGGGGCAGCTACCTAATCTAACCTACGCTGGGGGGCAGCTACCTATCTAACCTACACTGGGGGGCACCTACCTAATCTAACCTACGCTGGGGGGCAGCTACCTATCTAACCTACACTGGGGGGCAGCTACCTATCTAACCTACACTGGGGGGCAGCTACCTAATATAACCAACACTGGGGGGGCAGCTACCTATCTAACCTACACTGGGGGGCAGCTACCTATCTAACCTACACTGGGGGGCAGCTACCTAATATAACCAACACTGGGGGGGCAGCTACCTATCTAACCTACACTGGGGGGCAGCTACCTAATCTAACCTATACTGGGGGGCAGCTACCTATCTAACCTATACTGGGGGGCACCTACCTAACCTATACTGGGGGGCACCTACCTAACCTATACTGGGGGGGCAGCTACCTTATCTAACCTATACTGGGGGGCAGCTACCTAATCTAACCTATTCTGGGGGGCACCTGTCTAATCTAGCCTATACTAGGGGGCACCTACCTAATCTAACCTATACTGAGAGGCACCTACCTATCTAACCTAGGGGGGGGGGGGCGCAATTTTTACACCCTCGCCCTGGGTGCATTTTAGCCTAGAAACTGCACTGCTTGGAGGTATGTGTTGAGAGGGGGGCTTGAAGTTGGTGGCTGCCTTTAGGCCTTTCCAGACCTCCCGGACATTGTTGGACTGGAGGTTGCGACTCAGCTTGTCAGAGTAGTCTCTCTTTGCTACCTTCAACTCTCTTTTCAAGGTGTTTATGGCCTCTCTGAAACTCTCCGGTGTTCCAGATTTGCGAGCTTCCTCTTTTTTCCTCCAGAGCCTGCGTAGCCTTCCGTTGAACCAGGGCTTGTTGTTCGGGAAGACCTTGACGGTTGTCGCTGGGATGCATGTCTCCTCACAGAATCTAATGTAGGAGGTGACATTCTCTGACCATTCCTCCAGGCAGGGAGCTTCCAGGACTGACCAATCGGTGTTGTCGAAGCAGGCCTGAAGTTGCCCCTTCGCCTCCTCTGTCCACTTCTTCACAGACTTGAATAGCGGCTTTGTGGTTTCAAGGTGTCTTCTGTAGGTGGGGATCATGTGGATTAGGTGGTGATCAGAGCTGCCTAAGGCACCTCGGCTAATGGCCTTGTACGCGTCTTTGAGGACTGTGTAACAGTGGTCCAGGGTGTTCTGGTTCCTGGTGGGGCAGGTGATGTGTTGTTTGTAGCGGGGCAGCTCTTGGCATAGGTTTGCCTTATTGAAATCCCCCAGGATGATGAAGAGGGAGTCTGGGAGGGATGTCTCCCACCTTGAGATGGCATCGCTGAGTGTGCACAGTGCATTACTGGTGTCAGCATCCGGGGGGATGTAGACGCCCGCCAGGACATAGGAATTATTGCAGGATAGTAGGGAGGAAATGGAAAGGGACATTTCTGAGGAGGAAGTTAATGCTATGATAAAAGCAATGAAGTTGGGCAAATCGCCAGGGTCGGATGGATATGCAAAAAAATACTTTTCCACTTTTAGTGATATTTTGATACCTACTATGTGCAGATTCTTTAATTCTCTCAAAAATGGTAATGCCTTGCCCAGGGAGACGTTAGAGGCACACAAAACTGGTATTCATAAAAGTGGGAAGGATCCTATTCTATGTCAAAGTTATAGACCTATTTCATTGTTGAATCTGGACATAAAGGTTTTTGCAAAAATGTTGGTGGAAAGAATTAAGCCCTGGCTTGGCCCTATAATGAAATTTGATCAGGTGGGGTTTGTGCCAGGAAGGGAAGGGAGGGATAATGTAGCTATGGCATTGTTTAGATCAGGTATGTCAAACCGGTCCTACGAGGGCCGAGATACTCACACATTTTGAATACAGCTTAAATAAATTGATGGGTCTGAATCAGGAAAGGTGTGGTCCATCAGGTAGAACACATTTCTTTCTTTCTCAGTCCATCCTAAACACTGGCATGGATCTGGCCCTCCAGGCCTGGAGTTCGACACATGTGGTTTAGAAGGTCTTCATTGAAGGGAATTCCTATGATGGTTTTGTCAACGGATGCAGAGAAGGCATTCGACATTGTGAATTGGGATTTTATTATGGCTACGTTAAAGTTTGTGGGACTGGGAACTAATATGTTAAAGTGGGTAAGTGCTTTACATTCTAATCCTACTGCTCGGGTTAGAGCGAATGGAGCCCTGTCGGATGCATTCTCCTTGTTTAATGGTACAAGGCAGGGGTGTGCCCTGTCACCAGTACCATTTCTTTTGACTTTGTAAGTTCTTTTGTGTACTACAAGGAGGGCGGGAAGAATTCATGGGATAAAGGTGGGAGATGAGGAGCATAAATTGTCGGCTTTTGCAGATGATATTTTATTTCATGTTTCGGATCCATTAGTGTCCTTGCCAAACTTGATCAAAGAATTCGAGAAGTATGGGGTTTACTCAAATTTCAAGATGAATGGTGAGCGCAATAGTTTTTATAAGTTGGTGGAGGAATTGCTGTGATATGCACTGAGTGACACCCACACGGGAATTTTTGCAGAACTTTTATTGTTGATTAATTGATAAACAGGATTTCACTATATGTCCTTTTCTGTTTTGTTTTCTGTTTTTTTCTCCTCCCTTCTGCGAGGATCATCAATGGTCACACCCTCAGAAGTAAAGCTGGACTTGTGGTTTGGACTGAGTAACTATACGTATAATAACTGTTGATCGCTTATGCACAAAATATATATATGTCTTTGGGTTATTAGGCCTTCATATAGCGATCCAGTAGTGACGCTTTTTTATGGTGGAATTAGTTGATATACTCCCATATTCGATTATTTGTGTGAGGAACGCATCTGCCACCTGAATAATAATGTTTCATTGAGCCCTTTATTATTGCAACATATTGACATCCCTGGCATTATGATTATTCCCAAATTTAAGGTCTAAAAGCCATAACATTTTTTTCAAAAACTTTAAGACCCTAAAAACAAGAAGAAAACAATACTACAGAGAGGTCTGCAGCAGCTCCTGCATGAAACTCACTCAGGCACGGGATTACCATCCTGTTCTGCAGCTTTCCGTACCGAGCCTGACTCGGGATTACTGCTAAGGAGGTTAGGCTTAATTTTTCATTTCCTTTTAGAATCGATGTAATTAAATATTTGGGAATAATGTTGCCTGGTGATTTGTCCAAATTATTTTCACTTAATTACTTTCTTTATTAAATTCTATAAAGAAGGTTTTGGAAAGATGGGGAGGGAAGGTTTTTTTTTTGTGGTTTGGGCATATAGATATTATTAAGATGAATGTTTTACCTAGGTTAGTGTTTTGCATGTCTATGCTTCCAGTTAGTGTGCCTGTGACTTTTTTCAGATCCCTGAAATCCATTTTTATTAGATGTGTTTGGCAGAACAAGGTTTCGAGGTCAGCATATGGAATTTTGACTCGCCCTAGGGAGAAGGGTGGTTTGGGACTTCCTGATCTAAAGATATATTATTGCACCTGTACACTAGTTAGACTTATTGATTAGACATATGGGGGGGGGTGAAGAGTTGGGTCAATATTGAAAAGAGGCTAGTGGGTATAGAGTTGGCGGAAGTTTTCTGGCTCCCTGGCATTTTCAAAAAGTTACCATATGACCCCATTTTGGGTTATAAATGTGTTTAACCTATTTTGGTTCCTGGACGTAGAAACTACGTCCAGGAACCATGCGCGATACCGCGCGCTCCCGCGGCCGATCGCGCGCGTGCACGCGCACTCCCGGCCGCGGATTCGGTAGCCAGGGAATCAATGTATCGGGCTATGGTGCCCGATCACTGATTCCTCTCCCCTGCTGAAAAAGCGACAGCTTCATTCGGAAGCTGCGCCTTTTCTGGCCGTTCCCTCCCCGTTGCGCCACTCTAAGCGTGTGTTACGCTTAGAGTGACATCATGTAAACAAACTCATGTCTGCCATCTTGTGGCCAAAAAGTAATACTACAACTGAAAATAAAAATAAATTAAAATGAACACACATTTACATTATAAATCTATTGTTTACCCCCCACCCTCCCAAAACTACCCAAATAAAAGGTTTACTATAAAAAAAAAAAACCATTACAATAAAAAAAAACATGTAAATATTTACCTAAGGGTCTAAACTTTTTAAATATCAATGTAAAGATGAAATATTTCTATATATTTTTTTATTTTAAACTTGTTAATAGTGATAGATGCAAAATGGAAAAAATGCACCTTTATTTCCAAATAAAATATTGTCACCATACATTGTGATAGGGACATAATTTTAACGGTGTAATAACCGGGACATATAGGCAAATACAATACGTGAGTTTTAATTCTGGAGGCATGTATTATTTTAAAACTATAATGGCTGAAAACTGAGAAATAATGAATTTTTCCATTTTTTTCTTATTCTTTCTGTTAAAATGCGTTTACAGTAAAGTGGCTTTTAGCAAAATGTACCCCCCAAAGAAAGCCTAATTGGTGGCGGAAAAAACAAGATATAGATCAGTTCATTGTGATAAGTAGTGATAAAGTTATAGGCTAATGAATGGGAGGTGAACATTTCTCACGTGAAAACCACGGAACCTGAATGGGTTAAGGTTTGAGATTTGGTTAAAGTGGATCCGAGATGAACTTTTACTCATTGCATTATTGTGTTCCTTTCCTATTGTTTATAGGGCATTCCTCAAGCCAAACACTTTTTTTTGTTTTTGTTGTAATACTCTAATTCCCTATAAATGAAACAAGCCACGCCCACAGGTTTTCAGAGAGCCAAGGCACTTTCAGACAGTAGCAAGGGCTCATGGGAGCTCAGTCTGGGCAGGAGGAGGGGGAGGTATTACTAGCCAGAGATTTCGGAGGCAGAGGGGAGGAGGGAGGAGGAGGGGGGATAAGGCTTTTTTTTGCTCAAGATGCAGATAAGCCTGCCTCTGTGTAATGTTTACAAACAACATGGCTGCTGTCACTGTATCACAGGAAGAAATAATCATATTCTATTAAAGCTGTTTGCAGCTAGATTTGCTGTGTAAACTAGCTAAACTTTAGATAAGACATATAGACAAGTTACTTGTTATAGTTAGTTTTTCATCTCGGATCCGCTTTAATAAGAAATGTTGTTGGTCACTGCTTGTGGGATTCTTTTTTCTTTCCACCGGTAGGGAGATGGATTTTTTTGGATTGTGGGGAGGTGGAAGTAGATTGAGTCTAAGGGATATTTTGGGGGATGGAAACCTGAAATCTTTGGCTAGGTTCCATGTGGAATTTGGACAGTTTTCATTTGACTTTTGGAGACATAGGTAGTTGGAACATTTTGTAGTGGAAAAGAACAGAATTTTTCGCAGCAATATGGATTTCACATAGTTTTAAAAGCTTTTTGTGTTGGGGTTTTCTCCCATGCATCTGATATCTTTTCTATATAAAACATTGATTTTGAATGAGATTGGGGATATTCCAGAATATTTGATTAGGTGGAAGGAGGATTTTGATATCTCTGAGTAATATTCAAAAAAGGAAAGTATGTATTCTGGCCCATGCTACTTCTGTAAGTTCTAAGATTAAAGGACCTCTTTCGCGAATGAGGAAAAAAATAAAAAGTGGTTTATGCATAAACTATTAAACATCCTTCTAAAATAGTGTCAAAAGTTATTTTAAAAAATGCATGGTTTCTTTAAAGCAACGTAATCCTCAGTGTATGTAAACACTGTTGGATGATGGACTGGGAGGCTAATCCATTTGTTAGGGGTGTTTTTTTTAACTTTCATTTCACAAACATAACTCCTGCCTACCTACCGTAGTTTTCAGTGGTGTTATCCATTGCTGGCAGGAATAGCTGTTACAGCTGTTATAATAACGGCTGAGCTCTTCCCTATTCAGCAACCCCTTTCCATTTCCAGCCACCTGCTTGGGCAGAAGTCTCCTGAGGCCCAGACCTTTTGTGGCCTTTCCAAAAATCTGGCTCTGCCTCCATGCAATGGCCTATGGTAAGGGGCAGGGCTCAGACTGAGCTGTAGCAGTCCAATGATTGTCCGGTAGGCCAAGCCTTTGTAAAAAGTACAGTGACTGGGACTTTTGGAAATAAAGCTTAATTTAGGTTTTGTTATGTTTTTTTTTTTTTTAATCATTGCTCATGTGTGGAGATGAAGATTCCTGGAATTCAGATTTACTGTGCATATCATGCTAGTTTATGAACAGTAGATGAACTTGTAGCATTGAGACTGCCTATTTCGATCTCTTCCATCATTTGAGCCTAACCGATATGTAGTATGAGTAGTGATAACTACATAGTGCTGATAAGGTTAGTTAAGAGCAGTAGCAGGTAAATGGGCTAATAACAGATTTAGTTCTGACCCGAGAAATGCATAGCATTAAACATACAAACTCTTTGCAGATTGTTTAATGGTACAAGGCAGGGGTGTGCCCTGTCACCAGTACCATTTCTTTTGACTTTGTAAGTTCTTTTGTGTACTATAAGGAGGGCGGGAAGAATTCATGGGATAAAGGTGGGAGATGAGGAGCATAAATTGTCGGCTTTTGCAGATGATATTTTATTTCATGTTTCGGATCCATTAGTGTCCTTGCCAAACTTGATCAAAGAATTCGAGATGTATGGGGTTTACTCAAATTTCAAGATGAATGGTGAGCGCAATAGTTTTTATAAGTTGGTGGAGGAATTGCTGTGATATGCACTGAGTGACACCCACACGGGAATTTTTGCAGAACTTTTATTGTTGATTAATTGATAAACAGGATTTCACTATATGTCCTTTTCTGTTTTGTTTTCTGTTTTTTTCTCCTCCCTTCTGCGAGGATCATCAATGGTCACACCCTCAGAAGTAAAGCTGGACTTGTGGTTTGGACTGAGTAACTATACGTATAATAACTGTTGATCGCTTATGCACAAAATATATATATGTCTTTGGGTTATTAGGCCTTCATATAGCGATCCAGTAGTGACGCTTTATTATGGTGGAATTAGTTGATATACTCCCATATTCGATTATTTGTGTGAGGAACGCATCTGCCACCTGAATAATAATGTTTCATTGAGCCCTTTATTATTGCAACATATTGACATCCCTGGCATTATGATTATTCCCAAATTTAAGGTCTAAAAGCCATAAAATTTTTTTCAAAAACTTTAAGACCCTAAAAACAAGAAGAAAACAATACTACAGAGAGGTCTGCAGCAGCTCCTGCATGAAACTCACTCAGGCACGGGATTACCATCCTGTTCTGCAGCTTTCCGTACCGAGCCTGACTCGGGATTACTGCTAAGGAGGTTAGGCTTAATTTTTCATTTCCTTTTAGAATCGATGTAATTAAATATTTGGGAATAATGTTGCCTGGTGATTTGTCCAAATTATTTTCACTTAATTACTTTCTTTATTGAATTCTATAAAGAAGGTTTTGGAAAGATGGGGAGGGAAGGTTTTTTTTTGTGGTTTGGGCATATAGATATTATTAAGATGAATGTTTTACCTAGGTTAGTGTTTTGCATGTCTATGCTTCCAGTTAGTGTGCCTGTGACTTTTTTCAGATCCCTGAAATCCATTTTTATTAGATGTGTTTGGCAGAACAAGGTTTCGAGGTCAGCATATGGAATTTTGACTCGCCCTAGGGAGAAGGGTGGTTTGGGACTTCCTGATCTAAAGATATATTATTGCACCTGTACACTAGTTAGACTTATTGATTAGACATATGGGGGGGGGGGGGTGAAGAGTTGGGTCAATATTGAAAAGAGGCTAGTGGGTATAGAGTTGGCGGAAGTTTTCTGGCTCCCTGGCATTTTCAAAAAGTTACCATATGACCCCATTTTGGGTTATAAATGTGTTTAACCTATTTTGGTTCCTGGACGTAGAAACTACGTCCAGGAACCATGCGCGATACCGCGCGCTCCCGCGGCCGATCGCGCGCGTGCACGCGCACTCCCGGCCGCGGATTCGGTAGCCAGGGAATCAATGTATCGGGCTATGGTGCCCGATCACTGATTCCTCTCCCCTGCTGAAAAAGCGACAGCTTCTCTCGGAAGCTGCGCCTTTTCTGGCCGTTCCCTCCCCGTTGCGCCACTCTAAGCGTGTGTTACACTTAGAGTGACATCATGTAAACAAACTCATGTCTGCCATCTTGTGGCCAAAAAGTAATACTACAACTGAAAATAAAAATAAATTAAAATGAACACACATTTACATTATAAATCTATTGTTTACCCCCCACCCTCCCAAAACTACCCAAATAAAAGGTTTACTATAAAAAAAAAAAAAAAACCATTACAATAAAAAAAAAACATGTAAATATTTACCTAAGGGTCTAAACTTTTTAAATATCAATGTAAAGATGAAATATTTCTATATTTTTTTTATTTTAAACTTGTTAATAGTGATAGATGCAACATGGAAAAAATGCACCTTTATTTCCAAATAAAATATTGTCACCATACATTGTGATAGGGACATAATTTTAACGGTGTAATAACCGGGACATATGGGCAAATACAATACGTGAGTTTTAATTCTGGAGGCATGTATTATTTTAAAACTATAATGGCTGAAAACTGAGAAATAATGAATTTTTCCATTTTTTTCTTATTCTTTCTGTTAAAATGCGTTTACAGTAAAGTGGCTTTTAGCAAAATGTACCCCCCAAAGAAAGCCTAATTGGTGGTGGAAAAAACAAGATATAGATCAGTTCATTGTGATAAGTAGTGATAAAGTTATAGGCTAATGAATGGGAGGTGAACATTTCTCACGTGAAAACCACGGAACCTGAATGGGTTAAGGTTTGAGATTTGGTTAAAGTGGATCCGAGATGAACTTTTACTCATTGCATTATTGTGTTCCTTTCCTATTGTTTATAGGGCATTCCTCAAGCCAAACACTTTTTTTTGTTTTTGTTGTAATACTCTAATTCCCTATAAATGAAACAAGCCACGCCCACAGGTTTTCAGGAAGCCAAGGCACTTTCAGACAGTAGCAAGGGCTCATGGGAGCTCAGTCTGGGCAGGAGGAGGGGGAGGTATTACTAGCCAGAGATTTCGGAGGCAGAGGGGAGGAGGGAGGAGGAGGGGGGATAAGGCTTTTTTTTGCTCAAGATGCAGATAAGCCTGCCTCTGTGTAATGTTTACAAACAACATGGCTGCTGTCACTGTATCACAGGAAGAAATAATCATATTCTATTAAAGCTGTTTGCAGCTAGATTTGCTGTGTAAACTAGCTAAACTTTAGATAAGACATATAGACAAGTTACTTGTTATAGTTAGTTTTTCATCTCGGATCCGCTTTAATAAGAAATGTTGTTGGTCAGAGGGGATTTCTCCATTGTCACTGCTTGTGGGATTCTTTTTTCTTTCCACCGGTAGGGAGATGGATTTTTTTGGATTGTGGGGAGGTGGAAGTAGATTGAGTCTAAGGGATATTTTGGGGGATGGAAACCTGAAATCTTTGGCTAGGTTCCGTGTGGAATTTGGACAGTTTTCATTTGACTTTTGGAGACATAGGTAGTTGGAACATTTTGTAGTGGAAAAGAACAGAATTTTTCGCAGCAATATGGATTTCACATAGTTTTAAAAGCTTTTTGTGTTGGGGTTTTCTCCCATGCATCTGATATCTTTTCTATATAAAACATTGATTTTGAATGAGATTGGGGATATTCCAGAATATTTGATTAGGTGGAAGGAGGATTTTGATATCTCTGAGTAATATTCAAAAAAGGAAAGTATGTATTCTGGCCCATGCTACTTCTGTAAGTTCTAAGATTAAAGGACCTCTTTCGCGAATGAGGAAAAAAATAAAAAGTGGTTTATGCATAAACTATTAAACATCCTTCTAAAATAGTGTCAAAAGTTATTTTAAAAAATGCATGGTTTCTTTAAAGCAACGTAATCCTCAGTGTATGTAAACACTGTTGGATGATGGACTGGGAGGCTAATCCATTTGTTAGGGGTGTTTTTTTTAACTTTCATTTCACAAACATAACTCCTGCCTACCTACCGTAGTTTTCAGTGGTGTTATCCATTGCTGGCAGGAATAGCTGTTACAGCTGTTATAATAACGGCTGAGCTCTTCCCTATTCAGCAACCCCTTTCCATTTCCAGCCACCTGCTTGGGCAGAAGTCTCCTGAGGCCCAGACCTTTTGTGGCCTTTCCAAAAATCTGGCTCTGCCTCCATGCAATGGCCTATGGTAAGGGGCAGGGCTCAGACTGAGCTGTAGCAGTCCAATGATTGTCCGGTAGGCCAAGCCTTTGTAAAAAGTACAGTGACTGGGACTTTTGGAAATAAAGCTTAATTTAGGTTTTGTTATGTTTTTTTTTTTTTAAATTATTGCTCATGTGTGGAGATGAAGATTCCTGGAATTCAGATTTACTGTGCATATCATGCTAGTTTATGAACAGTAGATGAACTTGTAGCATTGAGACTGCCTATTTCGATCTCTTCCATCATTTGAGCCTAACCGATATGTAGTATGAGTAGTGATAACTACATAGTGCTGATAAGGTTAGTTAAGAGCAGTAGCAGGTAAATGGGCTAATAACAGATTTAGTTCTGACCCGAGAAATGCATAGCATCAGCTTTCATAATTTACCAGGTCTTTACTTTTTTACACAGGACTTAACAAACTAATATACTAATTAAATTAAACATGTTGCCTTCCATGTAAATGAACCTAATTCATAACAGGCTTGGTTCTTTGTATAGGTCAGATTTAATTGCTATTGTTCTGAAAGCCAAAACTGTACTATATTGTAATATACTCATCCATGTCCACATCTGTTGCTTGTTTTTCTTTCTATATAAACATCAAAGAGATGTATCAATGCAATAGTGCAGAATGATGCTGATAAGGATGTTTGAAGTCTAGTAGCATAACAAAACAGAAATGTGTTGAATGTTTTACTTCTGGATTATTTTAGGTATCAACAGTTTTTATTTTAAATTCAGGCTAGAAGAGCATGGAAATATGTGATGTCTGCCAGGCATACAGGCAAGTTCCTCTATGAGACTATACTATGAACATGCATCAAGCAAGCAGATGCATGTATCCCTGTAAAGTAAGGAAGGAAGAGAGCACATATTCCCCATTAATCTTGGGAAGGGGGGAGGGGGAATGATCTCTGACCGTTAGCATTAAAGGGAGATTGGAGACTGACACTATTTACAAATCGTGGGGAAGTATAACCTGATATCTGTAGGTATCAAGTGGGTACCTTCTAAAGATCATAATGTCTTTTTTGTAGTATTAGGTGTTGTTTTGGCTGGATGGTAATCTACACACTAATACAGATAAAAGAATCAAGTGGTCACCTTTATCCAGATAAAGTAAATACCGTAAGTAGTCAACTTGCCAAGTAGTTAACGGGCAGCACAGTGGCGTAGTGGTTAGCTCTCTCGCCTTGCAGCGCTGGGTCCCTGGTTCGAATCCCAGCCAGGGCACTATCTGCAAAGAGTTTGTATGTTCTCTCCGTGTCTGTGCGGGTTTCCTCCAGGCACCCCGGTTTCCTCCCACATTCCAAAAACATACGGATAAGTTAATTGGCTACCCCTAAAAAATTGGCCCTAGACTACAGTACTTACACTACATAATATAGACATATGGCAATGGTAGGGATTAGATTGTGAGCTCCTTTGAGGGACAGTTAGTGACAAGATATATATATATATATATACACTGTACAGCGCTGTGTAATATGTCAGCGCTATATAAATACTAAATAATAATAATACTAAATAATAACTGCCTCAAGAATGAAATAGCCAGGTGCCTCAAGATAAAATTATTAGTCAAGTATCCCTCATATGCAATAAATGAACTCGTCATATTGTCCAGATAACAGAATTAAAGTACCCCTAAATTGTTTTTTAATTAACATACTTTTATCTCTGTTTTATTTGTGGTGCTGTGGCATGCCACAGCACCATCCTATCCCCCCAAGCGCCCTGTGTCCCCCGCTCTGCTCAGCTGTAATGCAGAACTCAACTATGGGGGAGGAGGAAGTTATTCCTCCTCTCTGCCCATTCTTAGGAATGCCCCCTTCACTCCCAACTTATAGTTCCTAATGGTGTTACTGGCTACGGTGCGCAAGAGAGATGCAACATGTGGGAACTTGTGGTGATTGAGCTTGGAATGATAGTGAACTATTACTACACTGGTTTCAAGCTCAATCACCACAAGCCCACAGACATTGCAGCTACCCTGAATGCTGTGTACAGTAACACCATCAGGAACTTAAAGCGGTGAGTGAAGTTCCTAAGAACAGGTAGAGAGGATGAACAATTGCTACTTCCTCCCTGCCCATCATCAACCTTCTGCTCAATCGAATATTATGGCTGAGCAGAGCGGGGGGCACAGAGCTGGAGGGGGAGAATGGTGCTGTGACATGTCAGAGTACCACACATAAAACAGGTAAAAGTATGTTAATTAAAAACCAGTTCAGGGGTACTTTAATTCTGTTATCTGGACAAAATGGCTACTTATTTTTCTCATATAAGGGACACTTGACTACTAATTTTATCATGGGGCACCTGACTATTTAATTCTTGAGGCAACTGAATACTTAATCATTTTATCTGGATACATGTTACTTCTTGATTCTTTTATCTTAAGGAATGTGACAACTTGATTATTTTGTCTGGAGGTATGTGATTTACTTGATTGTTTTATCTGTAGGTTGATGAAAGTACTGGTGTGAGGGCTGCCATGACATACTTAATTTATGTATCTAGGGACAAAGTGATTATTCTGGTAATTGGGGAACCCAAACCCAGAGGGTTGCCCTGAAAATGCACTTGTGTGGCGTGGGCCCTGTGGTAGGAGGAGTGGCCTGATTTGGAAGTGATCTGATTGTGTGAAGGGGTTGCTTTTCCTATGAGGGCAAGGTGGGATTCTGTTATTCAGGGGGTTCTGACTGGGGGGGAGGTGCACAATTCCAGTGTTTGCCATTGGTGCTATTTTACCTAGATACCCCACTGCACACCATGGTTTATAAGGACTAGTTACCCTGGCTGTTCTGACAAACATTACTGGGAGTTTTCTTGGGGTGGGGATCAGCAAAGTCACCTTCTGACCTACTTGCCCATGTCATCTTATCCCCATCTGAACATACAGGGTGAACGTGAGGTGTCTGTAGAAATCATTCCTTGCATATAAGGTTTTAAGTATTGAATAAAAGTTATATTTTATTGGTAGCATATTAAGCTACTTTAGTACAGAGAGGGCTTTTGTCCCTTATATTACACTATACTGTATATATATATATATATATATATATATATATATATATATATATATATATATAGTTTACATGAGCTTTATTTCTTTACTTATTTTTTATTTATGATCAGTAAACTCATTCACAAATTTTGTAAAGCGTTATAAAGTAATGAATTTAAAAAAAAAAAAGAATACTAACTTGTCTTAACATAACATTCCTGAAATTGACATGCAGCCATTGTCTAAATACTGGTCATTATTGAGTATCTTGTTGATAGGCTCACATAACATTAGTGGCATAATAGCTATGTTCTCCCTGAAGGTTTTACATGAACAATATGCTTGTATTCCCAGCAGCCCTAGGCTGTCTATAAATGTCATCTCTACTGAGAGTAAACAGCAACACATACACAACTGTGTACAGATCTGATGCAATGTTACACACACATTCTAGAGATGATGCAGCCACTGACTGCTGAAAAGGACGCAGTACCGTCACATTATAGTGAAACCATTAAGAGCTTTTCATGCCAAACACACTGCACTGATGCACATTACAGAATATAGTATACAAATAGCAAGGAGTGCTGAGGAAGAAAACAAAGCTGCTTATATTTCCATACAAAAAAAAAAAAAAAGAACCAACAGAGGTGGCATCACTTTCTGTGGCTAGCCCAATCCCGTGTGTTATTAAAATGAAAAATACCGGTGCTAAATACATCAGAATGGATCAATCATTGAGCTATCTTTTACCTAGGGTGTCTCTGGTTGCATGTGTTTATGCATCTTATGACGGATATCTATGTTTTTAAGGTAGAAAATTGGTATTTAGTTGCTAAGGTTAGCCCTTCTGAATAATATAATGAATGTCTTGTTCACGTTTTTGTGCTACTGCTGATATGTATAATCACTTGACTCTGACAACCGTAATTAACCTTTGCACTCTCTAATGGATCCAATTCCCGTTAGCTGAGTGTTACAAGGCCATTTACTGCCGATACTGAGCACATTTTTTAGTAACTCAGACAACACTAGTGCGGTTTGGCATATATTTTCTTTACTTATGTGCAATTTTTCTTTAATAGATAATTAGTACCAGTTTTGTGTGCTCATTAAAGGCAATTATGACATATTCTTAGAGAATAATTAAACTATTTTGTTAGGTAGGTGATTATAAGATATACACATAATGGTAGAAAATAGATTTAAATTGTCAGAAAATATGTATGAATTTTAAGGACTGTATAGTGGGAGCACTCAGTTTATGTCAAAGTTGTGGACACATTTCTAAGAGATGTCTATGTGAATCAAGTGTCACTTAAATACAGTGAATTTCCACTGAAAATCATAGTAATGCTAAGTTGTATGTGTCTATTGTGAACCTTTTTACATCATGCTAGCAGACTGGTGCCAATTGGAAAATGGCATAAAGGAATTTTCTGTTAATTTATAGGTTGCCTGGTGTTCTATTGCTTCTCCTACTGTTACTCCCCAGCAATCCCCATGGATTGTGTTCTCATTAACAATTCTTCTGCCCAGTTTTGTCAGTTACCTTGCTCTGTCTTCTCACTGTAAAGCCTCATACACATGGTGGTTTAAACTAGGCCGGGGCTGGGGTAACTGGCAGTCAGTGGAGGTATTAGCAGAGAGTGGTCGCATCAGAAGAGTGGAAGGAGATGTAGTTAAGATGAGCAGCAGTGTTCAGTAGAGATTGGGGAGGTGCCAGTCTATTTTTTGTAAAGCTGTAGAGTGGGAGGAGAACAATGGACTCAGATTGTGTTGGGGTGTCACTGTTGCCTGGTCCTTATGTGACTTTGGGAGAGACCTGTACACATGTTAAGCCGCATCTACATGCGTAGATGCGGCTCCGATCCTCCTTATCAATCGAGCCGCTGATGCGGCTCGATTGATAAGATCCGACAGGACGGATCTTGCTTCCGCCGATTCCCTGCTCGCTCCCCGCGAGGGGACAATGGCAGGGAATCGCGTGTAGATGAGGCTTTAGATTTCCTGCTGAGTCAGTCCTGAATGGCTGCCTCTACCGAGTGTCATCTAGCATTTGTAGCTGGCTGATGTCTGGAACAGACACTCATTGGTGAGTAAGTGCTACTTTGCCTCATGGTGTTCTCAGCAGACTATGCTGCTGTGGAAGTTCCAGGTGTCATCTTGGCTGTGGTCTGGTTGGTTCCATGTGTCCTTCACATTTCTTAAGGAGGCCACTAAATATACAGTTTATACGCCTATCTGATAATTCAGGTGGCCACGTCGTAATGATAGCGCCACTCAACTATGAGGAGACACACTGGTACCATAATATCAATGAGCACTCACAAATCAAAAGCAGGGTGTCTTCATGCGCTTATATCAGTTTTATTTGTGGCTTGCAAAATCTTAATAAAACGGAGCCCATGCTCCTATTAAAACATCCTAAAAACAACAAGTGACACTATGAAGCTACTATTGCACTAAATCCCACCCACTGCCACAGTGGGGGTAAATTCCTGCATAGATCGCCCAGCTAATGCCTATGCAAATCATACAGGTACCCAACCACAATTTGGCATATGTGGGCCCACCACCCGGCGTACACCATGAGCCCTCCACTCATCCACCCTAACACTAAGCGGCAGCAGCACTGCACCTGCTTGCTATATCGCTGACAATTATCTGACACTTGCTCATATACGATCTCAGCTGTCCCAGCAATTCCACAGATATGGCTTAAGGCAGGAACACTTCCTTATTATCTTCTGTGTATATTTCACACTCAAGTCACCATGAACAATTGCACACACTGCAGTTAATGACCCTCTTTCTCCCCTCCACAGCAGATCTACACAAGTCAGGGTGTAATGAAGTGGCCGTCCATACTCACTACTTCCGAGCGGTCATATTGCACTTCAGAGTGTCACTTGTTGTTTTTAGGATGTTTTAATGGCAGCACGGTGGCGTAGTGGTTTGCGCTCTTGCCTTGCAGCGCTGGGTCCTTGGTTCAAATCCCAGCCAGGGCACGATATGCAAGGAGTTCGTATGTTCTCCCCGTGTCTGCGTGGGTTTCCTCCGGGTACTCTGGTTTCCTCCCACATCCCAAAAACATACAGATAAGTTAATTGGCTCCCCCCCCCCCCTAAAAATTGGCCCTAGACTACAGTACTACACAATATAGACATATGACTATGGTAGGGACTAGATTGTGAGCTCCTTCGAGGGACAGTTAGTGACAAGACTTTATATACTCTGTACAGCGCTGCGGAAGATGTCGGCGCTATATAAATACTAAATAATAATAAAATAGGAGCATGGGCTCCGCTTTATTAAGATTTTTCAAGCCACAAATAAAACTGATATAAGCGCATGAAGACACCCTGGTTTTGATTTGTGAGTGCTTAATGATACAGTTTGCTGAATGATCGATTACAAACAATTCTTTGTATGAACAATCAGAAAGGATTGTGTGGGACCGCTAATGCTGGGAATACACCATGAGTTTTTTCGGCAGATAGATGGATAATTTCTGACAGGACTGATCTGATTTCAATCATGTTTCTAAACAATTTTTTCATAGAAGTGAATGGAAATCAATCAGAAAAATGATCAGAAAATCGATTGGAAAAACGATCAGAAAATCGATCAGAAAGTAAATTTGCCCAAAAAAACCTCTTCCTGTATTCACAGCATTACAGGCAAAATTTCCTAACCAATGCGATCAGATTAATGAAATCGATATGATTTTCGGTTCGATCCTGTCAATCTGATTGGATTGATTAGGAGATTTTTGTCCATTATCGGTCTCAAACAATTTCCGATTATTCATACAAAAAATTGTTTGTAGTCGATTGTTTAGCAAATAGTATCGTTAGTGGCCACCTTTAGAAACACTAGATCCAACTTTGTGTTACCAGTGGCTTGTAGCCCCAATCCTCTGCTTTGGGTCCTTTACAACCAGGTAGATTGCTGTCATCCTTAGTGTCTGCCTTCTGGTTTCTGGAGCTACAATGACACATGTCTCTTCTGGAAAGTTACTGGAAAGCTAAATGTTTATCAAGCAATTCATAAAAAGGATAGTGTTGATCCACAAGTTGTTTAGTAATTTAATGCTGTGAAAAATTCCCTTTATTTACCACTTGCAGCCAGGAATGATTTTATTGACATGGCAGATGATTCAAAATAAGCTTACTTGCAACCAGGAAATTAGTGCACCGTTTGGTGATTGGTAACCCCCCCCCCCCCCCCCATCCCATTTTACTCAATTACCTAACCCTCCTCACGCATTATTTACTCACATTTGTATTTCCACATCAGACACAGGTAAGCAGTATAATAATGCTTGGTGAAATCATTGCAATTTATATAACTGACCTGTAGGCCGGTTTCACACTGCAAATTGGTGGCAGCAATGCGGTGAGGTGCGCCCGCGGCCCTGCATCGTCAGAAACAGGCCTTCGGGGAACATGACGTTACTATGGTGTGTTCCCTGTCTGGCCTCCAGCCGAGCAGGAAGTGACGCGCGCTTGCTGTCACTTCCTGCTTTGGGTATGCGGAAGTGCATGGAAGCGTATTGTTGTTGTCGTTGCCCCTCAACGCCAAAATTTTTAAAATCCCTGCATCACCATAGAGTAACATAACTTCTGGGTCTGATGCAGAGGCAAGTATGTGCGTTAATGTAGTTTTTCCAAGTGTCAGGGATGTGGTGAAAACGTCACTTCCGTCCTATCGTGCCATACTGTGGCAGTATGAAAGTCTCCATAGACTGTCATCGCCCGACAGTGGGGTGTGGTAAAAATACTGCACTGCCCCGGTGTGAAAGGGTCCTTAGGGATATTTCTCCCCTACACCAAAGCTGATATTTTCTTAAGAGCCACCCGTGTTTGCATCTATGACATGTTTTGCTAATATTGTTTAATAAAAATAGTTTGCTCTTTAAATGTACCTTCTTCTTGTACTGTGAAACAAATTCATGAACTGAATGTGGAAACTTATCTATGGATGTCTAAAGTAATATCATAAATATGCACTGTATTATACGTTATATCATCTAGCTGATAGAGGAGCATGAGGTAAAAGTAAAGAGCGTAACAAATACCTTCTGTTTTAAAAAGGCAAACTTCTGTTTTTTAAAGAGAGTACCGTAACTGTTACTTCCACAATATATATTTTTAATGTTATGAAACACGCCTTGCAACTATTGCTTATATCCCATGTAAATTTGTCTACATTGGTATTACATGCTTGTATTATTATTACTTTATACTCTCTAACAACATAAAGTTAATTGTAAAGTAAAATCATGCTGTTCTATAAGATTTACTATCAGAGCATCACACTCTTACCAGGCTTACATAAGAGGTCTTTTAAAATCAATAAGTACATTTATTTTAGCAAAAAGGTGAAATATGGCTTATCTGAGAAAGCCTAGGACACTTGTATCAGAAAATGAAAATCAAACACTTCTAACTCTAATGCATAAAAAAACAAAACGACTCTCTGTAATAAATCATACTGGCCCCTTATTCAATTGATTTTTTTTCTCTCCATTTTCTCCTAGCTGATAATATCATATCTTATCTACAAAATGCTTTTCAAGCCACCAGCAAGCAAGAAAATGCTCAAAATAATCTTAACTGTTCTTTCCCGCCTACTTTTTGGTACTGTTTCAGTTGCAGCGTGCTGAAAAGTTATTTAGATGAAAAATTATTTCCTAGGAGAAAACTTAGGAGAAAAAGTGAATTGAATTAGGGTATGAAGCACCGCTGAAGGGCAGATATATTATTAAGTGTTTTGGCATGTAATGCTACAGAGTAGGAGTACTATAAAAAAAAGTCATAGAACCCCCTTGTCATAAGAGGAACATTCAGCTGCCCTGTCTCCAAACCAATTAGAGAGGCTTTAGTGTTAAATACCTCGGGTTAAAAAGCTAAAGTCACTCTGATTGGTGAGGAGGTAGAACAGCCACAACATTCATTTTGTAATTATTTTGTATCAGAACTTTATTTAAAGAATAAACTTGTGGTGTCTAGTAAGGTAAATATAACCCAGGCTTTACAAAATGGTCTGGATTTGGTTTATCCTCAACACGTGTTCACTATACAGTGTAAAGATAAATATTATATGAATGAGTGATTGCTAACATACGTGGTTAACAATAGCAGAAACATAAAATTGTCTCTAAAAAAAAATAAAATCTTATTCTCCAGTCCAAAACATTCAAATATTAACATCAGAGCACCTGGGATCACTTACTGTTCGGTTATACGCAAAACTGTAACCATGTGTGCTGGCAGCATAGAACAATAATAATAATATATTTTACCAATGTAGCAATTAGACATTGATTAACAGCATACTTTACATGATGTATGGTAAAGTGCACATCAAAGATACTGAACTACAGAAACACCTGCTAGTTGTGTATGGGTGCATTCTCTGATCTAAGAGTGAAATGTCACTAATTTTTGCTCCTCCATTTATTTTCAGTAGTAGACTGAAGGGTGCACAGGTGATGAATGTTTATTACATTGTTTTCAGCTTATAACTTTACATTCTCCCCTCTATTCTTTCTTGAGATGAACAAGATAAGACAAGAATCCAATTATAATTGTTTTTTTTTTGGTTTTGGTTTTTGTGTGGACTAGCCTGCCAGTGTGATGGCATATTTTTTAACCCCAGAGACCCAGGCCCATATGCAATTCACTTTTTCACCTGAGTTTTCTCCTAGGTGATATTTTAAAACTTGTCAATAAAATGCATTTTAAACCACCAGCAAGCAAAAAAAAAAAAAAACTCAAAATAAATTTTATAGTACTTTTTACCTACTTTTTGATACTTTTCCATTGCAAAGTGCTAAAAAGTTATTTTGAATCAAAGATGAAAATGTTTCTCCTAGGAGAAAACTCAGGTGAAAAAGTGAATTGCATATGGCCCCCAGTTTTGTAATATTACAACATCACATTTAAGCTACAAAAGGCTACAAAAATAATCCCTCTTCCATTTTCTTATTTTTAAAACCTCATGTATATTACTAATAGGTCCTCTTGTTCAGTTCTGCAACACTATTGGATAGTTGAATGGGTAAATAAGCCTATTTATCTGGCCATGAAGTCATACAACCCAACCCAGGTGCCTATTTAGGTCTCTGGGGGTTAAGAGATGAATTTAACTTTTATTTATGATCTTATGCTAGCTAAAGCTGAAGGGCAGAAGGGCCTACAGTGCAACGCACGATGGAGTGGGTGGGCGAGGTGGAGACCAATACCCACAGCAGCACTCGGCCGAGGCTATTCTTTACAATTGATCACTTGCCAAGGCATTGATGGTGCCTACAATCACTAATTCTCTCTAATATTGTTAATTACTAACTTCCACACATTAAACACTTCACCACTGAAGGGCTTCTCCCCTTGTGGACTAGAGCAATTTTCACCTTTTCACTCATCACTTTTTTACTATTTATCACAACAAAATGATCTATATCTTGGGTTTTTCACCACTAATTAGGCTTTCTTTGGGTGATATGTTTTTCTAAGAATTATTTTATGCTAAATGCATTTTAACGGGAATAATAAGAAAAAAATGGGAAAAAATCATTATTTCTCAGTTTTTGGCCATTATAGTGTTATACTGTAATTAAAACCCACCTATTTTATTTGCCCATTAGTTGCAGTTATTACGACGTATTTTCCTAGCACAGTATATGGCTTCAATATTTTATTTGGAAATAAAGATGCATTTTTTCAGTTTTGCATCCATCCCTAATTACAAGGCCATATTTTCAAAAATAATAATATACCCTCTTGACCTACATATTAAACAGTTAAGTCCCTAATGTAACTATTTATGTATTGTTATATTGTCATTTTTTATGCAAAATATTTATTTGGGTAGCTTTGGGAGATAAGGGGTTATTTCTAATAGTACGTGTAGGTCTTTTTATTTAAAAATATATTTAGGTTTAATTTTACTATTTGGCCACAAGATTATCTTCCTGAGCATATTTTTAGTGCGCTAACAAGATGTAATGCGTGGCTGGGTTACTTACATTATTACAATGACCGTAGGCATCTCATTGATGCACTTGATGTATTCATGAATTCATTGATGAATTTGGGAACTGTGTTACCATTCACTGATCGGTGAACTAGTACACTGCAAGGGAGAGGGGTTGCAGGCGCACCCATAGAGGACAGAAGACGAACATAAATACCCTTGGAGTGGCAAGAGACCAACCACGGGGCGTAGATATACTGCCGCTAGCATGGCTAGTGGTATATATAATAATAATACTCCCATTTATCCCTTGCTGAAGATTAACAACTTTTAGGGGATGTGCGGCTATTCACTCAGCAAGAATTAAATTAATACAGACCTAGGGTTGATCATTTTTTCTATACGGGGCATTGTGATTCAAGGCATTGATGGTGGTCAGGGACTGCTGTACACATGCTAGATTCTTGGCAGAGATGGTCCATATTGTCTGCCTTGACCGAGAACCATTTAGCAGGAAGTTTCAAAGGAAATTAGGTAAATTACAGTGGGAATTGAATTAATTCAGTTACTTCCAGATTTTACATTGGTGCCTATTGTTTTTCTTCTGTTTATCACAGCTTGAAGAGAGGTGAGAGGACATTCTACACATGTGCAGTACTACGGCACAGGCAGAGTGCAATGGGGTTGCATGCACGTTGCTGGGCTCCGCACGTGCAGTATGTGGCAATTGGAGGATTTACCGGGACAGCCAGTAAAGGACTGAGGCGGACCCAGAGGATGGTGATGGAACACACAGCTTGCAGGGGCCTGGAAAAAGCCCCAGGTACATTTAAATGCTTTATTTTTTTTTTCGTCTTGGGTTCTCTTTAATAACTACTGACTTTATTACACTTAGCGGGAGGGAGCGGCTGCTTCCTATAAGCTGAATTCTACAATTTTTGGAATACAGATATAATCCATCAAAGTGCCTTTCTTAAAACCTTTTTCATAATCTGTAAATAAATATTTGCTTAGGGATGTATGATTATGCTTTTCTATTTCAGGCAAACTGAAAGACAAGTAAATAGTGCTGTATCGTGCATTCCCTTACTGATCCTAATGTATTAGTAGAATGTGCAGAGTGATACTCATCATTTTTTTTTGTATTTGCTTAATCCTTGATTTGATTTCCAGTATTGAGCTGCGAGGAGTATTGTAATTATGTCCTTTTTACTTTCCATATTATTCAGCTAAGCATCTGGCTGCCTTAATAACAAAGCTACAGCTTCTTACATAAAGTGAACTCCGTGAAACCTGACATAATGCATAAAGGGGAAAGCGAGATGACAGACTAACACCTTAGGGTGACAGAAAATCAACATGTAAATTATGTTATTTTACATCAAAGTTGTGGACCTAAGTTTATTGCTAAAGTATCCAGATTTAAACATTAGTGTCCTGAGGACAATTACCTTCATGATGAGTGATGGTTATGTCTCTTTCCTGATGGCAGAACACCTGGCCTGTCTGTCTGCAGAGATCTGGGACATGTCTTTTTCAGCTTCCTTCCAGGACCTAGGGAGTAAGGCACTATATTGTTCTGCCATGTTTCACTGTCAGTGAAGACCTGATAGTTCCTGCTCTCTCTATTTTACATCCATTGTTGTCATAAACACACAGAAACTCCACACTGTGCTCTGAATTATAACTAAGCTGCTACATTTAAGAAAACAGTAATATTTATTCAATGTGCTCTTCCGTGTAACAGATGATTGGTTTTTCTCGAAAGCACTTCAAACATCCAATCAGATGCAGCATGAAACATTCAACAAAACACTAAATTATCTCTGCATGACTGGATGTTTAGTTCTTTTAAAGAGACCCTAAGCCGTGGCATAAATTGAAAATCTGGACTTATGGGTCCTGGGGCTTCCTTCAGCCCCCTGTAGCCCGCAAGGTCTCACGGTATCTTCTCGGTCCCTTTCGTGGTCCTGCTGGCAGGTCTGGTAAGTTGCGCATGCGCACGCACCTGGTGTGTCATCACGCCAGTCGCCGTAAGCGTTCTGTGCTGTTGACCGCGCGTGTAGATTGGGCTTAAGGGTGATCTGGTTTCTAGCCCCTGCACTCTCCTTATCAATATCCCTTGAAGAAGATCTGCTTTAGGTTTTATGGGCCTCCCTCTAGGGAACAATAAACAAATAACCATTTCCCCAGAGCAGAGGCCTGGAGGCCTGGGCTGAAATAAACACTTTTTTTTAGCAAAGCTACAAAGTTAAAGGGACACTCCTAATCATGCTTTGTGTACTCTACATCACACCTTTGTGTGCAATTTCATTCGCTGGGCGCTTTTAGCGCAGGTGAATCTGTCACACGCCCCCATAAGTGTTTCTGTGGGCGTGGAATTCCCACAATGCCCTGGCCTGAGCGTCTAACTTGTTCTGCTTTGTAAGGTTCACCGCAGCTAGAAAGGCCACCTGATTCTGTGTTGACTACAGGAGACCGAGTGACTCCTGACTGCAGCATTTCCTCAATCTCTCTCTTCATCTCGGTCTGCACCTCAGGAGAGGTGCAATGGGGAATTGCCTTATAGTCTTGGGGATCCCCGTATCCATTTTGTTGGCTGCTAAATTGATTTGCTGAGGGGTTCTCAAGAATGTTTGCCTAGTGCTCAGCACTTCCACCCCCTAGACTTGCTGGGAGTACGAAAGGTGTAGGGTTGACGTTCAAATTGTCCGCCACTTCTTGTATGTCTGCCAGTAAGTCTAGCAAAGGATCAGTCTCCCTCGGTTCTAACTGATTGCACACAGTTAGCACACACTGGGTTGAAAATACTGTTGAAAACAAACTGTTGAAAACAAAGAAAGCCCTGAGAATCCCCCATGAGGAGGTAGACTGGCCCAAAACCTGTCGGTTCTGTCAGATTTTAACTGCCTACTGTTTCGCGATAGTGGTCCTTTAAAGTCCCATTCATTATTTTTTTAATTCTTCATATTGTGCATAAATATTTACTATATCATGTCAACTGTATAACTATTGTAAATGTAGAAGGAACAACATACGCCTATTGCCGATTTGATTCATGCATAGCAAACTTTTTATGAGTATTTTTTTCTAACCAAGCCAGGATTTTTTTTCTCCACTTGTGCAGGAATCAATTAGCTTCAAGTAAAATTAAAAAGCTGTTTGCAAGGATTCAGATGTCAGAATAACTTTGGAAAGGGTAAAATTGGCATTGGCTGTGGCATCAAGCCTCTAGCAATTAACTGCAGCAAAAATGATCCAAACAAATATCTTCTCTGCCGGCAGTTAAGTGTCTTTCTCAGAATTTCTTTGATGTTGTTAAACTCCTGCACCGTAGAGCAATCACTTTCAAGAACCCCAAACATCCTAAAATTAGAAAGGGGGGGCGGAAGGTGTATATATTTTCAAATACACATTTTCCTCTTAATTTGCCGATAATACATTTTCGTTGCAAAGATTTAATTGGACTGATCTTGATTAAAATGTAATATGCTAATATATGAAACAATTGTTTTGTATGTTTTATCAGTTGTTCTATTAAATTTGCATATTTTAGAATAAATTTACTGCATTTCCATATTTTGTATTCAGATATGTGGAAATTTAGATTATTATTTTATTTGTGAGCATTTAGAATATAAATTTGTTCAGATACTAATATTAAAGACAACGTTCACAGTGGGGTGTTGCATTGCACATTCTGCAAACGCAGGATCGCAACAGAGGGAAAAAGTTGCTTGCGTACAGTGCGATGCACACAGGGAAGCATGCAGTACATACAATGAATGCTTCACCACAACTGTATATTATTATGTGGTGCCCCATTGCATGCATCGTGTTAGCATACGAATGAAATAACCGCCGGGAGACTTGAGTACAGGACACAGAGGATATACAGCTTACCCTGCTCCTGCACAATTCCCAGCGGCGGTAATTACTATTCCCCCTCCAGGTCCACGTGGATTGTGGGGAATGATGTAATTCGGCTATTGCTAGCGGCCAAATTACAGTGTTTTGAAACTAACTTCAGCTCCGTCGTCTGACGGCCCCGAAGTTACTCACTGTGCGTTGCTATAGCCATAATTTCTATTGCGGTCTATGGTGGCGCCAGCTGTGCCTAAAACTCCTGCACTGCAATTGGCGTATTCGTCATGTTATGGTAACAAATCCTATTGCACCACACTGCTAACTTGTTGATGTGAACACACCATTACAATAATATAATTGCATTACGATTATATCGTCACAGCCAACACAACACACTGCAACACCCCACTGTGAACATAGCCTTCATGTAGGATTATAAATGCCATAAATCATATTTTTTTATAGTGGATTATTGTACGGTGCCAGATCATTAACAATAAAGGTTATACAACTCTAAATCAAGAGTAAAACCAGAAAATGGAAAAAATTGCCTAATTGCCTAATTTTGTTTCCAAGTCTTTTCAATTTCACTGGTGAATTGCAGTTAATGTCTTTTGGTTTCTCAAAGAGTAACTATCAGGCATAAAATCAAAAATAAATTCTTTATTTCTATCTGGTAAACAAGTAATAAGGATGCTAACCAGGCAATCCAACAGTTAAAAATCACTTATTTTTCTTCTCCATAAAACATCATTCCCCCAGCTTCCCTGGCTCTTATTTGGTACATCTGCTGCTCAAAGGAAGTTGCAGGGCACGCTGGGCTTTTTTTTCTTCTTTACTTTCCCCTCAGATTTAACTAATGCAGCCTGATTGGCTGAAGCCTCCCCCCCACCCCCCCCCCCCCCCCACACACACACCTCTGTGCCTCTCTGATTGGCCAATATTTCTCAATGTACTTTCCACTGCAGAGCTGGGTAGGAGTGTCTGACGACTGGGAGTTGGGGGGGGGGGGGCAAAGAGATACAGACAAAGTAAGGGAGGAAATGATGTCAGGATTGGCTTCAAGATAGACACAGACAAAATGGAAAATCCTAATGGCTGACATCTCCACTTTACAAGCTCTATACAATCTCAATATAGGTCACCAGAATGTATAATGTGTGAACATGTACAGGGATCCACTGATACTTGCAAACTGCACATTAGCAATCAGAAATGGAAAGCAACATTTGATCACTATAGTTATTACTTACTATGGGTACTGGTAGCTCACTCCTACTCATCCTCCCCACCCCCTCTCCATGGCATAGAACAGATGAGTGTTATATTTGTATGGCGCCTAAATTATCGAGATGAATAGTTTTGAGCAACCTTTATTGTGTTAAGTTTGTTCAACTACAATGTAGCCAAACTCACACAGTTTCAGGAACAGGAGTTTTTTTTTATTGTGACAGGATAGGAATGGGGTTCAGCTATAATATAGTCAAGCTTCAAGAGTAAATGTTGTGCAATAAGGTAGCCTAGGGATAGTGTTAGGCATGGAGAGGGAGTTTAGAGTTAGTCATGGAGAAGCAGCTTAGTGTTATCAGTTAGGCATGGAGAGGAAAGTTAGTGTTAGCAGTTAGGCATGTAGAGGCATGTTAGTGTTGCGCGTGGAGAGGGAGGTTGGTGATTAGGCATGGTAAGGGAGGTTAATGTAAGGAATGGAGCACGGAGAGATATTATTTACCAGTATTTTAACTATGGGTAGTGATGCTCAAATACCCCTTTTTAAAATTCGAGTTTGGTCGAATTCGAATAGTAAATTATTCGAGGTCAGTCGAATATTCGAGTCGAATAAATTTTACTATTCGATTCGACCTCGGACTTCGAGCTCACTATTCGAGTCGGTATTCGAGCTCATTATTCGAGCTGACTATTCGAATTGGCCTTAAATAGCTTCCCAACACTTGTTTTGAGGGTGAATGATGCAAGAAACATATTTTTTTCCAAGTAACAACAGCAAGTGATTATGTGGGGATGTTCCTTTAAAAAAAAAAAAGGTGAAAAGAGAAGTTGTGTCCAGAATTTTGTTCAGTACTGTATATACTTCTTCTTCTTCTTCTTCTTTATCTTCTATATCTTCTTCTTCTTCTTCTATATCTTCTTCTTCTTCTTCATCTTCTTCTTCTTCATCTTCTTCTTCTTCATCTTCTTCATCTTCATCTTCTTCATCTTCTTCTTCATCTTCTTCATCTTCATTTTCTTCATCTTCTTCTTCATCTTCTTCATCTTCATCTTCTTCATCTTCTTCTTCATCTTCTTCATCTTCTTCATCTTCTTCTTCATCTTCTTCATCTTCATCTTCTTCATCTTCTTCTTCTTCTTCTTCATCTTCTTCATCTTCTTCTTCTTCTTCATCTTCTTCTTCTTCATCTTCTTCTATATCGTCTTCTTCTTCACTTATTTCTCTTTTCATTTTTTTTTTTTTAAAGAAATGCAGCTATTTTTGAGCGTAACAACAAATAGCTGGTGGCGCACGCATGTTGGAAGCGCCATTGTATGTGCTCCCTGGCAGTGGAAACACACAGACAGCAGGAGGTAAATTCAGCAGCAGGAGGAGGAGGATGAGTGTGTGGCAGCATGCAGTCAATGAGGCAGGCAGCGTGACATAATAGCCCTGGTACCTAGCGGTGATACCAGGGCGTAAATAAACACAACAGGAGGTCCCAGACAGCGGTCGTGCAGCCCACATTGTGTCCAATACACAACTGGGACAACACAGTTTTCAACCCGGGCACCTCAGAAAAATTAAACCTTTTTTTGTAATGGTTTTGTAGTTTTGGTTTTACAACCAATTACACAGATATATAGCTATTGTTTGACGTAATAGCTGGTGGCAGAGTGGCAGCAGAAGGTAAATCTGTGTACCCTGGCGGTGGGAAACACAGACAGACAGCAGCAGCAGCAGGAGGAGGAATGGAGGAGTAATTATGTGAGCAGCTATTGTTTGACGTAATAGCTGGTGGCAGTGTGGCAGCAGAAGGTAATTCTGTGTACCCTGGCAGTGGGAAACACAGACAGACAGCAGCAGCAGGAGGAATGGAGGAGTAGTGTGAGTGTGGCAGCAGGTAGGCAGCGTGACATAATAGCCCTGGTACCTAGCGGTGATACCAGGCCGTAAATAAACACAACAGGAGGTCCCAGACAGCGGTCGTGCAGCCCACATTGTGTCCAATACACAACTGGAACAACACAGTTTTCAACCCGGGCACCTCAGAAAAATTAAACCTTTTTTTTTTTTATGGTTTGTTTGGTTTTGGTTTTGCAACCAATATAGCTATTGTTTGACGTAATAGCTGGTGGCAGAGTGGCAGCAGAAGAAGGTAATTCTGTGTACCCTGGCAGTGGGAAACACAGACAGACAGCAGAAGGGCAGTACACAGCAGCCCACTGTAGGTGTAAAATGTGTGGCTGCAGGCGACGTAATAGTCAAAGTGAACAAGGCTGGCTTAGTGAGCAGGGGCCAGGAGGTGGTAAAGGGTGGTAAGGCACATTAACGATGGTTCCGGCAGCCAGTTCATGTCCCCCTCTCGCCGACAACAGGGGCCAGGAACTCGCCTTCCACCCACGCCTGGTTCATCTTCAGAAACGTCAGTCTGTCCACAGACTTGTGAGACAGACGTGAGCGTTTCTCGGTGACCACGCCACCAGCTGCACTGAAGCAGCGCTCGGACAGCACGCTGGAAGGGGGGCAGGACAGCACTTCCAGGGCGTACTGCGCTAGCTCGCTCCAGATCTCCATGCGCTTGACCCAATACTCCATGGGATCAACAGGGGCATCGCTGTCAAGCCCGCTGTACGACCCTATGTAGTCAGCCACCATGCGGGTCAGGCGCTGGCTGTGACCGGAGGAGGATGCTGCTGCATGCATCTCCTCTCTAGTCACTGCTGCCGGAGCCTCTACAGTCCTGTAGAGCTCGTGGCTGAGAGACAGCAGGTCAGTGGGGCGCTTGCTGCTGCTGGATGCAGGCACCTGCTGCTGCCTCTGTGCTGGCTGCTGGACAGTGGGGGTGGAAGGCTGGGGGAAGGCTTCCTCCAAGCGCTCAACAAGGGCCTGCTGCAAGCTCCTTATTTGTTGCGCTGGGTCTCCTCCTGCAGGCGGCAGGAACTGGCTCAACTTCCCCTTGAGGCGTGGGTCCAACATCATGCTGATCCAGATGTCCTCCCTCTGCTTCATCTGGATCACCCTGGGGTCCCTGCGCAGGCACGTCAGCATGTGCGCTGCCATTGGGAAGAGGCGGGCCACGTCTGCTGGCACATCGACGTCAGTGCTGTCCTCATCCTCCTCCTCTGCCGCCTCATCCTCTCTCCACCCCCGCACCAACTCAGCTGCGCTGTGCTGATCCCCCTCATCAGCAGCCAGGTCAGGGACCTCCACCAAGTCCTCCTCCTCCTCCCCCTCAGAGGTGGACTGCGCAGCTGGTTGCCGCTCCTGCTGGTCCAAGGCTGCCGCTCCCTGTTCCAGCAAAGCATCGAGGGCCCTGTTCAGCAGAGAAACCAGGGGCACCCACTCGCAGACCATAGCATGGTCCCTGCTCACCATGTTTGTGGCCTGCAGGAAGGGAGCCAGCACAAAGCACACCTGCTGCATGTGCCTCCAGTCATCATCGGGGACGATGGATGGGATGTTGCTGGTCTTGTCCCTTCTCTGAGCTGCGGAAACAGTGGCCAGGGCAAGGTACTGGTTGACAGCGTGCCTCTGTTCAACCAGACGCTCCAACATCGCCAGGGTGGAGTTCCAGCGAGTCGGAACGTCAAGGATCAGCCGATGGCGTGGCAGATCCAGCTCCTTTTGCACGTCTTCCAGGCTCGCACAGGCTGCAGCCGAGCGCCGGAAGTGACGCACAACATTCCTTGCCGTTTCCAGCAGTTCGCCCATCCCCTGGTAGGTGCGCAGGAACTTCTGCACCACCAGGTTCAGCACGTGGGCAAGACAGGGGATGTGGGTCAGGTTTCCCCTGTCTATGGCAGCAACCAGATTGGCCCCATTGTCGGACACCACCTCTCCGACTCTGAGGCCTCTGGGGGTCAGCCAAATCCTCTCCTGCTCCTGGAGTTTGGCCAACACGTGGGCTGCCGTCAGCTTGGTCTTGCCAAGGCTGACCAAGTGCAGCAGCGCTTGGCAGTGGCGGGCCTGCACGCTGCTGCTGAGGCGGGGGGTTTGGCCAGGTGTGGCGGAGGATGGCAGAGGATCGGAGGAACCCGCTGCAGTTCCCCTGACCCTGCGGGGTGGCACCACCCACTGTGTTGCTGCTGCTGCTGCTGTGCCCGCTGCTGCTCTCCCATCCTCACCCCCTTCCACCAAGCTGACCCAGTGGACAGTGAAGGACAGGTAGCGGCCTGTCCCGAAGCGGCTGCTCCAGGAGTCCATGGTGACGTGGACCCTTTCACCAACCGCGTGCTCCAGCCCTCGCTGCACATTGGCCATCACAAAGCGGTGCAGTGCAGGAATGGCCTTGCGGGCGAAGAAGTGTCTGCTGGGGAGCTGCCAGTCTGGGGCTGCACAAGCAAGCAGCGCCCGTATGTCGCTCCCCTCCTGCACGAGCGTGTACGGCAGGAGTTGGGAGCACATGGCCCGTGCCAGCAAGCCGTTCAGCTGCCGCACGCGACGGCTGCTGGGAGGCAGAGCCCTAACCACCCCCTGGAAGGACTCGCTCAAAAGGCTCTGGCGTGGCCTTTTGCTGACACGGGAATCAGCAGACACAGCGGAGGAGGCCACTGAGGACTGGCTGCCAGAACAGGCCTCAGTGTCGGCGGCAGGAGTTGCAGAGGGGGGAGGAGCAGTGCGTTTCCGCACTCCTGCTGGTGCTGCTGGAGGAGCAGGAGGGCGGGTGGCTGCTGTTGCTGCTGCTGCTGCTGAAGGCTGTGCAGTGATGGGTGTGGTGCCACTGCCAGCACCAGATGCCTTCAGCCTCTGGAACTCCTCATGCTGGTGGAAATGTTTAGCCGCAAGGTGGTTGATGAGCGAGCTGGTGCAGAACTTTAAGGGGTCTGCACCTCTGCTCAACTTCCGCTGACAGTGGTTGCAAGTGGCGTACTTGCTGTACACAGTGGGCATGGTGAAATATCGCCAGATTGGTGACTTAAACATCCCCCTACGGCATGGAAGCGCTGCTGCCTGTCTCCCTGTGGTGGTTGGGGGGGGGGCTTGGGGGGCTTGGGTGCGGCTGGTGGTGGTACTGGCAGATGCTGCTGCTGCTGCTGCTGAGCCTGAGACACCAGCAGGCTGTGGGACCTGCCTACTGCTGCTGCCAATGCTTGCAATGATGCGCCTCCTTGCAAGGCCCACAAGCGCATCCTCCTCCTCCTCCGAGCTGCTGAGGACGACATCCCCTGGAGGTGGTGGCACCCAGTCTCTGTCTGTCACCGGGTCATCACCATCATCCTCCCCTTCCTGAAACATGTCCTGCTGGGATGATGACCCCCCAAACTCCTCTCCTGATGCATGGATGGGCTGCTTGACTGTCGCCACAGTCTTGCTGTCCAATCCCTCATCCCCCAAAGTGCCCATCAGCATCTCCTCCTCAAAATCGCCAACAACAGCAGACAATTGACTCATCATGCCTGGGGTCAAAAGAGTGCTGAATGACAGGTCGGCGACTGACGGTGAACTGGCCTCCTCCCCAGACCCTGCTGGGCGGCTGCTGCGAACAGGGGTGGTGGTGGTGGTGGTGGTGGTGAGGGTGGAGGCCTCGGATGCAGAGCTGATGGCGGGCTGCTCATCCTCCGTCATGAGTTGCACCACAGTGTCTGCATCCTTTTCCTCAATGGGACGTTTCCGACCCGGCTGGAGGAAAATGGGAGCAGGTGCTACACGCTGCTGCTGCTGTGTCTCTGCAGCGTGAGTTGCAGATGCTCCTGCTGGGCGGCGCCCAAGGCGTCCACGGCCAGTGGCTATGGGAGGAATGTTAGCCACTGACACTGCTGCTGCGGAACTGTGCATGGTGGCGCGCCCGCGGCCGCGGCTTGCCACAATGCTGCTCCCTCTCCTCCTGATTCCCTTGCTGCCCTTCCCCTTGCCCAAACCGCGCTGGCTGCCACTTCCAGACATCTTCAATGTTTTGGGCGTATAGACAAAAGTTTTTTAAAAGGGCGGGTGAAAAGTGGGGTACTTTAATGGAGTGGGTTGGTTGGTGAGGTGACTGAGTGAGTGTCCCCTAGTACAATAAGTAAGTAGTAACAGTCAGGAAGTACAACTAGCAGTTACAATAATCAGTAGTAATCACAAGTAAATTTAGTGTGTGTACACTCAGACAGTGAGTGCACGCAGGCAGGAGCTAGTAGCCTATGAACACAGTGACTGAGTGTCCTAGACTCCTAGTACAGTAAGAGTAAGTAATAACAGTAAGTAGAACTAACTAATTACAATAATCAATCAGCGATCAGAAGGAAATGGAGTGTGGGTGTGTGTACACTCAGACAGTGAGTGCACGCAGGCAGGAGCTAGTAGCCTATGAACACAGTGACTGAGTGTCCTAGACTCCTAGTACAGTAAGAGTAAGTAGTAACACCAGTAAGTAGAACTAACTAATTACAATAATCAATCAGCGATCAGAAGGAAATGGAGTGTGGGTGTGTGTACACTCAGACAGTGAGTGCACGCAGGCAGGAGCTAGTAGCCTATGAACACAGTGACTGAGTGTCCTAGACTCCTAGTACAGTAAGAGTAAGTAGTAACACCAGTAAGTAGAACTAACTAATTACAATAATCAATCAGCGATCAGAAGGAAATGGAGTGTGGGTGTGTGTACACTCAGACAGTGAGTGCACGCAGGCAGGAGCTAGTAGCCTATGAACACAGTGACTGAGTGTCCTAGACTCCTAGTACAGTAAGAGTAAGTAGTAACACCAGTAAGTAGAACTAACTAATTACAATAATCAATCAGCGATCAGAAGGAAATGGAGTGTGGGTGTGTGTACACTCAGACAGTGAGTGCACGCACGCAGGAGCTAGTAGCCTATGAACACAGTGACTGAGTGTCCTAGACTCCTAGTACAGTAAGAGTAAGTAGTAACACCAGTAAGTAGAACTAACTAATTACAATAATCAATCAGCGATCAGAAGGAAATGGAGTGTGGGTGTGTGTACACTCAGACAGTGAGTGCACGCAGGCAGGAGCTAGTAGCCTATGAACACAGTGACTGAGTGTCCTAGACTCCTAGTACAGTAAGAGTAAGTAGTAACACCAGTAAGTAGAACTAACTAATTACAATAATCAATCAGCGATCAGAAGGAAATGGAGTGTGGGTGTGTGTACACTCAGACAGTGAGTGCACGCAGGCAGGAGCTAGTAGCCTATGAACACAGTGACTGAGTGTCCTAGACTCCTAGTACAGTAAGAGTAAGTAGTAACACCAGTAAGTAGAACTAACTAATTACAATAATCAATCAGCGATCAGAAGGAAATGGAGTGTGGGTGTGTGTACACTCAGACAGTGAGTGCACGCACGCAGGAGCTAGTAGCCTATGAACACAGTGACTGAGTGTCCTAGACTCCTAGTACAGTAAGAGTAAGTAGTAACACCAGTAAGTAGAACTAACTAATTACAATAATCAATCAGCGATCAGAAGGAAATGGAGTGTGGGTGTGTGTACACTCAGACAGTGAGTGCACGCACGCAGGAGCTAGTAGCCTATGAACACAGTGACTGAGTGTCCTAGACTCCTAGTACAGTAAGAGTAAGTAATAACAGTAAGTAGAACTAACTAATTACAATAATCAATCAGCGATCAGAAGGAAATGGAGTGTGGGTGTGTGTACACTCAGACAGTGAGTGCACGCAGGCAGGAGCTAGTAGCCTATGAACACAGTGACTGAGTGTCCTAGACTCCTAGTACAGTAAGAGTAAGTAGTAACACCAGTAAGTAGAACTAACTAATTACAATAATCAATCAGCGATCAGAAGGAAATGGAGTGTGGGTGTGTGTACACTCAGACAGTGAGTGCACGCAGACAGGAGCTAGTAGCCTATGAACACAGTGACTGAGTGTCCTAGACTCCTAGTACAGTAAGAGTAAGTAGTAACACCAGTAAGTAGAACTAACTAATTACAATAATCAATCAGCGATCAGAAGGAAATGGAGTGTGGGTGTGTGTACACTCAGACAGTGAGTGCACGCAGGCAGGAGCTAGTAGCCTATGAACACAGTGACTGAGTGTCCTAGACTCCTAGTACAGTAAGAGTAAGTAGTAACACCAGTAAGTAGAACTAACTAATTACAATAATCAATCAGCGATCAGAAGGAAATGGAGTGTGGGTGTGTGTACACTCAGACAGTGAGTGCACGCAGGCAGGAGCTAGTAGCCTATGAACACAGTGACTGAGTGTCCTAGACTCCTAGTACAGTAAGAGTAAGTAGTAACAGTAAGTAGAACTAACTAATTACAATAATCAATCAGCGATCAGAAGGAAATAGAGTGTGTGTTGTGTGTGTACACTCAGACAGTGAGTGCGCACACGCAGGAGCTAGTAGCCTATATGAACAGTGACAGTGAGTGTCCCTACGGGTACAGTAAGAGTAAGTAGTAAGTAAGTACAACTAACAATAATCAATCAGTAATCAGAAGGAAATAGAGTGTGTGTACACACAGACAGTGAGTGAGTGCACACACGCAGGAGCTAGCTAGTAGCCTATAAACAGTGACAGTCAGTGAGTGTCCTACTCCTAGTACAGTATAACTACAATACTATTTAGTAAAGGACAGCAGAAATACTGGTATAGATGAGAGAAATAAACAGAGGACAGCTGCCCACAGAGGCAAGGCCCCCCTGAGGCCTAAACCTGTAAGCTTGCAGCAGCTGCCTGCAGTTCTCTAATGTAACACACAAGCTACTAACTAAAATACAATGTCTATCTAACTAACAACAATATAGGTGTATATGGCAGGTATAGGTGAGCAAAAACGCTAGGTAAATGACCACAATAGAGCACTTGCTAAGCCAAAGCACAAAGGAGCAACTCTCTCTCTGTACAAGTCTCAGGCAAGCATGGAAAAACCTAACATGGCGGCCGCTATTTATAGGGTAGGGGCTGGCCAGGGTCCCCCTCTGTGATTGGCTGCCGTCAGAGGGCCTGGGAGCCCTCTGATTGGCTCTAAGGACATCAATCTGGGCTATGACGCTATTCGAGCTCGGCACCGAGCTCGAATAGCGCCGGTTTGCTCGAATAGCTCGAATAGTGAATGGGCTATTCGAGTGTACTCGGATAGCCCATTCGAATAGCTCCAGCTATTCGGAGCTCGAATACCGAGCTCGAATAGCTGAAAAAGAGCTCGAATATTCGAGCTACTCGAATATTCGAGCTCTGCTGAGCACCACTGACTATGGGTAATAACTCACATCCATTTTCACCTGTCACAATAATAAAACAGCTAGGGTAGATAAGAGGTTTTCACTTGCATGTATTTGGTAACCTCCCCAAATGCCTGCTCTTAGTGCTGCCTCCAGCATCCTATTAATATTATAAATGGGAAAGTTTGGATGTTTGTTACTCGATCACGCAAAAATGGCTGAATGGATTTGAATGAAATTTAGCACACACATAGTACATTATCTGGAATAACATATAGGATACTTTTTATCCCCATAACCAAAAAGTGGGTGGAGACAAATACAAATTACGCTGGGAAAATGGTAGGGTTCTCAAACTTTGCACAATTGGCCATTGGGTGACATGGATTAATATTCAGAAAAGTGGGTGGAGCCTACAAAAGCCAATCAAAATTCACCTATTGATTTTCAAGGGGAATATTTAATTGCTGCCATTCTTGCACTGTTAATGGCACAAGCCTCAAACCTGGTACAGTTGGTCATTGGGTGACTGGAGTTCAAATTCAGAAAAGGGTGTGGAGCCACAAACAGTCAATCATATTTGTTTCATTTCAATGCAAATTATTGATGCCAAAGACCTTAAAGCTCAAAAACTTAGTCATTGAGTAATTGTGTGTTAGGGTTAGAAAAAGTGGGCAGAGCCAACACCAGCCAAATACATACCCGAGCAACACTGGGCCATCAGCTAGTAGTATGTAAACATTCTGGTAGTCTACTGTGGTTGTGACATTCATGCAAGTAAAGCAACAGTATATTATTTGAGATAAAATATGCATTTTTTTTAATTTTTTTAGTAATTAAATAGTTTTTCTAGTCAGTTGATAAAACCTGACAAGACGACATGTCCCAATCTCACCTCCACCTGGCTCCAGCAATGGATTGGTGGCCTCCACGTGGGTTTGGCTCTGACGCCGCCTCTGAACCAGGAAGTGGTTGACTGGTTCTGAGCCAATCACTAAAGGCACGCTACTGTTTGAATCTTTACCTGAATGCTTGCCTGTTTACTGACCATCCTATTGCCTGCTGCCTAGACGCCTCTGTTGCCTGCTGCCTGTTTGACCACTCTTCTGTCTCATCACTATTCCTGTCTGATCTTATGTGTATGCTCTTTGGTGACTATGAGATTGCTCACTATTAGGTTTGATTGTTATCTGATACATCTGTATGACCCTTGGCTTGCTGACTACGAGATTGCATATCATTGTGATTGACTGTCATCTAACTCATGTGTACAAGCCTTGGCTTGCTGACTATGAATGTGTATAAATTTGTGATCTGATTGTGTTGCATGAGTTAATTTGCGATTTTTCAGCACTTGGTGTCTGGTGACACTGACTTGGCAGACAACTGTATGTAGAACTCAGCAGACGTTAATATCAAATCGCTGTAAAACAGAGCTGATTAAAGCAGCCCCGTCACAGCAATAAACTGGTCTAACTCAGCCAAATAAATGTTCTTGAACTAAGGGCTATTTAGCAAAGGACATCAATTAATGGATATGTTTCTATCAAGTGTTCATTAAATGGGCTGGAAAGGCAAGTGGCACCCATAAACATTAAATGACAGTAATTCATTAGAAAACAGCACCAAAAATATTTTATTAAGAGACACTTGTTTTAATGAATTACTTTTTACACTCATTGTGGGAAACAGTGGCTTAAAGTGGAACTGAAGTGAAAATAAACGTATGAGATAATGAATTGTATGTGTAGTATGGATGATAAATAAAACATTGGTAGTGGTTCTTAAAAGTATCCACAATTCACATTTTCCTCAGCACAGCAGGCAAACCACAGGTCCCAGTGGAATCACAGTCCCCTGCAAAATCCTACATAAATAACAAGTGCCCTCACTGCTAGTAGCAAGATTTCAGGTCTCCCAGCCAGAGGATACATTGTATTAAGGCTAAAATTTAGTGTAGAGTGAACACCGCTGCATCCCACCAAACTCCACAGCAGTGCAGGACCTGATCAGCAAATCCAGAAATCACAGGTGAAAAAAGAGGGTCCGCACATGTCAATGAAGATTTCCTTTATTGTTAGACATATCCAAAACATCCAGGGCAAACATCAGGTAGCTGACATGTTTCGGACTAACTGTCCTTAATTACCGGTAATACAAATGTACAAAAAATAAAACTGCATAAATACAGAATAAAAACAAGAGAACGTTGTTTCTTGTTTTTATTCTGTATTTATGCAGTTTTTATTTTTTGTACATTTGTATAGGATATAATTAGTGTGTGTGTTGAATTTTCATGCACTTACCCATTTAGATGACTCCTCCCCATGAGGGTGGGACTTATGGGCGGGTGCTGTGTACTGATACCTCTACTTATACTGTATGTCTAGTTGGCCATTATCTTGTTAGCTATGATTAAGGACAGTTAGTCCGAAACATGTCAGCTACCTGATGTTTGCCCCGGATGTTTTGTATTAAGGCTAAATCGCATGATACTTCAACCTCTGATAGAGTAGAGTATTCTTGCTTGATTGTCTTGAAGTCATTTTGTGTAGTAATTACTTTAGGCTTGGTGATGAGTGTTTTATGTAGCTATGGGGAACCAGCATGTATTCCCCTGTTGCCAGGGCCGGATTTCTACTTTGCAACACCCTAGGCCAGCTATTGAAAGCCGCCCCCCCCCCCCAAAAAAAACACCCCCCCCCCCCCAAAAAAAAAAAAAACACCCCCCCCAAAACAAACAAACAAGCAAAACACACACACACAACTAAATGAAGCCTGTACATGTTCTTGAATATAGCATATAGATGTGTCATATGTATTTTCCTTCTTAATCCCAGAAAAGTTAATTGGTCCCCCCACAAACTGGCTTGACTGACTGTGGTAGGGATAACATTTTGAGCTCCTCTGAGGACAAGTAGCTGGGTAAATAACTATGTACTCTGTAAAGTGCTGCAGATGATGTCAGTGCTATTCAAATAAATAATAATACGGAAGGACATTAGACTATGACTATGGATACAATTAGATTGTGAGCTGCTTTGAGGACAGTCAGTGACATGACTATGTACTCTGTAAAGTGCTGCAGAAGATGTCAGTGCTATATAAATACATAATAATAATATGGTAGGACATTAGACTATGACTATGGTGGGATTAGATTGTGAGCTCCTCTGAGGACAGTCAGTGTCATGACTATGTACTCTGTAAAGTGCTGCAGAAGATGTCAGTGCTATATAAATACATAATAATAATAATAAAAATAATAATAATAATATGGTAGCGCATTAGACTATGAGTATGGTAGGATTATATTGTGAGCTCCTCTGAGAACAGTCAGTGACATGGCTATGTACTCTGTAAAGTGCTGCAGAAGATGTCAGTGTGGTATAATATAATAATATTGTAGGACATTAGACTTTGACTATGGTAGGGTTACATTATCAGCATCTATGAGAACAGTCAGTGACATGACTATGTACTATAAGAAGTAATGCAGATGTCAGCGTTATTAAAGTGAACCCAAGCCGAAGCTCGGGTTCAAAAAGAGATATTTACCTAAAGAGAGGGAAGCCTCAGGATTCTATTGAGGCGTCCCTCCATGCTCCGATGCCCCCCTCTAATCAGCACAACCCCCCTCTACATACGGGCTGTATTCCTCCCCTGTTATGAGCGTGGCCATGCCTACAGCACGAGTGTGACCGCACTGATGGAAGAGATGTGTGGCCCTGATATGATTGTAGACAATGCCTCGCCAATCTTCCAGGGGGCCACGCTCAGCAAGGGGGGCATCAGAGCAGGGAGGGAAGCCTCAATATGATCCTGAGGCTTCCACTCTTTAGGTAAAGATCTAATTTTGTACCTATTTTGGGTACACTTTATATACGTTGGCAGAAGTTTACAGATAGAGAGAGCGGACAAAGCATGGAAGAGAGAATGGATAGAGAAAGCAACATAGAGAGGATTGGCAGAGAAAGTGAGACAGGACAGTGGGCATAGAGATAGTGAGAGTGATGGACAGGAGAGATAGCCTAGAGGGAGAGAAGAGAGTGGGTGGATAGTGCTATAGTACAACTTTTATGACAGCCATAGTTATATTACCAGTATATGCCAAAATCCATAATCATTCAGCCTTCACAATACCCCACCAGGCCTCCAACATCTCACACACAGTACAGCCTGCCCTCTCCCCCACTGTTCTCTCCCCCAAACATTGCCTTGTCTCCTGTGAAGAAGTTTCAGAGTGCAGCAATGCAAGACAGGCAGACAGAAGGTCCGTACTGCAGAGCAGCCTGTCAGTGCACTCAGCCTCACAGACACACATGCCTCACATTGCTGACGCTGCCTGCAGAGTCCATTTTATGCAAATGGAGGAAGAAAGTCTTCGGCATGATTACACATGCACGGTGTAAATGCTGATTATCATCAATGCAGAGTTGCCGATACTGTACACTCCGGTCTCCATTACCTTCCAGCCCAGAGAGTTGAATATGAAACAGGCAAGAGCCACTGCTAACAGGATCAGAATAGCCTCCCCAGCCTGTGCCGAAGTACAGTCTGGACATCGCGTGACCTCCCTGCTCGCTCCCCGTTTGCTGTAAATCTCACCATGCTGTAGAGTGGTAGGGCAGAGACTCCACCACCATCGCTGCTTCTGTCTGTGCCTTGTGTACAGCCAGTACTTTTCATCTCCCGCTGCCGTGTGTTTCACGTGCAATCAGACCCGGCCATTCACCTGCCCGCGGCCGCCCGCTGCTGGCGTATCATCTGCAAACTAATGCAGGGCGGTTGCGGACAGACTGGGTCTGCCTGCTTGCAGCAGAGTGTGTCTACTGGTAGGAGGAAGTGGAGGAAAGTGCAGAGGAGACTGCAGGGCGGCATGAATAGCGCGGTTTAGCGCTTTGATGTAGTTTACTCCATTTGCACTACAAATACCTTACTGCCACTCAGGCGCCCTAAACAATGGCAAAAATCTGGCGCCCTAGGCCATGGCCTTGGTGGCCTTGCCAGAAATCCGGCCCTGCCTGTTGCTCCATTGATAATTGCTAATTTGTTCTTGCCTGAAATTGTGCAGAAATTGCATTTTTTAAGAAATGCTAGTTCCTTTGCATATGGTATGGTATATCTTTGTGTTAGACCTTTGTTGGGTTAATCTGTGCTAAGGAAGAAAATATATTTACAGTGGCTTGCAAAAGTATTCGGCCCCCTTGACGTTTTCCACATTTTGTGACATTACTGCCACAAACATGAACCAATTTTATTGGAATTCCACGTGAAAGACCAATACTAGGTGGTGTACACATGAGAAGTGAAACGAAAATCATACATGATTCAAACATTTTTTTTAAATAAATAACTGCAAAGTGGGGTGTGCGTAATTATTCAGCCCCCTTTGGTCTGAGTGCAGTCAGTTGCCCATAGACATTGGCTGATGAGTGCTAACGACTAAATAGAGTGCACTTGTGTGTAATCTAATGTCAGTACAAATGCAGCTGCTCTGTGATGGCCTCAGAGGTTGTTTAAGAGAATATTGGGAGCAACAACACCATGAAGTCCAAAGAACACACCAGACAGGTCAGGGATAAAGTTATTGAGAAATTTAAAGAAAGCTTAGGCTACAAAAAGATTTCCAAAGCCTTGAACATCCCATGGAGCACTGTTCAAGTGATCATTCAGAAATGGAAGGAGTATGGCACAACTGTAAACCTACCAAGACAAGGCCGTCCACCTAAACTCACAGGCCGAACAAGGAGAGCGCTGATCAGAAAAGCAGTCAAGAGGCCCATGGTGACTTTGGACGAGCTGCAGTGAGCTACAGCTCAGGTGGGGGAATCTGTCCATAGGACAACTATTAGTCATGCACTGCACAAAGTTGGCCTTTATGGAAGAGTGGCAAGAAGAAAGCCATTGTTAACAGAAAATCATAAGAAGTCCCATTGGCAGTTTGCCACAAGCCATGTGGGGGACACAGCAAACATGTGGAAGAAGGTGCGCTGGTCAGATGAGACCAAAATTGAACTTTTTGGCCAAAATGCAAAACGCTATGTGTGGCGGAAAACTAACACTGCACATCACTCTGAACACACCATCCCCACTGTCAAATATGGTGGTGGCAGCATTATGCTCTGGGGGTGCTTCTCTTCAGCAGGGACAGGGAAGCTGGTCAGAGTTGATGGGAAGATAGATGGAGCCAAATACAGGGCAATCTTGGAAGAAAACCACTTCGAGTCTGCAAAAGACTTGAGACTGGGGCGGAGGTTCACCTTCCAGCAGGACAACGGCCCTAAACATAAAGCCAGGGCAACAATGGAATGGTTTAAAACAAAACATATCCATGTGTTAGAATGGCCCAGTCAAAGTCCAGATCTAAACCCAATCGAGAATCTGTGGCAAGATCTGAAAACTTCTGTTCACAAACGCTGTCCATCTAATCTGACTGAGCTGGAGCTGTTTTGCAAAGAAGAATGGGCAAGGATTTCAGTCTCTAGATGTGCAAAGCTGGTAGAGACATACCCTAAAAGACTAGCAGCTGTAATTGCAGCAAAAGGTGGTTCTACAAAGTGTTGACTCAGGGGGCTGAATAATTATGCACACCCCACTTTGCAGTTATTTATTTTAAAAAGATGTTTGGAATCATGTATGATTTTCGATCCACTTCTCACGTGTACACCACTTTGTATTGGTCTTTCATGTGGAATTCCAATAAAAATGGATTCATGTTTGTGGCAGTAATGTGACAAAATGTGGAAAACTTCAAGGGGGCCGAATACTTTTGCAAGCCACTGTATATATTATATGTTGTTTATGGGGTGCATGAGTTAAACAGTATGGACTGGACTGGCTCTGTTGACTTTGCAATTCCTTTTGGAATAGCATAGTATGCATTTTCAGATTGCCTATGTCAAAACTTATAAAGGCCAGACATCTGAAACTTGTAGTGTTAGTTGTGCTCACCCCAATACTGATGCTACTTACAGTAGCATTGGCTTTTGAATGCCACCTCCTCTCTTTCCTTTTGGTACTAGTCATTGAGGCGGAAGTAGCTGGATGTGCCCTAAAAGAAAAGATTGGGTGTGCACACAAAAAACTCTATATACTTAGGTAGATGGAGGGTATGTAATCTCCTACCTTCAAGAAGTAAGGATCTAAAAAGTGAAGTTCAAGGTAATGCTTCTTAACTTTTATTGTGCACTTTCGACAAAGTGTTAGACGGCAAGAGCTGCTTTCTGAGGTCCGAGCTGCTTTCTCTGGTCCTACCCCTGAGCGGGGCACCCACATATCTACTAAATGTTTATACAAATACCCTGGTGACCTAATGATATTGCCCCAGATAATGCTCCCAGTTTCCCTGTGTTCTTTTCTCCACAAGTTTGAAATCATTGGCCTGGGTTGTTTTGCAGCTGGTACCAACTTTGCTTAACCAGGAGTAGTTGACATTTGTTGACTGATTACAAAATCACTACTGATTCTCTACACCCAGTTGTGGGAGGATAAACAGATCATCAGCTGTCAGATCCAGAATCTTTTAGGATTTAGCAAGTTAGGTCTTCACTCTCCAAGATGTGGGTTGCCTGGTCTGAACAGAGGAGTTTTAGATGTTTTTAGATCACTTCTCTCAGAAGCCCTCTCAGTAGAACTCCTCTTGATAAGCATGCAATTTTTTAGTTAAAAAAAAAAATCCTGTTGATGGATAGACAAATGGATATACCCCATTGAATGCTTTTCTGGATAGGTCTCCTCAGTAGAAAGATAGCATTATGCCAAACAGGGCTTGTAAAATATAATAACAAGAGCATTCCAAGGCTGTCAAGCGTCAAAATATAGTATGTCAATAAAAATCTGGAATCAGATGGCCAGAGAACAATATTTTCTTGGGTGTCCGCCTAAAAAATGAAGGATATATACAAGACTCCCTGCACGTTATAGCCAGACACCGATCAGAAGGAATGGAGGAGTAGCATGGAAAGGGGAGTGAAACCTATTTTATTTTTAAATCATTTTTTTTTTACTATTAAATGAGTAAGTCAGTACTGACCAAACAAACTTAAAAATAATTTGCCTGCTTAAATAGGTGACACACCACTGCATGGTTTGTCCTTTAGGAGTAACCATTCCCTGGTTCTTAATCTTGCCATTGCTAGTGACAGAGGAAGATGCTTACAGCTTCTGATGTGAGGTGGCTGATAAGATAAGCTTCTGCTGAACTGTTTAGTTCAGAAATTCCTGTGTCCAAACAAAGTCTGACTGTGCAGGGATCTCAGTGAGAGTGTCTGTAAACTCTGGGAGGGGGGCAAATGTACACAGTCATTGATACAGAGGGCAAAAAAGGGTAAGGGATGAAATTACAGAAATTACATCACGATTGGCTTCAATCAGTGACACTAAAGAAAGGAACTCCTGACAGTTGATTGTCAGGAGTTCTTTGAATAGGCCTCAACAAAATGGAACATCACCCTGACGACAAAAAATATGTGGGACCTGCAGACACATTTACTCCACTGACAGGGTAACGATACCAGGTTCACAACAGGAGTACAGAGTACAAGGTACATTTTCCTGTGGTTCCACCAATCTGGTATATCTGATCAGGTGTGCGAAATGCCCCAATGTTATGTACGTGGGAGAAACTGGACAAACTCTGCGCAAACGTATGAATGGACACAGGCACACTATTAATGATACCAAATCTGGACTCCCAGTTGCTACACACTTTCGGTCCAACGGACACAGCATGGATGATCTTCGTGTCACTGCCCTGAAGGGTGGCTTCAAAATCTTGCCATTGCTAGTGACAGAGGAAGATGCTTACAGCTTCTGATGTGAGGTGGCTGATAAGATAAGCTTCTGCTGAACTGTTTAGTTCAGAAATTCCTGTGTCCAAACAAAGTCTGACTGTGCAGGGATCTCAGTTAGAGTGTCTGTAAACTCTGGGAGGGGGGCAAATGTACACAGTCATTGATACAGAGGGCAAAAAAGGGTAAGGGAGGAAATTACAGAAATTACATCACGATTGGCTTCAATCAGTGACACTAAAGAAAGGGACACTAAAGAAAGGAACTCCTGACAGTTGATTGTCAGGAGTTCTCAGGAGTTCTTTGAATAGGCCTCAACAAAACGGAACATCACCCTGCCGACAAAAAATATGTGGGACCTGCAGACACATTTACTCCACTGACAGGGTAACGATACCAGGTTCACAACAGGAGTACAGAGTACAAGGTACATTTTCCTGTGGTTCCACCAATCTGGTATATCTGATCATGTGTGCGAAATGCCCCAATGTTATGTACGTGGGAGAAACTGGACAAACTCTGCGCAAACGTATGAATGGACACAGGCACACTATTAATGATACCAAATCTGGACTCCCAGTTGCTACACACTTTCGGTCCAACGGACACAGCATGGATGATCTTCGTGTCACTGCCCTGAAGGGTGGCTTCAAAACGTCAAATGATAGATTAATAGCAGAAACAAAATGTATAAATTGGTTCAAAGCTGTGCAGAACGGTTTGAATAAGGACAACAACTTTCTACATTGGTATGAGATTGATGATATTTGAACTTTCTAAGCCATTATAGCTGAACTTGTGAACTAAGAATTTACGATACCTCTGTGTCAGTCCAACTCCCAGGTCTGTGAGCAGGTGTTAAACAAGGATCCTTATCTTAGCTTACAACCTCTAACCCCAGGTCGATGGTCTGTGTGAATTAAGGCATCTTAATGACATGTATTTATGCTTGAAAAAATATCTGTTTTCCCTTTTGATGTTGCATGTATATAAGCTGTCTGTACCACCAGTTTGCAAACTAACAGGATATAAGCCAGACGAAGGCTGCAAGGCCAAAAGCTTGCTTATTTTTATTCATTTTTAGTTAGCCAATAAATGGTATCATTCTGGTTTAAAACTTCTTGCTTTTAAAGAAAGGGAGAGTCAGGAACAGTTTTTACTTTTTTTTACTTTATAAATGATCAAAAACCAGACTGTGGACAGTACAAAACATAGGTTATGTAAGCAAGACTAGTATTCATCTCCTGTTTTTTATGTATTTTCACTTAACTATGGCACATGCACATCCCACTTCACCCAATCTATGCTTGTGCACTATGCCCGCACCTAACCTCGGTCACTACTGAGCCTGTCCAGCCTGAACATATTTTCTAGATTTTTTTTTTTACAAAAAGTACATTTATAATAGACTTATATTTAACATGTATTTTATGAACTGTGTGACTGTTGTATCTTTGTTCAGATCTGGTAATTACCTAAGATTAGATGTTGTGTTTACATGAGTTATTGATCTCCATCCATTGTTATTCTTTATACACTGAAAGCTCAATAGAGGATGGAAACATTGAAAATGATGTGCTGCAAAGGATGTAAATTTATCATGTTGTGTTTATTAAATATTTACAAACATTATCTCATCTAAGCTCCTCTCTTCCACGTTGCAATCGATCTGCTAGCCAGCAAAATTTACATAGAAACAGCATATTCTTCATGCATGTCAAGGTCAATAACGTATACTCCTCCTGATGGCTCTGGCACAACCTCACAGTGTAGCGGATTGGCTGCAGTACATACACCGCCAAAATACCATTGACAGATGGGAAACTGACCAGATTAATGAACATAAAGGGAAGTTGATAAATATACAATAAGTCAGATATGACATATACAGCTATAAAATAAATGACATTTTGTTGACAGGTGTATTTTAGTGTGTGTATTGGCTGTAATGAGGGAGGAGGAGGATGTAGGCAGCATATGAGACCTCACACATAAAGTTAGCATGCTGTGTGACCTGATGTATACTGGAACAGCAGATGCTTAATGAATGCACTTAGCTCAATCTTGGATTTAGGTTGGGATAATTACCTAGTTTCATCCTGTTACACGACTTGGCAAATCAGAAAAGGTTGAGTACAGAATGTTATACTCTTTTTACTTCTGCTAAGACAAATTGTTGTATGATTAGCTTTCAGGAGTTGTGGTCTTTGTCATCAGAATCCTAGAGCTGATTATGATTATCTGACAGAGGGAGTGAGTCCCAAAAGGTAATCTTATGACAATTATACAAAGAGAAAGAGTAACACACAGTTCACACAGATCTCAACCTTTATAAAAAAAACATTATGAAAACATTAACACGGTTGAACTCATCTCTTAACTATGACTTGAAAACCCCATCCTGTAAAAATGCTTGAATCCTGTATACCTTTACCTGCCCAGTTCTGTTCTTAATTTAACAAATGAATCACACTAAAAACAATTATTCTAAATGATAAAAACAAGGAACACCAAGAGCCCCAATAGTGTAATATGTACTGGTAAATGGTTACTAGATAGAGTAAATATTAATACTCACAAACCAGGGTTACCATTAGGCAACCACTGTAAAGGCTGGTGGGGAGATTTTCCTGACCCCACTCAGGAATAAGAAGTCGCTCTCTGTAGATGAGAAAAAAAGGGGGTTCAACCCTCCACCCAGGGTGGACTCAATATTATGCAGGAGAACAGAGGCGCCAAAAGGATAAAAGGAAGCTAAATGAGCTTAAAAAAACAAATTCTTGGTAAATAGAGGAGGTAGTGGTGGACTTACCTCCTCCAAGTAGACACACAACGACTGTAGTAAAGATAGTTAATACATTTTATTTATGAACTCCAAATATGCAATGTGTTTTGCAGGTTTGATCCCGCTTCATGAAGTGGGATCAAAACTGCAAAACGCGTTGCATATTTGGAGTTCATAAATAAAATATGTTGACTGTCTTTACTACAGTCGTTGTGCGTCTACTTGGAGGAGGTAAGTCCACCACTACCTCCTCTATTTAAGTTCATTTAGCTTCCTTTTATCCTTTTGGCGCCTCTGTTCTCCTGCATAATTATTCTAAATGAGTTGTCTTCCTATAAGGGCTGGTTTATGCCATTCTGCTGCCTTGCACTATATTGCAGTGGCACTGAACAGGCAATTGACAAGTGGAATGGATACTTTCACATATATATGAAATCTATAAAGCATTTATAGCAGGGTTTTGTGACCCCCCAGCTTCACATAATATGTGGCCCTTCTCCCCAGTCAGAGGTCCCTTCTCTGGTAATAATAGAGAAAACCAAGGGTCCCCCCCCCCCCCCCAAGAAAAAAAAAAAGGTAGCTCATCTGTATAGGTAGGTAGCCAAAGGTGCATCCCCCTCCAAGTATAGGTAGCCACCCCTAGTGTGGGTAGACAAGGTGTCCCCCAGTATAGGTAGCCAAGGTATTCCCCCAGTATAGGTAGCCACCCCCCGTAGATGGTATCCCAGGTGTCCTCCCCCAGTATAGATAGCCACCCCAAGTATAGGTAGCCAAAGTATTCCCCTAGTATAGGTTGCCACCCCCAGCATAGGTAGCATAGGTAACCAAGGTGACCCCCCAGTATAAATAGCCACCCCCAGTATAGGTAGCCAAAGTGCCCCCCCCCAGTATATATGCCCATCCCCAGTATAGGTAGCCAAAGTATTCCTAAAGTATAGGTAGCCACCCCCAGTATAGGTAGCCACTCCCAGTATAGGTAGCCAAGGTGCCCTCCATTCAGTATAGATACCCACCCCCAGTTTAGGTAGCCACCCCCAGTATAGGTAGCCAAGGTGACTCTCCAGTATAAATAACCACTCCCACTATAGGTAGCCAAGGTATTACCCCAGTATAGGTAGCCACCCCCAGTATAGGTAACCAAGGTATTCTCCTAGTATTGATAGCTACCACCAGTATAGGTAACCAAAGGAGTGTGTGTCCGTATATGGCATTGGTGTCAGTGGGGGTCCTGCAGACCTGCAGATCAGCGAACAGAGGAGAGCAGCGCACAGTCCCCGTGCAGCACACTTCATTGATTCTGTGTACTCTGTGGTCACTGTGCCCTTCTGATTACAATGCTCCTGATCTGAGATCTGTGTGTAAGTGAAAGTGAGGCAGCAGCGGTCATACAATTTACAGACAGGGCATCCCTGGCAGCATAGGAGAACCCTACTGCGGGTGAAGCCCCAAACGGCTGCTTTGTTCGCATAGGCCTAGCAGCATCACTGTGTGTTACAGAAGCCAACCTAAATCCATTTTATGCTGGTCTTAGTTTTCATAGGTTATTGCATGTTACACTTTGCTACTTGCTCCTTTCCATTATATACTTGAAACCATATCTGTAATATAAAAAAATAAAGCATAGATTTTTAGCCTTTACCTTTTTTGGATGGTGTTTTATTACATTTTTTTCTGTAGAGCTGATGCTCTTTAATGAGATGGAGCACTTCTTCATTATAAAATTGTTTCTTAAAATAATTGTAGTACATGATCCAAAAAGAAAGGGAAACATAACATCTTGTGTCAGCAGGAAGTCTTTGACATTGCTTATACTATTCATACATTTATTAAAGAACTGCAGCACACAAGTCCTCAATCAGTAGAACATGTTTGATTTTGCTTAATGCAATCACGAAGGAGGAAAAGTATTGGTTTCCCTTCTGTGTTTTGCAGCCAGATGGCACCGGCTATTAAGTCATAGCCCTGCGATAATAAAATACTGATAAAACTTAACAAGCCTTTTGAAGGCATGCAGTGGCTCCCGTGTTCTTCCTTCCACCATACCAGATTTTTAATAATAGCAAGAATAATACTGCTTTCTGAAGTTTTGATCATGCAGCCTTCACCATATTACCAGCCAACATCCATGGAAATCTAACCTCGCAGAGCTTTCATGCAAGCCCATTGATCATTTTTTTGTGAGAATCCGGAGCGCTTTAGCTTTGTTTGATCAATGTTCTCTTTTCCATGAGGCTGTTTTGGGGATAAAAGGAAAGAACTGTTGTGAATCATACTGTGAAAGGAAACAAAAAGATGAATTGGAAAACGTACAACAAATGGGAAACGTGAGCCCACATGGCACTGGACTTTTCAATCCCCTGTGCTCGTTGCTCGTGGCTAGATTCTGCACAAAGAGATATATGCGTTGGTATATTTGGAATGCTCAATGCCAGATGTTAGGCTTTAATTCTTTAAGTCTGGTCTGATATTATCCTGTGGTCAAAAGTGTACAGCATCCGTTTACCATAATTCATATAAACTAACAGGCATCAACTCAGCGGCCTTATTCTACACAGAGGAAAAGAGCTGCAGAAAGACGTGTCTCGCATTGAGAAGCTCAATCACAGGTACTCTATACATGATCATAATAAAAAAATTGTGGAGGTCTAGCTTAGAGCAAACAGTATATATATATTTTTTTCACAATTTTAAAACCTACTTTGTGAACATAGAAAAACCCTTCTAGCAGCATGCCTCATTAACTCTACTGGAATAGCAGCTTTAGCTTCCAGACCATGAATGGCAGACTCTTTAGATAAGTTACAGAGAGGAAAGAAAATTACTTTTTCAATGCTTAAACTGAACATAACTCCTCCCCCTCAGGGCAGGAGCATAACAATAGTCCTCGCCTGGGGCTGTTAGGCCCTCTCCTGTACGTAATGCAGGGCAGCAGCAGAAGGCTATACATTACCTCCTTCCATGTCCTTTTCACTCTTCTTCATTGCACAAGTGCCATACAGCTGCTCTGCATAACGTACAGGGCAGGGGACCTGTCCGACAGATCTCTGTAGAGGGAGGAGGGGCTTGGCACAATGAAATTATGCTCATGCCTAAGGGTCACTCTGAAGATGACAGGGGAGAAAACCCAGGCCCCTAACGATTTTATGTTGACAAAAGTCTTCAGGGCTCTTGACTGGTCTTCTCTACTAGTAATACTGAGGCTCATCTGTATTTACTGAAACCTATTTTGCCCATGGTGGGATCCCTGGCAACTGCAGGGGTTCCCTTAACAAGAGTTTTCATTGCTAAACAACAAGGTTTTAGCAACTTGCTTATAGAGCGTTCAGCAGAAAAACCGAGAGCCCAATATAGTGTTATATGTATTGGAATTTAAGAGAAATTATGAATTGTAAGGAATATACTTACAAACCAGGGTTACCACCAAGGCAACCACTGTAACGGGCAGGTGGGGAGTATAATCCTGTCCCCACTCAGGATTAAGAAGTCGCTCTCTGTGGATAGAAGAAGAAGAGGGTGTAACACCCTTCCACCAAGGGTGTATATCTGATAGTCTGGAAATGTACAGAGGCGCCAGTAGGATAAAATTAGGTAAAACGTTTAAAACATTCGGGAGGTGGAGGTGGACCGACCAACCGAAAACAGACACAATGCTGTAGATTGAGATCAAGACAATTTATTCACATACTCCTAGTACAAATGGCAACGCGTTTCACGGGCACAACCCCTCTTCCTCAGGCAATAGACAACAGGAGTGTCACACAGCTCGGGGTCCAATCTGAATTTGGCACCTCTGTCAGGAGGGCCTGTGGTGAATTGAAGGGATCCGTTGAAAAGGGCGCCTGAGCTGCCTGTAAGAAAAGGGCGCCTCCACAGACATCAATGTTATTTCTGCAAATATCGAGTACAAGGTGGTGAAAAGGGCACCCGAGTTTTGATATAGGCTACAAGTGGGTGCCCCTTGGTAGCCCATATTTTATTTGGCTACTTTCGGCTATAGTAGGGCACCCCTTTGTAGCCCATATTTTTTTTGGCTACAAGGTTTTCGGCTACAGTTGGGTGCCCCTTTGTAGCCCATATTTTTTTCGGCTACAAAGTTTTCGGCTACAGTAGGGCGCCCTTTGTAGCCCATATTTTTTTCTGCTACAAGGTTTTCAGCTACAGTAGGGCACCCCTTTGTAGCCCATATTTTTCATTCGGCTACAAGGTTTTTGATTCTGCTACAAAAGGGCGCCCCTTTGTAGCCCATATTTTTTATTTAGGTACAAGGTTTTCGGCTAAAAGGTTTTTGATTCTGCTACAGAAGTGCACCCTTTTATAGCTGAGATTTTTGATTCAGGGGGGCAGGGGGTTAGGATTAGGCATCACAAGCAGGGGGGGGGTCTTAGGGTTAGGCACCACCAGGGGAGTCTTAGGGTTAAGCACCACTTGGGGGTCTTAAGGTTAGGCACCACCTGGGCGCTCATAGGGTTAGGCACCACCTGGGGGTCTTAGTGTTAGGCACCACCTGGGGGGTCTTAGGGTTAGGCACCACCAGGGGAGTCTTAGGGTTAGGCACCACCTGGGGGGTCTTAGGGTTAGGCATCAGCTAGGGGGTCTTAGGGTTAGGCACCACCAGGGGAGTCTTAGGGTTAGGCACCACCTGGGGGTCTTAGGGTTAGGCACCCCCAGGGAGGTTGGGGTTAGGGGAGGGTTTTGTGTGAGAGTAGGGAGAAGTTAGGTCATAGTAATCACCAGGGGCTGTCTTAGGGTTAGGCACCACCAGGGAGGGGTTAGGGTTAGGCACCACCAGGAAGAGTTAGGGTTAGGCACCATCAAGGAAGGGTTCTGTGTCAGAGTAGGGAAAAGTTAGGCCATAGTAATCACTTTTCTCAGTTATATCTAGAGCCCTTTAATAGCCCAACAAATTTTGCCTATAACAGCATCCTTTTTATAAAGTAAAACTAGCTTTTTCGGCTACACCAAGAGCCCTTTGTAGCCAAATTTGGCATATATGGGCTACACCAGGCGCCCTTTGTAACCGAATTTGGCATATATGGGCTACAACAGGTGCCCTTTATAGCCGAATTTGACATATATGGGCTACACTAGGTGCCCTTTGTAGCCGAATTTGGCATATATGGGCTACACCAGGTGCCCTTTGTAGCCATAATTTGGCATATATGAGCTACATGAGGCGCCCTTTGTAGCTGAATTTGACATATATGGGCTACACCAGACATCTTTGTAGCTGAATTATGGAATTTATGGCCTACACCAAGCACCCTTTGTAGCCGTAGTTGGTATATGGGCTACACCAGGCGCCCTTTTTGTAGCCGAATTTGGCATATATGGGCTACACCAGGAGCCCTTTTTTCCAGACGCCCTTTTCAAATAGACGCGAATTGAATATTCCATGGATCCTATTTGAATCACTGTCAGTTGAACCATACAATATTCAATCTCTTCCAAACCTAGCCTCTCATTTTTTTAAACAAATTAACAAATGTAACCTGATTGTAGCAGACTCACTACAAATCTGGTTCAGATACCAAGAAAAATTTCAACTTGGCTCTAAATTTGGTCCTAGAATATCCTTTATAGACCATCCTTAATTCCCGCCTGCATTCTTAGATAACAGAGGTTTTCACTGGTGGATCTCTCATTTTTACACCTCCTAATAGGTTCTGGTTAGGAGACAAATTTTTACCTTTTGTATTACTCCAAACTAATAGACAGATCCCTATAACAAAACATTATAGATATTGTCAATTAAGAATTTTTTTTTGTTAAGCATTCGACTCCTGGGGGTCCTTTAAATGCAACTTTTTTTTTTTTGAAAATTTGTATCTTTCAGAACAACTCACCAAGGGAATAATTTCATCTCTTTATACTCATTTAATGAGTTTCTCAGCTAAAAGTAAGACGAGTAGCATGTTAGCCTGGGATACAGATTTGAAGCAGGACCTAGATATAGACCAATGGAATGAGCTATTTATTAATATGAAAAATGTTACCAAATATGCAGCAGTTCGGGATACAATCTTGAAAGTTGCCACTCGCTGATATCATGTTCCCATTAGGTTACATAAAGTGTTCCCTCAGGTTTCTCCATTGTCCTCCCGAGGCCATCAGATGGATGGCTCTATGTTGAACATATTCTGGGATTGTCCGGTGGCGGCTGGTTTATGGTCACAGGTGGGCTCTCTTTTAAACAATCTTTGTGGAAAACAGATAAGGCTGGACCCTAGTCAAGCTTTATTGTTGTCCCCCTAACCCCTTGGTGCCAAAAATATGGAGGAGAGTATATTATGTATTATTATGTTCTGTGCTCTGGGTAATTGCATGTTTCTGGAAACAACCAGCTCTCAATTTTGATAAGGTTCTCTCAAGGGTGGACAGCATTATGTTGTCTGACTTTATTTTTCACACAATGTCTGATACTATGGAGAAATTTCACCTACATTGGGATGATTGGCATTCCAAAAGTAATGATACGCAATCTTCATCGTGCAGGATGTTTGACTTTTTGTTTTTTTGAGAGTTATGTTATTATTGTTCTATTCCAGTTAAACATTATGAACGTTTCTTATATCCCCTTTGCTGAATAATTATTCTGAAGCTTCAGTTTTATTCTTACTCTGGAATAATGTTACTGTATTGTTTATTACTTCCATATGCCTGCCTAATAAACCTTTAGTAAAAGAAACTGGGCTTCTATATTCAGAAAACTGGATAATGATGTACACAGCAGATAAGCACCATCATGAGTGGAGAGAATCACAAGGTTGCATATGTTGACTGCACGCACTGTCACAAACTCTGTCTCGTACAATTCCACTTTACCTTCTTGCCGCGTGTAACGATTGTGGAACTTTCTCCGTGATCAGCGCACAACGCGTGCGCTGACACGGCGGAAATCCTCCACAAGCGTGTAATTGCAGGCACCCAGCAAAAGGTGCTATGCACCTGTAGAGGGAAATTCCTGTCGGCAGATGGCGCTGGGGAGTGCAGAGAAACCAATCCTCTGTACCTCCACAAATGCCAGACAGGAATTGTACGAAGCGCAGAACACAATTGCGAATGAGAACGAGCAAAGGGACAGGTTGTATGTGTGTGCGCCAATCCAGTCGCCACCCCGCGACCGCGCACACACAACAGCAGATATGAAATAGGAACGCGATCGCGAGAGGTGCGATCGCCAGACGTGACACAAGGCAGATCAGAATAGAATACGAGGGTAGCAAAGGCACAGCAAATAATACAATGAGAAGATGCGGAAAATCACAAACGCTAGCTAACCGTGAACACCGCACTCATTCGCAACAGTGCACGCGGTTATGCGCGGTCTCCACGTGATAAGCACAATAGAGACAAGCACGCCTAACTAACCATCGACAGACAAACATGAAACAGAGGACGCGAACGCTTGCTTAACGGTTACCTCACCGAGCCTCCAGCAAGCGGTCATAGCAGACAAGACAGACACACGAAAACAGGGACAAGTGAGAGATAGGATCCACAGCACTAGCGAAAAGTGGCTAGCGTGATCCAGGTACAGAGTAGCAGAACAGAAGGATCCGCAGCACTAGCGAAAAGTGGCTAGCGCGATCCCAGGAGACAGAACAGAAGGATCCACAGCGCTAGCGAAAAGTGGCTAGCGCGATCCAGAGAGGCAGAACAGAAGAGATAGCTGGTAGCAACCGCTGCACCAGCTATGCTCCAAGAACAGAGATCAGAACGACTTCCTATCGACCACCGCTGGGACAGGACAATCGCAACAGACAAACAAAACAAATAAACAATCCTAACTGCACTAGGGAAATCTGCCTAGCACAGTTTCCAGGAATTACTCTAAGCTGATCTTCAAACAGAGAGTAAGGCTGACACCCCACCAGGAGTGTTACATAGGACGAAATCCTTATGACTAGCGAAGCATTGTGGGAAAGACATAGTACTTATAGTACACGCCTCCAATGAATGTGGCCAGGCAATTTGCATGACAACGTATGCAAATTCCTCTGCAAGCACAAGCTGCAAAACTGACAGAAGCTCTTCTTTCCAGAGTCCTGCAGCATGCAAACCTACACAATGGTCAAAAGGCTGCCTGCCTGCACAGGCAGCTGAGCAAATCATCACACCGCGTCAGTTGAGTTGCATGTGCCCCGGCTCACCATCCACACTGTACACTTTATCATGGCTTGGATCACCCTACTTTCCTGATGATAGTTAGCCTATGGGCTGAGAAGTATAAATCTAGCCCTGCAAAAAAAGCAGACTGCCTGCGGTTCGCCACTGGCACAACCCTTTCCTTCACATCTCTAAAGGTGTGTTCACATGCACAGTCTGTTTCCCAAAGGGTTCAGGACTCAATCTTTTGGGCAAAAGTTTGGGGCTGAGTTCTGTACAACGCGTTGCTAACTTAATGGCATCTGTGTTGCTATGGAGCGGGGAAGGAGGCATGGCTAAGCCCACGATGGGGAAGCACAAACTGGGAGAGGTTAGGAGGAAACCAATAGTTTTCAAGCAAGAGTCTTCCTGCACTCAGAAAACATGATCTGCCATTATGGTGACACATTTTGGGGGTTGGTAGGGCTGGATTAGGGGCCAGATACACGTAAGATTGTCAGCAGATGCAGCTCTGACCAACCACCTTGGCCAACCAGCCACCTTAGGTGAAAAAACATCTAGCAGGTGTACAAGATGGTATTGGTTGAAAAGGGCGCCTGAGCTGCCTGTATGAAAAGGGCGCCACCATAGACATCAATGTTATTTCTGGAAATATGGGCTACAAGGTGTAGAAAAGGGCGCCCGCGTTTTGATATAGGCTACAAGCGAGCTCCCCTTTGTAGCCCATATTTTTTTCAGCTACAAGGTTTTCGGCTACAGTAGGGTGCACCTTTGTAGCCCATATTATTGCCTTTTTTTTTGTAGCCGAAGTTTTTATATGGGCTACAAGCGCTGGAAGCCAAATTATTTCATTCCCCCACTATCCATGGCGGCCTGGAGGGGGAATAGTAATTAACACATCCCGGAGTATTTTTGTAGCCGAAGTTTTTATATGGGCTACAAGTGCTGGAAGCCGAATTATTTCATTCCTCCACTATCCATGGAGGCCTGGAGGGGGAATAGTAATTAACACATCCCGGAGTTTTTTTGTAGCCGAAGTTTTTATATGGGCTACACCAAGCGCCTTTTTTTTGCAGCCGAAGTTTTTATATGGGCTACACCAGGCGCCTTTTTTTTTTGTAGCCGAAGTTTTTATATGGGCTACACCAGGCGCCTTTTTTTGTAGCCGAAGTTTTTATATGCGCTACACCAGGCGCCTTTTTTGTAGCCGGAGTTGGTATATATGGGCTCCACCAGGCGCCCTTTTTTACAGGCGCCCTTTTCATATAAACCCGTACAAGACTTTTTAGAACTACCACTTCCACTTATGCAAGATCTTCCTATATTTCTCTCTCTACCTTAAGAAAGTATTTGTATATTTAGAGAGCCTATAAGTTTATGGATTAGGGCTTCAATCCAGAACAAAATTCCGTAAAAAAGCTGCCAATTTTACAATCAATGGCCTCAATTCATTAAGCTCATCTCCTGTCTTTAATAAAGTTTCTGAGCTGTTTCTAATGTTATCACCATGGTGATAAGGCATGTAGTACTCACTAAACAATTTACCTCAGGCAAACCTAAGGTTAACGTTTCTGTCATTAAAGCGGAATATAACCCTGCATTTTAACTTTGCTCTAAAACATTATTTACAGTATATTATATGCAACCAGCATTTTTTTTTTACTAGACCAGCATTGGAAGGGTTACACAGAGCTTTAAAGTTCCTGGAGAGAACTGCAGACGCATCCAAAGGTTACATAGATACATTTTGTTTACATAAATGTATCTAAGTGACTCACTCTCTCTGACTGAGAAGGAGCTGGAGGACAGCCAATGAGTGTGTAACATTTATCACTTGTTACATTCTATTTAGATAAATGTATCTATCTGAACGTCTGCATATCTCTCCACGGAACTTTAAACCTCCGTGTTTAACCCTTCCAATGCTGGTCTAGTAAAAAAAAATGCTGGTTGCATATAATATGCTGTAAATAATGTTTTAGAGCAAAGTTGAAATGCAGGGTTATATTCCGCTTTAAGTTAAGGAGAGATCTTTACAGTTAACGTTTCAATCCTTAAGGACCTGTTTCCACCAGATGCGTAACAATGTGGAAACCGTTCTGCATCGCAACACAAGGAAACTCCAGCGCTGCGTAATATGCTGGCGCTTTATAAATACAATAAATAATAATAATAACTGCAACCAATTCACGTCAATGGACTAGTTTCCATTGACGCAAATTTACCCTATGCGATCCGGGGGAAATTATGGATAGCATGCTGCAGTTTTCCGCAGTATGCATCCGAGTCCCCATAGCCACCGACGGGAAGCCGCATGACACCAGAAGGCAACCGGAAGTACCTGCAGAGGGATGCAAGGCGATACGGCGATCGCCTCGCACCCTAATTGCTAATGGAAACAGGCCCTAAAATAACTACAGAATTCTAAAGTTTAAGTCAGGCTGTTCATTCACAGAAAGGAAGGCAAGTGTGACGTGTGTGAAAAGTTATGACCTGGCCTGGGCTTAAAGGAAACCTGAAGCGAGTAAAATGATTTAAAATAAACACATGACGTAGCTGCAAATTAATATTACATACTAACCTCACCGTCAGTTCCTCTCATAAGCTCAACATTTTCTTCTTACAGTGATCCCTTCCAGTTCTGACAATATTTTGTCAGAACTAAAATATACCAGTTACTGTCACCCTGTCAGTTACAGCACTGCCTATAATTATTCATACCCCTGGCAAATGTTACTTTTATTTATTAGACTTCTTCTTTTCTATGGCAAAAAAACTATTTCTATGGAATGGAAACAATCATCCAAACCCTCCATTACCTTATGGAAGAACATAATTAATAACTCCCTTCCTTTATATAAACTAACCTGGATAGCTAGGGGATCCTTGGCTAAATTTGCTAAAGTATGGAAGGTATGGCTAGACTCTTCCAACTCTGTTATCGATAACCTAGATATTGAGCCGCATGTCTTAGATATTTTATAGGGCATATTTTATCCTGGTCTGTTAAATTGGGCTGTTTTAACCGGTCTATACTCAATCCTCACTGGGCCAGATTTCTCAAGAGTGTCTGAGACAAAATATTAGTAGGTTTTTAGAAATCCATGCAGAACTGTCTCAGACATCTTAAGAAATCATTAGATAGTACAGATTCCTTCTAAAACTGTTGTATAATAGGAGGAGCTAGGAAGGTCTCTCAGACAGTGCAGTGTGTGAGGGGAATTGCTGTTGCTGAGGTAACCAACACACCTGTTGTATTGATAGCAGCAGGCTCTGAGGAGGAATTCAGCAGGTGAGAGGAGCACATCACAAATCATGTACAGCCTGCACTCTGCAATCATGTCTATGCAGCAGTTTTACATCTGTAGAACTGCTATCAAGCACTTCTTAATCTGCACCAGTTTAGGGATGGATTTGCACTTCTCTTAACAGCTCTAGAAATTCATGCTAAACTGCCACTATTACCTAGGATTTAAGAAGGTTCTTATTATCATGCAGAACTGTTTTCCCTGCTGGTTAGAACAGATTAAGAAGAAAAAATTGTCAGTAATGCGTTGATAAATCTCCCCCACTGTTCTGTATGCATACCTCTGCATTCTGTTTGTTATAAAATGTTGCTGGTGATTGTCTCATTATATTACCTCCTGTATCTTCTGGTTGTGTTCAGATGTCTACTGTACTTACTGTACTTACTGTTAATGGATGGGGTTTTGTTTTGTCCTTATTTGTTGAAAACCAATAAAAAGAATAAAAAAAAAAAAGAAAAGTTACTTTTATTCAACCATTCAACCAGCAAGTACTTTTTTGACCGTAAATGACAAAATTATTCATACCCTTCACAAACTGTCACAGTCTGTGGGAAAATTCAAAGTTCTATACCATTCCAAATAGTCCAAGCTGTTCTAAAGCATCCTAATTACCCTGGTTAATTGGGAACAGCTGTTTTAATCAACTCAAAAGGTGAAAAACAGCAGCTCAAAGTATTATTAAAAAATACAAGATGTTCCACACTGTGGAAATTCTCAGAGGACGTTGTTGGAAGCCAAAAGTGACACCTGTGCAAGTCAGGAGGATAGTGAGAGAGGTGAAAAAGAATCCAAGGATCACCACCAAGGCCATCCTGGTGAATCTGGGCTCCGCTGGTGGCAATGTCTCAAGGCAGACAATCCAAAGGACACTGCACACTGCAGGGTTCCACGGATGCAGACCAAGGAGGATGCCACTTCTCCAAATAAGGCAAACAAAAGCTTGCTTGGCCTTTGCAAATGCTCATCGTGGGCCTGATTCACAAAGCGGTGATAACTCAGTTATCATGCCTAAAAGACTTTAGGCGTGATAACCTTTGCACCGTTGAGTTAGCACCGCTTTGTGCTGGTTATCGCGCGCAAAGTTGAATTCCGCACGCAGCGCTCACAGGGTTTAATGGGCGCATCGCGCACACTGCACCGTGCGCCGGGCAATTGCGGGAATTTCGCGCGAGTTTCATTTTATCACGCCTAAACTTAGTTTAGGTGTGATAAAGGGCTTTTCACAGGCGTGCAAACACTTTGCACCGCTTTGTGAATCAGGCCCCTAGATAAAGAAGATGACTTCTGTGTTATGGTCAGAGGAAACAAAAATTTAATTGTTTGGTCACAATGATGTTTCCTTCATTTGGCGTAAAAAAGGAGAAGCCTTCAACCCAAAGAACACTATCCCTACTGGCAAACATGGTGGTGGGAACCTAATGCTTTGGAGGTGTTTTTCAGGCAATGGACCAGGGAACCTAATCACAGTAAACGGCACCATGAAAAAAGAGCAATACATGAGAATTCTCAATGACATCAGGCAGTCTGCAGAGGAACTTGGCCATGGGCACCAGTGGACATTTCAGCATGACAACAGCCCAAAACACACAGCAAAAATGGTGAGGAAATGGTTAGCAGACAACAACATTAACGTTTTGGAGTGTCCCAGCCAGAGCCCAGACTTGAATCCAATTGAGAATTTGTGGAGGGAGATAAAGATCAGGGTGATGGAAAGAAGATCCTCCAGCCTGAAAGATTTATAGCTCCTTGCTAAAGATGAATGGGCATAAATACCTGTGGAGAAAAAAAGCGGGTCTGCAATTATTGCAAGCGTTTGATTGCTGTAATCGCCAATTAAGGCTTTTCTATTGATTATTGAGAAGGGTATAAATAATTTTGGACTGGACAGTTTTTGCTCAAATGTAAATAAAAGCTGAGAAATGTTTATCTTTTTGTTGTTGTTTTTTCACAATAATGCCTCTTGTACATCATCTTATTATCTTTTGGGAGACACCTATGTCAATTCCCATCAATAAAGTACTTGCTGGTTGAATAAAAGTATCTTTAAGTCAAAATTTGGCAGGGGTATGAATAAATATGGCCAGCACTGTATATATCAGCAGCTGTCAGTTACAACTGAATGTGCAAGGTAATGTCCATGTTTCCCTATGGCTCAAGTGGGTGATATTACAGTTTAACAGTGTGCTGACCAGGAAGCTGTTATGGGGTAATGGCCATTTTTAAAATGGAGGACAAAGTATTCCATTGATCACAGTGGACAAATGGGATGCAGGAGTGGAGATTGAGGTGTAGACTACACAGGAGGTAAGGTTTTCTTTAAGTGAAGTTTTACTACAGACTGCAATGTAAACTGAAGCATTCTGAGCTGTCTTCTTTATTATTTACTGGTTTATGCAGAAAGGGACTATATGTATCGTGAGAAATATACAGTACACAGCAGGCACACAGAAAAGAAGGGAGAGAGAGACACCAGTCATATATATATATATATACGGCCACACATACGCACATACACAGAAATGAAATTCACGCACACACACAGCCACAGCCTCTCTCTCCTTCCTTGCCGCCTACACAGGTTAGGTGTAATCATCCTGGCACAGGAGGCAGCATATGTATATATATATACAGCCACACATACGCACACACACAGAAATTCACACACACACACAGCCACAGCCTCTCTCTCCTTCCTTGCCGCCTACACAGGTTAGGTGTAATCATCCTGGCAGAGGAGGCAGCAGGAGGGGTGAGCTACATCCTGCCTGTGCTCCTCCCCACCCTATTATCTGCATGTGAAAATAACTACAGCAGTGATAACTTAAAGGGAACATTAACCCTGGAAAAAAGACAAAGTTTTACTTACCTGGGGCTATCGGAAGCCCCCTGCAGCTGGCTGCCTTGTGCCCTCACGGGTCCACGAGTGTCCTCCGGTCCCCACGCAGGTTAGTTTTGTTTTCGGCAGACTGAGAGTCAGCCGCCGGCCACACATATACTTCTTCACCTTACCGCTGTCAAGCACGTCTTGCGCTGCTAAGACTGGTACTGAAAATGCCGATCGATGTGTGGTGATGTTTTCACTTGCCTTATTATCACCAGCATGATCTTAGTGAATTGAGGCCAATGCCCAGAACTCACAAATCCAGTTTTTGTCTTGATACAGTAGATATGCAAGCAGAATGTGCCAAAACCAATGAATTTAACTACCGATTAAAGCTAAATGTAAAAAGTTATCGTAAATCTGCTTGGCAACACTGTGATTGTGATTCAGTTATTGCTTTAAGATCTCATCTTCATCAACAAAGGGTCAGTGAGTTTTTGTTACTGCTTGCTGGGCTGACGATACAAGCTTGCTTGTATGTTTTGCAAAATCCTTTTATTTTCGTCTAGCTTCAGAGAATGACAAGCAGACTTATATCAAGAATTGATTTTTTTTCCTCTTTGAGATCATCTCCTTTGCAGACAAGAACAAGCTTGGAGAAGCATTTCTTCCATTAGAACAAATTATGGTCTAATTGCAATTATAGTTATCATGCTGTTTATCTTCTCCTGGGATGTCTGTGTCCTGGCCCTTATACATGCTCCAGGCAAGAGTCTTCCTTGTGGTGTAAAAGCAAAATAAATTACTTTCAGAGCTGTTTACCAAACCTCCATCTGAATGACGTTTTCACATTTTTTTGTAAATAATGATAAGAAGTAGTATTATGTCTGACATACGCTACAATTTCTTTTAAAGCCCTAATGCATGTGGCCCGACTATTCTGTCTCCTGTATAACCTTTATAACAGTTTTCTCACTACCCTGCTTTGTGTCTCTTCTTCCCCATCCTCTTAAGGCTCATACACACGGGGTACGGCCGTCGCCGCAACCACGTGGCACGCGCGTGTTGCGGCGACGGTTCGCCCGTGTGTATGACGCGCGCGCCCCGGACCGTCGCCCGTCGGAGCTGTCGCCAGGCGATTGACATGTTCAATCGCCGGCTACAGCCGTCGCCGCAACCTCGCCGGAACTGTCGCTAGCCCCGCATGTGTATGCGGGCTAGCGACAGCTACCCACACACAGTACACGGAGCATCCGGCGGGGGGGAGGAACCTCGGCGACAGCTTCCGCCGCATCGCTAATCCCTCTGCTGCCGTGTGTATGCAGAGGGACTTGGCGACGAGCTGTCGCCGAACTGTCTCCGAACTGTCGCGCACACGCTCCCGTGTGCAGCGACAGCTACAATTGTCCCCCCGTGAGTACTTAGCTTTAGATTGTAGACTTGCAAAGGCAGTGCTTACTCCACTATCATTTCTTGCAGCTCCTGTTTTTGTATTGTAGAACATTTTGTATCAACAGTCACTTATTTTGTGCATACTTTATCTGATGCTATATAATTACAATCCATGTCTTGTAACTATATTGTGCAGTTCTATGGATGATGATGGAGCTGAACAGTAATAATATGATAGTACATTTCCATTAATTGACAATGTACACATTTTGTTTGCATTGTTTGCCACTACTTTTTGCAATAAAAATATTGATAAAACACATCCATCAAAAAAACCTGGCTGACTGGGCCCTGTAGCTCATTTTCCTCCTAGGATGACAATGAAGTTTTGTAAGGCAGACAGCTGTCCAAATTCTTCCCCCTATCCCAGCATCACCCACATCATGGGGTAGTTAGGGATGAGCTGGGGAGGAAAGACAGCTCTTCTCTTGTGGGTGCAGAGCTTACTGACCCTGCCAACTGCTTCCTGTGCCATGCTGTGAGACTAACTCTTTGTGCACAGCCCTGCAGATGAGGCTCAGCGGATCTCTGTGCCTCTGGTCAGTTTGTAAAGAAGCATTTAACCCATTTCATGACCTAACCAGTGTCTTCATAAAAGAGTTAACCTCTTGCCGACCGCGTCACGCCAGTAGGCGTGGCCGCGGCGGCAGCGCCAGGACCGCCTAACGCCAATTGGCGTAAAGTCCTGGGGCTCTGTTTTGCAGGAGATCGCGCGCAGGCTGCGCGCGCATCTCCTGCTTGGGGGGCGGAGCTCCGCCCCGCCTTCAGTCTCCGAGCGGCTATTGCCGCTCGGGAGACTGTTAGACGGCGTGATCGCCGTCTATTTACTCTGTGCAGCGCTGCGATCAGCAGCAGCGCTGCACTGGGGACAGCCGTGTGACACGGCTGTCCCCCTGGGGGACGAGAGAGCGATCAGCTCTCATAGGCAGAAGTCTATGACAGCCGATCGCCGTAATTGGCCGGCTGTGGGGAGGGAGGGAGCGAGGGAGGGAAGGGGGTTAATGGAAGAGGGTTTTTTTTTTTTTTTAAAAAGGCAACACAAATATTTATTAAAAAATAAATAAACATGGGGGGAGCGATCAGACCCCACCAACAGAGAGCTCTGTTGGTGGGGAGAAAAGGGGGGGGGGGAATCACTCGTGTGCTATGTTGTGCGGCCCTGCAGCTTGGCCTTCAAGCTGCAGTGGCCTTTTAAACTAAAAATTGCCTGGTCACTAGGGGGGTTTAGCCCTGCAGTCCTCAAGAGGTTAAAATATAAGTGATGTGGCAAATAGGCCCCTATTCAATTTATTCTTTTCTCCTAAGTTTTCTCCAATGCAATATTTTCACACCTCATCAATAAGATGCCTTTTAAGCCACCAGCAAGAAAGAAAATACTGAGAATAATTTTGACAGTACTTTTTCACCATCTACTTGGTACTTTTTCCAATTGCAGAGTGCTGAAGTTATTTTAAACAGAAAATGAAGCATTATCTATTAGGAAAAATTTAAGAGAAAAAGGGAATTGAATAAGGGCCATGGGGGTTGATGCACAAAACATCAGTAATACTGCCATGCACACATACCGCATGGCAATATTACTTTTACTTCTGCCTGCAGTGCTGCAAGTTACGCTATTGGCATACTTGAGTAGCGCGACCATTGCAACGTGTGCTACTCACTGTAATGCTTGTTAGTAATGTGTGTTCCCATTGCAACTGTCACGCTACTGAAGTACCGCAAGTTGCAGTAATAGCGTAACTCGCGATACTGCAGGCGGAAGTACAGGTAATATTATTTTGCACTATGTGTGCACAGCAGTATTACCAATGTTTTGTGCATCCTCCTCCTAGTTTCTTATTGCAGACAGTGCAGGGTGATGGCTTTTAGGAACAAACAGGGGAGGGTATAGGAAGGGGGAAATATTTTCTTGCCCTCTGAGCAGTGTGGGAAATTGATGTATGCATCAGTGGCGTAACTAGAAATGATGGGGCCCCATAGCAAATTTTTCATAGGGTCCTCAGAACTAGGTATTCTTGAGCAATGGCACCTTCCCCTACCCTATGGAAATTAGTTGATTGGCCAACTTACATTCCCATGCAATATATATTGAGTGTAGTCTTTGGGCTAAGAGACAAAGTCATAGGGTGGAGGAACAAAGGAAAGTTAATAGTGAACACATCAAGTACGACCTGGGCCCCCTCTGCTCCAGGGTCCCATAACGGTTGCAATGGCTATTGCTACGCCCCTGGTATGCATTGTATGTGCTGTGCTATGTAGTTTACATAACACCTAATGCCCATTTAATGAAAAACACCACCTAGGATGGCATATTCCCATATTGTAGGCTACAGGTGTTTGCATAGCAGATTATACTAATATATTTCTACATGGCTGCATGCACTAAGCATAGATGGTTTAGAAGAATCAATGTACTGTACCTCTGAGTTAGAGGGAAATACAGTGCATTTTATTTTTAAGGTAAAAATTGGAAAGTACCGGGTATACTTTTTTCAGTTGTAAGAAAAAAAGATTTCAGAAAGTTATTTAGTTATTTAATACATCAAGTGAAACAGTTACTCTTGTGTCTATGCAATAGGAAATTAAGCATGCAATGCAATACAATATCATATTTCATTTGATTTCTGCACAAATCAGTAGTTACTAAGAATAGCTGTTAAACCTATGTGAAACTTCTGGATGACTCAATTTATTAGCATTTAGGCCACGTTCACAGTGATGCACTATGGTGTGGAGCAACAACCACGTTGTAACGTGACTTACCACATTGCAATACACCACCTTGACAGTGCGGCGAGAGCATTGCGGTTATTATAGGCTGTGGCATTATTACCACTAAATGCACGTTAGCAGTAAAGTGAAGCATACTTTTCATTGAGTGTATGCATCACTGTACCACACACAAAGCTATGATAACGTGTGGCGCCACTTTCTTGATCCATTGTGCTGCGTTCCTGATGTCACAGGGAATGCAAACACCACCATGAACGTGGCCTTAGGCACAAAAAAAGTCCTTCAGTTCAATACAATTCCTTGATATTGCTGGGTGAGAAGCGATCCCATGCTGTGCTGTTGTGATGGCACCATGGTGGGAATAGAGTTATGGGTTGCCGCAGCCCTCAGCAAATCAAACGCTGTGGTTGGTGCCAATGAAATGCACAACACATGAATACATGTTAACATTTCCATATGTATCAACATATGTATCAGCATACATGGCACAGCATTGCAGGTAAGCAGCCAACATTTTTCTTTTTTAAAAAGTGCTCAGGCCTTGCAGTATGATGCCGGGGTGCACAGTCTTTTAATAGAGCGGCGTAAGGTGAGTGTGTAGCCCTCCTATCCTAAGCTAATTAACCCACTTGCATGCGCAGTATGTTGATGAGTCGGTCATTCAGTTGGGTGGTGCACGAAAAAAGCAGCTCGTGATAACCGGTTGTCATAGGGCCGGTCCTATCATGGTGCTGCAAGAGCAGAGTTAGAGTCCCACACTATTTCCGAGGTGCAGGACCATAGTAGTAGCAATTTAAACAATGCAGAAGGATAGGTAACGGTAACATTCTGTTCTGATACCTTGACAAAGGGGACCCGCTGCGGCCCCCAAATGGTCATTGGTTAAGTGAATGGATTCTGCAATATATTGTGGTATTGGTCGTGCACTTTATTGGACCTATGTACTTACCTTAACTCATTTAAGCTGATTATTTCAACGTCATCTACACCGAGGGAAAAAAAAAGCCAAAGCAAAACCAAAACAATAAAGATGTGGACTATTATTTTTTTATATTCATTTTTATTCTTTGAATTTTTCAATTACGGCAGAGAAGTGATTTTTATTTTTGGAAGGGGCAGCTCTACAACACACACAAAGCTGCAGTTAAACAAATGTGATTGCACAATAATGAAATTGTGTGTGATTAATTACAGTTATATGCTACAGTGTGCTTAACACCATGGAGAATCAAGTGCTCCATCTGTTAGCAATCGCTCATGATTAATTGTATGCAATATTAGCAATAGTCACACAGCTAAATGCTGCTAAAAACTGACCATGTTAATAATTGACTAAAGGCCACTGAATCACAGTGCAAACACAATCTAACTGCAATATAGTAAAGCACTGTATTTGTACTGTAAATCGCTTGCATCCTTATTTTTATTAGCTTGTTTAAAGTACCCTTAAAGCGATATAAAAATAAAAAGTTTGATACTTAACTTGTGAGAGGGAAGGCTCTATATATTTTAGAGGTTTCTCTTACTGTTTTTATTACAGCCCACTGATTTAGTGAATGGGCCTCGAATCTTATTTAACCTGAGTAAGTTGAATAAGTGTATTCTGGCCATGCTCTTGACCATGCATGAGCACATATGGATCTGCATGCACAAGTAAGCTCCTTACATGCCCAGTAGAATAAAGCCACCGCTGCACAGCTTTTTTCCTCTGTGCGCAGTCACTTCGTTCTACTGGGCATGCGTGGAGCTTACTTGCGTATACTCAGTCGTAATGTGCTCAATCTACGGACAGGAGCTTGGCCAGAAGACACTCATGGACCCTTCGGTGGAATAGTGGGGTATACGAAGATATGGGAAGCATCTGGACTATCCAGATGCCTCTGTCAACTGGTAACCGAGGTAAGTATCTTCACTTTTTGCAAAATGTACATTTATAAATGTCCTATTTGTGCCCCATTAGTGCAAACACAACGTTTATATAAGGGAGTGCGCGAGTACATACCTGCACATTTAAACCCTGTAGCCTATGGCATGAAGTGGTTAAATGTCAGAGCAGGTTGAATTAATTTTGAGGTTAAAAGGAAGATAGAGTGGACTTTTGCAGGGAGGAGCAGCAGATAAGGTGTACTGAAAACCATAGATAACTCTATTTGCAGCCTTCCTGACGGATTGTAGAGTTTGAGAGTCAAGTTGGTCCAATGTAGTAAGTTCAATGACGAAATGCGTTTGCTAGGGGAGTAAGTGTAAAGGTGCCAGAGTACAGGTCAGAAAATTGAATGTTAGACAAGACTGAAAGGAATGGGAGAGAAGGAGCTACCAGAAGAATAGATATGAAAAAGGCAGTTTGGTAACTAAGAAGAGAAAGCAAAGTCAGCAGTACCAATACATTTCTAGGGTCTGGAGCAATAAAGGTTGATCAACAATATCAAAAGTAGAGGGAAAGTCCAGGAGAAGGAGAGAAAAATTGCATTGTAACTTGTTTTTCAGGAAGTCAATAGTTACTTTGTGTGAACCATTTCAATGTGCGTGTCTGCCAAAAGCCAGATTGAAGACAGTCAAGTAAGTTCTTAGTTATCTCCTTGTAGTCAAGAGGAACACTAAAACAAATCTATGAACTATGTAAAGGCTAAACTTAGCTTCCTTATGCAACCTATGTCCACTGCATCATAAACAATACTGTACATGAAAGCAAAACTATGATAATTAGTAAACAAATAAACAACAAATTAGGCTTCAAAATGATATAAACCAAGATATGTGGACAACTAACAGCGAGGATAAGAGACATCGGCTGGAAATGGAGAGGCCTTAGTAACAACTGCTTTATGATAATGGAAAAAAATAAAGACAATGTTTAGTCCAAGTTTTGTAGATTGCTTTAATGTGTTACAGACAGGTTCACATTAACGGAATAGATTGTAATATGTTTCTGTTCAGTGATGAACACCATCTGTCAGCTTCCTGGCCAACAGGACACTGGTTCATTAACCTATAGGATACAGAAAATGCATTATTTCTTTTTCATTACAGCCATTACCACAGCAGCTTGTAAGTTAACTAAGGCCATAAAATGAGTCTGAAGTCATCACACTTTATAGGATTTTACTGCTGAATGACCTGAGGCGAAATACAGAACCAAGCATTCTACCTAATAAGCAACATGTTGTACCAGTGTTCAAAAGAGAAAACACTAGCTAGACCAGACTGGTATCTATAAATTATTGCATGATTCCAAAAAAATAAATAAATAACTGCAGTTTAGCAATTGCTATTGTGCAAATGCACGGTAATTGCTTTATAGCTAAAGGGGTTCTTGTGCTGCACGCAAGTACAGAAAGATCAGTTTCAGCTGCGTGGTGATAATTGTCATTGTTTCAAACTACTATTTAATGACTGTTATTTTAAATGAATATATGAAAATATTACTTTTAAGGTATAATGAATCACAAGCAACTTGACTTAAGAAGAGAATAATCTAAGGCTTGTTCTCATGTTGTCCGAGGTTTCCTGTACAGCCATAGGACCCCAGCCAGAATTGAATTACCTAATGGAGGTAAATGTTTAATGTCATTATTTCCATATGCACATATTTGTGACTAGACATGACTGCGATCTGCTAATAGGCAAGAAAACATTATAGAATGATGATGTCAGTCAGGCACATTTTGCAAGCCATGGTTCTCCTAAGGCAAAGCTCTGTGTTTACATATTGTAGCTTATTTTTCACAGTGGGAAACACTGAAAACTCAGCCTTCATTCCCAACCCGATCTCTGATCACATCAACATGCTGCTATTGCATGGAAGTCTGTGGCTGTAACTAGATGGTATAAATCAAATTTGTGCGTGAGCTGTAACTAGATGATATAAATCAAATTTGTGCATGAAGGGTGACTGCGGAGCAGAAGCAGGAGCAGCCCTAGTGACTGTGGTAATTTAAATTAGAATCACTCATGTGTAGATACATGCACAAAAAAAGAACTCTTCTGACTGCAGCTCCATTATGGATGTCACCCTCAGGTATCACGTAGAAAGCTACCCACTATATATAGTATATTAAACACCTGCAGAGGCGTAGCTGGGGGGGCAAAAGGAGACATCTGTCCCAGGACGCAGCATCTTGGGGTACAGTTAATAGTAGCAAACTCTAGACGGCAGCAGCGCTGTACACCGCTACAGCAGAGATGAGCTGACACACGGGACGGATAGCTGCGAATGTGTGCATCCAAAAGTCCCGCCCATTTCTGATGCACTGCTTTCCCAGCTGGAGCTGCCTCCTCTACCTGTTTTCCTGTCATGCTAGAGGGAAACTGATGTTATGTTTGAGGACTGCTGAAGCACCCATTTCTCCCACCAGAAGCACCCAGCTTAATTTCTCCCACCAGTAGCACCCAGCATTATTTCTCCCACCAGAAGCACCCAGCTTAATTTCTCCCACCAAAAGAAACCAGCATAATTTCTCCCACCCATAGCCTCTTAGCATAATTTCTCCCACCCAGAAGCACCATACATACCGGTAATTACTCTTACCCAGAAGCACTCATCATAGTTTCTTCCACCTAGAAGCACCCATCCTAATTTCTCCCACCTAATTATAATAATTCATTATTTCCTCATAATTTAGCTACAGACCTAACCAGGGCTGGATCTGTAATTTTTTACTGCTCAGGGCCCGCTGTCACTAACTGCACCCCAACTATTAGCATCCTCACTCAGCAAGTTCTTTCTATACAATTCCCTTTTTGCATGCTGAGAAGCGATGTTTCCCAACAGACATGGGTGAGAACTTTTCACCTGCTCAGAGCATGGGAAGAGTTTCAATTGTCCATGTGCCTCTGCATTCTTTTGGCATCACCTTTACTAAGGAGACCCCATATGTCCATGTTATAAATAGGTAAAGGGAGTCATTTTTTACTCCCTACCTATTCAGTAAATAAAAAATGAAAAGCAGTACTGTTGCTCTGCAGCTCTCTCCCTGCTTCCACAGCACCGCTATTTTGCTTAGCACCCTTGGCATGTGGGCTACCACTCACTGCCCCGCCACTGGCCAAAGCTTAGTCATTGCTCAGTTTATTGGACCAATGAAAATCTTAGAGAAGATTCTCACCAGCTGATAAGCTCAACTAATGTGAAGCACCAGCGGGAGGCTCAAAGATGCTTTGCCAGAGATTCCTAAATACTATAACACTGGAGAGCTGGCAAGAAGCAGCATGTGACTAGTTCTCCTGGCGGCCAGCAGCGGGGTGCCAATTGGTAGATCAGGTGCCAAGGGTGCTCAGCAGAAGAGTAGGGCTGCGGGGGCAAGTAGCAATGGGGGCCCGGGGTGCCAGAGTGATGAGCTGCAGTGGTGGAAGCGACAGGGATCAGTCTCCGGAAAGAGATTCTTCAATCAAGGTTTAAAGGGGAAGACAGAAGAAAGTAACACCATTTATAAGATGATGTCTGTAAATGTATTCATTGATACAAGTAATCCACAGACCACCAGGAAGGTCAATGAATTGGAGCAGTGTGTCATGAAAAATATGTATATGCATACAAAATATCATAATCTTCTGTGCTTGTGGCATCTCTTCCTTAAGTAACTGGTTGTTCATATTTACAGGAATGAAGTATAATTTATCAGATCATTAAGGCCTGTGGTTTTGTTGGTCATCAATATATGGATAAAAAAAAAATCTTCTTTACTCCCTACACCCACTTCTCTCCACCCCCTACCTTTTTTCCTTTTCCCCTTTGTTCCTAATACATATTGGTATTTCGTTTCTATCTTCTTTTATAGTGATGTACTGCCAAACAATTTTTTAAACCTGTTCTACACTTGATATTAAATTGCCAAGCATTCTGTGTAACATAATACAGTACTGATATATAAACACATTTTGTCTCTTCTACCCATCTAATACATCCAGCTGGGTATTTAGGAAGATGTGTAATACAATGACATGAGAACAAGATATGCTAACCAGGTTATGCATGTATGTCAATTATTATGTTCCATTACAATCATATTAGTGAGCATTACATGGACTGAAGCTACGTACAAATAAGTCATTGACGTTGAGAGAACAGGAGTTTACGGATTAAGGGCTTATCATAGATTACTGGGATGAAAATTCCTATCTGCAAAATATTTTATAAGTATTCATGGAATATCTACGGTTTCATTTTAATTAGGATTCCTATGTATTCAAAATCAGAATAGCACGGTTTCTCATAGGTGGATTTCTGCTTTAGACCAGTGTGCTGATCAGATACTATGTGTGCAGCTGGATCTATTTCACTTGTATTAAGCACAAGAAGACGGGGCGTAGCAGTACTGAAAGACCTGCTACCAACAGGAAGCAATCAGTATGCATCTTTCACTTTCTAACTATTAAATACTGGAAAATCTCTGAGTTCTAAATCATGCCCAGCTTCAATATGTTCCAGATTAAACATGAAACTGCCGATCATTCAACAGGGAATTTGTAATCCGCTCAGAAAAGAAAAGACTCATAAGCAAGCCTACATTCTTCAGTGCCATTCAGCTTTGCTGCCTTAGTGACTTGAAGGCTAATTAACCCTTTAGCAGCCAATTTATTTAGAGGCTTGCAAGTGCTCCAAGCCAGTTAATTTTAGCACATGTTTAAATTTCTTATTCATTACATATTCCTGCTTCTAATTAGTACTGCTGTAATTTGTATTTATGGCCACTTGGCACTAGGAGGCAGTTTTTACATCCTTTGCTCTGCAGAGAGAGATCAAAGCATTCCAAAGAATTTACTGCACAACTAGTTCTGCTGACTGAAGTCAAAAGCAGCCCACTTATCTCAAATGAAATAACTCAATTGAAGCTGCTAAAGGGTTAAATAGCCAGTGCTTAATGTTGCTATGCACAGTACAGTAACCTACACTGCCTACCATAACCAGTCACAGACCAGTAAAGTGATTGTTGCTTGACCATTTGGGATTTTGAGATTTAGAATTTTTCTATCAAATAATCCAGGTGATATGGACTGATGTATTGAAATGTGACACAGGAGGCAGCTAAAGGCAAATGTTAAGGATGTTCAATGAGATGCAAACATCCTTGACCATTTCTAGTATGTGGATATTTACTCACAAGTGTTGGTATTTGTAAGCGAGAACTCAAAGGAAATTTCGCTTTTATTACAACTGAAGGTTTTTATCAAAACTGAAGGTAAGATAAAATAGTTTTTATTTGCAATCATGGCAGCCATGAACCATCTACTGATATACTGTTGTTGAGATGAGCCTGTACAGGAATTTGCATCTTCGTGGAGGAGGAGTAATATGCTGCACAGAGAAGGAGGCTTTGCTAATTATTTTCAGTTTCCGGACTTCTCCACTAAGTGACAGACAACTTTTACACACCTATTTCCTGGGTTGTCGAAAACGTTGCAGTATAGCTGTGTTTTATAGGCACATAAAATGAAAGTAATGAAGCTGAAATAATGTTTGGCATTAACCTTTACAAGTGATAAAACCGAACTGAAAGCACTGAGGTTTTTAGCAACTAAAGTGGAATTCCCTCTCAAAGATGTATTTTTTATGAAAGTAACACATATATAACTATTGTATGGCTCATTTTTGTAATTTAAACAATTATTTGCACATTTTAGACTTCAGATGTCTAAACTCAGAAATACATTTTTTTTTTTAAAAAATGCACTTTCAGGTTTTTTGGTTGTTTTTTTTTTTTTACTTTGGTAACAATCCAGCCTTGTGATAAAAATATGTTAAAGTAAAAAGAATAATTACAGATAATGTACACCATACATTTAAAATCAGCTACCTAATTAAAAAAAATATGTTTATGGAAACTATATCTTAAAAAAGTATGCACCAGTAAAATTTAACAGGACTACACAACTGATATTTAGAAAAATGTCACCATCGCTTATTTAAGCAAGCTCCTCAATTCAAATAAGAACAGGGTAAACTTCCAGTACATACTTCAAATCAGTTAAAAGATAATTATACTGTGTATTTTAGCCATTAAACTATTTGCAAGGGTTCTTCAAAACGTTTATTTTTGTAATGTTACTTTTTAAAATCTCTTTGTTTAAGAATTTCATAAACAAATGACATAATTTTTCTACATGGTTACCCTCCTTTATGATGCATTTTTCCCAGTGTAGGTACCAACTTTTCAACACCTTCAGCAAAAAACGTTTATGGTTGAGTGCATAGCCATTGATACTTCACTGCTTTCCCATCCTCATCACATGAAAATCTGCATCAGTTACACTAGTACGGCCATCTTCAAACATTCCACTCCACCTACAGAAAACTCTGCTAGAGAGAACTTTACCCCCATACTGAGCACACATGCGTGGATGAATGTATGCTCCAGCACACCCACTGCTTGCAAAAAGCATGTGACAAAATGCTGATCCTCTTTGGTGCAACTTGTTTGTTCCTCAGCCAACATCACTATAGTTTGACAATTCTCATACTAACTGCAGGGCCAGCCAGGCTGCCAGACAGACTAGTCACATAACACTCTCAGACACAACCAATTACTATTATTCCCTCACTTGCCATTTCCAAAGAAAATAGAAGTGTGGAAATGTTTCAGATCCCCTCTATATAGCTACAGTTAGGTCCATAAATATTTGGACAGAGACAACTTTTTTCAAATTTTGGTTCTGTGAATTACTGCAATGAATTTTAAGAGAAACAACTCAAATGCAGTTAGGGTGCAGACTTTCAGCTTTAATTCAGTGGGGTGAACAAACTATTGCATAAAAATGTGAGGCAACTAAAGCATTATCTTAACACAATCCCTTCATTTCAGGAGCTCAAAAGTAATTAGACAATTGACTCATAGGCTATTTCATGGGCAGGTGTGGGCAGGACCGGTTCCAGACTTTTTGCCGCATGAGGCAAACTTGTAAGGATGCCGTTCCCCCCCAATATGTAGCCTGGAGATGGTAGCAGCCAGGAAGGGGGAGCAGTGGGCACAGCGGTGGGGAAGGGGGGGTCAGACCCCCCTCCCTCATCTGGTGCTCCCTGTCCATGCTTCCCCTCCAGCTATTAGCACTAAATGTACAGCCGGCAGCGGGGAAGCAATTACTCACTTACTTCAGTGGGCGGCAATGCAGGAAGTGACACGGCGATTGGTAGAGCCCAAGGAAGTAAGTGAGTAATTGCTTCCTCGCTTTCTGTCGGCTGTACATTTCAAGCTGAACCTCCTGTCCAACTGAAAAGTCAGTGGCGTAGCCAATGCTACTGCTGTGCTGAACCCCCCACCACACTGCTAAGTCAGCTCCAGAGCCTAAGTGTGGCACTTGCACCCATATTAACAGGCAATTGCCGGAGCACATTTTACCTGCTTTGGGTTTCCGGTGCTAAGAAAACTTTTTAAACTGCTTGTCCAGTACTATAATATTTTTACTTTTCGTTGTAATATGTAAAGCAGATTTAAATTCTGGCATAACATTCAGTAAACCATACCTCCCAACTTCTTATTGACCATACCGGGTCATACCTGCTTTTGTCCCAAAGTAATGTCATCTGTGTAAAAATCATCACCCATGTGACAGTGCCAAAACATTAGAAAAAAAGTGACACAATGGGGTATATTCACGAAACTGCTGTAAGCAGCATAATGTTTGTAAAGTCTTACCACACGATGAGTAGAGTGCATTGCAATATACTGTATAACATGGAATGCATTATGCTCATCGTGCATAAGTCTTACCCCTACTCCAAACCATCAACACACACACAGAGACACACACTAGCCCCTTTAAACTCTTCTACCCATATAGGTTGGTACTGCCAGCAGAATGTAACCAGACAGCATTGGTCTTCACTGCCTGAACAATACCAATCTGCAAGGCTAATGACATAAAGGCTATTCTACAAGAGATGGGCAGAAATCATTCCTCTCTCTACCAAAGGCATATGGTCCTTGTCAAAGACAAGGGGTTCATCCCCATCTCATGCTTTAAGAGGTGTCACCCCATACATCTGGTGGTAAGTTCTGGAGGGGGACGTATTGTGGAATCCTGCAGCCCCTTCAATATTAATGAAGTCCTATGATGGCCTTACCAGGAAAAATGGATAAAGGGGGTCATTTTAACTCTTTGTCTTTTTAGAAGAAAGGGTTAATACTGCCTTTATTTGGTATTGAAGCAAACGATAAAATATTTATGAAAATAATAGTGTTGATCTACAAAATGCTTGATTTGCAGGTACCAGGGGCTGATATTTCAAAACAAAGTTTGTCAACTCATCAGAATGACGATCTAGAATACATATAAATAGTTAATTGTCAGATATATTATCCAAAATTAGTGGAACACCAACCAAAGAGGTGTATTCTGTATTATTGGATATACCTGTCCATCACTTTATTTTAAAGTTATTTTAATTTGGAAGATGTCCCCACAGACTCTTACTGTAGCCCACAAGCCAAAGGCTTTCATAACCTCAGAGCTGGTGCAAACATTGCCCCTAAATGCCAGTGTGGATAGTTCTATTATGTCTGGCTGTTCATTTTGTAAAAAATACCCCTTTCCTTCAAAATCACAGCAGCCCATTGAGAGTCTTATATGAAATATCCATTAAAACTTCAAAGGTGGTGTGCTCTGTTTCTGTAAAGTTTCTTAAAAAGCTTTTATTTGAACTAAGATAATCAGTGCATTTCCGCATGATGACTATAGTGAGTGTAGTTCTGTCTCTGCCGTGGGTTTTCTTGTTCATTTTCTGACTCTACAAGCACTTAGCATGTTTACAGGAGGGCCTTTTATCTGGCAGGCTGAATCAGCCAGTCTGAATTACACCTCCTCCAGAACTGCTGTTGATACATCCACATACATGACTACTAGTAGAGGATATTATATTGTTCTAAAAATATTACTTCTTCCAGACAATGACAAACAACAAATAACTGAATTAAATGACAAATAACTGAATTAACTTGATGCTGATCAACATTATAATATTAGGTACCGTATATGACAGACAACTTACAGCCTTTTATTATACTGTAAATAGGAGACATGGAAATGCTACCTCATCTATCCAGAAGCAGCCTCTACTTTTTCCGTGAATGTAGACCTCAGGCTCTTTGTCAGTCTCCTCATGGATCACTTTAACAGTTATCTGATATTTTGAGTTCAATTAAATGTATAGTTTCTGCAATGATAATAAGGGGGTCTGACTTAGTGTATAAATTAGTCAGGTGTTTGTTTCACCCTTTTGGGTGCAGTGAGTAAGTCTTGAAGCCCCATATGAGGGTTGTTTTTGGCTCCCCAGACAATGCACCTGACTCACCGCCCCCCACCTTCTCCTAATATCACATACCTCCCTGCTTCCACCACCCATAGCACCGTGCCCTCACACCGTGCCCTCACACAATAGTTCCCAGTTTCCTCCCTGTACCATTGCCCTATATACATGCAGAGTCACTGCTTCATCTAGGTGTGTAGGCAGATGCAACAGCTGTACTTGCTGCTTGTCCGTGGTAACTCTTCCTCCATCTTTGAGGGGATGCTCATTTAAAAAATCTTTAAAATAATATTGAAAATTACAAAACAAAAATATAATTTATACTATATGTCTGAATCCAGAGTTGCGCAAAAGTAAATAATTTAACCATGTTACATTATGTATAACACGTCTCAGCTTACAAACAAATTCAGCTTACAATTGCCTGGTACAAAACCTGTAAGTAGGGAACCACTTGCACAAATACTATGCAGCTATCATAAGGTTGAGCATTGGTAGTAATTGGCCCATATGCGAATAACTTTTTCTCTTGAGTTTTCTCCTAGGTGATACATTCACACCTTGTCAATAAAATGTCTTTTTAACAGCCAGCCAGCAAGAAAATACTCTCAATAATTCTGATAGTACTTTTTAGTCGACTTTTTGGTACTTTTTCAATTGTAAAATGCTGAAAAGTTATTTTAACCACTTGAGGACCACAGTGGAAACCCCCCCTAAAGACCAGGCTAATTTTTACAGGGCCGTACAACACAGAACACGAGTGATCCCCCCACCAACAGAGCTCTCTGTTGGTGGGGTCTGATCACCCCCCAGTTGCTTATTTTTTTGTAATAAATATTTATGTGTGTATTTTTTTTTACTATTTGCTTTATTTATTGTTTTTAAGAAACCCCTCCCTCCCCCCAGCCAGCCAATCCTGGCGATCGGCTGTCATAGGCTTCAGACCATGAGAGCCGATCTCTTTCAAGTGCCCCAGCACAGCGCATCTAACAGTCACGATTGCCGCTCGGAGACTGAAGGAGCTCCGCCCCTCAAGGAGGAGATGCGAGTGCAGCCTGCGTGCGATCTCCTGCAGTAGCCGACCCCAGGACCTGACGCCACATTGGCATTAGGCGGTCCTGGGTCTGCCGCCCATTGCCGTGGGGCGGTCGCTAGGTAGTTAAAGAGAAGATGAAAACTTGAGGAAAAAGTTAATTACGTAGTAGCCATTGGCCTCGATTCATAAACAGCAGTGCGATAAAAAAATCTTGTCGGGAAAATACCGCACTCGGTATTTTCCCGATCTGTGTGCTAATTCATAAAGATTTCCCCAGCTGCCCTTGGAGGTCGGTAAATTACTGCAGCCCATTGAGCGGTAGAGTAGAGCAGTGTCTCAATTCTCTCTTTGCCCTGCAGAAATGAATCACACAGACGGCTCTCTCTGGCTCTCTCCACTGAGGACTCAGACAGATGAGTCACACAGTCTTTTCCTGCCTGCAGAAATGACTCACACAGCCGTCTCTCTACACTGATGACTCAGACAGATGAGTCACACAGTTTTTCCCTGCCTGCTGAAATGATTCACACAGAGGGCTCTCTGGCTCTCTCCACAGATGAATCAAACAGACTTCAGCTCTCTGCACTTTGCATTCATCAGAGCTGTCAGAGCTGTCGGTAACTTGTTAAGACCTCACCAGAGGTGTCGGTAACTACCGCCAGGCTTACCGCTTGTTGCAGGCTTTATGAATTGACATTTGCTGACAATTTACTTACATGTGTTGTTGGTAACTGCAGCCAAGTCGGTAATTTATCTCCCTGGTCGGTAATGTCAGCTTTTCATGCGGTAACAGCCTTTATGAATTGACATTTTGCTAAGTGGTCGGTAAAGTCTGCTGTTTTCAGCATTACTGCATGAGGTAATGCTTTATGGATCGATGCCATTTGTGTGTTGCACAAATAATGATAGAGAGAGTGCACATTTATTTGTATAAGGGCCTTTTTCCACTACACAGCTGAATCGCAAATCGCTAGTGATTTTTAAATCACTAGTGTTGCTACTTTATCATAGAAATCATGAGAAGTATTTTCCACTATAGTGATTCGATTTGCAGGTCGCAAATCACAATCGCTTTCTGGGGCGATTTTAAGAGGGATAATGCAATGCAAATGAAAAATCGCAATTGCATAATAAAATTAATGAAAAATCGCAATCGCTGGCATTTGTGATTGTGATTGCTAGTGGAAAAGGGCCCTAACTGTCTCTTTGACAAAGTTTTTTTTACAGTGATGCATTTTGTACACACACAAGTAATAGATGCATTTTGACCTGTGTATGTCTTTCAAAGTCTCACTGTCTGGGTTACACACAATAAGCACATTCTGGATATTCAAGTACAGCTTAATGAGGAGAGATCTGATAAACCTTCCTCTGGAGAAAATAAAATTCATCTGCTGAAACGAGGATCAGTAAGCAGCTTTCCCTTGCATATGGCAGCATAATTTGCAGCTAGAAGGTCAGAAGTCCTCTAAAGACTAAGGTGTGGCATTATTTCCAGCTACAACCAGCTGTCACAATCAAGCATTATTGCGAATTTATGCCATATATTATTTTGCCTTAGTGAAAGTGTCAGCAGTGTGTACCATGGGAAGCAGAGCCGGCCTTTGGGGGTGGCAAGTGGGGCAATTGCCCCAGGCCCCGCGCCTGAAGAGGCCCCGCACCCTCTGCAGCGGTGGGGAGAGTGGGCATAGTAGTTAAAACTCACGTGTCTTCCTCCGATCCTCACTGCTACCATCTATTTCCTCTCCTAGCATCTGTGTATTGGTAGCAGCGCCCCCTATGATGACGTGACCGCATGTCACCACAGGGGAAGCTGTTACCAATACACAGATGCTGGGAAAGGGAAATAGATGGTAGCTGTGAGTATCGGATGAAGACACGTGAGTTTTAACTACTATGCCCGCTCTCCCCACCGCTGCAGGCTGCAGCCACCTTCATATCTAACCTGTACTGCGGGGCACCTACCTATCTAATCTATACTGCAGGCACCTATCTAATCTATACTGCAGAGTACCTACCTACCTATCTAATCTATACTGCAGGGCACCTACCTACCTATCTAATCTATACTGCAGGACACCTACCTATCTAACCTATACTGCAGGCACCTATCTAATCTATACCGCAGGGCACCTACCTATCTAATCTATACTGCAGGGCACCTACCTATCTAATCTATACTGCGGGGCACCTACATATCTAACCTATACTGGAGGCACCTACCTATCTAACCTATACAGAGTGTGTGCTTCCATAGTGTGTGTGTGTGTGTGTGTGAGAGAGTGTATCCACAGCATATGTCTCTAGGCCCCGCATATGACACTCGCCCCAGGCCCTGCGTACTCTAAGGCCACCTCTGATGGGAAGCATTAGAGACCTCACTACTATCTGAAGCAACCATATTTATTTACTTATAATTATTTATTATGCCAATTTTTATGTAGCACCAACATGTTATGCAGTGCTTTATAGATTTGATTGAATAATTTAATTACTGACTCAGGCATATCTATAAAGCATGCCCCCCTTCCCCAAAAAAATTTAATGGGCCCCCAAACATTTCCAACCCTACCTGGTGGTCACTCTCATGGTCAGGAGGCCATGAATCTACAAATCCCCACTGAACCGCGCCACAAGTGTGCTTTCTGGCCCAGCTGTCACTTCTCCCTTACTTCCCTTGCCTGTCATAGGTAGCTATCGGTGATCCTTAGTATTAGATAGCCAGAAGTACCATCAATATTAAATATGTAGTGGTGCCCCCAACTGAAGGGAGATCTCATCAGTGAAATGCAGAGAGCTGGGTGAGTACCCTCTCATTTACACTTTGTTCAGGACTCTGCATAAGGAAAGAAGGAGGGAGGTACTAGGGGAGAGAAGTGACTGCCTTTCCATCCATCATCAGGCGCCTGTAGGCACATGCCTACAGTGCCTTAAGGTAAATCCGGCCCTGGTGACTACAAGACCACCTGCTCTAGAGGAGAAGCTATGTAGTTAAAGGGAAAATGTTAAGGATTAAAAGGCCCCCACATCTCTGGACTGGTGGCTACAGAAAGGCTTGTCCTAAAGCCTCTGCACTGACTGTTGGATGAGGCCTCGCTTGGGGTGAACGCCAGCTCTCTTCTCCTTTCCAGCTATGGTAAGCTCTTCTTGCGCACTCTAGCACTTTAAATATACACTGCTGCATGCTGTTACTCTCATCAAGTGCACTGTAGCCAATCAGGCTACACTCCCTCCTGGAGTCCCCCCCCCCTTATAAAAGGCAGGCAGCGTCAGGCATTGGACTCACTCGTATGCCTGCAGTAATTAGAGAAGGGAGAGCTGCTGCTGCTGCTGCAGAGGGAGCTATAGAGAAAGCTTAGTTAGGCTCTTGTAGGCTTGTTAGCTTGCTCCTTGCTGATTCTTATTGCTAAAAAAGCACCCCTCAACAGCTCTTTTGAGACCTAATCTTGTTCTTGTGATCTATTTTTTTTTCTGACCCACTTGCATTATATACAGCCCTGTCAGTCAGTCGCAGCTGGCCTTTGGCTCCTTGGTGGTAATTCCTACTGTGCCACTGCCAGGCCCAGCACATTCAGTGAGTGACTACCTGTGTGTGCAACAGGCAGCTGCACATTTGTAATCCCAATCACTGCACCTGTGCACTGTTCAGTGCACCTACCTACCTATACCTACGTGAGCGCACGCATTGTTCATACCACCAGTCATTGCACCTGTTCATGGTACCTGTGTGTGTGTGTGTGTGACAGGCAGCTGCACATTTGTAATCCCAATCACTGCACCTGTTCACTGTTCAGTGCACCTACCTACCTATACCTATGTGAGCGCACACATACTTAATACCACCAGTCATTGCACCTGTTCACGGTACCTGTGTGTGTGTGTGTGTGTGTGTGTGTGAAAGGCAGCTGCACATTTGTAATACCAATCACTGCACCTGTTCACTGTTCAGTGCACCTACCTACCTATGCCTATGTGAGCGCACGCATTGTTAATACCACCAGTCATTGCACCTGTTCATGTTACCTGTGTGTGACAGCTGCACATTTCTAATACCAATCCCTGCATATCTGTTCACTGCACCTGTGTGACCGCATGCTGTTTAGCATACCAGTCCGTGCATACCTGTTAACTGCACCTGTGTGAAAGCTGCACATTGTATTGTAATACCATTCACTGCATACCCTTCACTGCACCTGTGTGACTGCACATTGTATTAGTCAAGTCAGTGCATACCTTTCACTTCATCCAACAGGCAGAGGCAGAGCCAGAGGCAGACCCAGAGGCAGGCCACCCGGCAGGTCTGTTTGAGGTCATGCTGCCGTGATTTTGTGCAGCCCTGGCCCTAAAGTACAGTGCTCAGAAGAAGGCACGTCCCATCAACTCCCAAGATTGTCCGGACGTGGTTGACTATTCAACACAGAACACCTCATCCTCCGCAGCCACCAGCGCTACTACAAGTACCACATCCACAAACTGGGTTTATTTAGTCTAGAGAAAAGACGCCTTAGAGGGGATCTAATTAACATGTATAAATACATCAGAGGGCAATATAATACCTTGGCGGATGAGCTTTTTGTCCCTAGGCCTTCTCAAAGGACTAGAGGACATGATCTGCGCATGGAGGAAAAACGTTTTAGCCATTTATTTAGGAAAGGGTTCTTTACAGTAAGAGTGATTAAGATGTGGAATGCATTGCCACAGGAAGTCGTTATGGCAAACTCTATACCTGCACTTAAAGGGGGCTTAGATGCTTTCCTTGCATTGAAAGACATCCATGGCTACAATTACTAGGTAATGCCTAATGATGTTGATCCAGGGATTTTATCTGATTGCCATCTGGAGTCGGGAAGGAATTTTTCCCTTTAGGGGCTAATTGGACCATGCCTTGTAAGGGTTTTTTCGCCTTCCTCTGGATCAACAGGGATATGTGAGGGAGCAGGCTGGTGTTGTACTTTATACTGGTTGAACTCGATGGACGTATGTCTTTTTTCAACCAAAATAACTATGTAACTATGTAACTACATTTGACACTTCACAGGAGTTATTTGGTGGGGGAATCACTGATTCACAGCCATTATTGTTACAACAAGATGAAGGCGCTAAGCAAGTTACACCACCTCATATGTCTGAGTTAGGCGACACTATGGACGTAACGTGTGAGGAGGAGGATGATCAAATACCTGCTGTTGGTGCAGTTTTGGAGGTGTTTGATACAAGTGAAGCTGGGGAGGATGATTATGATGATTATGATGATACGGATGCCACGTGGGTTCCCAATAGAGGAGATGAACAGGGGGACAGTTCAGAGGGGGAGTCAGAGAGGAGTAGAAGGAGACGAGTTGCTGAAAGAAGCAGGGGGAGCTCGTCGTCAGAAACAGCTGGTGGCAGTGTCCGGCGCCATGTATCACCACCTATGGACAGCCAGCCAACATGCCCTTCAACGTCAGCTGCTGATGCCACCATAGTGCCCACACCCCAGGGTGGCTCAGCGGTGTGGAAATGTTTTAGTGTGTATGCCAAAGATCAGAGCAATGCCATCTGTACTTTCTGCCACCAAAAATTGAGCCGTGGAAAGGCCAACACCCACGTAGGGACAACTGCCTTACGAAGGCACATGCAGAAAAGGCACAAACAGCAATGGGAAGACCACATGAGCAAAAGCAGCACACAAAAGCAAAGCCACCCCCCTTCTCCTCTTACTCCTTCAGGTGCATCATCTTCTTCAGCCGCTTTCTCCCTTGCACCTTCACAATCACAGTCAACCTCCTCCATTCCGCCTCTCACCTTGAGCAGCTCCTGCTCCTCTGCCCACAGAAGTAGCCAAGTGTCCATGAGGGAAATCTTTGAGCGGAAGAAGCCAATGTCTGCCAGTCACCCCCTTGCCCGGCCTCTGACAGCTGGCTTGGCAGAACTGTTATCCTGCCAGCTGTTACCATACAAGCTGGTGGACTTTGAGGCCCAGGGCCAGATTTGTAGTATTCTCCACCTAAGGCCCAATGTCACCCCCCCCCCCCCAATAAAAATAACAAAATCTTTACCAACTACTCACTCCAAACGCAAACATTCTCCCGCAATAAAACTAGTCATTTTCTGAATTAAATGTAATGCTCCCAGGGAGGCTGCACAAGTAAAGTTGGATCATTCCAATGACTTCCATTTTTTAAGGGGAAAACAAGTTATCTGTATGCTTTTAGAATGTGGGGGGAAACCAGAATGCCCAGAGGAAACCCACCCAGACAAGGGGAGAATGTACAAACCCCATGCAAATAGTGCCCTGGCTTGTATTTGAGCTATGAACCTGGTGCTGCAAGGTGAGAGTGGTAACCACTCAGTCACCATACTGCCCACATTAGAATGTTACTTCCACAGTTTCTCAGGGGCATTCTGTTTTACTGTGGGAGAATGTATTCTCCAAAAAGTGAATTAGGAATTAAAATGTTA